>NC_092126.1:126749524-127353899 GCF_043159975.1 Macaca nemestrina | reverse complement strand
GCTCTTTACCTAGTTTTCCCAAATGGTGACATTTTGCAAAACTGTATTTTCACAACCAGCATGTTGACATTGATACAGTCAGGATACGGAACATTTCCAGTAACACCAGGATCCCTCATGTTTTATAGCCACACCCACTTTCCACTGGTCCCCCCTTTCTTTTTTTTTTTTTAATTTAATTTTTTTATTATACTTTAAGTTCTAGGGTACATGTGCACAACGTGCAGGTTTGTTACATATGTATACATGTGCCATGTTGGTGTGCTGTACCCATTAACTCATCATTTACATTAGGTATATCTCCTAATGCTATCCCTCCCTTCTCCCCCCTCCCCACAATAGGACCCGGTGTGTGATGTTCCCCTTCCCGAGTCCAAGTGATCTCATTGTTCAATTACCACCTATGAGTGAGAACATGCAGTATTTGGTTTCCTGTTCTTGCGATAGTTTGCTGAGAATGATGGTTTCCAGCTGCATCCATGTCCCTACAAAGGACACGAACTCATCCTTTTTTATGGCCGCATAGTATTCCATGGTGTAATGTGCCACATTTTCTTCATCCAGTCTGTCACTGATGGACATTTGGGTTGATTCCAAGTCTTTGCTATTGTGAATAGTGCCACAATAAACATACGTGTGCATGTGTCTTTATAGCAGCATGACTTATAATCCTTTGGGTATATACCCAGTAATGGGATGGCTGGGTCAAATGGTATTTCTAGCTCTAGATCCTCGAGGAATCGCCATACTGTTTTCCACAACGGTTGAACTAGTTTACAGTCCCACCAACAGTGTAAAAGTGTTCCTATTTCTCCACATCCTCTCCAGCACCTGTTGTTTCCTGATTTTTTCATGATTGCCATTCTAACTGGTGTGAGATGGTATCTCATTGTGGTTTTCATTTGCATTTCTCTGATGGCGAGTGATAATGAGCATTTTTTCATGTGTGTGCTGGCTGTATGAATGTCTTCTTTTGAGAAGTGTCTGTTCATATCCTTTGCCCACTTTTTGATGGGGTTGTTTGTTTTTTTCTTGTAAATTTGATTGAGTTCTTTATAGGTTCTGGATATTAGCCCTTTGTCAGACGAGTAGATTGCAAAAATTTTCTCCCATTCTGTAAGTTGCCTGTTCACTCTGATGGTAGTTTCTTTTTCTGTGCAGAAGCTCTTTAGTTTAATTAGATCCCATTTGTCAATTTTGGCTTTTGTTGCCGTTGCTTTCTACTTATGGCTAGCCATAAGTAGAAAGCTGAAACTGGATCCTTTCCTTACTCCTTATACGAAAATTAATTCAAGATGGATTAGAGACTTAAATGTTAGACCTAAAACCATAAAAACCCTAGAAGAAGACCTAGGTAATACCATTCAGGACATAGGCATGGGCAAGGACTTCATGTCTAATACACCAAAAGCAGTGGTCCCCCCTTTCTTAAACTGGCATCCACGAATCTGTCTTCTGTGTGTGTAATTCTTGTCCTTTCAAGAATGTTATGTAAATGGAAATATACATCATGTAATATTTTGAGATACGCTTTTTTCACTCAGCATAATTCTCTGAGCATTCATCCAGGTTTTGTGTATTAATTGTTCATATCTTTTTATTGCTGAGTAATACTCCATTATATGAATGTACCACACTTTAACTACTCACTAATTGAAGGATATTTGGGTTGTTTCCAGTTTGGGGCTCTTATGAATAAAGCTGCTATAAGCATTTGTGTATAGGTTTTGTATGAACATAAGTCTTCATTTCTCTGGGTGAAATCCTAGGTTTTATATTATGCTATTACATTATATTAAATATATAACATATATTTCTAATATGGATTAAAACAAATTTATAACCATTAACAATGTTCTTCATATATTACCTAAAATACCTCATGTACCATCATCAGTAGCATATGTACTACTCTCCAGGAAAACACTGTTCTAAACGGAACCCAAATCATTCAGCCTTTTTCTGTAATGATACATGGGGAGTAGTTCAGTGAGAGCCTGGACACTGGAGTTCAATGGTATTGGTTCAACTCGGGACAATCCCCAACTCTGTGACCTTGAGCATGTTAGGTAACTTCTATAAGCTTTCATCTTCTCATTTGAAAATGGGCATAGTCTTTTCAGAATTGTGAAAATAAAGGGAAATAATTCATGTGTTTGGAACCTTAAAATGCATTCAATAAATGATACTTTTTATTACCATGTGGATCAGAACAATGCAGAAAATGTAAAAGGCAAGGAGAGAGCCCACACTAGAGGGCAAAATAAGAGAGAAGCTGGCAGCCTCCCTTCTGGGACCAAGGGCAGGGTTCTGCAAATTGTACATGTACGACTTCCAGGGGGTGCTATTCGATTTCATAGTTAGACTTGCGTATAGTTATTATAATGATTTTATGGCAGGTGGCAGTAAAATGTCCTGAGGAGGGAGCACCATTTCCTAATTTGCCCAAAGATAACTTATGGGCTAGGATTAATCTCCCGTAAAGCCCTCTGAGATTCCTTTAATAATAATTTAATTTTTAAGTGATTCTACTACTATAAACATGTACACACATATACATACTCTGACACAGAACAACGCAAATACAATTTCAGAAGATTCAGGAATTTCGAAGACCGCTCATGTTAAAAGCCCAGTTCTAAGTCGTCTCAGAATCTCTAGAAGTTGTTTCCCATTCCCATCCTCCCCACTCTCATCTCCAATCTATCTAAAACGTAATTAACAAAGGTTATTTAGCTCCAGAGCCTAGGAATACAACTGCTGCAACTTCTGATACGAGCAGAACCCTCCCCTTTTTATGTTTTTTAATATTTTTGTGTTGGTACTGAATTTATTTGGTTGTATTGCTTCCCCCGGAGCTCCTACTTTTCACTGAAAGTGGAAATCTCTGCAGTATTTTATTTTGTCCATGGAAGTTCCTAAGCTTGGTCTTCGATGCTTCCAGGACTCATTAAAACACCTCACTTCTACATGTCTGAACTATAGTCCATGGACCTGGTAAGAAAGAAGCGCAAAGAAATTGGAAAATAAATCGCCACACTGATTTTCCAAATTAAAATATATTATATTTTGGATGTTTCATACCTGTCTGTAAGGTTTTGTCACTGACAAAAATATAGCAGGTCTAAGGCAGTTTTAACGTTAAATTAAACAATGTGTCCATAGTGAAATGTGATTAGTACATATTTCAGCAGCCCAAATTGCTGGGATAGGAAAAAGAAAGCACTGATCGTGGACATATTTTGAAAAATGCACTAATGACTTTTCAAACTAACAGTATTTTCATGGGATGTGAGATGTCTAAAATTCTGATGCTGAAATATCAACATAGAATCAGTACTTATTTTAGTCTCCTATGCCACATTAAAACTCAATTTCAAGTGTAAAGGAAATGTTTTCCCTGTTACAATAAAGACCTTTCTGATCATAAAATGAACCTTACATTGTCGCACTAGATTTCTTGATCCAATGCAGTACCCTCCCCAGCAATCCATCCAGAGTCCTCATTTTTAAATGTAATGCTTAAAAGGACATGCCACTATGCCAAACCCAAAGACTCTCATTTGACAGAAAAGGAAATGAATCTCTGTTACCTACCTTTCTATCCCCTTCCTTTTGAATGAGCCATTTTTCTTCTTGAGTTGCTGGAATCTTCGGCACTGTCCAACTTTTCCATAGGCAATCTTAAAGGGTTCT
The DNA here is from genome assembly GCF_043159975.1 of Macaca nemestrina. NCBI lineage: Eukaryota > Metazoa > Chordata > Mammalia > Primates > Cercopithecidae > Macaca > Macaca nemestrina. Next base: position 127,350,203 of record NC_092126.1, on the reverse strand, counting down.
GGTAGATACAGCTGAGGTCGGGCCATTGCTGTCAACTTCACCTGTAGTAGCCGTTTTGGACTGTTTCAGTTCTCGAACTTACAGACTTCGATGCAAAATCATCTAGTGACTGAATGTACTGTCAAAGTGTGGGCTATTTGGAATAAAATATGTAGGAAATTTTTAGAGCCTTTCCCTTATTCCCTTCCAAGTGTCAAAGACATTATTTGTGGGACTGGCCCTGTTTACAGCTTCACAGAGGTCACCAATGATGTATTTGACTGAGCTGTGTGAAATTCCATGGACCTTTGTGGAACACTTCACAGATTCTTGAACAAGGCAAATGCAGAAATGATGATCTGATTGCATCAACACTGGCATTTGGATCGCAAAAAACAAAACAAAACAAAACAACAACAAAAAAACCACCCATGCACTAATTGACCACCACATTCAGAAGTCATATTTGACCTCTGAAGGGGAAGGCACCTATAGGAATACGAATGATCTGTTGATTAACACAAGTTGAGCTTCTGTTAGATCTCTCAGCTACAGCTGGTGAATGTTCTCTGTGTCCTGTGGGACACATGTGACAAGGCCAGTTGTTGTTTGGACATCTCAAAATGTACCCCAAGGGTGGTTTTCATTACATCTCAAAATGTACCCCAAGGGTGGTTTTCATTACATCTTGGAATTTTGTAGTGGTCTCTCAAAGTACATTGCTGAATTGAAGACCTTGAACCACCCCTCCCTTCCAACATTGCCACGTTTATTTCGTGGTGAAGAGCAAATTCTGCCTGGGATGGAATTTCTCACCACAAGGTGGCAGCAGACACTAGGATTTAGTCCTGTCACCCTCTCGCGCTTTGAGTTGTTCAGTCAAATAACCAGATGCTTAACAAGAAAAACTCCTCTAGAAAGGTTCTGGGAGTTACAACAATTACTCTGCTTTCTGTGTTTGCATTAATCAATAATCTGGAGCACACTTCTCAAGCCTTCAAGTGCGCACAAATTTCCTGGAGGTCTTTTTAAGATGCAGATTTCGATACAGTACATCTGGGGTGGGATCCAAGAATTTGCACTCCTAACAAACCCCCAGGTGATGCTGATGATGCTGGACGGCACTTGGAGTAGTGAGGGTCTTCTATGTTTCAGTACTGGGGCAAAGAGCTTTAAAATGCTCTAGAATGAAGTGTATAATGTTGAGGGGCTAAGAGAGTGGATTTGGGAATTATGCCTGAGTTCTCATTTCTAGCTTAGCTATGTGACCTTGGTCAATTCATTTTAACCTATCCATACTTGTTTTCTCATCCCTAAAGTGGGACTAATCATAGTGCCCAAGTCATAGTTTTACAGCAAAATTCAAGTGAAATAGAAATTCTGGGCCGGGCGCGGTGGCTCAAGCCTGTAATCCCAGCACTTTGGGAGGCCGAGACGGGCAGATCACGAGGTCGGGAGATCGAGACCATCCTGGCTAACATGGTGAAACCCCGTCTCTACTAAAAAATACAAAAAACTAGCCGGGCGTGGTGGCGGGCGCCTGCAGTCCCAGCTACTGGGGAGGCTGAGGCAGGAGAATGGCGGGAACCCGGGAGGCGGAGCTTGCAGTGAGCTGAGATCCGGCCACTGCACTCCAGCCTGGGCGGCAGAGCGAGACTCCGTCTCAAAAAAAAAAAAAAAAAAAAAAGAAATTCTGCTGCAGCAGAGAATGAGACCCAGGAATCCATATTTTAGGAGAGTGGGTGCAGATGTTCCTCTGCCCCTTATTTGAGAAGCTCTGAAGTACACTGTATCTAATATGCCTTGGCCAAATGGACATGTGCTCCTCCCTGGTCTGTTTTTCCTCATCTGTTGGCATCCTCAGAGCACAATAAGTAATAGGTGCTTGAATAAATGAATAATTTCTTTAGCAACAGGGCAATATTTTTCGTGTAATTATTGGCACCCCTGTCTGAATTCTGTTGTATTTAATCAATTATCTAGATAAATGAGATGAGTTTTATGCTAGGAAAGAGAGCTGTTTTTTATTTGTGCATGGGTGTCTATGTGCATGTTTGTGTGTGTGCATGTCTGCATGTATGTGTGTATGTAATAGGCTGAAACATTTGCTGCTGTGGCATCTGTGACAAAACTTGTACGTTCCCAAAGGAGTCCTGAAGCAGATGATAGAACTAGGAAGAGTGGGATGGGGGGAAAGAGTTGGAGTATAGAGAGACATCAATTTTGAGCTGTGTCTGGATTTACATTCTAGATCTACCCCTTCCAAGCTTATGTGTCCTTGGGCAGGTAACGAAAATCTCTTTGGACCTTCATTTTCTTGTTCATAAAATAGGTATAATAACTGCTATCTCCCAAGATTCTTTGAGTCATTCAGTCATTCGACAAATATTTGAATGCCTAGTGGTTGCCAGGCACCACCCTAGACACCAGGGATACTGCAGTGAACAACATACACAAAATCTCTGAACTCATATAACTTAATATGCTGTGGGAGACGCAGATGACAAACAAGGAAATGAACATTTTAATTTCAGTTGGTAGTAAATGTTATGAAGAAAGTAAAAGAGGATGATGGGATAGAGTGACTGAGGATGAGGAGTGACTTCAGATGGGGCATTAGGAAAGCCTGCCCAATGAGGTCATTGGTCCCGAATGCTGAATGGAGAAAAGAACCAATCATGTGAAAATTTGTGTGACTCGGGCAGATGAAATAGCATGTGCCAAAGCCCAGAGGTGGAAGAAGCCCAGTGTCTTTGAAAATGTGGAAGAAAGTGGCCAGGCGCGGTGGCTCACGCCTGTAATCCCAGCACTGTGGGAGGCCAAGGGGGGCGGATCACGAGGTCAGCAGATCGAGAACATCCTGGCTAACACGGTGAAACCCAGTCTCTACTAAAAATATAAAAAAGTTAGCCGGGCATGCGGGCGCCTGTCGTCCCAGCTACTAGGGAGTCAAGATTGCGCCACTGTACTCCAGCCTGGGCGACAGAGCAAGACTGTCTAAAAAAAAAAAGAAAGACAAATGTGGAAGAAAGTTAGGGTGGCTAGAGCAAAGAGGTAGATGTGTGATAAGCTGGAGAGGGCCAAACCTCTTGAGTCCTATGGATCAGATTAAAGATTTTTGTCTTGATCTTCAGAGCAATGGGGAGTTGAGGTTTTTTTGGTTTGTTTTGTTTTTTTGAAACAGCAACTTAATTTGTCACTCAGGTTGGAGTGCAGTGGCACCGTCTCAGCTCACTGCAACCTCTACTTCATGGGTTCAAGTGATTCTTGTGCCTCAACCTCCTGAGTAGCTGGGGTTACAGGCACGTGCCACCATGTCCAGCTAATTTTTTGTATTTTTAGTAGAAACAAGATTTCACCATGTTGTCCAGGCTGGTCTTGAACTCCTGAGCTCAGGTGATCCACCTGCCTCAGCCTCCCAAAGTGCTGGGATTATAGGCTTATGGAGAGTTTTTAGGGAACTTCTTCATATATTTGTTCGGGAAAATGGGATTCAGTTGTGAAGAAAATGACTAGAATCCTTGCCCAGGAATTACAATTCTAGTGGAGGACGCAGACACCAAATACGTTACCCAATGGAAAATTTTTTCAGGTACTGATAAAAAATGCTATGAGAAAAACAGAAAAACAAAAACAAAATAAAAAAAAAGAAGAAGAAGAAAAGAGAATAAAAAATAAATAAATAAAAAGAAAAACAGGCCAGGCGCGGTGGCTCATGTCTGTAATCCCGGCACTTTGGGAGGCCGAGGCGGGCAGATTACGAGGTCAAGAGATCAAGACCATCCTGGCCAACATGGTGAAACCCCGTCTCTCCTAAAAATACAAAAATTAGCTGCGCATGGTGGTGCGCACCTGTAGTTCCAGCTACTCAGGAGGATGAGGGAAGAGAATTGCTTGAACCCAGGAGGCAGAGGTTGCAGTGAGCTGAGATCAGGCCACTGCACTCCAGCCTGGCGACAGAGCGAGACTCAGTCTCAAAAAAAAAAAAAAAAAAAAAAAAGTAGAAAAACATGGTAGAAAGTGACTGGGAGTGGTCACTCCTCCAAAATGATCAATAAAGATCGCTTCAGGAGATGGTGTTTGAAGTGAGACATTTAATGTCGAAAAAGAGACAAACTATGTTGAGATCTGGGAGAGGTATTTCCAAGGCAAAAAACTACGTGAGCAAAGGTTCACAGGCAGGTGCAAACCAGCGTGTTTGAGGGCAGGAAGAAGACCAGTGTGGCGGGAACATAGGTAACATGGGGAAGGCATAGTTATGCATATGTTTTTAAAGGTTGCTGTGTGCAGCTTGGAGAATACATTGGAGAGGAAAAAGTGAGTGTTGAAAAGTCATTAGGTAGGCACTTGGTCCAGGCCGTTGACAGATGGGGGTGAGGAGTACCAGAAGTGTGCAGATCCAGGTAATATGTAAGAAGTTAAATATTGAGATGAACTAGGATATGGGGGAGATACAGTTTGGATATGTGTCGCTGCCCAAATCTCACGTTGAAATGTAATTGCCAGTGTTGAAGGTGGGGCCTGGTGGGAAGTGATTGGATCATGGGGCAGTTTCTCACCCATGGTTTTGTACCATCCCCTGTTACTGTCCTCATGATAGCAAGTGCGTTCTTGCAAGATCCGGTTGTTTAAAAGTGCGTGGCACTCCCCGCCCTCTCTCTTGCCCCTGCTTTCACCTAGTGATGTGCAAGCTCCCACTTTGCCTTCAGCCAGGATTGTGAGCTTCCAGAGGCATCCCAAAAATAGATGCTGGTGCCATGCTTCCTATACAGCCTGCAGAACCATGAGCCAATTTAACATTTTTTTCTAGTAAATTACCCAGTCTCAGGTATTTCTTTATAGTAATGCAAGAACAGTCAACTATAGGGGATTATAGAGTAGAGAGAAGGAGATACTAAGTTGGGGTGTTAAGTTGTTGCTGTAGTCCAGTGGTTTAACTAAAGGGGGAACAGTGGAACTAAAGAGAAGCGCACCCATTCAGGAGTCCTTCATCAGTCAACTCTCCTTATCAACTACCCTTCACAGGACATGGCTTGGAGCTATGCCTGTGTGATCATTCCCTGGACATTTGTAAATGTCCCTCTGAAAAGCCAAAAAGCCAGCTGTAGCAGGAAAAAATCAGGTCAAAACACAATCTCCCTTGTTCTCAACATTATTCTTCCATTGAACATGTCTGAGATTGCATAATCCTATTCAGGTAACCATGACAACAGTTGACTTCTATTGAGATAGCAATTGATTGAAACCTCTAAGTCAGAGATTGCAAACATGAATACCCGCAGGAGCCAAGCAGGGAAATGTGAGAAGCAGTGGGTGGGGTGTAAAAGGGAGGGGTTGGAATTGTGGTAAACTGTAGAGTACTGGACCAATCCAATTCTATTGAACTTCAAATCTTTAAGAAGCCTCACACATTTAAAAATGTGATCTGCAGGCCATATTTAACCTGTGGGTCACCAATTTGCTGCCTCCAGAGATGCTTTCATGTTAACTCTCTGTTGAGCCAGGTCTCTCCCATTAGTGCTCCTAAAGCTGATTTTCCCCTAAGCTTTAACTTGAACATATTCACAAGCATTCAGTTGGCTATTGGCCCCATTATTAGACTGTTTTTGCATCTTCTCGCTATCTGGTTGCATGCTAACCTTGCCTGGCAACTTGTAAGCCCTCTGCAAACTTGGTAAGCTGAGATTCTGGGTTTCTATTCTGAGTCTGGGTGAAGTAAATACATAGACTAGAGCAGGATAATGTCACTTTAGTGACCTGGAGTCATTATTAAGCAGAATCCTTTGGAAAATGCATGAGTTTCCTAAAGAGTCCTCACTAATTCTGGCTGCCCCAGCTTTACTGGGATTTGGGAGACCTTTGCATGTGGGGAAATAGCAACTGGGGGCTTTTCCACCTGGCTCAAGCAAATCCTCTTGCTGAAGCTTTTGCCCTTTTGAGAGAAGGAGGTATCATGTTACAGATCACTCAGCAAGAACTGTGTCACAGGAAGTGTATACAGGGTGCCTGGCGACACAGTGTTTCTCCTGGGAAGACTCTTTACCCAGGGGTGAACTCCCCAGAAGTCAGCAAAGGTGCAGCTGGAGTAAAGTGTCTTCGAAGAGCCAACAGGCTTTCAAGTTAAATCATGCCTTTTTTTCATTTGTTTTTGTGTTGGTTGCTGCCCCAGGTTAGTATTTCTAACTTGCGACTCATAAATAGCTTTGAAATAATTATTTGATAGTCTATCAGTTGGCATTTACTCTCTAATTTCTCAGTGTTGGTCTTTAAAATTGTCCAGTGCTCTGGGTTGTACCACACTGGAAAGTCAACATGTGAATCAAAATGACCTCTCAGATACTGTTGATATCAATGGGAGTAAGCTCTTTGTAGAGCAATTTAGACATACCCGCCAACATCTGAAATCTCAAGCCTCAGAACCAGCATTCCACCTCTGGAAAGGTATCCTACACAAGTACACAATAATATAAGGATATATGTAGGTGTATTTGTAATAACAAAAGCTAGAGGCAACCCATATGTCTACCAATGGAGGATTAAATAAATGGTGCTTCAGGCATACTATGGATATTGGAGCCATTAAAAGAAGAAGGTTGGTGTGGGTGTTCCAATGCGCAGGTAAGGAGGTAATCTGTGGTGTACTGTGGAGGCAGCATGTGCTAAAACTATGAACACAAGAAGATCTTTTAAAAAACACCTATCTATATTCACATGCCAACAGGCATAGAAAATTCTGAAATAACGTATAACAAAGATTTAACTGATTATTCCTGGAGATTACGAGTGAAAGTGGTAGAGCAGCAGAGGTGGGGAGAAATATGTAGGAGATTTAAAATTTTTTACTTTATAGACTTTACTGTTTGACTTAGGGAAAGAATATAAATTACATTTATACTAAAAAATTGGACCCAAAAGTTTAGAAATGAATCACAAAAATTTTGAATGCATAACAAGACAATGATTTAAATATTTTTTTTCTCTCATTATGGCATGAATTGACTCATAAAATAACTCAATTGATGAATTCAACCATTTGCTTTAGAATCAACCACTTCTAGAATTGGAAAAAAGCCAAACTGTATTATTCACAACAAAAAAATCAAGTAAAATATGTTCACTCTTATAAGAATAAATGATGGGTATCTTAAAGACTGAAAGATCTAATGAAATGTAAGAAATATTTTATTTCAACTTAGTTTGTTATATTTTGACTTTTTTGTGTGTTTGGGTAAAGATTGTTATCTTGACTCTGGAGTCACACACTGGAAATGCTCAGACATGTTTGGCCTCTAGCCAGTTTGTCCAGCATGTGGCCCATGGACCACATGCGACCCAGGACGGCTTTGGATGTGGCCCAACGCAAATTCATAAACTTTCTTAAAACATTATGAAATTTTTTGGGGGACCAAAAAAATTTTTTTTAGCTCATCAGCCATCATTTGTGTTAGTGCATTTTATGCGTGGTACAAGACAATTCTTCTTCCATTGTGGCTCAGGAAAGCCAACAGATTGGACATGCCTGGCCTACAGGATGTTTTGAATATCAGAAGATTTCACATAAAAATCTCCATTTCAGGATCCTCATAAAAAATTAAGAGTCACTGGCAACTCGGCCCACATTCCCATATAGGCAGAGGAGTGGCAGCCCAGTTGGGTGGGAACAAGCTTTCAGTTTACCACAGTCCCTACTGCTCCCTGTGCTCTACACCAGCTGTCAGGCATTATTTTACAATCTCCATGAACAGAGTTCAACTAGTTTTTTCTTTTTAATTTTAAAATAATTTTATTTTATATATTTTTTCTATTGGCTCTGTCTTTCTAGAGATGAATTTTTTTTTAAATCTCCTCTTGTCCTTGAGTATGAAGAGGCAGCCTCTCAGTTTCCATCATTCTATGCCAGCATTTTCACATAGCATTCCATATTTTTTCACAATTTGTCTCTGTGATACAGCTATGAGCCTACGATCATTTTTATTCTTTTTATTTTATTCTAGAGAAGGGGTCTTGCTATATACCTGCCAAGTTGAACTGAGGCTCAAGTGATCTTCCCACCTCAGACTTCCAAGTAGTTGGGACAACAGGTGTGGGCCAGTGTGCCTGGCTCTATTCTTTTTTTTTTCTTTCGAGACGGAGTCTCGCTCTGTCGCCCAGGCTGGAGTGCTGTGGCCTGATCTCAGCTCACTGCAAGCTCCGCCTCCCGGATTCACGCCATTCTCCTCCCTCAGCCTCCCGAGTAGCTGGGACTACAGGCGCCCGCCCTAACGCCCGGCTAATTTTTTTGTATTTTTAATAGAGACGGGGTTTCACCGTGTTAGCCAGGATGGTCTCAATCTGCTGACCTCGTGATCCGCCCGCCTCGGCCTCCCAAAGTGCTGGGATTACAGGTGTGAGCCACTGCACTTGGCCGTGCCTGGCTCTATTCTTATTGTTTTTACTTATTGACTTAATTTCAGAAAGTGAATAGTTCTTTTTAAGTAACTATTTTGACAGGAAATGCATAATAAAATGCCAGCTCTACTTACTTAACAGTTTGGGCCGAGTGTGGTGGCTCACACCTGCAATCTCAGCACTTTGGGTGGCCAAGGCAGGCGGATCACTAGAGGTTAGAAGTTTAAGACCAACCTGGGAAACATGGCAAAATTTCATCTCTACTGAAAATACAAAAATTAGCTAGGTGTGGTGCGCACGTCTGTAATTTCAGTTATTCAGGAGGCTGAGGCACAAGAATTTCTTGAACTTGGTAGGTGGATGTTGCAGTGAGCCGAGATCACATCACTACACTCCAGCCTGAGTGAGAGATTGAGACTGTCTCAAACAAAACAAAACCAGTTTGGTGGATGGGTTGATATTCTCGGAAAATTATGATCCCCTTTTCTAGAGATTATCATATGTTAAGGAATTGAGATTGTTTTTCAGAATATACCTTTAGTGGAAAACCAAATTATTCCCAAGTTTCTCAGCACATGAAAATATGTTGAAGAAAAACCTAAAATCAATTCACTCTTTAATGCAATGGCAACAAGACGCCATCGAATACAGATATAAGCCATCATTGACAGGGCCCAACCTGTGGAATTGAATAGAGAATCCAAACCAACAAAATGACATGTAGTAGCAAGTTTTCAAGTGCATTCCTTGTGACAAAATAATAAGGTCTTGACCCATAGGTCAATAGGATTGATCTTCTTCAGTTAGCAAAAAAGGATAATTTTTCGTATTCATTTATTCACCTAATCATTCCACAAATGCCTATTAAATGCCTACTATGAACAGACACTGTTCTTGGTACTGAGCATACAGCAAGGAACAGATGAAAGTTCCCAATTTCATGACACTTGTATTTTAAGTGGGAGGGGGATAGGGAGGAGGCAAAAAAAATGAACAAATAACATGTGAAATTTGAAGAGTTAGGAAGTGTCTGCAGGGGTGGGAAATGTTTTTATTTGGCATGAGAAGACTTCTCTGCTATAGTGACATTATATTAGGTTGGCACAAATGTAATTGAGGTTTTTACCATTACTTTTTTTTTTTTTTTTGAGATGGAGTCTTGTTCTGTTGCCCAGGTTGGAGCACAGTGGTGTGATCTCGGCTCACTGCAAACTCCACATCCTGGGTTCAAATGATTCTCCTGTCTCAGCCATCCAAGTAACTGGGAACCCGACACCATGCCTGGCTAATTTTTTGTATTTTTAGTAGAGACGTGATTTCACTATGTTGGCCAGGCTGGTTTTAAACTACTGACCTCAAGTGATCCACCTGCCTCGGCCTCCCAAAGTGCTGGGATTACAGGCAGGAGCCACTGCGCCTGGTCTGCCATTACTTTTAATGGCAAAAACAGCAATTATGTTTATGCCAACCTAATAGCAGAGACCTACAGGAAATGAGTAAATGAGTCATGGAGAGATCCAGGGAACATGCACCTTGGACGAGGAGAATGGTCAGAGCAAAGTCTCTGTGGCACAGACTGCTTGATATGTGCAAGGAACAGAAAGGCCTGTGTGGCTAGAACAGAAGGAGGGAGGGCAAGAGTGGTAGAATATGAGGCCAGACAGATAACGAAGGGCCTAGCATGTGGAATCTGGAGGCCATTGTAGGAGTTTAGCCTTTTGCTCTGTGTGAGATGAGAAGCTCTTAGAGGATTTTGAGAAAAGGAGTGATGCTACCCAATTTCAGGTTTAGTACATTGGCACATTCACTATGGGCAGCTCAATCATGTAAGATGTGCTTATTGATATTTTCTTACATAATCGAAATAACCCCTGTATTAATTTTCTTTTCACATTGCAACAGATTATCCTAAACTTGATGATGCCTTTAAAACAGCATAAATTTGTCTTGCAGTTCTGTAGTTAAAAGTTCTGACATGGGTCTTATGGGGCAGAACCCAAAGCGTTGGCAAGGCTGTGCTTCCTTCTGGAGGCTGGAGGGCTGAATCTGTTTCCTTGCCTGTTTCAGCTTCTTTAGGCTGCTTTCATTCCTTGGCTCATGACCTAACCCCCTTTGTCTATCCTAAAAGCCAGCAATGTTGCATCTTTCTGACCATGCTTCACTTCTCCTTCTGACTGTCTTCTTGCTTTTAAGGACCCTTGTGATCACCCTGGGTCAATCCAGATCACCCAGTGTAGTTCCCCATCTCAAGACTCCTAATTTATTCACACTTGTGTTCCCTTTGTGATGTAAATTAACACATTCTGGCTGGGCACAGTGGCTCGCGCCTGTAATCCCCGCACTTTGGGAGGCCAAGGTGAGTGGATTACCTAAGGTCAGGAGTTTGAGACCAGCCTGGGCAACATCTCTACTAAAAACACAAAAATTAGCCTGACGTGGTGGTGAGCACCTGTAATCCCAGCTACTCGAGAGGCTGACAGGAGAATCATTTGAATCTGGGAGGTGGAGGTTACAGTGAGCCGAGATCGCACCACTGTACTCCAGCCTGGGTGACAGAGCAAGACTCCATCAAATAAATAAATAAATAAATAAATAAATAAATAAATAAAATTAACACATTCCCAGGTTCTGCGGATTAGGAAGTACATATCTTGACATAGAGAGTGTAAGGGGAGGATTATTCTATCACACCCCCCCCACGCATCATTACTTTGCTAAATAACCATAGTCCCCCACCTCCAACATAGTCATATACCCCTAATAGAATGCAAATTTTGGCCATGGAGTAAATGTTCTGAATAAGGTTTTGCAATGTGTTACCCAGAGGGAAGTCAATGAGCAAAAACAGAAAATATCTAGTTATCAAATCTTATAGTTCAGAAATTTTCAGACCATTGTTTAAACAGAAAGGTTGTATGTATCCTAAAGCACACCTTTGGAAGTAGAAGATAATTTTTTGAATCAGGAAAGAGGATGGTGAAAATATACATGACTGGAGAGAGGCTTGCAGCCACCTTCATTGAGAGGCTTGCAATCACCTTCATGAAATAGATTCATGAAGTTTTGGACAGGAAAGGCTCCTTTGATGGAGCCCCCCCCCCCAAAAAAAAAGCACATTAATTCTCCAGCACTTCAGTACCAGAGGGCACCACAGGTGCCGACAGATAGAATTGGGCCAGTGTGCACTGAAAGGGTAAGAGTGAAAGGGATGTGGGTGGGTGGGGCACTGAGAGTGTCTGCCTCACTGCTCTTTCCTGGATACATCACATTTCCTCCTGGGCTGAGTGTAGCTGGGCAGGGAGTGAAGGGGCAGGTAGGAGGCCCTATTCATCCTTGTGAATTTCTTAAGTTATACCTGATGCCTAGGGACCAACCTTACCATTCAATAAAAGCTTGACCAACTAAATTGGAAGAGAAGTTTTAATTCGGGAATGAAGAGGCAATAGGACCTGAATTCAGGGCACTTTAAAAAAATTCTTTGCTTTTTCCAAAGATGTTCTGAGAGTCTAGCCTTAGTTACCTTTGCTGAAACCTTCACTGTAAAGAAAAAGCTCAGCTGAAATTAAGGGGAGCAGAGAACAAATAAAAGAGAGAGAAAGAAGAAAAGAGAGAAAAATACAAAGTAAACCAGCACAGTAGGACATATAATGACTTTTTGTTTCCAAATGCATTGTGACTTCAAGCATTGAGTAATTTCCTGACACCACAGGGTTAGACAGAAGTTGTATGGAATAACATCATTTAGGGATCTATTTTAACCCCCAGTTCATACATCCCATCTAATAAAACATAATGAATTTATGTAAAAAGAAACTCTACATTTTCTATGAGAATGCATGACAAATCATAGTGGCCAATAATCTGTATCACTTATCTTTTAAATAACAATGAGCAGCTTCCTAACTGGTCCAGCCAGAGGTTTCTTATTGAGTGACAGTTATGTTCTAGCCTCAGAGAAGATGAGTTTGTCCAAGTGGTCATGTGTCCAGTGAGACTCAGAATTAGGATCTGAGCCGAAATCTGCTTGATCAGAAAGTTCATTCATTATGTCGTTCTCCTCCTTCTTCCCCCGAGCTATCGTTCAGTTGCATGAGAACCTTCTCAAATTTTGATTCTGAAAACTTTCACTCTTTCTTTCCTCTTTCTTTCTTTTCTTTTTCTTTCTTTCTCTTTCTTTCTTTCTTTCTTTCTTTCTTTCTTTCTTTCTTTCTTTCTTTCTTTCTTTCTTTCTTTCTTTCTTTCTTTCTTTCTTTCTCTCTTTCTCTCTCTCTCTCTTTCTTTCTTTCTTTCTTTCTTTTTTTTTTTTTTTTTTGAGACGGAGTCTCGCTCTGCCACCCAGGCTGGAGTGCAGTGGCCGGATCTCAGCTCACTGCAAGCTCCGCCTCCCGGGTTCACGCCATTCTCCTGCCTCAGCCTCCCAAGTAGCTGGGACTACAGGCGCCCGCCACCTCGCCCGGCTAGTTTTTTGTATTTTTTAGTAGAGACGGGGTTTCACCGTGTCAGCCAGGATGGTCTCGATCTCCTGACCTCGTGATCCGCCCGTCTCGGCCTCCCAAAGTGCTGGAATTACAGGCTTGAGCCACTGCGCCCGGCCTGCCTTTCTTTCTTTCTTTCTTTCTTTCTTTCTTTCTTTCTTTCTTTCTTTCTTTCTTTCTTTCTTTCTTTCTTTCTTTCTTTCTTTCTTTCTTTCTTTCTTTCTTTCTCTTTCTTCTTTCTTTTTCTTTTGAGATGAAGTTTCGCTCTTGTTGCCCAGGCTGGAGTGCAATGGGGCAATCTGGGCTCACTGCAACCTCTGCCTCCTGGGTTCAAGTGATTCTCCTGTCTCAGCCTCTTGAGTAGCTGGGATTACAGGCGCCCACCACCATGCCTGAGTAATTTTTGTGTTTTTAATAGAGACAGGGTTTCACCATGTTGACCAGGCTGTTCTCGAACTCCCAGACCTGAGGTGATTCACTGGCCTTGGCCTCCCAAAGTGCTGGGATTACAGGTATGAGTCACTTGCCCAGCTAACTTTTGCTTTTTCTAATTTTTACCCAAGAGAAGTTCATCCTGAATCATGAAGACATCTCAGTCATTTGAGAACGTGAGATTTGGCTCCCGCAAGTCAAGTTTTGGGTTCAAATCCCAACTCTGCCATCGATTAGCTGTATAACATAAGACCACTTGGTGTTTCTGTGTCTCAGCATTCTCATGTGGAAAATGTAACCAAGAATAATAGTACCCCTCACCCCAGGGTTGTTGTGAGGATTAAATGAAAAAAATATGTGTGAAAGAATGTCCTACAAATGATCATTAATATTATTTATTATTCATTCAAAAAATATGTATGAGGGGCCGGGTGCGGTGGCTCACGCCTATAATCCCAGCACTTCGGGAGGCCAAGGCAGGTGGATCACGAGGTCAGGAGATCAAGATCATCCTGGTTAACACGGTGAAACCCCGTCTCTACTAAAAATACAAAAAATTAGCCGGGCGTGGTGTCCGGCGCCTGTAGTCCCAGCTACTCGGGAGGCTGAGGCAGGAGAATGGCGTGAACCTGGGAGGCAGAGCTTGCAGTGAGCCAATATCGCGCCACTGCACTCCAGCCTGAGCCACAGAGCGAGACTCCATCTCAAAAAAAAAAAAAAAAAGTATGAGGTGTTCTTATTCAGTTATCAAAATAAACACATTTTTTTTTGCAGTTAGAGTAATTGTTCCCTGAGGAGTCACCCAAACTAAAGGCAATTAAAATATAATGTGTCAAATGTTATGATGGGGTAACACACAAACACTGAGAAGGAATATTGAAGCAGAGTCAGGCAGGCCAGGAAAGGCTTTCTGAAGAAAGTGATGTCTAAGGGCCAACTGAAGAATGGGTAGAATGTTAGTAGGTTAAAAATGCTGTAGAAAAAATATATATAATTGTTTAGAGGTGGACTAGAGAAGTGGAAAGAAGTTCGGGATAATTGAAACAGAGCATATGAAAATGGACATATGGAGAGATGAGGCCAGAGACATGAGCAAGGATCAGATATGGCAGGACAGAAGACCTTTCTAAACTTCAGTATTTATCTGAATTAACTGATGATATCCGATTTCCCTGATACTCTTCTCTTACTGGAGTAGCCAGTGCCATATTCTTTATGTTTTGTTGTACACTGCAAAACATTATTATATCACATTGCCTTAGTTCAGATTCTCTTGAAAGCCAACACTAAGGGAAGAGTTCCAGTGCAAGTACTGCAATTAACTTGGGAGCTGATCCCAGGAAACACCCGGAGTGGGGTAAGGAAGCCAGACAATGAATGGTAGGCAATGGATAAAGGGTGTGTTAATAAGCATGTTAGCGCCAGGGGCAACCAGAGCTCGATTTCATTGGGGCACTCAGGAATCCAGTGTGGAAGCACACCTCAGTGTTACCTATCCACGCTGAAGGGTGAAGAAGCTGAGGTATTTGATCACCATTCACCATATCCCTTTTGGCCATTGTGTGAGGACAGCTTCCAGGGGCCTTCACTCTCTGGCACTCTGGCTTATCCTTTGTGCAGGAGAAGCTGCTCTCCAGGCAGTTGTAGAAGTAGCGTTCCACTTGTAGAGGTGAGTATGGAGGAAATGGGGGTGGGGCACTGAGCAGCTGCTACACATATTTTTTAAAGTATAAAAAAAAACAAAAACAAAACAAAAGAAAAAAGACCAGCCCTTGCTGGGAGACAGTTCTCCATGGGTCTCTTGCACTTCTGTACATCTTGTGAGCAGAGGCACTGGCTGCCTTTGTTCTGGACAATTTGTTTCAAGCGTGTTTAAGTAGTGATAGAGATACTATTTCCCTCTGAAGCAGAGGATGGTTTGTTTGGCATCCAGTATAATAAAGGTATTTTCTCCCTCCAGGTCAAAGTCAGGCAGACTTACTGCTCATTTTATAACATGTGGGTTTGTAAGTTAAGGATTTCTCAACTGTAATACAAATGCAGACCCAAAGCATGTGTAGCATCTAGTTAGGCCATTTGTTTTTGCCCTCATGGGGCCTGAGGAACAAAGAGAAAGGATGTGAACATGAAGCTTATGCTGGTTGCTGAGCTATGAGTAATAAAGTCCTTTGTCTCTGACCCAAAAATCTTGTGTCTTCTGCCAGCCTCTGTGAAATTGCAGTATGGTAACTTGTATGGTAAGTTCTGAAACCTTTCTCAGCTCTCGATGACCCTACCAAGCCAACTCAACTGATTTTTAAGACATTTAATTAAAAAGTAACTTCTAATTTAATAAAAAAAAGAAAAAAAAGAAGTATTTATTGCGCTTTTCCTTTGTGGTTTTAAAACACAAAATAGGTTAGGAAGCCATGTAGAAATCCTCATTAAAAAGCCAACTTTTGTGTTTCCTCTGAGATGTTCTAGCTTTTCCAAATTTTGTCATCGAGAATGCCAGCCCTCTTCTGGAAAATGCCTCTGAACATACACTGTGTCTGTCTCACCTCATGCTTCTCTGGTTGGAGATCCTGTTATTATTAATGCAAATCCTGCAGTCCATCCATTTGTGCTGTCTCGTAGATCCACACATCTTTGGGAAGTAAGTATGTTGGCAAACAG
This sequence comes from Macaca nemestrina, assembly GCF_043159975.1. Taxonomy (NCBI): domain Eukaryota; kingdom Metazoa; phylum Chordata; class Mammalia; order Primates; family Cercopithecidae; genus Macaca; species Macaca nemestrina. The sequence goes on along the minus strand of NC_092126.1, from coordinate 127,334,274 downwards.
TATTATCACTTGATACTACAAGGGCTTTAAAATGAAATATCATTCTCTTTTTTGTTACCTTCTACTGTATGTTATTAATTTAGTGACCACTCTTTGGAACCCTGTTATATGTCAGACACTCTAAAAATCCTTGGGGACATCAAGATCCATTTATTTCACAAGTGATTATTAAGAATCTACTGAGACACAGGGAATTCCTTGCCCTCATGGAATTGACTTGTTCATAGGGAGACATAGTAATCAAGTGAACATACCCAAAAGTATTAGGTTAGTGCAAATGTAATTGTGGTTTTTGCCATTACTTTCAATGGCAATTACATTTGCACCAACCTAACATAAAATTGTAAGTGTAATAACAGCCAAGAAAGGCCGAATCACAGGTCTGTGGGAGCCCCTAAAGGGGACGTTTTAACTAGTCAGGCTTCCCTGAGGAAGAACTACGTGAAAAGCAATCTGCAGAATGCATAGGAATTGAATAGATAAAGAAGAAGAGAAGAACATTCCAGGCAGAGGGAGCAGCATGTGCGAAGTCCCTGTAGCAAGAAGAGCATGGTAGAAAGACAGGACTGAAGGATCAATGTGACAGGAGCCAAAGGGAAAGCATGGTGGGAGATGATACTGCAAAGGAGATGGGGAAGGCAGAGCCTGCAGTGTCTGTGAGTCATGTTAGGAAGTTTTGTTTACCTAGATGGCTATATCATACCCAGCTAGATATAATATAGCTAATTTTTCCCTCTGGATTAAAGTTTAGGCAGGCTGATTGTTCATTATAAGAAAGGGGTCCCCAACCCCCAGGCCATAAACTCGTACCAGTCTATGGCTTGTTAGGAACTGGGCCACACAACAGAAGGTGGGTGGCAGGCAAGCAGTGAAGCTTCGTCTGTATTTACAGCTGTTCCCCATCAGTCTCATTACCTCCTGAGCTCCGCCTCCTGCCAGATTAGAGGTGGCATTAGATTCTTATAGGAGTGTGAACACTATTGTGAACTGCTCATTCGAGGGATCTAGGTTGTGTGCTCCTTATGAGAACCTAATGCCTGATGATCTGTCATTGTCTCCCATCGCGGCCAGATGGGACCATCTAGTTGCAGGAAAACAAGTTTAGGACTCCCACTGATTCTACATTATGGTGAGTTGTATAATAATTTTAATATATATTATAAGGTAATAATAATAGAAATAAAGTGCACAGTAAATGTAATGATCTGAATTATCCTGAAACCATTCCCACCCAACCCTGGTCTGTGGAAATTGTCTTCCACGAAACCAGTCCCTGGTGCCAAAAAGGTTGGGGTCTGCTGTTATAAGAGCTCCAGATTCCCTAAGGTCGGAGTTTCTCAAACCTTGATACAAACCCACTGCATGCACAGCATTCAGCTGGGCTCCTCTACATGGTCCCCATGGCACGTGAGAGCAAGGGGACCAATGTGAACATGAAGCTTATGCTGCTTGCTGTGCTGGAGTAATAAAGTCCTTGAGAGCAGCATGTTGTTTAGCTGATCTCGCCTGGTTTGGCTCCAGTCTGCAGGTTGAGTTCAGGTCTGTCTCTTGTCCTTCCCATTCTCCTTGGGACACTGGCTAGCAGAGGGACATTCTTCTCCGGGCAAAAGGAGGAGAGCAAGAGGATATGCTCAACCCCACATGTATGTTTCAATACCCATATCTGCTCATATCATTGGCTGAAACAAGTGTCACATATCCAAGCCATGGGCTAAAGAAATATACCCTGTTTTTATTAGGAGGAATTGCAAAGGCACATGGCAAAAACATGAATATAGAAAAGATTAAAGAACTGGGGATATTAAATCCACCTCCCACACCTAAGAAACCACTGAGGAGTTTTGCAGGAAAGAGACATGATTTGAAACTTACAGCTTAAATTGCTATTGTAAAAAGAACAGAATTAAAAGGGTCAGGAGAGGTCTGTTATGAACTCTTGAATATCTTTGCCAAACCTTGGTATTTTCAGACTTAAATGTGCTTCCAGCTTCAGTTTGGTGTAAAATGTTTTCTCCTGCTTGTACTTAATTAGATTTTTGTTATAAGTCTAAATAGCAGTGGAATGATGGCAAAGAGTGTTCAGTAGTTTTGCTTTGTGTGTGTGTGTGTGTGTGTGTTTCTGTGTGTGAAGGTAGTGAGCATAGCTGCTCTAAGCACTGATTTGGGGGTCTGATAAACTAGTTTTTAACCACAGCTCCTTCAGTCAGTAGAAACATGACCTTGGGTAACATACTTGACTTTCTGTGCTTTATTATTTTTTCTATATAATGAGATTAACAATAATAATACCACCTCACTCAGGGATTAGCAAGAAGATTCTGAAAGATAATGTATGGAAAGTATTGTCTTACTGCTTTGTCCATAGCAAGCAGTCAACACACAGTAGCTGTTACTGTAATAAATATATTTCAATATTTAGCATTATTATAGCCAGATTACAGGTAATAAAAAAATAAGAAAGATGTGGCCACATAATCATAACTTTATTAAAGATAAGCTTTAGAAGTAGTTCAATTATGCAGCAGTTTCATAACATGCAAATACATCTGCAGATAAAGGCTAAACGAAATGAGTTAATAACTGTTTCTACAACATTGCAGTACAAGGACGGAAATACTGTTCTATTTGGGGTTTAGCATATCCCAGCATATCATTATCCTTTGTTGAACTTCTTTCCTTGCAGCATATATGCTTGTTTGTTTTGCAAAAGACTGATTGAGCTTAGGAAGGGCGATTGGTCAGGCAGTCAAACAAAAACCAACAACCACCAAATGAACACCAAGCTAGTCTCTGCAGAAACAATAGCAAAGCTTGAAGTGAACTGATTATATAGATAAATCAATGGAAATGAGACAAGGTACACTCCAGTTATGTAATCTTCAAATTGCTACCTGTCATTGAGCAACATAAGTGGGGTTGCATAGGCAGGTTGGAAAAATGAACCCAAGTTACCCTTTCTGTGTGCGCCTTGCCTGTTCCCTGGGTGGGAGTAATTTGCCAGATGGAGACTTAAACCATCTTCCTGTTTTCTTCCAGTGTAAAGAATAGGCATTTGCATTGATTCAGTAAATATTTGTTGAAAACAAATGGGAAGCCTGATACCATGTAAGATGCTAGGGAGCAAAATGGACACACTTGCTGTCCCTTGGGGCTCCCAGGACAGAGGAAAACACACCTAAAGGGCCAGCTTGAGCCCAGGGTTGTACTTCTTGGTTAAGGGAGCTCCTTGAAGATAAGGTTGTGCTTAAGCAAAGCTGGAAAACCTTGTATATTTTAACACCAGGCTGTGGTATTAAATTAACTTATCAGGAAGCATTGGGGTATGATGAAAAGAAAAAAATTTAGAGTCAGAAAGACTTAACTTTAAATCTCAGCTCTGTCACTCAATAGCTGTGTTACCTTGAGCCTCAATTTCCTCATCAGTAGCATTGGGATTATAATAGCATTAATTTCTATGGGATAATTGTGAGAACTGAAGAGATAAAATGTCCAGTCTACCATAAGTGCTCAGCAGAGTATAGCTATAAAATATCCATGTATTACTGACTTTTCATGTAATTGTGTGAAAAACAAGCAGGTGTGGTGGTCAGCTGATGCTGATAAGTGCAAGGGTTCTGGGGGCAGATTGGCCCGGGTCAGGTCCAGGTTCTGCTTCTTCCTACAACATGACTTTTTAGGATATATTTTATAATCTAAGCTTCAATTTCTTCATCTGTGAAATGGGGATGGTAGTAAGACTACCTTTCTCACAGGTTTGTTTTCATGATTAAGTGAGTTAAAGGGCTGAGAGCAATGCCTAGTGCAAAGAAAGTGCTCAACAAATGTTAGCTTTTGTTAATATGATGTTGGTGGGATGACATTATGCTTCTTTTTCTGAGATTCGGTGATTCTATTACTGAGAAGGAGGCCACATTGGTAGTGTACTGCATGGCTAACAGCATGGATTTTGGTGGAAAGTCTGGATTCCTGTCCTTCCTCTCTGTTCTTTGTTAGGTGATCTCTTTAAGCCTCTGTTTCTTCATTTGTAAAATGGGCATAATAAAAGTATCAATCACAATGTTTTTCTGAGGGTTAAAGAATGTAATTAATATTAAACACTTAGAGTTGGTACATAGTAAGTGCTCAATACATGTAAGCTATTAGTATTGCCTTAAAACCCATAATCATTTTAGAAAGGGTTCGTGGTTTGACATAGAATGCCCAAAGACAAGTATGCTTCCAGTGGCTTTTGCTATTCAATAAAATCTTTGCTTTCTGTTACTTTACTAATAAGAAAGCTTTAGAAACAAGCATTCCCTAACCTAGCTGCATCATGACAGACATGGGAAGGACATTAGCAACAGAACTTACAAGGCTTTCATGTAAGGATGAAGATATCTAATCCAGAGACATGAAAGATCATGGCCAAAGTCTTAGGGCCATTTCATTCTAGAGGTGAAACTGGATCCCATTTCTCTTGATACTCAACCTCAAGAGGACCCTGCACAGAGCAGTTCAAAAAACAGGTGAAAACCACAAAGGACCCAGGAAAGGGAGACGTGGGTGACTGAAGAGGGGAGGGAAAAGAGGGGCTCTTATCTGGCCCTTTCATCCATTTTGAGTGCTAAGCAGCTTAGACACATGACGAAGAGCATGAACCTGAAGTCAGGTGGAATCCAGATTCGTTGTATTTCTATCCGTGAAAACTTGGCCAAGCAGCTTAACTCTGCAAGTCTCAGCTTCTCCAACTGTAAAATGCATCCACTTGCAATTTCAAGGATGGAATGAAATGTTTGTAAAACACTCAGGATAATCCCTGACAAAGTGAGGAAGGGGTTCAATAAATGGTTAACTTTGTTATTAGGAAAAACGTAGACAGATGGAAAAATGAAGGAGAAACCATTGGATATAACATAAGTGAATTATCGGCTCATGGAAGTTTTTAAAAAAATCAGATCACCATACTTTTTAAGTACAAGATTTTTGTGTCTTTAAAAAAGTGCTGACTGATAATAGGGATTATAGACCTAAACTATTCCATCTATATCCTGATGAAGCCAGTCATTCACTCCATTATTCTTCATTTTAAAAAAAAATCTAGTTATTCACCACTGGAGTACCCAAGCTGGACTTTGAGATGGTGACACTCTATTCCCTGATAATCTATGCCGAAGACAACCAAGGGGCAACAGCATCACAGACCATTTTAATCCAGATCGCAGATGTGAATGAACCGCCCACCTTCACTGGATCTCTTGCCCAGGGTGACCAAGGTACAGAGGCTCTTCTCTTGGGGAAAGAGGGCTCTAGTGGATATGTCTACATAGATGCTGTGCCCTGTGCCCCTTGTACTCTCAAAGCATCATGGCTATAATAGTGATAAGAATGACAGTAACAATAGAAATGATAAATGGCTGACACTGGGCACTAATGATGTCCCAGGCACTGTCCTAAGAGCTTTAACTTGACTACTTTATTTAATGCTCACAGCACTAGAGGTAAGTTCTACTCTTAGTTCTATTACATAGACAACAGACTTAGAAAGGTGAAGGAACTGCCTCAGTGTTGAGAATTATTCATTTATTTGTTTGATGATTGTGTACTAAAATTATTCTCTTATTTGTGTGATTATTTAATTAATGATGTGTCTATATCATTAAGCTAGAAGCTTCACCAAGGACAGGGATCATGGCTTTTTTGCTTCTTCTTGCTTTCTGTTTTTTAATTTTTATTTTTTTCATCATGTATGTATCTCTTTCACTTTCTCTCTTCCTCATCTCTGTCTCTTTCTATGTAGTCAAATATTTAATGCCTACATGTTCTCTATTATGAAAAAATTGAGGCTCAGATATTGGAGTGACAACTAACCGGAGAGAACTGCTTGTCTTGTCTAAGCCTCAGTTTCCCTAATGATTAAACTGAGATATTAATCCCATCTTGATGAGGCTCAGGGTTTTAAAGTGCCAGGTACACAGTAGGTGCTCAACAAGTGTCTCCATTTTTTCCCTTCCCCAGGGCAGATGGTAAACTCCTCCTGGGCAGATCCAAGGTGAAATTATGCTCTTCTGACTTCTAAAACTGGCAACTTGGTGCCAGAGTGCTTGTGGACACTTGATGAGCATTTGTTCATCAGATAAGCAGGTCCTGGCTACCCCCTAAGCAGGCCCATGGACCCCTTGGCTATCCACAAATCCTGCCTTCTTGGCACAATGGTGCAGCAGTTTCCCCTGGGTGGTTCTTCCCCTCACACACTCAAGGATCTTTTACTGCCTCAAGGTTCCTGTTCCCTGGAAAACTTGCAAACTGGCAAATTTGCAAGTTTGTATTCCTCACTGTTTAAAAAAAACATACGGGATGAGAGCAAAATTAAGGACAAGATAAACTTTAATAAAATAATTAGGCAATATTAACTTATTAGCTATGTGACCTTGAGCCAGTTATTCAATCTTTCTAAACCTTAGTAAAATGGAAATGATAATAAAGTCACCAGTGATGTTAAGTGCTTAGTAATTAATAAGCACTCAAAAAATGTTCAACATTGTTCCTGTTTAAATGTATAAATCTCATTACTCTATACTTGAGACATAAGAGACACTTGACAAATGGTATATTATTATTATTATCATTATAGGTTTAATGGGAATAGCGCTATAAAAACATCTGTGCTGAGCAAGCACAATGCCTTAAGTTTTATCTGAAATTCAGATTGGATGAGGGGTTTTGGGCTTATGGTGGTGATGCTCATTCAAGCACATCTGTTGTACATTTTCTGGCAGTTTCTGAGATTTATATCCTGGAAGATACTGCCCCAGGCACAGTCATTTACCGAGCAGCAGCCAACGACCCAGAGGATGCTGTTTTGGAGGTAATTTATGCTTTGGGACAGAGAGTAACAGTGCCTAGTGGTTTTATGTGTGATTGAATTCAAATGTAAAGCCATGGAGGCAATCAAGTCAGTTATACCCACAACTTAGGTTTCAAACATACCTTTGCCTCAATTATCAGGATACTTTAGGTGAAAATGATTAAGGTCTGGGTTGTCCGGGTAATTGATTCCCTTCTAGTACATTCCATCCTGTGCACACCGACCCAACCTAATCCTTGGGTAACTTTAGCAACAGATGTCATGACATTTCATTTTGTTCTTAGGAATCTTGGTTGTATACAGGTAGTGAAAGAATCCAGCTTTCTGGCAGAATTAATTTGTATTTCAAAACTCGAGGTCTCGTCCTCAGGTTTTATAATGCCCTAGATGGAGAGGAAACTATGAGCTTGGTACCAAGAGGCTTGGGTTTAAGTTCTTACTCTACTACTGCAAATCATTTAACACTTTTGCTTTGGTGTTTCAACTGTAAATTTGGGAAAATGATACCTGCTTTGTCTTGTCTCATATTGCTTTCTCTCATTATAATTAAACATATTATTTGATTACGTTTATATGAACACGAAAGTAGTTTTTAAACTGTAAAACATTTTGCAATTGATAGGCTTTACAATAATGTCTTAATTTTTGATGCCATATGGAATGGTTATGGCATTATTAAACTATAATATTTTAGCTAACGAATTGATAGAAAAGAATATTGTGTCTTTCATTTTTAGTGTTGTATTGCTTTCCCAGACTGGCTAAAAATTACAGAATTGTACGTGTTGATGCTGTACACTCAATATCTACAACTTTTGGTAATACTATTGGATACTTGCTCAAGGCAACTTGAGTCATACAAAATTTTCTTTAAGCAATAGATGACCACTAATATTTGAGGTATTGTCCACAAGGTTTTAAAAAGTATTGAGTATTCTTAAATAATTATGCACGATTCCCCACACACATTTGTCTACTCCTTCTCCCAATAGCACATCCAGGAAGGGACTGGAAAGGTCACAGCTTTCTTTATAACATGCAATTAAACCACCTAATCATGCATATTGCTCCAAATCAACATGTTCAAGATTATAGGATGGAATGCAGCAATGAGCAGCTCCAGCCACACAGGAATCAGATATCATAACACAATTGCTTCCTTGGTATTCTCCATGGCAGCTCACCCACCTAAAATGTTGACATTACAGGGCGTAAAACACATCACAGTCCGATAAGGTTTAGTTGTGACTCCATGTACAATCAAAATGACTTACTAGACAATTAATGCAAGTAATTCATTTGAAATAAAGGACTTCTAAATGCTTGCTCATAGAGATTAATTGTTTTTGGTTCCGGCCCTACAATTTTCGCAGAAGAGAATTTGTTCCTGGGTCATATTTGGAAGGCCTATGCAATGTTCTCTCAGAATTTCACCAATCATGGAATGACATTTCAGTGGTGACATAGGCGTGGAAACTTACATTTAGACACACTCCTACACACATCATTTTGACACAGTAGATCAGGCCAGATGCTATTCATGTACTCATTACTGGATAACAATATTCATTTGTCTGAGTCTTTATATTGATTCAGAGAAAAACAGGTTCTAGTATTAAGAAGAGGTTGCCAATGTTTTGGGGCCTGATGATGATGATGATAGTAAAATGATATTAATAACTATTAAGTGGTTATTATGTGAGAGGCACATACTTTATATCATTGAATCCCCATGTTAATCCCTGAAGTAGATGCTATTGTTGCTATAGTATTACCTAATATATTGCTAAATGAAGTAATTTGCCTCAACAATAAGTAGTGGAGTGGCAATTCAAATTCATGTCCATCTTGCTCTAAATCTTGCATGTTTCCTATCATACCAACAGTTCCCAAAGTATTCCACAAAACACACATTTTACCAGATGCTCCATGAGAAAAATAAAAGATCCTGTAATCAAATTATTTTGGGAAATGATGTCTACACATCTCCCCTGAATTAACAATACACAGCACATTAAATTCCCCATGGAGTTGTCTAATAGAGAGATGTGTGTTTAATCAAATTTGTTCCAATTATTTGTCCACTGCACTTAAAAAATGTAACACCTGTTAACATCTTATACAATGCCTAAATAGAATCCACAGAGTAGGAAGATTGTGCTAGAACCCTCTGCAAGGTTGATCTAATATGATCTATCTCTGGGGTTATTAGAAAGATGAAAGACGAAATTCCATAGTAATTGCTGAATAAATGACAATGTAATGAATCTGGATTATATCCACTTCTAAACCTACCTAAATTCCAGGGCCAGGGCTTTTCATACTTCACCACCATTACTACTCTACATGTTAAGAGTCCCTGATACTTGTTCCGAGATGTAGAAAAAGTGGGACTTCTCATCTTCACAACAAAGAAAAGCTGAACAAAATGAAAATCAAAACTTTTCTTGGACACCTCAGGGCAAACTGCCACTCCAAAATCTGGAGTGACGGATAAACAGAAAACTGATAGCCAACCTCTGCTTATTTGGCACAGAAGCTTCTGGAACCATAGACTGGTGGGAAGATTTATTTGGTAGCTGATGAATTACTGGAGGCTAAGTGTGGACTAGCAGGAGAGTGAGAAACTGTGTGTCACAGTCTTGTGGGGGTAGTCCTACACTTTCGTAAGTTTTACCGTTATGAACCCTACTAGGTTCTCACAGTCAAGATCCAAGAAAGAACACCTTGTGTCTCTGGGAGAGGGAGGAGAAGAGAATCATGGTGAAATAATCCCAGAGTTTTCTGCATGACAAAGGCCTACTCTCCAAAGGAAAAGACTTCGCCTGAGCCTCATATTATCTGGGACTCATCTACCAGATTTTATATATGCACACATACCTGCATACACACACATACCCCTAGACATACCATATTCAAGCCTCAGAAGCCAAAGAGAAAGAGAAAATCTTGAAAGATGCCAGAGGGAAAAACACCTTACCTATAGAGGAACAGGATAAGAATTACAGCAGACTTTTCATTAGAAACCAAACAAAACGGGAGTGGAATGAAGTATTTAAAATGAAATTTTATTGATGTTTAAATAAAATATATCCAATAAAATTACATCAAGTCATCAAATTCCATACCTTAGATATATCCAATTTTAAATTGAGGTCAAATGTACCTCAAATAAACAAAAAAAGCTAAGGAGAAATAAAGACTTTCTCAGACAAACAAAAACTGAGGAAATTCATGACCACCAGACACCTGTCCTGCAAAAAATGTTACAGGAAGTTCCAGGGAGAAAGCAAATTATACGGCGCGGAAACTTGGATCTGCATAAAGAAGGATATAGAAGGAATAAATGAAGGTAAAGTACATGTATTTCTCTTTTTAGTTGATCTAAAAGATCACTTTAATAGTAACAGTATATTGGGTGATTATATCACGTGCATAAGTGAAATGAATGGCAGCAACATCATAAGTGACAAGAGGAAAAACTGGAAATAAGAACTCTCTTATAAGATACCCACACTATCTATAAAGTCATATAGTGTTATTTGAAGCTACACTTAGATTAGTCAAAATTGTATATTGCATGTATCTTGGAGTAGAATGCTGCTGACAAAGGCCCTGAGGAAGAAACAGGCTTAGCATTTATCTGGAAGGCACCACAAAGATATCAATTTGACTGAAGAGCAAAGAGTGAGTGGGAGAATTAGAAAGATGACATTGGAGATGTAGCCAGCATCAGATTTTGTGGGTCCTTTCAAACATTGGTAAGGACTCTGGATCTTCTTTTGACTAATGTGGGATTAGTCCCATTGGAAAGTTTTGGTAGGGGAATAAGTCATATTAATAACATTTTTAAAAGATCAAACTATCTTCTGTGTGAAAAAGTTGACTGTCAAGAGGCGAGAGTGGAAGCAGGGAGACCATTTAGAGGTGACTGCCACAGTCCAGGTGAGAGATAATGCGGGCATTTGGGGTGGTGAGAAGTTATTGCATTTTACATATTTTTCCCAACATTTCATTATAGAAAATTTTAAATATACCAAAAAGGTGAAAGAGCTGAAAAACTGAGAGTGAACACCCACATACCCACCACTAGATTCTATCATTAATATTTTACTGTCTCTGCATTATCACACCATTATCTGTTTTTGTATCCATAAATGAATTCCTCTTATTATATTTGTGCACTTCAAAGTAAGTTGCAAACATGGTTACCCTTTCCTCCTAAACAGGTTGGCAGTTTGCATATATTTTGGAGGTAATGTTGACAGACTTGACAAATTGGGTGTGGGATATAATGGAAAGAGAGGGATCAAGATAGTTTCCAGGTTTTTGGCCTGAGCAACTCATTAAAGAGAAATGAGGTTGAGGAGGAAAATTGTGTGCTTTGTTTTGACCATGTTTAGGTTGAGAAGCCAATTAGACATCCAGAAAGAGTAGGCAACTAGGTTTAAAAATATGTAGTTCATCAAAGACATGGGGCCTGGAGTGTCAAGGTGGAATTACCAGTTTGTACACAGTGTTTACAGCCTGGAACCAAATGAGATTACCTCCGGCCGTTAGAAGGAAGAGGAGGATTGAGCAAATGAGATTGAACAGGACCAGTAAGGTAAAAGGAAAATCAGGAGAGTGGAGTGTCTCCCAGAAGTATAGGGCTGTCACTGATAAAGGGTCGTGACTGCAAGTTGTCCAGGTTCTTGGCATTTTGAACAAAGAATTGGACAAAACGCCCAGCAAAGCAAAGAATGAATGAGGCAATGAAAGAACAAAGCAAGGATTAATTGAAAATGAAAGTACACTCCACAGTGTGGGAGTAGACCTGAGCAGCAGCTCCAGGGCAAGGATACAGGATCTTCTCGGGTTCAAATACCGCTAGAAGTTTCCCATTGGCCACATCCTGCTTAATTCATGTAAACAAAAATGGTAGTCTGCAATCAGTCTGATTTGTTGCAGAAAGCAACCAACCAGAGGCTGAAGTGAAGTTATAAAGGTCACATTCCTGTGCAAACATCTGATTGGTTGCAAAAAGTAACCAACAAGAGGCTAGGGTGAAGTTACAAAGTTATGCTTCTATGCAAACAAAGGCTCTACCCGCAATCAGTCTGGTTGGTTGTGGACAGCAACCATTCAGAGGCTGGAGTGAAGTTAAAAAGTTGCAAAGGAAGACTGGACCCGCAATCAGGCTGATTTATTGCAGACAGCCAATTTCCCATCTGCAGTGCAGAAAAGGTGAGGTTGTTTGCAAAGGGTGAAGCCTCTGATCCTTTTGTTACTTAGGTGTGGAAAGTTAGAGATTTCCTTTCAATTTAGTTTTAGGAAGTCCTTGTGAAACAGCCTTAGGTTGCCTGCCTCCAGACCCTATTTTCCTGCCTCAGGACGATGTATTTCAAGGAGAGATTGGTCAAGTGCAGCTGAGATGTTGAGGGAGATGAGAACTGAGATGACCAATCACTGAAGTGGCAAATGTTAATTGCTAGAACTCAGACAAGTACCTGGCACATAGGAGGTGTTTAATGAGTGAATGAATGGAGATCTTTGGTGACCTTGATAAGTGGGTTCATTTGGTGAAGTGAGAATGAAAGTCTAATTGGAGAAGTTTCAAGAGAATGATAGATGAGGAAAGTAGCAATAGTGAGCAGAGACAACTTTCAAAGAATTTTCCTAAAAAGCAGAGCAGGAAAATAGGATAGTATCTAAAGGAGATTTTGGAATCAAGGGAAATTTTTACTTTGGAATGATGAGAAATATTCTAGCATGTTCTATGTGGATAGGGATAATCCAATAGAGAGGAGAAAATGAATAATGCAGGAGTTAGTGACAACAGTTGTTGAAGTGATGCATCCAGGCATGAGTGGAGGGCCTGCTGTCAGAAGCCCAGTTTGTTTATAGAACCAGGGAGGAAGATGGGGTATCAGGTGACATATTCTAAAAGGCAAGTAGGGTAACTGCATGTTCATTCTGTTGCCCTTACAACAATTGTGTGTGTGTGTGTGTGTGTGTGTGTGTGGCGGGGGGGGGGGGGTATGTATTTGAGACGGAGTCTCGCTCTCTTGCCTAGGCTGAAATGCAGTGACATGATCATAGCTCATTGAAGTCTCAACCTCCCAGGCTCAGGTGATCCTCCCATCTCAACTTCCTAAGTAGCTGGGGCTACAGGTGCATGTCGCCGCCACTGGCTAATTTTTAAAATTTTTGTAGAAACAGTGTCCTGCTATGTTTCCCAGGCTGGTGTCAAACTCCTGGGCTCAAGCGATTGTCCTGTTTGGCCTCCATAAATGCTGGGATTACAGGTGCGAGTCACTATATCAGACCAAAAATTATTTATTGAGTGTTTATTTGTCCCAAGCAATGTTCTAAGAAGTGGGGCTTTAACAGTGAAGGAAAGAGACAAAAATCTCTGCTCTCATGGAGCTGATATTCTAGTGGTAGGAAGATTGCCCATATATTTTGGTATATCAGATGCTGCCAAGTGTGATGGAGCAAAATAAAGCAGTGAAAAGGATAAGGAACTCTATAAAGGAATGGTTTGCAATTTTAAAACGATAATCAAGGATTTTAAATAGTGGCAGTGGATATTTTCTTCTGATTGCTTCCACTCAGTGAAATAAGAAATGAGGCCAGCAGCAGAGAGGGAGGAGAGGGAGGGGGCTGCGGGGAGTGCTGGAGACCTGAAGAAGGGGAAAAAGCACGAATTTGCTGCCTCCAAGAGAAGGAGAGGGAATTGTCCAGAGAAATGTGAAACGGAAAGGGAACATTCAGAGAAGAGGTGGAGGATGTAGGGGAGATTGCTGATGAGAGACTAAATTTTTGAGGACACATGGAAAGGGTTTGATGATGTCAGTGGGATAAGCGGTTGTCCTGGTGAGAAGGACTGAACTTCCTGGGATGACTGAGGTATGTGAGGTATGATGGATATGTCCCAGTGGTTGCTTAAAGGTGGTAAGAGGTGAATAGTCCTCACTGATTATAATTTATGCTTAAGACTAGTCTCTTAGGACATTTAAATGGTTGATATAGTCATTGCCCTTGAAGGACAATAGGGTGGCTATCTTTTTGGGAACAGAAAGAGCTCTTTGGGGTTTCCTTAAAACCCACTGTGGTCAGTGTCAAGAAGGAGAGGATGTGAAAGGGGTGGGAACCCATTCAAGGTGTCACTACACATGAATCCATAATTTAAGTCTATTCACAGCAATAAAATGAAGATTTGTCAATGGTTAAACTGTTCAGAGCAAACAGCCAACAAAACAGGACAAAACAAAAATGTTTTGCCGTTCATGTAATACCACATCACTTGGGTGGTGCCGATGCACACAAATCTTTTCTCATGTTTATTAAAAAGATGAGATTACCTAGAGATGTAAACCTTTTGCACCTAGTAGAAAAACTAACTCTTTGGGCTACTTGATGCCAATTTACATAGCAAGGGAATGGTTTGCTTTTACCTAATTGGTTGGTGGTCCTGTAGACATATCAATGCTTTTATAAAATTGTGTTATCTGTGTTCTTCCTTCACATAAACAGGCAGTGGGCCTTGTTTTTCTTAATTCATAGTAGACTCTCAGGAAATGTTTGCAGAATCACTTGAGAGATTAATTTCTGGGTTGCTCCCACTGTCCTGGTCTTCTACCCTAACGTCATCTTAAAATTTTATCTTTTTGTGACACCAAGAGAACAGGGGGAAAAGGTTTGAGTCATATGATATGATGTTAGATAATTTTGTTATATGATGAAATATCATTTAGTTTAGGCATAGAGTGGCCAAATAAACGAGAATGGAGGCAATTATCTGGGTGATTCAAGCTAAAAAACAATTTGGCTTGAAGTAGCTATATAATTTTGGAAAAGTGATTTTAAGAAGAGCTTTAATTATCTAGAAAACATCTTTAATTCTCCACATGAAAGTCAGGTATTTGGAGAAAACCACAATAATAATTTTAACAAATATTTTTCCGGCAGTTGTTTACTTCATAGTTGCACAACTTGCAACATCCTCCACAAGATGGCATGCAAGTTTGTAACATACTATAGCCAGTAGTCATGCCATTGCTAAATCATTTTGCTGCAAGCAATAAAGTCTGAACAATTGCACAATGAGTTATTATTTTCTATGTTACACACTGCAAATATATACATTCTGGCAATGTTTTCTGCAGGTAAAGATGATTGTTTTACAGAGGTATGTTTGTCTCTGAGTGTAATTATTTGAGGATATATGAAAAGAAATCAATAATTTAAGTCTTTTCATGCAAGATGAAGATTTGGCGTCAGTTAGCATGTTTAAGGTCAACACTTTGTTGAAGGCCCAAGACAAAACAAACAAAAATGTCCTGATGTTCACATTTGAAAAAGAAATTTTTATGAGGCTAAGGAAGGAATTATAATAAAATATTTGTTTTTAGGAGGATTTATTTCATTGTTTTAAAGTATTCCTGAAAATATTTCCTGGAACAACTGGGAAATAGCATGGCAATTCATGATGCATATTACTGTGGTTCTTTGTCTTGACTGCAACAATAGAACCAAGTGGGATGATTTTAATAAAACACAAACGCCAGGGCACCCTCTCAGACCAATTAAGTCAGAATCTGTGGGAATGGGCCCAGGCATCAGTATTGTTTAAAATCTCCCTAGGCATTCTGATGGTACCTGAGGCGTCAGTGTTCACTGACAGTATTGATTGCCTTCTCATTTGCTCATGACAGGCATCACTAATTGATCCTGAGCTCACCTTTTCTCTCAGTACAATGCTCTGGGTAGCCCTTACCAATCAATTCAGAGATGAAATGAAGCCCACTTGCTATCAGACTTGTCAAAGAATATGGGAGGGACAGAATTAAATGCTACTCACATATAAGGTGATTGATTTCCTAATGTGGTAACTAACTCTGCTTTCTAGTATGATTCAGCCAAACAATTATTTCAGCCTTCTACAACAAAGGAAATTTTAGGGACTGCGGTGGACAATATCCATGCTCTTCCCATATCCCTTTGGATACCTTTTTGCCATTTTTGTGTGGTGCACCCCATCCCCCACCAGTTTCAACGTGCTTCTGCTCTTCCATCAGCCAGAAGAGAGGGCTGCCTTTGGGTGTTTGTTGCAGGTTGAAAAAACAAAAAGTACCTGGGAATTTACGTCTCCCTGGAGTAACCCTTAACCACTGAATGAATATGAAAGCCCCATCTCTTTTCCTTGTGTGGGGACAACTCTGAGGCAGAACGTGCACTCCTGAGCTTGCCTACAGGGCCAAGCTAAAGCTGCATCTGTGGTATTTTGCAATCACTCTTTTGCTTGGCCTCCTTGCCATCTCAGTCCCTCTTCCACAGTTTTTCTGAAGTGCTTACTAAATAACTTGCACAAAAATTTTCATTTTAGGGTCTGTTTCTGGGGAAATCTTAAGATACATACCAAAAACGAAGGTCCCTGAGCTGGAAGAGAACCTATATAAACTAATGTGTTAAATCACGCAGAGTTAATCTGTCTAATGGGAACATGTGAAAGAATGATAAATACCGGTCTACTCAGATCTATGAAAGATATAGGTCTGAAATAGATTACCGGATTGAGGTGCCAAAAAAAAAAAAAAAAAGGTAGATGTGCTATAGCAAGATCCTAGACTTGGCTGCACTGTGAAATTATACACCGTTTAACAAATATTCATTCCCAGGTTACACCCCCAAGATTCTGATTTCATTGGTCTCAGGTGTGTTCTGGACATTGTCCCATTTAAAGCTCTCCAGGTGGTTCCATTGTATAACCAAGGTTGAAAATCGCTTTAAAAGAACCAGATTTAGAGTACATAAACATTACTTTGGTCAGCCTGTTAGAAATTCACATTCCTGGGCCTGCCTACACCAGGTATTATGATTCAATAATTCTGCATATTTTACAAATATTTGTTTTCAGATGCCTTAGCTGCCACCAGGGAAACAGTAAACACCTGGGTAAGTCCACTGAGAACATCTGGCTAGGTCAAGGATGGCAAATCCTATTCCACTTGCATACCCTCTCTTATTGATGCATAGAGGCTCTCAGGAGTGTTGAGAAGGATTCTGAGGCTAGGTCTGGGTTCAGAAAGCAAAGATACTATAGCGACTTGCATAGAGGTGTCTAGCTTTATAGCTAGCTATAAGGACAATGTATTAGAGTGGTTAATAAGGATTTGTGCTAGGAAGGATAATGGCTCTAATAGTCCAGTGCAAGTGTATAGGTAAAAAACCTTTCCTACTGCTTATAAAGTGGATGTATGAGAGGGATCTAATATACTCTGGAGGAAAGGAAAAAGGATTTCATGTGAAGTCTCAAGCTTTCAAGGGCAAGCATATGTCCCATGGTACTTCCTTTTTTTTTTTTTTTTTTTTTTTTGAGACAGAGTCTTGCTCTGTCGCCCAGGCTGGAGTACCGTGGCGCGATCTTGGCTCACTGCAACCTCCGCCCCCATGGTTCAAGCAATTCTCCTGCCTCTGCCTCCCTAGTAGCTGGGATTACAGGTGTGTGCTACCACACCTGGTTAATTTACAAGTTTTAACATAGAAAGACATATTGTATTTCTCCCAGGAAAGTAGTCTTCTATGAGACCAGCACAATAACACAATGGCTCTGGAGTCAGAAAGACTTGGGTTTGAATTTCAGCCTAACCACTCACTAGTTATGTGTTCGTGGGCCACTTCCTTAACATTTGCAAGCCTCAGCTTCCTCACCTGTAAAATGGGCTAGCATCATCTCAAGAATTAAATGAATTCATTAAGAAAAAATCTGAGCACAAGGTCAGAGTAACTGATAGCTATCACCATTGTTATTTTTATTATCAATGATGCTAAGAACCCGGAAGAATCCAGCCATGGTTCCTATGTCCCTGCTCTTGAAGCACCCAGCTTGCGAGCTGTCGGAGGAACTCTAACTCTTCTCATTGTGTTTGACCTGAAGTTTGGGCACTGACATTTCCAATTCCCAAGATTCTTTAAAAGCAAATAGTCATGAACGAGGCTTTCAGAGAAGGGAATAAAGTGGCTTCTGTGGATAAGTCCATCCGGAAAAACTGATGGCTCCTTTTGACACACATTCTCACCTGTAATCTGTTCTCATGCCTCAGAACCTGGGAGTTGTGTTGCCATTGTTATTTTATAGCTCAAATATTTCTTCACCAGTTGATGGCATCATTACAGATACAGTGGGAGGGGAAAAAAAACAAATAGAAAAAGAATCTTAGTTGCCTGGCCCACAGACAGTTAATTTCTCGTTCCTAGGACTGCTTTCCTGTACGGGGAATCTTTCATTTAGGTGGCTTTCCCAGTGATGGCCCTGGCTGCCTAGCAACCACCATCTCCAGACCTTCCCTAAAAGACGACGGGAGTTGTTCATATCAGTGTCATCAGATTTTTTTTTTTAAAAAAGGATATTGAATTTTATGAAAAATTAAACCTCATGAAGATGTAGCTTCCCAATGTGCATTGCTTCCCAAACAATTGTTGACAACTGTGTGACACTGAAATTGAATTAGGAACTGCAAATTTTGGAATGGCTACAAACATAAATGCAAGCATCTTTTAAAAATCATATATATTTATGCATAACCAGACCCAGTGTGTGTGAGTGCTCTCAGGTAATTTAACCACAACCTCCTTTCATCCTTTCTCCATGAAACAAGCATTATAATTCCTGTGTTTGACATAAAAGTAAATATATGACGGATTTGCCTGTGTTCCTGAATGCTAATATTCTACATTGCTCTACAGAAAGAGCAGAAATCAAGTTCATCTTATTTATATGTATGGGAATGGAGGGTATGAATTAAAACGAATCAGAACATGATGATTCATCAGAAAGTTGATAAATTAAAAGGTCACTCATTCCTCCAAAAGATTTTGAGGTTGCTTTGCAATTCTTCTGGGCTTAATCTTCTCTATTAAATGATCTCCGTGTCTACACAATTATTAAGTAAGTAGCACTCAGGGTAATGAACTCTTGAAATTAATCCTCTTATGGATTTTTGCCCTGGATTTTTCTGGTCATTTGATTCTCACCTAGATTAGAGACCCTGACTTCCACTGTTGTCTTTCTCGAGAAGTTTGTCTTAGGGATACAATGTAGAGAATAGAGAGGCACGATGTAAAGTGACTAAAGACTCAGCTCTCAAACTGGGGACAAGTCACTTGAGTTTTCTAGGCCTCAGTGTTTCCTGTCTGTGAGATAGGGATAATATCAGTACCTATGACATAGAGTTATTGTGAGAATTAAAAGACAATGTATTTGAAGCACTTAACAGAATAACTGGAAGGTAGTATAAATGAAAATCAATGAGAGGTTAAAAAAACAACTTGATAAAATATTGCCTGTGCCTACACATACAAATTCAGATGAACAGATGTCTCAGTATTTCATATTTTTTTTCCTTCTTCAGCTCCATGACCTCCCTCCCCACAAAAGCCCATCCTTTCCATCAACATGCAAACAAACAAAATTATGCCTGAGTTCTTATTAAACAGTCAGCATGTTTCTCTAAATGTAAACTCCTTTTTATTTAATTTTAGCATTGGGGGAAGTGTTGTGAGAAATGTTCAGATAACACACTGAACATAAAAGAATAGGAAAATTCACTTTTCTATTCTTGAAAAGGAATAGAAACTTGAAAGAATTGAAAGTTGAAATTGGTTGAACAGAATGTAATTTCATCATCATCATCATCATCGTCATCATCATCAGTTACAACCATTTACTGAGAGTCTATCATATATGGCTGGGGGTCAGGGGAGTGGGAATGGGCTCAGAGCACAAAGAGATTTCAGGCCTGGTTTTTAGAGATGTGTGGAACCTTGCCAGGGAAGTAGTTGATGTATCTGCAATATTTTCCTTTCTCTTTACTGTCCAATAAACAGTACTTCATTTCCCCGGAGGGCTCTGGCTTTACAATCAACAGCATTGGAACAATTTCCACAGCAGCAGTTTTTGATTTTGAAAGTGGATCTAGAAGGTAAATACTGCTACTGGGTTTTCATTCGAAATGCCAGTTCTTTGGTTCGTATTTCCCTTTTCATGAATATTTTCCCTCATCTGGCCTTGATGTGCTCCCAAAATTAAGATGCTTTTGATGTGTGTGTGTTTTTTTTAATGAGATCATTACTTAACCTATAGTTGCATGGTGGCTGGTTGATGCTAGACTTGGCGTTGGGGCTCCTCTCTGCATCATCCTGTTTTCAGAGTGAAGCCACGGTTGTTTTGGGGGTGGCATTTGCATCCTGCTGTGGAAGTAGGTGAGTACTCCTCTCTGGATACCTGTGACACAGAATTCATTCACAGTGTAATACAGTATCTTTAAAAAGTTAATGCACTGACATTACATCTGCCAAGTGGGTAGCCACTGGTTCAATTATTATTTTTATTTTTATAGTGATTTTTGTGAACACCCTTTTCAGTAATATGTTCTGCATCAATGTACTTCATAGGAAAAGGAAATGGACCTTTAAACCTTTCCAATCAAATTGCTCCTGAATCTGATAAGAGATTCTTTTCTATTATGAAAGCTGAGGATAGTATACATCCTAAGTGTTAGCACCTTTAGAAGAGAAGTCCAGTGGAGGCCAGGCATGGTGGCTCACGCCTGTAATCCTAGCACTTTGGGAGGCCGAGGTGGGTGGATTACGAGGTCAGGAGATCGAGACCATCCTGGCTAACATGGTGAAACCCCATCTCTACTAAAAATACAAAAAATTAGCCAGGCATAGTTGTGGGCACCTGTAGTCCCAGCTACTCGGCAGGCTGAGGCAGGAGAATGGCGTGAACCCAGGAGGCAGAGCTTGCAGTGAGCCAAGATCGTGCCACTGCACTGCACTCCAGCCTGGGTGACAGAGCAAGACTCTGTCTCAAAAAAAAAAAAAAAAAAAAAAGAAGAGAAGTCCATCGGAGACTAGGGGCCCACACATCATATGAGATTACCTCTCAGTGAAACAGTTAGGAGTTCAAAACTGGACGAGATCTGCAGCATTAAAGAATTCAAGTTATGTGGAGTCTAGCTGAACGCTGGAGGGTTGATGACAGCAAGGAAGGAAGAAAGCAATGAGTCTTTCTAACATTTTCACTTTTTTTTTTTTTTTTTTTTGAGATGGAGTCTCACTCTGTCACCCGGGTTGGAGTGCAGTGGTGCGAATTTGGCTCACTGCAACTTCTACTTCCTGGATTCAAGTGATTCACCTGCCTCAGCCTCCTGAGTAGCTGGGAGATTACAGGCATGTGCCACCACGCCCGGTTAATTTTTGTATTTTTAGTAGAGATGGAGTTTCACCATGTTGGCCAGGCTGGTCTCAAATTCCTGACCTCAGGTAATACAGCTGCCTCGGCCTCCCAAAATGCTGGGATTACAGGCGTGAGCCACCATGCTTGGCCAAAAAAAGGGATATGCTTTCTTCTGCCAACTTCTTAAAGTCAGCTGTATGCATTATCTTTATATAATTTTTTAATAGAAATTGTCAGACTCTTTATCCATTTTCCTTTAATCTCACTGCTGTGCCCCATGACAAACAATTATTTAAATTATCTTATTTCATAAATTGCTCTGGGAATAATGGATTATAGCCATCACAGTTTTGTTTTTCTTTCCTTTTTGGCCTGGTGTACCTCATGGAAGAGTGATTATGCACCAGCAAGGTATTTATAGATCCCCAGATTTGTTAACAATGGGAGTAAAAGTTGTTAATGAGTTTTTAACAAACTAACTTTTTCTTGATAAGTGAAAACTAAATCTTTCCTTTTTCTCAGTATGATTTAAATCAGAGGAGCTAACATGGGACAACTTAACCCCTGTTTGCAGAATTCGAATAAATAAGTATTTGGCTAAAGCTTTGCAATGGGACCTCATTGAAGTTTTACAGAGAGTACGCTATTCCTTAATTTTCTTCTTAGCTGCAGAGCTTTTAGGGTCACTGAGCAGACCTTTAAGTGAGAGTCAAGGAAATTTGGAAATGCCTCACTGATTTTTATCAATTGTTTCCATTCTTTCCTTTCAAAAAATATACAGGGGCCATGAAATCACTTGTTCAAATCCTGATGAAAGTGTTAGAAAGGCTCATTGCTTTCTTCCTTCCTTGCTGTCATCAACCCTCCAGCATTCAGCTAGACCACAGGTAACTTGAATTCTTTAATGCTGCGGATCTCGTCCACATCTTATTCCTTCTATTCTTGTAGTGAAGGCTTCCCAGAATTATTATTTATTTATTTATTTATTTATTTGAGATGGAATCTCGCTCTGTTGCCCAGGCTGGAGTGTGGTGGCGCAATCTCGGCTCACTGCAAGCTCCACCTCCCGGATTCATGCCATTCTCCTGCCTCAGCCTCCTGAGTAGCTGGGACTACAGGTGCCCACCACCACGCCCAGCTAACTTTGTGTGTGTGTGTGTGTGTGTGTGTGTGTGTAATTTTTAGTAGAGACAGGGTTTCACTGTATTAGCCAGGATGGTCTCAATCTCCTGACCTTACGATCTGCCTACCTCAGCCTCCCAAAGTGCTGGGATTACAGGTGTGAGCCACCGCGCCCAGCCCAGAATTATTTTTTAAGTGTCTTTATTCTTAAAAGAGATTGACTTGTGGTTTTTGTCAACAGCATCTCATAGATAATCTTCTTGTAGGAAAAATTATGAAAGAAGAGGGATATTGAAAACTGGTTTAGTTTTTATTACAAATGGAAGAAAAACAGTCAGTTTGGTCTTAATAGTAAATTTCAAGTACTTTTTTAAATTTTTCTGAAGGGATAACCAACTCTCTCAGTTTGGCTGGAACAGAGGAGTTTTCTGGGATGGGAGATTTACAGTGCTAAATCTCTGGACCTGGACAGTCCTGGGCAAATTGGGAGAGTTGGCCTACCCAAGATCATACTTTATGGATGTGAACATTCATCTTTCCATTAGGATACATTCAGTTTCATCATTTTGAGCACTCTTTTGCCTCAAACCCCTACACATCTCTGTTAAAATAAAATCCCATTAGTCATCTAACTGTCCTAATATCCCCACATAGTCATTAAATTGTTTTGAAATGTTCTTAACACCTTCTCCTGTGCATTTGTCTGTTTCCAAAATTGAAACATCAGTGTTTGGAAGGTAAGAACCCATAGCCATAAGCTCTGTTTGCTATAACATGCTAAGGATTATCCCCTTGCCTTTTCATTGTATATGGAGATTAGCAGACTTTTCTAAGTTCCTGCCTGTCCTTTCAACTGACTTGACTGATTTAGTCCTTAACAAAATGTTAGCCATTTCTAACTGTTAAAATAACTGGCTTGATTGACACTTTAACTAGATGAATCGATTGTTTTAACTGATTGTTGTAACTAAACAGATTCTACTTCTGTGAAAGCCTGTTAGTTTCTATAAAATCTCAGCTGTCTTTCTTGTGGCTTCATTTTCAGTTTTTCACTGATTATTAAAGTGGTTGATTCTGGAGGACTGTTCACAACTGGAAATCTAAAGATTTTTCTCATCAATGTAAACAATAAGGACCCCGTTCTTACCTGCAGGTAAGATCATAAAACATAATATTTTAGTTCGAGCTTGAAAATTGAATTTGAAAATGTTTTACAAATTCATTATTAAATTTTTATGTTTGCTTTTTTTTTTTGAGAAGGGAAATAAGCGAGTAAGATGTAAACAACTACTTTAAGATGTAAGATTTTTTAAAGAGGGTTTTCTCAAAAACTGAAAGCAAAATAATTTTAGAGTGTAAAGTGTATTGAAATTGCAATAGTATAAAGCGTTATTAGTGCAATATGTTCTTAGTGTCTGACTTATGTTGGATTATCTCTATCCTCAAGGGAGAGTCTGGCTAATATTATCATCAAGGAGTTTATAAAACCATATTGAGGGTCAACAATGATTCAGTATAAGAACCAATAAGAAGCTGGTTCTTACAGAAGGATAAGAGCACAGTGATTAAGCATACAGGCTCTCTAGAGCCAGATAGGCCCAAGGTCAACTCCTTTCTCAGCCACCTTGATATTTACTTCTGAAAGTTACCTAAGGTCTTACAATTTCCATTTCCATGTCTGTAAAATGAGGACAAAAAACGGTCCCTACTTCCTAGGGTTGCTGCGAGGAAATTCAGGAACACTTAAAAAATGCTTAGGAGTTTGTCTAAACTGTAGGTAAGTGCTCAATAAATGGGTTGCTTGTTAAGCTCATGGTCACAAATTCCACTCTTATCATTGCAATCTCCGACCTCCTACTCTTTTGCCACCATAAGGTGAAGAAAAGAATACAAAGCAAGCAAATGCCTCCTCATAATTTTTCCTTTTAAAACAAGTTTACTAAATATTGAAAATGCTGTCTCGAGTGTGACTTCCATAAACTCAACTTGGCACAATAAAGTTGACATCACACTGGATGAAGAAATTCCAATTGGGAAAATGATTGGAGTGCCAGGCAACAGATGAAGATAACCTGGGGGATTTAACCTTTGAACTAGATCCACAGAATGATTACTTTGCAGTTGACAAAGGTAGGTTGAGAAATGTTCTTGACAAATTATATATCCTATCATATGCTATTGCCGTCTTCTGTTGATCTTTATATTTCCTCCACAGACTGAGTTTCTTGGGGTTACATATCAGTCTTCTTCGTTTTAAGAACCTCAACATGAAGCACATAGTAGATGCTTCATAAACATCTGTTGAATAACTCTCTGTGAGACCCAAGTCTTTGTTCACTCATGAGCTAACATGTGGCTGTTCATCTGCTACAAAGCAGCAGTCCTAGCCCTTCACTGAACATACCCTTCTAGCACATCTTCTCAGATATAACTAACTATACTCTGTACTTCAGGTCCAAATTTTTTGAGAGAGAGAATTGGATTGGACTTTCTAGAGTCACTCATTCATTCCTCATCCAATCAGCTGTGGCTGAGACCAGGGGAGGGTCAGATTGTGTGGTATTTAAAGCTTCCTCTAGGGCTGAGTAAGGAAGGTGGTCATCTTAGCACATAGGCTGGTTTAAGCCATTGTAGCCAATGCTGTCAATATCCTACTCATACCTCCTCAAGCCTTAACAATTCAGTGCAGCACCCAATTTCCACCTGCTAGTATATGCATTTCTTTGCTTCAGGTATTATTGGGATCTGATATCTGCTCTGCCTTGCCCCACCCCCCAAGAAGTGTTAGAGAACTACTCCCTGCTAGGAGTTATCAGTCAATGAATAAAGGGAATTGGTGCACTCTAGTTCTTTGCCTCTGGTGGGGGACAATTTTGAATGTGCATTCTACACTGGCTTCCAGGGATCCCAGGATTATTAAATTCTAGCTTCCCACAGTAATGACTTGTTTGATAATGTACTTTTTATTGGGATTTTTCCTTCCCTGTATGACTTTCCTTATGCCACATAGCTCTGATCACCGCCCAAATAAACTACTTTCACTCAAATCCCCATTTCAGATTCTGTCTCTAGAGGAGCCCCCAGTCATGATAGCCACCATTCCCTCTTACCTAAGTTAATGCTCATTTGCCTTAACTGGGCTTCTTCTTTCACCCTTACTGCCTCCAATAATCTCCACAGAGCAGCTAGAATAATTTTTTGAAGTCAAACTGGATCATATTCCTCCCCTGTGTAAAATCCTCCTTGGATTTTCCTTTGCATTCGGAATGCAATCCAAACTTCTTACCTCACTCCCAAGGTATTTTCTCTGGCCCTTGTATCTTTCTCCAACCTCATCCTGTTCCTTGGCCACCTTGGTCCATTATACTGAAACCAAATAACTAGGCTGCCTTCCTTGGGATGCCTGCTCTTGTGTTTTTCAGGATCTGACCATTAGACCTTATTTTAAAAAATCACATTACAGTTTTCATTTTCTTAATAATATGTCTGTTCGAATTTTGTATTGTGATTTTCTACACTTGCTTAGTGTTTGTCTCCAAGCCCAGATTATAAATTTGATAAATGCAGAGATTGCACTTCATTGTAGCATATACAGAACTTAGCACAGTTCCCTGGCACATAATTGGCACTCAGTAAATGTTTGTCGAGTGGATAAGTGGATGGATGTGTGGAAAGCACAGTGAGTTATGGTTCGTGTTTTCATTTATGATACTCTCTACTGGGAATCATCCCCCCATTCACCACCATTTTCTTTTTTGTTTGTTTGTTTGTTTGTTTTTTTGAGACGGAGTCTCGCTCTGCCGCCCAGGCTGGAGTGCAGTGGCCGGATCTCAGCTCACTGCAAGCTCCGCCTCCCGGGTTCACGCCATTCTCCTGCCTCAGCCTCCCGAGTAGCTGGGACTATAGGCGCCCGCCACCTCGCCCGGCTAGTTTTTTGTATTTTTTAGTAGAGACGGGGTTTCACCGTGTTAGCCAGGATGGTCTCGAACTCCTGACCTCGTGATCCGCCCGTCTCGGCCTCCCAAAGTGCTGGGATTACAGGCTTGAGCCACCGCGCCCAGCCGCTTCACCACCATTTTCTTATCCTACATATGTCAAGTCCCCAAATAAGGGCCTCCTCTTCTAA
Organism: Macaca nemestrina; assembly: GCF_043159975.1. Lineage (NCBI taxonomy): Eukaryota > Metazoa > Chordata > Mammalia > Primates > Cercopithecidae > Macaca > Macaca nemestrina. The sequence goes on along the minus strand of NC_092126.1, from coordinate 127,307,958 downwards.
AAAGTCTTCTCTGTTCCCCTAAGCCAAAAATAATTTTGTTTTTGTGATCAGCTAACATAATATGATTAATTAGTGTATTTTGGTGATAAACAATTAAAATTGTGCCTATATTTTGAATCAGTTTCTTTTTCTGTTATTTTATTTATTTATTTTATGGGACAGTGTCTTGCTCTGCGGCTCAGGCTAGAGTGCAGTTGTGTGATCACAGCACACTTGAACTGGGCACAAGCGATCCTCCCACCGATACATGGCTAACTTGTAATTTTTATTTTTGAAGAGATCTGTCTCACTATGCTGCCAGAGCTTGCCTCAAGCTCCTGGCATCAAGTGATCTCCCCACCTGGACCTTCCAAAGTGCTAGGATTACAAGCGTGAGCCACCACGCCTGGCCTGAATCTATTTCTTAATTCTAATGAATGGGGCATAATTTTCACCTTATCTTTTCCATTGCTATGTATGTAATAAAGTAATTTTGAAAATGACAGCATGGACCAGTTTGTAGAAGATGTGCTATTTTGTTACAGAGCATGGGACTGTGGTTACTGCTACACGTCTTGACATGGAGAGAACAGGGTTTGGAAGTGTCCAGTCCTTCTCCATTAAGGCTTGTGACTGTAACCGGCGGTGTGCAGCAATTCTAGTAACTGCCTATATCCATGGCATTAATGACAACTCACCTTTCTGTGATCGGTACCTCATTAGGTAAGTTGAGATGAGTGGGCAGGGGCAAGAATTTGGAGTGGGTAGAGAGCAGAGAGATTACCATATTTATTGGCCCAACTGGACATGTGGTTAATCATCACATTGACTCTTGTTCAACCCCAGGTGATGGTCCTCAGAAATAACCTGTTGGGACTATCTGTGTTAGTCCATTTTGTGTTACTGTAAGAGAATACCTGAGACTGGGTAATGTATAAAGAAAAGAGGTTTAATAAGCTCATGGTTCTGAAGGCTGTTCAAAAGCACGGTGCCAGCATCTGCTTGGCTTTGAGTGAGGCCTAAGAAGCTTTTATTCATGGATGAAGGCAAGGGGAGAGCCGATACATCACATAGCAAGAGAGGGAACAAGAGAGGGGTGAAGGTGTCACACTCTTTTAAACAACTAGCTTTCCTATGAACTACCAGAGTGAGAACTGACTCTGGACGGGTGGTACCAATCCCACAATTCGTGAGGGTTCCACGCTTATGATCCAAACACCTCCCACCAGGCCCTATCTCCCAACGTTAGGAATAATATTTCAAAATGACATTTGGAGGGGCCAAATATCCAAACTATATCACTATTTATTACTGCAAGTTGGGTTTCCAGGATCTGGCAGTAAGTGGTAAAAGCTTGAATTTTGGAACCATACACCTAGCTTGGAATCCTGGTTCTATTGTTTTTCAGCTGTGTGATCTTTGGTAACTTACTTAAGCCTTTGGGTTTTCAGCTTTTTATTTTGAAAATTGGATAATAATAATACTTACCCTGCAGGATTGTTATGAAGAAAAAAATGGGATAATTTATGTGACATTATTCTGAACACAGTGCCCACATATCACATGAGTTTTATAAATGAGATTTATTACAGGTACATAACCCATTATCTGAATATGTTTCAGGATGAAAATATTTTTATCTGATTTTAGAAATGTAATAGGATGTGTATATCATATGCTATGCAACTTCCCCAGTAAGAGTAATACCCCATATACCCCATATTCAAATTTATAGTGAATACTCACACTAAATGGGACAAATAAAGATCTGACAGTTCAGGTAAGGTTTTGAAGTCGAAAATTTCAGGTAGGGTGAGGCTAAATTTTGATGCCAAGTAAGTTATGAAAAAATTCTTAGTTTCAGAGCTTTGGATTTTGGAGTTTGGATAAGGGATGGTGGGTTTGTATTACCGTTAGTATGAATATTTTTATTATCAGAAACTCAGTCTCCAAACCTACATCACTGTCACTCTTCTTCCCCCTTAATTCCCCTCTGTTTCTTATTTACACATAGGACAGCGGTTCCATGTTTCCTAGGTTTTATTCCTGATTGCCTAATGAAAAGCAAAATCTAGTCTTGCTAACTACCACCCATGTGGTCTTGTTTGGGTCCCAATTACTCTACCTTCCAAATGGAGATGATTATTGCACCTACCTCATATCATTGTCGTAAGGATCAAATACAATCAATGCTTGGAATTTGTTTAGTTGGCCTTGGCATACACTCAGTAAATGTTATCCTTTCTGCTTCCCACTTTCCTTCTTCTTCTTCTACCTTTTCTCCTTCTTCCCCCAGGAGAATCATATTTAATTAACCAAACACCTACCATATGCTGCACCCAGTGCTATAGCCCCCAGTGGTGACAGAATGAGTACTTATTATGGTCTTTTGCTGTAAGAAGATTGTATCTTGTCAGAGTGATAAGATGAATACATGTAAAACAACAGTTGATAAAAATATGCAATGACTTCAAGTTCTAGGTGCTATGCTTTAATTGTTAAGGGGAAGAACACATGAGACTTGGAATAATCAGAGGAGCTTCTTGAGGAATGACAGTTGTTAGTCTTTGAAGGATGAGTAGGATTTAGAGACCGAAGGCTTAAGAGTGAGCATTTGTGGCAGAGAGATCCTGATGAAGAAATGGGTAAACATATTGAGGCGAAAATAAATCCACTGTGCCTATAGAATGGTAAGGATTATCTCTCTTGACCACACCACCCAGATGTTCCAGGTTGGAACAATCCCAGAAAATTATCTGATTCCCACTCAAGACTTCTCCACTGAGGTGATGTTCTTGATCAACTGCCCATCCCAAACAAGTGCCCAGCTGGGTTCAGAAAATACACACTCCCAGAAAATGTAAACAATCTTACCAAATTCATAGAACCTTTTGGGAAATAGCTTCTTAGATGGTACTCCAAAGTTGATCTGTCTGCTTCAGGATACACAGGGCATCTACATACATGCATTATCCAAACTAGTGGATATTTATGGAAAATGCATTACATTTAAAAATAACATCCATCTAAAGGAATTTTTCTTCTTAAAAAATTAAACAGGCACACACTCAAGGAGGAAATTGTGAAAGATACAGTAGTTGCAAAACTCTTGTGTCATGACCTTGATGAGCCTCCTGATACAACTCCTTATGCTCCTAGCTCAGGCCCAGTTGGTTCTGGACAACTCTTTGAGCAAGTGCCAAATGCTGAAAATGTCATCCAGGTGAGAACCAGTTGCTGTAACTCCAGAGACATGGAGTCATTTTATGGCCACAGTTAAGATGGTGCTGGTAGATTCAGCAAGAGGAACTCTGACACAGCACAGCATAATTCTGGGCTCCTCTGTTGTCTTAAAAAATATTTTTTTAGAAATAAAGTCTTGCTCTGTTACCCAGGCTAGAGTACAGTGGTGTGATCATAGCTCACACAGCCTTGAACTCCTACACTCAAGTGATTCTCTTGCCTCAGCCTCCCCAGTACCTAGGACTACAGGTGTTGCCACCACACCCAACTAATTTTTATTTTTATTTTTGTAGAGACAGGATCTTGCTGTGTTGCCTAGGGTGGTCCTGAACTCCTGGCCTCAAGCGATCCTCCCTTGCTGGAAGGCATTTGGACATGTCCTTTATTATCTTGCTACCTGCCATCAGTTTCTCCTTCTTATAATAAGCACAAAGTAATTTGTGTCCTGGTTAACTGGGGAAATGAATCAAAGGGTAAAAAGCACACTGATTTCCTTAGAGATAAGTCTGTGTGACTATGTGTGTGACAGTGGTTCATTCTCCTGGCTTTGGGAACAGTTGATCAGCTCCTCTTCTCTACACCCTCTGGAGATTATACACTTTCCATCAGCAGATGATGGACACAGTAAGTTTTCTTTTTGCTTTGCAAGATGGGATTATATCTTGGAAGAAATCCCTTCTTCTAACTTCTAATTTCCATAGGTCTTTATTTCAAAGTGCTAATTTTTATTAGGTTTCATAACCAAAATATCACCAATCACCCTCCCCACACTTAGCCAGAAGATATGGCTGAGACCATTGGTAACCTTTCTCTTTCTCTGGCCCTAACCCCAGATTTTTGTGACAAACGCCATAAGCTACAAGCTGGATTTTTGCATATATTGTGAATTTTGGAAGCTTAGGCACTGAGCCAAGAGATTTCCTGGGTTGATGTTCATTTTGAAATGCAATGCCAAATTGTCACCTTTTAAAATGAAGTTTGGATGAAGATGGAGGTTTTATAAACATGATGCTAATATTTGGGTCTTCATATGTTCACTTCATATTTGAATAACTATCTCCATCATTACCCACCTCTAATTTATTTTTATATTTACATAATTGTTCCACAGATATTAAATGTTACTTATTCCTAAAAGCTTCATTTAATGCCATAACTGGCTTAGTTCTCCCTGATAAGGGCTTGCATTATAAGTTGTACATTCCCTATCAAATCACCTATTAGACTTTTTTGTAAATGCCTACTTCATTGTTGGTGTTATTAGATAGTAAGCTTTCCACATTTCTAAGTGGTTTATTTTTGTGTGTCAACACCTGCTTGGTGCATAGTGGGTACTCAATACACTTGAATATATGGACAAATGAGTCAGTTTCTAAAATTTTAAAAATGTAGTTGTTCCTGAACACCTGGGTACTCGGTGTCATATTGATCCATTCCAGTTTATGCCACCTGAGATTCATGCCCATGCTACTAAATGTTTTCAAATCTCTGATAGGAGACTATCTTGTTTACTGCTATATCATTAGTGCCTACAACTGTACCTTGACCATAATTAGTACTTAATAAGTATTTTTTAATTGGTGAGGAAACATCATAATAAGAATAACTTACATTTTTTATAGTGCTTTATCACTTACAGAGTACATTCAAAATATTTTCTCTTTTTTCCCACACTGAAGTTTGGAAAGAAAAAAATACTTTCTCGTTTAAAATATTTTGCCTAAGGTCACACCATTAACATGCAATAAAGACAAGATACATCCCATATTTTATTCTGCTTTTCCACAATGCTTTGTCCAACAGTAATCTACACTGGAAGGAAATCTAAGATGTGCCTTTGTTTCACCAAAATGCCTACTTTTGTATGTGAGTCTTTGTCAATCTTGGGCATATTCTGAGACCATCCCTGTGAAACGAAAATGGCGATATGCTTGCCTTTTCCAGAATGATGTATTACTTGAAACACGTACATTTAGCTGGGTGTGCAGTGGCACATGCCTGTAATCCCAGCTACTTGGGAGACAGAGGTGGAAGGATTGGTTAGCCCAGGAGGTTCAGAATAGCCTGAGCAACATAGTGAGACCCCCATCTCAAAAAAACAAATCAGAAAACATGTACATTTAAAAAATTTGGTCATTTTTGATGAAAGAAATCTTGTTTTATAAGGTTGCTAAAGAGTTGGACTATGAAGACCCAGAGATAATTGCAGCTGGGCATACTTATGAAATAATGATTTTAGTATTTGATGACCTACATCCTTCCCATACCGGTAATCTGGATAAACTTTTCAAAGAGCAGTAACTATCTATACTTTAGACTCTTCAATTTAGATTTTAAAATGTAAAGATTCATCATGTTTGAGGCAGTTTTGTGAAGTTAGGCAAAGGAGGAAGGGGAGAATTAGGTAGACTCCTATTGGAAGTTTTCATTAGATCTGGGAAGTCTCTTTTGCTTCTTAACAACGCCTTAAGGAATACACAATTCTTAAATACCACTCCTTGGAGGTAGAAGGGGCAAGGGATGTGTAGACCTAACTGTTATGCTTTATACTTGAATGCCTTTGTGGTAGTAATGCCAGACACTTCTTATTTGAAAAGAACCAGATATTTGGCAACATGTAGTGTGAACATATAGGTAATAGAATGTTTTAAAAGTATGTTATTTGAATTATTTTATATGACATATATAGAGCCATATTAATGCAAATCATGAGTTACTTGTCAAGTTCCACAGCTCAGGCCCTTCAAGGAGGTGCAGGGCATGGTTATCCTTCTCTGCCATTTGGTCTTTTCATAACCATCCCACCATTTTGGGTCAGCCTGTGTTAGACTGAGTCTTTGGTACAGTGAGATTAAGTCCGCCCAGATTGTATGATCATAAAATTCTTGGCATTTGTGGATTTAGCAGTCATAGTTTTGCTAATTGTGAGCCACTCTTTGGTACATATTTAAATTGTGCACTATAGATCTAGAGCAGAGTACTTAGACAGTGGCCCAGCCTAGTTAAACACCTGACACCTGCTTCCCTTTGCTTAGTGTTATACACATCAGAACATACAAGTGCCCCAAAGAGTCATTTACATATTCACCTACGTATTACCATTTTAAGAGTTAGTTGGCTATAGAGGTGTTTGTGAAAATAGGGATTCTCAAAATTCTAGGCACATTTGTTATTAATGCCAAGCATCTATTGTATCTGGAAAATATGGTAATAAGTAATCGGGTAGGTGGTTGGCATCAAAGATATTCAAGACAATGTGGGTGTTTGGGTTGCAAACATAAGTTTAGTAGTAGAATGTCAGTTCTCAGTAAAGGAGAGCCTAGAATAGGGGTGGCATTTGAGTTTCTTCTCTTGTGAGAAGTCTGAATCATTGGTGGTAATTGCTTGGATCATTGAGAAGGATTCTGAGATTGCATCTGGGAGCAACGAGGAAGAGTGCTTTGCCTGTCATGGATGGATAAGAGTGGAAGGATGGTATATATCTATACGTTTGCAACCAAAGGGAACTTAATGCTGAACTGTAATCAACAAATCTAGGGCTCATTAAATCCCTCTTGAGACACTGATAGAAGAGTTGTAATGAGGCTAAGTCTACAAAGGTGATTTGTATACAAATGACCCAACCACATGGAAAGGTGATGCATAAGGGACAGGGACTTAAGCATGACACTATGCGCGGAAGTGTTCTTGTTGTGGTTTCTCTGTTCCTAACTTGTGTTCTGATGCAAGAAGCCTATACTGTAGCCCAGTTGGCCTTTCAGGATGGATACTTTTTCTTGCAGCTACTCATATTGATTTTCTAATCAAAAACGAGTCTTCCCCTCTCACCAGATTTGAGCCTTTCCCCCATATGGAAGAGGAAAGACATTTCTCACCATAATAAATCCCCATTCTCTCTAGTCCCTTCACACCCAACACATTCAAAGGATGTGAATAAAGGATGCTTGTAACACTGCACAAGTGGTTCAGTATATTCTTATAAGTCAGCTAATTGATATAGTTTTGAGTGTTTATGGATGCAATAAAAATCATTGTATGGCAGAGCTGTAAATGGCACCCGCTCTTGCAACACATGAGTGACATTCATTGTAGGAAATATAGAGGCTTTAGTGTAAATCACCTGTCTTTGTAGAATGGCGCTTCTTAATCTTGCGGGGCATGAACACCTTTGAGATTCTGATAAGAGCTGTGGATCCTATCCCTTGAATAATGCACACAACAACTCATACCAAAATACAGTGAATGTCACAGATTCCCTGAAGTAAAGGTTCTATGAATCCTAGATTAATTTTTTTTTTGTTTGTTTGACACCCATGGCATGGATTTTCAGTAGAGGCAATACCAGCATTCTTCAGAACATGAATTCCACAAGATAATCCACTAAAGAAGAATTCTTTGGTCAAATAAGTTTGAGGAGTAAGGCATACCTGGAGATTTATAATACATAATGATACATTAGAAACCTGAAGAAGTCTTGCCAAAAAGAAACCTTTTACCTCTGTTTAGTTAGGATTCTACATTTGACACATTAGCATCTCAAAAAAGATATTTTGGGAGATGCTGGTGGACATGGCTTGGTTTAATACCCGTCCAGTGACTTATGAGTTTTGTGATTTTTGTCTAAGAACTGAACTCTGTGAACCTCAGCTTTCTTGCCTAAATGGGGACAATAATGCCAATGGCAAGTCAGTACCTTTTACAGTAAATGTTAATTATTATTTTACCTCTATTAAAATTTTCCCTGTTTGCAAGTTTCTTGCTTTTATGTTGGGACATCAAGTTCCTTCTTTTTGACGACTCTGTAATGATAGTTTAAGCTTGTTTTTCTGAAATATAGAGTTCATTTTTGGTAACACACAATATACAAACATTTGGCTGAGGTGATTAAAATGTAATAGCTGCTTTTTACTTAATCTTTTATAGTTTAAATATACCTTCTTGGGCATGATCTCATTTTGTCTTCATACCCACACTGTGATGTAGGAGATTGAAACTGATGTTATTCCTTTTTTTCTTTGATGAGGAAACTGAGCCTTGGAGAAATTAAGCTAGTTGAAGGCCTCAGGGTACAGGTGAACCATGAATAACATGGGTTTGAACTGTGAAGGTCCATTTATGTACAGATTATTTTTTCAACCAAATGCAGATCCAAAATACAGTATTCAGTGTGAGAAACCTGCATGTATTAGAGTGCCAACCTTTTGTATCCACAGGTTCTGCAGAGCTGACTGCAGGACTTGAGCATGTGCACGTTTTGTTATATGCCAGGGCCTTGGAACCAACCTCTGTGTATATTTAGGAACAGCTGTATGTGTTCAAGGCTAAGCCTCGAACATGATTTTCTGAGGCTCTTTCCCTTCCGGTTTCTAGGATATATATTAAAAGCAGAATTGAGAATGTCACATGCTGGGTTGAGAGTGACACTCCAACAAACTCTCTAATGGAGGAGACTGTACCCATGAAAAATACAATAAACCATCTTGTGTGAAATATATAATTATATATTTAAAATGATGTATATAAATACATGCATATTTCCACCATACAAAATAAAATATACCATGCAATACATTATGTATTTTTCACTAAGTTGCTTTGGCAAGCACCAAAATTTATTTGGGTTCCTTGAGAACACAGAGTCTGGGAGCAGGGGTTACTTGGGAGCAGAGAAAATCCCATTGCAGTTTCAAAATTCCATGCTAAACCTGTTCCTGGAGGCACGGGGAGCTTGTTTGTGGAATAAAACTACAACTACAAAGCATTTATTCAGTGTTCAGTTTCACAGTAACTGTGACTATCATTGTGAAGGTTGCTCCTGCCAATGACTTCAGCCCTGTATTTAAAGCTGCACACTACTCATTCTCTGTTCCGGAAACGTCAGGAGGTAAGAGATTCCCCAAGTCTATGGTGTTGAAGCGTGCAGAAGGAAACACCTACCACATTTCAAATGAGTGACCAGTGGAAAAAGCATGTACATTTGCAAAATGCAAGCAAATAAGGGAGCATTGTGGGAACCCAGACACTCAAGAACAAGGCACTTTTCGTTGGTAACACCTTCAGTGTATCATCTTGATGGCTCCCCGAAGACTTCCTTAAAATTTGATGATGTAGGATTATTGTAATAAAAAAATTACACAATATTAATTTTATTCCACTTATCTTCCCCCTTGCCTCTTAATTAGATCTAAATGCAAAGAAGGTAGAAACCATGTGGTCATTGTCCACGCAGTTCAATCCTGTGAACGTCTGGGGTGATGATTTTAGGTCCAGAGTCAAGATCTTGGTCCGAATTATATTTCAGCCATGAATTACATATTAAGTAGGACACATTTGTTAGTATAGATCAAGGAACATTAAATTTAGAAGAGACAGCAGAGGTCCTCCTTGTATCTTCTGTCATCTAAGAGAGGAACACATCCTTTCCTCAGCATCTCTTCAGGTTTGACCTGAATACTTCAGGGGAGGGATGGAGCCAGTTGTGTCCTAGAGTTGAATAATACTGGCTTGCAAGAGCCAGTTGTTGAATTTGCAGGAATTTGATAACCTGATTATTAATAATAGTCATTATTAAAAATAAATTAATAAACAGTTACAAAAATTATGTTAAAAGTTAGTAAATACTAAAAACTCAGTACTTCTTAATTATGTTACTACATTTTGCTATTATCTTTGCCTTGAGGTTATTTACATCTATTGGGACTGAATGGTGAAATTCCATAAATAGAATGGCAAAATTCCATAGATGGAATGGCATGCTACTGCATTTCTCTTTCCAAGTTAGCGACAATTATTGATAATTTAAAATTGAAAATGGTAAGAGCATTTATACCATAGAAATCAACAAACATTACATATTAGAACTTGATTCATTGTTTTAAATTATCTTGTCTTAAGAAATTGATAGAGAAAATGTTAATAATACAGATTAAATGTAAAAGTCTGTTGTATCTGAGGTTACTGTTGTGAGTAGCACAAAAATTGTGGGAATAGTCTTCTAGCAATCAAAAACTGTTTTCCAATTCAGCAAATAAGCCATGCCCATCATTGATGAACTAGTGAAGTTCTGACATGGTTTCACTTTCACCTTACTCTTTAACACAAAGGAAAATAGCAACTAACATTCATGTTGGCGCTACTCATTTGTCATTTGCAATTACAGTGTGGCAATGGACAGAACAGTTTGTTAAAAATCAGTGAAAGCATTCTGTGAAAAGCAATTGTCTATATGGAAATTTACAATAAAGAGTATTTTATATCTCATTATTAACTGTAAATTTTATGCTCCCTATCTTTTATATCAGTAAAATTTGTAACAAACGTATATTTATGTGAATATGTGTGTGCATGTGCGCGCACACACACACACACACACACCCCAATTTTTTTCAGAGAGTTGGTTGTTAAACATTTGCCAGCATATCACTGAGTGGAACCCACACTACTTCAAATCAGCTTATTTCCTTGCCAGAAAACTATAAATGTTGAGGAGAGACTAGGAAATCAAACGTTAGACAAATGTTCTGAGGAAAGACTGGAAAAGTAAAAGCCCACATATTTGAATTTCTTTCTTTCTCTTTTCTTTCCTTCTTTCTTTTCTTTTCTTTCTTTCTTTCTTTCTTTCTTTCTTTCTTTCTTTCTTTCTTTCTTTCTTTCTTTCTTTCTTTCTTTCTTTCTTTTTCTTTCTTTCTTTCTTTCTTTCTTTCTTTTTCTTTCTTTTCTTTCTTTCTTTCTTTCTCTCTTTTCTCTCTCCTTCCTTCCTTCTTTCTCTTTCTTTTCTTTCTTTTCTTTCTTTTCTTTCTTTTCTTTCTTTTCTTTCTTTTCTTTCTTTTCTTTCCTTTCTTTCCTTTCTTTCCTTTCTTTCCTTTCTTTCTTTCTTTCTTTCTTTCTTTCTTTCTTTCTTTCTTTCTTTCTTTCTTTCTTTCTTTCTTTCTTTCTTTCTTTCTTTCTTTCTTTCTTTCTTTCTTTCTTTCTTTCTTTCTTTCTTTCTTTTTCTTCTCTCTTGCCTAGGCTGGGGTGCAGTGGTACAATCACATTTCACTGCAGCCTCAGGTTCCAGCAATCATCTCATCTCAGGCTCCCAAGTAGCTAGGACTACAGGTGGACACTAACATGCCCAGCTAATTTTTGCATTTTTTGTAGAGATGAGGTTTTGCCATGTCGGCCAGGCAGGTCTTGAAATCCTGGGTTCAAGCAATCCTCCTGCCTCCACCTCCCAAAGTGCTGGGATTACAGGCATGAGCCACAGTATCTGGGCTGTATTTGGATTTCATTTTTTTTTTTTCCCTCACTATGCAGCTTTGGAGAAGTTCTTAACCTCTCTGTGAAATAAATACACACCTATTATATCCTGGTTCTGGAATATAATACAGTCTGATTTTGCAATATGTGACCAGACAATCCAGAAAAGTTGCATATAAATTGAATTTATTGTAAACAGGATTCTGGTCCCCTCTCACCCTCCCACCCCCCATTCCACCTATGGGCTTTTGGAAGTACTCAATATTGATTTTTGAGTAGTCTTTTATTGATAGAGCTTCATTACAGTAACTTCTTTCCTTTCTTCATATTCTCCAATTTCTCTGTAGCGGTCAATAGTGTAATCTTCTAGCTCCAGGGAGTTCTAGAGTTAAAAGAGCATGATGATGAGTCAGAAGTTGAATAGTTCACAATCATCTAATCATTTCCTGGCTTGTAAATCATAGATCTGGAGCAGAGGGTGTGAACATGGGCTTTGAGAATCTCTGGGGGAAAAGCTCCATAGCCTTCATCAAGTTACAAAAGGGATTCCACGACCTCCCAAAGTTAACAGAACCAGGCAAGATTTAAAAATAGAGACTTGCATTTTTTAAAAAAGAGATTGTTTTTTAGAGCGGTTTTAGGTTCACAGGAAAATTGAGGAGAAAGTACAGAGATATCCTATACACTCCTTCCCCCCACCCCGACATGCACAGTTTCCCCCATTATCAACACCCCTTGCCAGAGTGGTGCATTTTTACAATTGATGACTCTACATGGACACATGATTATCACCCAACGTTAACAGTTTACATTGGGGTTCACCCTTGGGATTATATATTCCATGGGTTTGGACAAATGTAAAATGACATGTATCCACCATTTTATGATTATACAGAGTAGTTTCACTATTCTAAAAATTCCATTTTCCTTTTTATCTCTCCCTTCCCCCAATCCCTAGCAACCACTGATCTTTTTACTGTCTCCATAGTTTTGCCTTTTAAGACTGGCATTTTTAAAAATACCATTTTAGGAGAAGTAAGTGTTTCATCTCAGTTTCTTTCCAACTAACTGAAGTTTTCCTGAAATTTAATTTTATGTTTGAAGGTAAAACACTCTAAATGTATTGAACGCTTACACATTTTCTTAGACATCATTTAATACTTTATTGATGGCTAAGAAGAAGGATTGAGAATTTTCAGTCATAATATTGTTGATTTGGAATGGCTGAAGGATTCGACCTCTTTTTTTTCACTATAAGAAAATTGGAGTGGAGAAAGAAATGAGTTTACTCAAAGTTACACAGCTAATAAGTAGCAGATATTGTAGCTAAATGAAAACTTCCAAATTCCTGGTCTAGTTCTCTGTTTATTATTACAGGCTGGTTTTCTTGGATGGATTTGTTGACTGAGACCAACGGAGATCTGAAAACAAGTTCTGGGAATTCATATAAAGAAATAAGTGGGTCATCCCTATGTGTACTATTCTCCAAATAGTTGTCTAGTGACTTGCTTTCCGAGACAGAGGACTTCTAGGTCTTTAAAAGGGAGCACACTGATACAGCAAAAAACTACGAGACCTAGAGTCATGTAGATCTAGATTCAAAGCTGACTCTCTTACTGCTGGTTAAATGACTCAAAGCAAGTCACATAATCTGTTTGTGTCTTTGAGTTCTCATCTGTAAAAGAAAGATTACAATAATTATTTTATGAGTTAAGAGGAGGATTAGCTGATAGTTTTAGTATGTTAACTACATGACACATATTAAAATAGCCGCAATACCATTCCAAATAATAATCACTATCATTTATTGAGTGCTTACAATGTAGAATGTGCCAGAACTTTTCTCTTTTTTTCTTTTTTTTTTTTTTTTTAAATCTCCCTTCATCCTCCCCACCAGAGTACACAAACTGAGTAAATTTAGGTGAGAGTTGGATTTTGAGATGTCCATCAGAAGAAATAAAATCTTCACAGTCAGTGGCAATTTGCTTTAAAGGAGGAAATTGGAAAGGTAAAACTACTCAGAAAATGAACTCTCCTAGTAATATCAAACATTTGGCCTATAGACTTTGAGGACATTTAAAAAAATCCATTAATGTGGAAGTCTTTCATACTGTGTGGATTAGCGCAGAAAATTTGAGTGTATTTGAGAACTACATGAGGTTTTTTTCCCCCCAAGTTATGGAAATTTATAATATTTACAGTAAACTTTTTCTAATGGTAAGTGATAAATTCGCAAAAACTTCTAGAGGGGGTTAGGAATAGGCAAAAAGATTTCTGCATCAGAAATTATTTAGAAGAGAATACATGATAATGAAATCACACTGGGTTGCAAGTCACAAGGCAAAATATATTTCATTTCCAATAGTTTTTGATGAGGTATTTGGCAGAGTTGCAGAGTTTCATAATTACTCTATTTTAAACTTCAGCTAAAGATGCTCAATATAGCTTTTAGTTTTTATTGAAAGGTTAATTTTATACTTATAGAACAATAAGCTTCCTATTATACTTATTCAGGTGTTAAATGTGAAAATGACACCATCTTTGCCCAGGACTGTCTGATAGAGATGGCAGTTTTACATGTAATCTATTTTATGTGGTCTTGTATCCATTGTGACACTTTTCTCTTAATACTAATTATTTCATGTAAGCAAGTTTGGACTCTTTATATTCTGGATTTACCATAATAAAACACATTTTTTTTCATGAGTATGGTTTCTCTGTTTTTGGTATTATGAGACATGTTCATTGCCTGCTTAATAACACATTATTAGGCAGGACATGGTGGCTCACTCCTGTAATCCCAGCACTTTGGGAGGCTGAGGCAGGCAGATCACTTGAGGCCAGGAGTTCAAGACCAGCCTGACCAATATGGTGAGACTCTGTATCTATTAAAAAATAATAATAACAATTGAAAAATAACATTTTATTAGAGACTGATAGGGAACCTTGGTAAAAGGAGGATACAAACAGAGAAAGAAACCCTATTAGGCTGAAAGCGATGGGAACAGCAATGAAATGATTTCTTTATCTTAATTTTTTATTCTTGGTTATTAGCAACCAAAATGTCCTGTACATGTGTTGGTGAGCTAGCCATTGTATAGTGGTATTTCAGTAAATGGTAGTGATAAGGTGTTTGCCCTGGAGTTTACAGTTCAGGCAAAAATGACTGAGGGGTAAACTTGTGGTACTAGTTACCTACTACTATAAGTATGCTGTGTAATAAGACCGACAAAATACTAGTGTAATACAACAATAAACATTTATTTAGCCCATGAGTCTAAGAAGTGGCTGGCTTGTCTGTCTGGTCATGACTGGGCTTGCTCAAAATTGTGAGAGTTGGCTAGCTTTCAGCTGATCTATTCTGGCTTTGGCTGGGGTGACTGGGAAGGTTTGGTTCCTCTCTCGTCTTCCAGCAGGCTAGCCTGAGCTTGTTTTCAGGAAAAAGGAGGAATTGCAAAGAGGCCAAGCACGGTGGCTCACACCTGTAATCCCAGCATTTTGAGAGGCCAAGGCAGGTGAATCACCTGAGGTCAGGAGTTTGAGACCAGCCTGGCCAACATGGTGAAACCCTGTCTCTACCAAAAATACAAAACTTAGCTGGGCGTGGTGTTGGGCACCTGTAATCCCAGCTACTGAGGAGGCTGAGGCAGGAGAATCGCTTGAACTCAGAAGGTGGAGGTTACAGTGAGCCGAGATTGTGCCACTGCACTCCAACCTGGGGGACAGAGCGAGACTCTGTCAAAAAAACAAAAACAAAAGCAAAAACAAAATTAGCCAGGCATGGTGGTGGGCACCTGTAATCCCAGCTTCTTGAGTGGCTTAGACAGGAGAATCACTTGAACCCAGGAAGCGGAGGTTGCAGTGAGCTGAGAGCCGAGATCATGCCACTGCACTCCAGCCTGGGTAACAGAGCCAGACTCTATCTAAAAATAAAGAAAAAAGAAAAAAGAAAAAAAGTGCACAAGAAAGGCAAGCCTGATCATGCAAGTACCTTTCAGGTTTCTGCTTACATCGAATTTGCTAATATCCCATTGGCAAAAACAAGTTGCAGGCTGGGCCCCAAGTCAGAATGGGAGGGGCACTATGAGGTTAAATGGCAAAAAGCATGAACATAGGAAGGATAAAGAATTTGGGTCTAGACTGGGTGCAGTGGTTCACGCCTGTAATCCCAGTACTTTGTGAGGCCAAGGTGCAAGGATTGCTTGAGCCCAGGAGTTTGAGACCAGTCTGGGCAACATAGTGGGACCTCATATGTATAAAAAATTTTTTTTTTAATTGCCTTGGTGTGGTGGCATGCACCTGTAGTCCCAATTACTCAGGAGGCTGAGGCAGGAGGACCACTTGAGCCAGGAGGCTGAGGTTGTAGTAAGCCATGGTTGCACTACTGCACTCCTGCTTGGGTGATGGAGTGAGACCCTGTCTCAAAATAATAATAATAATAATAATAATAACAACAATTTGAGTATATTTATTATGCAGCCAATAGATCATACCCATTTCTCTTCTAAGAGATTATTTGGGGGTATTGCACACTGGAATTACAGAACGTGATTTTTAAAATATGGGCTGTAGAATCATCAAGTACCAATTTAAATCCTGATTCTACCACTATTAGCTCTGTGATGGTGAGCAAGTTACTTAATACCACTAGACCTAATTTACTTATCTATAAAATGAGGACAGTAATAGTAGATATATCATAAGCCTGTTGAGAAGATTCAATGGATAATTCAATTAAATAATAGCTATTTTTTACTTAGTATTTACTTATATACTAGGTACTATTCAAAGTGCTTTATACATTTTAACTCATTCAATCCTCAAAACAACTTTGTATGGTAGATATTATTACTAGTTTGCGGATAAAGAATATGAGGCCTGGAGAGGTTGCAGAATCTTCCAATGAGTTGCACTAATAAATGACAGAGCTGAAACTTGAAGCCTAGGAAGTTTGGTTTGAGTCTGTGCTGTGAACCATTATCTGATGCTAATCTTAGCATAATGCCTAGTAGAAAATATTCATGCAGTGCATGTAAGCTAATCATTATTATTGTAAACTTACTGTTAACTGATGTTATTTGACTCAAGGCAAATGGTTTAAAGTGATAGAGGACTTTCTCTCAATTTGTCTTCCGTTATGTAGAGTTGAAGGTCTTCAAACATATTTCATTGTCCAAAAGAATAGAGGCTGATCCTTTGAGAAAGTATGATACTATTTGGTAAACAAAGACATGTTAAGTTTTTTAAAGCAATGTATCTGCATGATGAGAATGAGCCTTGTAAAATGTTATTGGCAGCATTCTACAAAGTTGGAAGAGTGATTGCCATTGATGAAGACCACCCACCAAACTGTGTGACATACAAAATAGCCAATGGAGACACCCAGGTTATACAAAGATTCTGGATTCATCCTCTCTCTGGAATGATCGAACTTACCACACAGCCAGACTATGAGTCTGTGAAGCAATATAACCTCACCGTGGAAGCTGTGGACTGTGACAGATTTCACTCTCGTACAGCAATGACTATGGTAAGTAGAGAAACCCAGGTTTTGACATTATAGAAATGCTCTATTAAATTCTAATTTATTAAAATCAGACTGGTCAAACAGTTACAGCAGTGGAGAATGGTAATAACTTTCTCTTACTGCCTAAACATTCTATAACTTGCACATGCTAAACTTTAAAAGTTTGAGGCTTGGTTGAAAATGAAGAACCTGCTAATGCCTCTCATTCTGATGAAAATAATGAACATAATAATGTCAAATATTCATCTAGTACTTACCATGTGTTCAGTTCTAGACACATTATATATATTGACATAGTACATCCTCACCTTAAACTTTTTAGGTAGGTAATAATATGCTATAATCATTTTCACCCTACAGGTGAGGAAACTGAGGCACAGAGTTTAGAAAACTTCCCTTAATTCCCTAATTATAAGATTTGTAGAACTGGACTTAAACACAGGCTGCCTCTTGTTGAGAGGTGATGTTTGTAATGAAGGTAGTTAACCAAAGTGCATTCTTTTGGCATCAAAGTGGGGGAAAGTATGCCCCTCTAAGTTATGTTAGCAATGTCAAAGGACTCTTGAAAGAAATCAAGAGTGAATGCTGCTGTACTGATGATGTAGTACGTGTTATTAATGACAATAAGGTTTTGTCACTGGAGAAGAAACAGTAGGCTTAAATAATTACAAGGTCTCCATCTGGCCTAATGACTCACTGCACATTTCCTCCTACTGTACAGAGTCCCCTGGCTTGCCGCTTATATGGTTATTAGGTTTCCTGAGTGTGTCATTGTGATGAAAACATCAGACCATTCATATCATAGTTAGAATGACTTTCACAGGGACTGAGTTACAGTCATGAGGAAGGGATTACGTGGCTTGTTTGTCTCAGTGTGATACCCATGAAAGTGATCTTTAGACCTAGGTACCTGTGGCAGTATTTCCTGTAGACATTTAAGGACTCACAAATAGTATAGTATGATACCACTTAGAATTATCATTTACTTGCTACAAATGAGAAGAGGGGAAAGCAGATTTAATAATAATTCAACAACCCTCAAATCTTCAAGTGACTCTGTTTTGCCCCAAAACAAAGCAGGAGCTTGTTCATTCTTTCTTTCTTTAATGAATATTTATTGAATGTTTACTCTATGTACAACATCCTAGGTTACAAAGAAGTATAAGGTACCATATATGATCAGAAAGCTTCAAAATTTTAACATGTGAGAAGTTAACTAGTATATAGCGAGTGCCAAATTTTATTTATATATATATGTGTATATATGTCAAATTATATACACACACACACACACACACACGTTACTTTCAAATTCAGAAAAGGGAGATAGGGCTTTAAGCTCAAAAGTTTAGGAATCCATCATCATCATCATCATCACTATCATCATCACCCACTCATGTTTGAGAACCTAACAAAAGTCAAGTGTTATGAAATGCCCTTGATTATCTTATTTAGAATTCAATCTCATCTCATTGGGTAGTTACTGATGCTACTTTCAACATATGAAAGAATTTTATTTCCTAGGCTTCAAAGTTAGGTAACTTATCCAAGATTACCCATTTGAAAGAAGGAGAAGGATTAAGCCTGAGCCCTTAATCACTATCACATACCCTAGATTATTTCTCCAATCCAACAGCAATTTCTGTCATCTCTAATTTCAAAATGTACCCTAAGTCCTTCCACTTCTTACTTGTCTACTGCTAATACCCCAACTGTGCCTTCACCATACCTCACCTGGTCTAGTGTAGCAGCTTCTTGATTAGAACCGCCATTCCCACTTGTGCCCTTCACAACCTACTCTTCACACCACAGCCAGAGTGACCTTTTACAAAGATAAATCATCCTCTTCCTCAACATTCTCCATTGGCTTCCCATCATGCTTAGCTAAGCTCCAATGTCATTTCCAAAGTCTGCAGTGCCCTGTATGATCTGGGCCCTGGCTACCATTTTGTCTTTACCTCCTAGCTCTCTCCCTCTTACTTATTTCAATCCAGCCACATGAAATATTTGCTGTTTTTCCAACACACCCACCACGTTTTACCTCAGAACCTCTGCCAAAGACTGTAATGCTTATCTTCCATTGGCTCACATTCTCACTTTAATCATATCTCTGCCCAAATGAAATTTGTTTATAAGGGCCTTTTACATTGTGTGTAATGGTGGGCATTTGAAGCAATCCATGTGTGTTCATTATTAGGGAAATGAGCAAGTAAATGTGGTAGATGCATACTATGGAATACAGACTCCAGAAATAGCAAATAAGTTATACAGACAAAAACATGGATAGCACATATGTGGCCCTGGGTGAGAAAAGCAGGAAACACAAAAGGTCTATAGCACCATATCATTTATGCAAGTCAAAATTATACAACTAAAAGCTACATATTCTATGAGGATACACACATGCTTAAGGACATGTAACAAATATGGGAGAAAGGATATAGGTGAGTGAGTCAAAGAAAGAATTCCGTCTTAAAATACTTCCATCAGCTGTTCTCTATCTCCTTAACCCGAATAGCATCAGTTTACTCTATGATATTGCCTAATATATTTATTTGTCAATATAGTTATTGCTTTGCTTTCCTCATTAGAATAAATTATAATAGATCAGGGTCTTTGTTTTTGGTTTTCCACTGTAGCTTCTGTGGTGTCTAGATCAGTGCTTGGCACATAGTAAGTGTTCAATAAATATTCACTGAACGAATGAACTGATCCTTCTGACAGTCCTGAGAAGGTAGAGATTGAGATCTGCTTTTTGCAGATGAAGAAAGCAAAGGTAAGTCACTTGTGCCAAATAAAGGCACCAATAAGTTTCAGGCCCAGGATTTTAATAAAGATTTCTGATATCTTTCTGTGATATAATGGAAATAGCACTGGACTACTCCAGAAATCTCCTTAAAATCCATTTAATTATTATGTAAAAATGTCTCACATATTTAATGAGACGCATAGCTGTCTATAGAAGTAGTATTAAAGAATGAACCTTTCCTTAAGAATTTAGATGTGTTTTTAAAACATTACATAAAACATTTTTAAAAGATAATACTTGCAAATATGAGCGCACCAGGGATTCTTCTGCAAGTATTGTTGAGAAAGTTATTAGTCATCTAAGAGTGGGGTAGATAACCTTTCTAGGCTGACTGGCATTCGATCACTGACATTTAAAAATTCTTGATATTTTGATCTTTTTCTATGTAAATCATAGTTTCCTGGTTTATGGTATTTTAATTAAGAAAAGGTTGATAACAGTCCCTAAATTAAAGTCAGAGCATATTTTGAAGTAATCATATTGTTACCAGTAAAATATTGAGTTTGAGACAGTAGTACTGAGGAAGCTCTTTTGAGAAAGAGGAAGCAAATTTATCTATGTCATTAAGCATAGATATTTAAAGAGTTCAAGGGTTTATAATTTTTAGAGGTGTCATTCTTCAGCTTTCCTTTTCTCATCATTTACATAAATTGTGAACTTTCCGTAAGCTTGTCTAATGAGCCCAAAGTCCTCCCTAATGGCTACATTGAATGTCACAGTTAACCCAGGAATAATAAACCACAGCCAGAATTCCAATCTGCAGGAACATTTTTTTCAAATCCAAGTCTCTAGACTTTTTATTTAATAATTCCAAATGATCCGTCTCTACCCATATGCTTATTTCTGATATTGTGTATAAATAGTCACATGGTGTGGATTTGATGTTTCTTCTTCCCTCATGGCTGACAGGTCACTGTTGACATTGAAAACGAGAGAAGCACCTGTCTGCACACCCTCTCTGTATAAGACAGTCATTTTTGACAATGTTGCTTTTGGGACAAACGTCAATGGCTTTGCCCTGAACTGCCACGACAGAGATTCACAAGATTTTGAAATTCGTTTTGAGATGGTTTCTGGTGCATAATTTTGCTATTTCTTTTAATCATGAGCATATGTCAAATTGACATTAGTTTTGCCCTGTTAGACAGCATATATAACCTCAGAAATGATTATGTTTATAAGGGTTAAACTATTTAATATCCATAGCATTGTTTCCTCAAGGCATCCTTTTTACTTTCACATATCAAATCTAATTCTTCCTATAATGGAAGTATCAGTAATTTTACAGATGCTTTGACAAAAGACTTTGGACCTGAATGGGAAATGCTGAAGGTTAAGTTGCAAGGAATGAAGTCTGCTGTCCAGGGTGCTGGATAACAACAGCCACCTTTCCATTCAATGCTATTTGTACAGATTCAATAGGATACATGTTTTCAAACTGTGTTATTTTTGAATTTGCACAGATCCGTATCAACTTAAGCTATCTTATTTTTTATGAAAGGCATATGTTGGGACCAACTATGTATCAGGCACTGTGCTGGGAAATGGGTACACAGAAGTATACAAGACAGATATTTATGGCACTCATTGTTTATTAAACTAGTAGTAACACCAGCAATTATAAAATTACAAACTGTGATAAGTTCTATAAAGGAAAACTACTGGGTATCATGAGACAGCATAGCGTGGAGACCTATTTAAATTATGGAGGTCAGACCTGCTGTCATTTATCTGTAGGAGTAGAAGCTTGGAAATCAGTAAGCACATTGCCAGTTGATTTTAAAGACTAGTTTGATGTCTTATTCCCTTGCTGGGTGATAAGCTCCATGAAGGTCAGGACCATGTACATCAACATTGTCTCCAGGGCTATGGAGATAACTTAAAATTAGAAGGGGTTCAATAGATCTTTATGATCTGACAGGCCCATTTTATATTGAACTAGAGTAAGTTGAAGATGGAAATCAAATTGATCTGAGTAGAAGGAAAGGAGAATCAATTAGACAAAGTAATTGGATAATAATTTGAAGCTTGCTGGCCATATATGGGATCAGATTCATGATCTTAATCTTTAAATTTTTTTCCCTAACCAACTGAATTTGTTGCTCATTTGATCTCAATTTTTTTATAAGCCATGTATAGATATAAAAACTCATGGTGCAATGGAAATTTTTAAAAAAAATTATGCCTACTCTGTTTTAATAGCAATTTAAGGTAGTTTGAGAAAACCTTTCAATATACCTTAAAATAATTCTAACTTTTCAATTATCCCTTTTAAAGGAAACAAGAACCATAATTTTGGATTTGACCCAACTCGAGGTTCAAATACTCCAAAATTAATTGTGAAGAATCCTTTCAATTTTGAGTCTCAAGCTGAAGTGCAGAGGTGGTACCATCTTGTTGTGCATATAATTGATGACAACTTGAAATATGGCAAATCCACCAAGCCCAGAACGGGCACTGCTGTTATAGATATTTATGTGAGAAGAGCCAATATGCCACCTCCTCCAACCACTGGTTCTGAATTAAAGAGTTATAGAATTTTATTTGGGTCTCTGTGTGGGAAATGTTCTACTGTAAGTTCATGTTTCATCTAAAAAGGCTAAAGGGCTACTCAGGGCAGCACCTTCACCCATATGCTTTTCCACTTGGGCACTATACCATCCAGCACAGGACCACATTTTAGAGTGTACATCTATGAGTATAAATTGTGAGGTGAAACAGAATTTGTGAGAATTGCAGGTAGAGCATAGAGAACTCCTAAGAAACTAATTATGTCGTCTGAATGATCTGAAAGTCCTGCCCATCAGTGAATTCTATCAATTAAATCTAATCAATTAAATCACTCAGTGAAGTCTATCAATTAAAAATCTAAAATTCTATCAATTAAAAATCTCTACAAATGGGTGTTTTGAAAGTTTATTCTCGTGGCCTGGCGCGATGGCTCATGCCTGTAATCCCAGCACTTTGGGAGGCCGAGGTGGGCGGATCACGAAGTCAGGAGATCGATACCATCCTGGCTAACACGGTGAAACCTCGTCTCTACTAAAACTACAAAAAATTAGCCGGGTGTAGTGGCAAGCACCTGTAGTCCCAGCTACTCGGGAGGCTGAGGCAGGAGAATTGCTTGAACTGGGGAGGTGGAGGTTGCGCTGAGCCGAGATCGCGCCACTGCACTCCAGCCTCGACGACAGAGTGAGACTCCATCGAAAAAAAAAAAGAAAAGAAAAAAAAGGTTTCTTCTCTGGTAGCCATGATATTCATACTCATGAGCATATACCATGTGCCAGGCATTGCACTGCATGTATTATATTCATCATTTCATTTTATCTTCAATCCAAAGCTTACAAAGTTTAGCAGACCTGTTAGTATTGTATTATTTAAAAAATAGGTATGTAAAGCCTCTGCAGAATTCCAGAATGGCTCCTGAATAATGCACAGATAAAGTCTGTTCAGTAAACTTTATGGTTAGTTTATTTTGTTGTTTCCTATCCTTTGAAATAGAAGCATTGAAAAAAACATGGATGGCAAATCCTCTCAACAGAATGCTTGATTTTCAAGAACACATTGTTCTCTTAAGCTTCACAAAAGCAGTTATTGTGTGTAGAGTAGATAATGGAGCATATAAGCTTAAAAGGACCTCAGATACCACCTAGTGAAAACTCTTGATTTTACAAATGAGAAAACTGAAGACAAAGAGGAGAAATGGTTTGTTCAAGATCACAGAGTGGTCATTGCATACAATTCAAGTTTTCACATCCTTAATTTGGGCCTTCCGTATGCAAGGGTGTTCCTGTAGTGTTTTAAAACTACACAGGTCCCAACACCTGTAGTGTTTTTAAAAATATGCATATTTTAGACAATATCTTCCTGTCTGTAAAGGACTATGGCTCTGTACTGCTGCTACTATGTGTAAACAGATGCTTTCTGAAAACACAACTAATGCTCTGTTTCCTTTGAAATGATATTTCTCAGCAAAGAAAAGGTCTGACTATCGTGTACACAGCTATAAACACGTACAAATCCAAAGGCTGGTACATTCCTTTTATCTTCACTCTGATGGCTATTTTCTTTGCTGGGTTGATTTCCTGGGTATGTTTCCTGCTTTGGAAATATGGGAACATTATGGAATGCTGTCAGAAAACGACTAAGGAAGTCTCCAATGCCAAACCCAAGTATGTGATTTTTTTTTCTAAGCTTTTGATATAAAGAGCTAAAACCAGTTGAGGTTTGGTAAACTTACTCTAAGGGCTTCTGTATGCTTTTGAAGGACAGAGGAAAGTACTCGGTATACGAAACTTGATGGTTCCTTTTTACCAATGATCTCAAACCTACTCTATCCCAGAAACAGTTGGGGAGCTTTCTTTGAAAAACAGCAGCAATGTGTTATTGAGTTCTACCTTAGAACATATGAAACAGATTCTGTGAGATTATGTTTTTTGTTCTTTCTTTTCTTTCTTTCTTTTCCTTTCTTTCTTTCTTTCTTTCTTTCTTTCTTTCTTTCTTTCTTTCTTTCTTTCTTTCTTTCTTTCTTTCTTTCTTTCTTTCTTTCTTTCTTTCTTTCATCTTTCTTTCCTTCTTTCGACAGAGTCTTGCTCTGTTGCCCAGGCTGGAGTGCAGTGGCACAATCTTGGCTCACTACAAGCTCCGCCTCCCCAGTTCTAGCAATTCTCCTGCCTCAGCCTCCCGAGTAGCTGGGATTACAGGTGCATGCCGCCAGCGCAGCTGATTTTATGTATTATAGTAGGGATGGGGTTTCACCTTGTTGCCCAGGCTGGTCTTGAACTCCTGAGTTCAGGAAATCCACCTGCCTCGGCCTCCCAAAGTACTGGGATTACAGGTGTGAGCCACCGCACCTGGCCGAGATTATGTTTTAAACAAAAATTTGTGAGCCAACAAACAAACAATTTTTTCATATTATTTTGATGCAAGTGGTTTCATAGGTGTTTGATTAGCACCAGAAACTAGTTGAGGGACTGGTGATAAATTAGGTACCCTCTCCACACATCTGACTGGTTTTAAGTCTCTCTGGAGCATGTCTGGAGCAGGGCAGAGAGGCCAAATAAGTGGATAGAAAATATAGCTACTTTCCTCACCATCTAAAAATATCTCTTCGGAGTGCAGAACATCATGACTTCAAAAATGAGTTGGATATGAATGTTTATTAACTAAATAGAATCTGTTTATGGTGCAGTGAAGGATGTGGTGGTGATGGTTAATGAAGACCATTTTATTCTTCCTTATACTGTATTTCTTTTTTCTTGGAGATGGGATAATCATGTACTGACTATTGAATGAAATTATTTTTGTCATCTGTTAACATAATAAAGCTGATATTTTGTCAAATTTTCTTTTCATACAGAGGAATTAAGTATATTGTAGGTAAGATACAGATTGTTAATTGTTACATGACTATGCTTGAATTGTGTGATTTTTAAAAAGCCACTCTTCAGATACTTGACTTTTATTTATTTATTTTGTAATAGGCAAAGGAAATCAAAAGGAAATTATTGCCACAGGAAACAGAAATAAAAAATTAGAAGTGTTAACAGTAAGTACATTTTTGTGAACCTCTACAGTAAAAGAAAGAGAACATTTTTCCTTGTAATTGTTGTTCAATGAGAAGTTCTTTCATATAAACATATGGTAAACATACTCAATCATCATAGGAAGTAAAAGAATTTCAATTTATCTCCTTTTGCTGAATTTGTGTGCATTACAAAACTGTAAATTCAGGTTAAGTTTTAGAATTTGGCTTAGATCAAAATCTGCCTCAAGTACTACACATGCATTCAAGAAAAAAAAAAAAACAACCTCTAGACAAAGGGAACCTTAGCGTTATTCACCATTCTTAAAAATAAAAACTAGTCCAGGCATGGTGGCTCACACCTGTAATTCCAGCACTTTGGGAGGCTGAGAAGGGCAGATGACTTGAGGTCAGGAACTTGAGACCAGCCTGGGCAACATGGCAAAACCCTGTCTCTACTAAAAATACAAAAATTAGCTAGGTATAGTGGTTCACGCCTGTAGTCCCAGCTATTGGTACACTGAGGCATGAGAATTGCTTGAGCCCAGGAGGTGGAGGTTGCAGTGAGTCAAGATCATGTCATTGCACTCCAGTCTGGGTGATAGAATGAGACTCCATCTAAAAAATAAGTAAATAAAATAGAAATAAACATAAACACTGTATTTGTAAGTAGTTTATACATGTGATTGATCTAAATAAGTTCTTCAACCCTGGAGTTTCTTAGCAGATGTTAAAAAATCTAAACCCTAGAGTATGCAAACCATCTTCAAATTGGCTGAGGCTCATTCACTAAATGATCCATATAAATGACTGTACAAGGATAAGGCTGGTTCCAGAAAAAGCCAATGTAGAATGGAACAAGGAGGGCATTTTTAGTCTTCATTTCCTTTCTTCTCTCTGCTTACCTCCTCATAAACCAAAAACATTTCTAGCCGAATCCTAATTGACCACAATATTGTTTCATAAACTGGTTCTCTTTCAATGCTTCCTTCCTCTGCCTCTTCCTTTAGTAAACCAATGCCAGCTCATCTCCTGTATGAGTCTGCTTCATCTGCCATAACAAAATATGACAGCCTGGGTAGCTTAGACCACGTAAATTTATCTCTCACAGTGCTAGAGGCTGGAAGTCCAAGATCAAGGTGTCAGCAGATTTAGTTTCTTCTGAGGTCTCTCTCTTTGGCTTGCAGATGGCCACCTTCTTACTATGTCCTCACAGTCATCCCTCAGCCTGTGCTGTTTGTGTTCTAGTCTCCAATTCTTAGAAGGACATCAGTCGTATTGGATTAAGGCTCACTCATGTGATCTCATTTAACTTAATCACTCTATCTCCAAATGCAGTCACACGCTGAGGTTAGGGTTAGGATTTCAACATATGAATTTTGGGGGACATATTTCAGCCCATAGCACCTCCCATACATGATAAGAGGGCATGACAGGCAGACTGATGTGGGGGATGGGATTAGGAGGAGATACAAACAGCAGGAAGTCTTTTGTCTTGAGGCTGTTAGCCCTCTATAAATTAGAAAGATGAGGTAACTTATAAGAAGTCATCTGCTCAAAGTCTTCAATGCTTGTAAAAACAAATCTTCTCAAGCTGACTTTATTGCTAATACATTGTGCTTTTTAAAAGGAAACCACTGTGTATGAGACTGTGTTTGATGGAGGAGCCATTGATCCAGGTATGGTGTTTAAATATCTTTTGAGTTAAGTGCATTTCACCTATTTAGATATTAAACTATGTGAATGAATTACTTATTCTTTTATAAAATGAGACTGTGTCCTAAGGAATACTATTTTAGGACCAGGCAGGTAAAATAAATGACTGTAAGGGGTCAGATAAAACAGTAAATTCAATCATCAATGGCAGCTAATGCTTGGGGGACGTGGCTGTCACTCAACTCCATCAAATTACTGGGAAGAGGCCTTGTGTTGCCATAATTCTGGTACTTCAAAAGGAAGCTAGAAATCTAAATTGTTACATGAAATCCACCCACCTTTAAAAGTAGTCAAATAATTCAATTAAACTCTACTGTGTAGGCCAAATAAAACGCATCTACCTCATTCCCTAGTTATATGTTGTGCAACAAACTTCCCCCAAGGCTTACTAGCTTAGAATAACCACCATTTTATTATATCTCACATTTTAGTGTGTCAGGAATTTGAACAGGTTATCACCTGGACCTTTTTTTTTGTTGTTGTTGCTTTATAAAGGGTCACTTCAATGGTATTCAGCTGGCAGTCTGTCTGGTCTTGCAGGTCCACAGTGGCTTCACTCACAAGCATGATAGCTTGGTGGGAACAGTTACAGTTTGGCCCTGCTGGGTCCCACTTCCTCTTCATATAATCTCAGGGCCTGATATGGTTTGGCTGTGTCCCCACCCAAATCTCACCTTGAATTGTAATAATCCCCACATGTCAAGGGCGGGGCCAGGTGGAAATAATTGAATCGTGGGGTCAGTTTCCCCCACGAAACTGGTAGTGAATAAATCTCACGAGATCTGATAGTTTTATAAATGGGAGTTCCCCTGCACAAGCTCTCTTGCCTGCCGCCATGTAAGATGTGCCTTTGCTTCTCTTTTACTTTCTGCTATGATTGTGAGGCTTCCCCAGTCATGTGGAACTGTGAGTCCATTAAACCTCTTTCATTTATAAATTGTGCAGTCTCAGGTGTGTCTTTATTAGCAGCATGAGAACGGACTAATACAGAGACTCTTCATATAGTTGCTCCAGCAGGGATAGGTGAACCCCCTACATGGCAGTTTAGATCTCTTGGAGAAAGCCCAAGAGATAGGAGGGAAAGTTGTGATTTCTTGAGGATCAGGCCTAGAAATTGGCATAGCATCACTTCTGCTTCATTAAAGCAGTCAGAGTCTATCCAGATTCAAAGAGAGGAGCAGCACCCCACTTCTCAAGGTACGGGAGTCAAAGAATTTGTAGCCATCTTTAATCAACCACATCTAGTCCAAATGGGTCATGGATTTGCAATCCCTGTTCTAAAGATTTATCTGTTATGATCCCTGGAATTGCCAAGCAGATCATACCTCCATTTTATAAAACATTTTGAAGGTTTTTTTTCATGCATTTCTTTCCTAAAGAAAGAGGCAGAAATAGAAAGTCATCAGAGTTATTGGAAAAGCCCTGGTATAGAGTTAGAAGACTAGGGTTTGAGTGTTGACACAACTACTAACACTCCATGTGAACATGGACAAAGCACTTAACCTCCCCGAGTCTCCCTTTCACTGGCTGCAAAGAAGGCACAACAGTGTGGGCTTTCTCTCTTTCATGGGGTGGTTGTGAAGTTTAAACATGAATATAATAAAGTAAAAGTCATTTTGTAAACTGTCACTCAACATGAGGTATTAGCCATAGAAGACTCATTGGCACGATAACAGCTTGAGACACTTTACTGCAAGTTAAATCCTGACACCTCTGGATAGCTTGGCATGCAATTATTGATGCTTTATTACTGACTGCCAAGCTCTCCTTAAAGCAAGTCATTCCTTTAAAAAGTGTTTTGTAAAATTAAAAACATACTATTTATATCCTAATCTGATCTATATTAAATAACTTGGCCCTAATGAGTTCCAATTTCCAGGAATTCATTGAAAGCATACATGAACATTTATTGAGTGCTCACCTATGCTAAATATGACTTGTCCTATTGAAGTTCCAAACAATGAGAATTAACATTCTATTTTTATATTCTATCTTCCTGTGAAAGAAGTATCATTGTTGTCCCCATTTCATGGATATTAAAACAAGGCTTAGAGTCTAGAGTATGGAATAAATGTGTCTAGAGTAACATGGCTTTCTTTCCTTTCAAAGGGAGGAAAAGAGTTAGTGGAAATGTTTAGAGCAGAGATTTCATCTTAATAGTGGTAGAATAGAGTCAGATAAGGAGTAGGTAGCTAGGTCCTTAGGTACAAGGGCAGTAAGATGACTGTTGTGTGCCAGCTGTGGGTGGAGTGTCTTGTACCAGACTTCTTGGTGTAAGAATGGCAGAGGAGCCTGCAATGGACCTCCATGCCCTTCTCTGGGTTCTTTCTCTACTTTCTTCTTATTATTGGAACTGATAAAAATTACTGTATGCCATTTCTTGTTTCCTTCTTTAAAAAAGTATATATATATATAGGTTTTTTTATTATACTTTAAGGTCTGGGATACATATGCAGAACATGCAGGTTTGTTACATAGGTATACACGTGCCATGGTGGTTTGCTGCAACCATCAACCTGTCATCTACATTAGGTATTTCTCCTAATGCTATCCCTCCTCTAGCCCCCCACCTCCTGACAGGCCCTGGTGTGTGATGTTCCCCTCCCTGTGTACATGTGTTCTCATGGTTCAACTCCCACTTATGAGTGAGAACATGTGGTGTTTGGTTTTCTGTTCCTGTGTTAGTTTGCTGAGAATGATAGTTTCTACCTTCATCCATGTCCTGCAAAGGACATGAACTCATCCATTTTTATAGCTGCATAGTATTCCATGGTGTATATGTGCCACATTTTCTTTATCCAGTCTATCACTGATGGGCATTTGGGTTGGCTCCAAGTCTTTGCTATTGTGAATAGTGCTGCAATAAACATATGTGTGTATGTGTCACATATGTGTGTATGTGTCTTTATAGTAGAACAGTTTATAATGCTTTGGGTATATACCCAGTAATGGGATTGCTGGGTCAAATGGTATTTCTGGTTCTAGATCCTGGAGGAATTGTCACACTGTCTTCCACAATGGTTGAACTAGTTTACACTCCCACCAACAGTGTAAAAGCATTCCTATTTCTCCACATCCTATTCAGCATCTGTTGTTTCCTGACTTTTTAATGATCACCATTCTAACCGGCATGAGATGGTATCTCATTGTGGTTTTGATTTGCATTTCTCTAATGACCAGTGATGATCCGTAAAAAAGTATATTTTATAAATACTCATTTAGTACTTACAAAGTACCAGGCTTGTTCTAAGCAGTTCATAATTATTAAGTTGTTTAAATCTTTATTGTGTTAAATATATACAACACAGAATTATCATTTTAACCATTTATAAATGTACAGTTCTGTGGCACTAAGTACATGCACATTGCTGTGCAACCATCACCACTACCTCCAGAACACTTTCGTCTTCCCTAACTGAAACTCTATACTCATTAAACAATAGCTTTCTGATCTCCCCTCCCCATAGCCTCTGTTAACCACCATTCTACTTTCTGTCTCTATGAATTTGACTACTCTAAGTACTTCATGTAAGTAGACTCATACAATATTTGTTTTTGTGTGGCTGGCTTTTTTTTTACTTAGTATAATGTCTTTCTTCAAGGTTCATCTACGTTGCAGCATGTGTCAAAATTTCCTGCCTGTTTAAGGTAGAATAAACATTCCCTTGTACTTACATACCACATTTTGTTTGTCCAGTCATCCATCAACGGATTCTTGCATTGCTTCCACCTTTTGGCTAGTGTGAATAATGCTGCTATGTAATCTAGTTAATTTTAACATTATTATTCTTAGCAAACTGAAAATGTTTATATTTAACTATGCAGTTGCAGACTTATTGCAAGATGTTTTTAGGGTATTTCTAATATCAAATTACAGTAAACATTTACTGAATTCTGGGTGTGGTCAAAATGCTTTTACATGAATTGTACATTCTGACAACTACTTATGAGGTAGTGACTAGTATTATCCTCATTTTATAAATGAGAAAACTGTGGCCAAGAGAGATAAGGCAACTTCCCTACAACCATATTTTAGTGAGAGGAAGGAGTCAGGATTAGAAGCCAGGCAGTCTGACGCAGAAACCTTTATCCCTAACACTATTCATGACCTCTCCTATCATTGAATGGCCTGACAAAAACCAGTGGATCAACAAAGACGTGGCTTTAGGTACTTCCATTTTCAAGAGAAAAAAACAAGTGTACAAGATCTAATAAAGACAACAAGCTATTGCAGTCACTTTTTGTTGATTCAGTGTTTGACAGATACTCATCACCTTTGGTCTACTCAATAGGAGGACATTGTTACTGTATGTTTGGATGGATACATTTGACTTATTTTGAACCTGGATGTTTGATGTGTACCTCAGCAATTGGTTTTCAGTTCCAACATGAACTGTTGAATGAGGGTATAGACTTTTTGGTGGTATAGATTTTTGTGTGTGTGAAGGAAGGGAAATGCATTGTCCACTTTAGTACAGTGGTCCTGGAAGAAGAATCACCTTTCAATTAATGTATCTTTGAGAGCAGACTTAGCACTGTGAAGTTTCACATGGCATTTAAAGAAGAAAAATACTTTAAAATAAAAATAGGTTTAGCTATATTTGTTAGAACGTACTATCGTTTATCAAATGTTCTGTGGAACCTAAAATATGATGCATAAGGTACTATTTTGTTCATGGAGCCCAACCTAAAGTGAGATAAAACGTGGCCCCCTGCCCTAGGTTGTTAGTATTTGGAGTCTGCAGCTGGACTGCTGGGATTCAAATCTAGGTCTGTCACTTATAGATGATGTGGTATTGGCAGATTACTTAACATATCTGTGCTCCAGCTCTCTTATTTCTAAAATGTGGCAAATAATATTTACTACCTAACAAGGACATTGAACAGATTAAATAAATTGATATGTGAAAACAGAGTCTGGCATATAGTAAATACTATAGGATCAGTTATTACTGTTATCATTGTTCTTTTTATTCATTAATTACACCTCAGTCACCTAAGAAATAATTGGTTGATTTCCTACTATATCAGGCCATTTTTTTTACCTTATTTCTTTTCTCTTGTATATTACTGTTACTACATTATTGTTTCTGTGAAGGGTTGGCTAATTAAACCTCAGACCCTATACATGGCAGATTAATTTCAATTAAAAAACCCATTTGACTTAAAAAAAACTTTTGCTTTTCAAACAATTACAAACTCACAAAAAATTACAAAAAAAAATAATACAGAGAGGTACTGTGTACCCATTACCCAGCTTTCCCCACAGGTCACATCTTTCATTACTATAGCACATTGCCAAAATCAGGAAATTGACGTTGGTACAACACAACAAACTAGACCACAGACTTTACTAAGATTTCCCCAGTTATTGCGTATATTTATTTTTATATGTCTATGTGTATGACATTTAATTACCTTTATAGATCCAGATAACTACTACCACTATCAAGATGCAAAACTGTTCCGATACCACAAAATAACTCCCTTGTGTTAAAGGGGCAATTTTTAATGCATATGAAACCACATACTGCTTCAGGTTCTGCTTCTAGTTTTTCCTTTGGTAAGAGAACAAGACTTGAGAAGATAAACTCATCACTATGCCAGCTATCTAGCAAATGCTCAATAAAACATTTCATGGGAAAAATAAATGCTTTGCAAGTTCACTGTAATTCACTTTGTCTGTGTTTTGTTTTTTCCTTCCCACAGTCTCTGGGAATGTATATGAATATAACAGCAGAACAGGTGCAAGAAAGTGGAAGAAGACCCCCAGGCACCAGAAGGAGCCCTTGGCAAACACACATTCCCTTCCAGAGGTCCATCCTTTAGAGGAGTCCACATCCTTAAACATTCCTTTGCAAGGATAGCATTTTTCCAGTGCCTGAATGATTGGTTTTTTGTGTATATGATTGTCACAGGCAGTTTTTCTTGGCTACCTAAAATTATAGACATGAGGCCAGCTGCTTTGTCTGTGTTTATAGCTTTCTGTGAGCTTCCATTTCAGGGTGTCTGTGTGAAGGCGGCAGGAGTGGTGAGCTTTGAATCTCTGAACATGTTTTCCTGAAAACGAGATACTAAATTGACATATGTTCATTGTCTTACTCTGCCCAGTACAGTGTGTGCTTTTTAAGATCAGAGACTATTTTTCTCACTGCTTCAGCCCCAGTACATGCTTGGCACAGAGTGGGGACTCTCTATACATTTGTGAATAAATAAATTTGAATATATGAATTCAGATATCTTGCCTTTAATTCAAATTGCTTATTTCTCCATGACTCATGGAACAGAAATGGGAATTATCTTTAGAAAATAACTTTTTTGGTGTCTGGTAATCATTAAAAAAATCAGGATTTTTTCAGCACTTTTCAAAAGCACAACTGATCTTGCTTTTAATTTTCTTTTTATAGCCCTATAGAGAATAATCACCTGTAAATTTTACTTATTAGTGAATTGCCAAGGAAATGTCAAAATCAAGTCTTATGAGAGCTATGTACTTAGACAATAAGTTTTAAATGGAATCTCTGATTATCTCCTGCCTTGGATATCAGAAGATATACGATAGAAGGAGGCCAGAAATGCTGTTGATGGTAGAGGCTAAATTTACATTTACTCCATGATGGAGTTCAGCTTGGAATAATTTTTTTTTTTTTTTTTTTTTTTTGAGACGGAGTCTCACTCAGTCGCCCAGGCTGGAGTGCAGTGGCCGGATCTCAGCTCACTGCAAGCTCCGCCTCCCGGGTTTACACCATTCTCCTGCCTCAGCCTCCCGAGTAGCTGGGACTACAGGCGCCCGCCACATCGCCCGGCTCGGTTTTTTGTATTTTTTAGTAGAGACGGGGTTTCACTGTGTTAGCCAGGATGGTCTCGATCTCCTGACCTCGTGATCCGCCCGTCTCGGCCTCCCAAAGTGCTGAGATTACAGGCTTGAGCCACCGCCCCCAGCCTTTTTTTTTTTTTTTTTTTGAGACAGAGTCTCTCTCTGCATCTAGGCTGGAGTGCAGTGGCGCCATCTCAGCTCACTGCAAGCTCCGCCTCCTAGGTTCACGCCATTCTCCTGCCTCAGCCTCCCGAGTAGCTGGGACTACAGACGCCCGCCACATCGCCCGGCTCGGTTTTTTGTATTTTTTAGTAGAGACGGGGTTTCACTGTGTTAGCCAGGATGGTCTCGATCTCCTGACCTCGTGATCCGCCCGTCTCGGCCTCCCAAAGTGCTGAGATTACAGGCTTGAGCCACCGCCCCCGGCCTTTTTTTTTTTTTTTTTGAGACAGAGTCTCTCTCTGCCATCTAGGCTGGAGTGCAGTGGCGCCATCTCAGCTCACTGCAAGCTCCGCCTCCTAGGTTCACGCCATTCTCCTGCCTCAGCCTCCCGAGTAACTGGGACTACAGGCGCCCGCCACCATGCCCAGCTAACTTTTTGTATTTTTAGTAGAGTCGGAGTTTCTCTGTGTCAGCCAGGATGGTCTCAATCTCCTGACCTCGTGATCCACCTGTTTCAGGCTTCCAAAGTGCTGGGATTACAGGCGTGAACCACTGTGCCCAGCCAACTTGGAATAATTTTTTAAAAATTAATCTTATCGAAAGTAAAACATATAATGAGCAACGAACTATTTGACTCAGAGGATATTGGGGGCTTGGATGATAAGAAATGTCTTATTTATCTTCCTTTGCACGTATACACACAGAGGATTCCTTTTCAGCTCAGAGACACAACCGGCCTCCTAATGAAAGAGAGCATCTGAAAGTAAACAGACTCATTTTTTCTTGATGTCTACCTCAAATGGGTCGATTCTCAGGAGGCATTATGGTGCAAAGGACATCGGTGAATTTGAAGTTTAAGGCTTGTGGCAAATCTCGTAGCCTCTCTAAACCTTGTTGTTTCTTCTTCCGGAAAATGTATACAATAATATCTGCCCCATTTCTATCCCATAGTTTTGTCATGGGAAACAACACAAAACAATTAAGGTTCCACCTTTGGCAGTGCTTTTTAAACTGTAAGCACTATTTTAAGCATAAAGTAGGATCAGTTTCATTAAATCAAAATTGGTTGCTGAGAGAGCAGTGGCTTGGGACATGGGAACACAGAGGGGGTCACTCCATGGTTCTAGGCCAATCCAAGTTGGAATTAGTTGATAATTAGTTGCACAACGTCTGTGAAAGGAGTATACTTCTTTTTTCCAGATGGCATGATAATTTCCAACCAGGGGAGAGACCAAAGATTGTCTGGGAAAATGCTCTTCTCTCTCCAACAAGGCTCTCTCTGGATCAATTATGATTTGATGGATATACATGTGTGAGTCTCCACCTGCCACCACCTGGGCTTTTAAGAAAAAAAAAAAAAAAGAAACAGCATTTATTAACTTTGTTTTCAAAATTGGATTGAATCAATTTGTATTCGATCTGCCTCTGCCCAAACCAAGAAAAATCGGTAAGTTAGTGTTTGTTTTCCCTTGTTTAGTTGTTTTGGGTCTCAGTTTCAGATGTATCTGGGAGAATGAATGCATGAACTGGAGATGACAGTCGTCATTGGAGAGAGAGCTACAAAGAGTGTCCACAGGGGCAGGACTGTGCAACCTGACCCCTCTTTGTGTCATAATCAATTTGACTCCAAACTCCAGATGCTCTCTCCTGTTGTACTGACCATCTTCAATTTAGTAATAATCATTGTATTAGCTTCCTGAGGCTGCCATCACAAATTAGCACAAACTTAGTGTCTTAAAGCAACAGAAATGTATTCTGTCACAGGTCTGCTGGCTAGAATTCCGAAATGAAGTTTTTGGCAGGACCACATGGCCTTTGAAGGCTCTAGGGGAAAATCTGTTCCTTGCCACTTTCAGCTCCTAGTGTCTGACCCTGATTCCTAGACCGTGGCTGCATCCCTCTAATCTCAGTCTCCCCCTTCACATCTCTTTTCCCTTTGTGTATCTATCAAGTTTCCCTCTTATAAGAATGCCTATCTTTGGATTTAGGGCCCACCTACAGAACCAGGATAATCCCTTCATCCCAAGATTCTTACATCAATCACATCTGCAAAGACCTGTTTTCCAAATAAGATCATGTTCACTGGTTCTGGAAATTAGGAAATAAATACATCCTTTGGGTAGGGTCACAATTAAACTATTACAGTTTAAAAATAATTTAATATTTATAATAAATCAAGGCAATCTTTCTGATAGACAATATAACTGTTTTAGTTTTAATAAGTATTTATTGAGTGCCTACTAAGTACCAGAACATTTTCAAGGCTTTTAATCAATAAAAATGCAAATATCTTTGACTTGGCCATTTCACTGCTTGAAATTTCCCTGTAGAGGTTCTTACAAAAGATCTACAAAATGTATTTAGGTATTTGCTCTTGATAGCATTATTTGTAAGAGAAAAACAACTTGAATAAAATAAAAATGTCCATTAATAAGAAATTGGTTGAAAAATCATATCATGTCAGTATTATGGAATGTACAATGTGGCTATTAGAAAGAATTAGGTTACATAAGCAGAATATAAAGAAAAAATAATTAAGCATGTATTGATATGATGATATATTAAGTAATAAAGTTGGATAAACTACAGAATTATTATTAATATAAATTAAAAAATAAAAATAAGTATAGGTATATGCATAAACTTTAGAGGGTTGTAAGAAATTCAGGAAACTATATTAATCATTATTAAATGATTCCTTTTTCCTAGAAAAGTCTAGGGGAGGAAAATGCAGAAGACAAAGTAAGATTTTTACTTTCTCATTCATAGTTTTATGTACCACTGAATTTTCTAACCTTGTACAAATATTATTTCTATTCTTTAGTAAAATAAGTAGGGATTTTTTGGTGGTAATAATTTAGGGCATTATTTTCTTTTTAAATAAAGACACAATTTTTCAACATCATGATCAGACTATTACATTTGGCAGTCAACAGCATGGGTGCAAAAAATATCTATATTAAACCCTTTATTGGAATGCTTTATACTTTCCACAGAGAAGAAACTAAAATAACCTGTTATATGGTTAGTCACAAATACAGTCCTTGAGTGTTTTGCCCACACACATGAGTATTTGTCTAAAACATGCCTTCTTTGTAGCAGCTAAGCCTTGCCACCACTGTGTATGGTTGAGTAGTATTCTATGGTGTATACCTATATATAGTTTATAATATATATTTATAAGATACATAATAATGTATAATTTATTTATTATATATAATTTATATATATTAGTATATAATTTTCTTTATCCACTTGTTGACTGATGGGCATTTGGGCTGGTTCCATATGTTTGTAATTGCAAACTGTGGTGCTATAAACATATGTGTGCAAGTATCTTTTTTGTATAATGACTTCTTTTCCTCTGAGTAGATACCCAGGAGTGGGATTGCTGGATCAAATGGTAGATTTACTTTTAGTTCTTTAAGGAATCTCCATACTGTTTTCCATAGTGGTTGTACTAGTTTACATTCCCACCAACAGTGTAAAAGTGTTCCCTTTTCATCACAACTCTGCCAACGTCTATAATTTTTTGATTTTTTGATTATGGCTGTTCTTTCAGGAGTAAGGTGGTATCACATTGGGGTTTTGATTTGCATTTCTCTGATCATTAGTGATTTTGAGCATTTTTTAATATGTTTGTTGGCCATTTGTATATCTTCATTTGAAAATTGTCTATTCATGTCCTTAGCCTACTTTTTTATGAGATTGTTTGTTTTATTCTTGCTAATTTGTTTGAGTTTCTTTTAGATTCTGGATATTAGTCTTTTGTTAGATGTATAGATTGCAAAGATTTTCTCCCACTCTGTGGGTTGTCTGTTTATTCTGCCAATTATTTCTGTTGCTGCACAGAAGCCTTTTAGTTTAATTAAGTCCCATCTATTTATCTTTGTTTTCATTGTATTTGCTTTTGCATTCTTGGTCACGAAGTCTTTGCCTAAGCCAGTGTTTGGAAGGGTTTTTCCAATGTTATCTTCTAGAATTTTTATGGCTTCAGGTCTTAGATTTAAGTCTTTGATTCATCTTGAGCTGATTTTTGTATAAGGTGAGAGATGAGAATCCAGTTTCATTCTTCTGCACATGGCTTGCCAATTATTCCTGCACTGTTTGTTGAATAGGGTGTCCTTTCTCCACTTTATGTTTTTGTTTGTATTGTTGAAGATCAGTTGACTTCAAGCATTTGGCTTTATTTTTGGGTTCTCTATTCTGATCCATTGGTCTATGTGCCTGTTCTTACACCAATACCATGCTCTTTTGGTGACTATGGCCTTATAGTATAGTTTGAAGTCAGGTAATGCAATGCCTCTAGGCTTGTTCTTTTTGCTTAGTCTTGCTTTGGTTATGTGGGTTCTTTTTTAGTTCAATATGAATTTTAGGAGGTTTCTTCTAGTTCTGTGAAGATTGATGGTGGAATTTGATGGGAATTGCATTGAATTTGAAGATTGCTTTTGGCAGTATGGCCATTTTCACAATATTGATTCTACCCATCTATGAGCATGGGATATGTTTCCATTTGTTTGTGTCATCTGTGATTGTACTTTTCCTTGTAGAGCTCTTTCACCTCCTTGATTAAGTTTATTCCTAAATATTTTATTTTTCTTTTGCAGCTATTGTAAAAGGGGTTGACTTCTTGATTTGATTCTCAGTTTGGTTGCTGTTGGTGTATAGCAGGGCTACTGATTTGCTTATATTAATTTTATATTCTGAAAATTTGCTGAACTTATTTGCCAGTTCTAGGAGCATTTTGGAGGAGTCTTTAGAGTTTTCTAGGTATACGATCATGTCATCAACAAATAGTGACAGTCTGACTTCCTCTTTACCGATTTGGATGCCCCAAATCATGTTTTTGGCTCCAGAGAAGTGTACATGTCTGTGTGTGTGTGTCTATGTGTGGGGGGAAGATATGCACCAGTGCATATTATATATGAATCTAGGTCATCTTGTTTTGCTTTTATTGAAGTTGTTGCCTGCCTCTTCCAACAGTTCCTTTCCAGTATTGGTCTGATCTGATTGTTTTATTTGTTCTTCCTCAGGATTCTTGGCTCCCTTGGACACTTGGGCCCTTTGGATTTATTATCATTTTTCTTTGTCTACTTTGAGGCTGAGGTTGAGTTGCAATGGACCTTTTTGCAGCAGGGGTGGAGGCACTTCTGACTCCTCTGTGTTGGTTGATGGTACAGTGAGGCAGGCCATCAGATCTGTCATAATAACAGAGCGTCCCTTGCTCTCTCAGTTCCAGGGACAGAGGAGCCTTACCCTATACCTGTCAGTGCCTCCACAGGTCTTTGGGGCCAGGGAGACATGGCATTTCTTTATTGGGTAAGTCCTACTCTTTCTGTGAAGAATGGGGGAGGTGATGGAGTAAACTCTATCTAAGTCTCTTCTGCAAAAATGAGACTCTTTTGTATCTATGCAGTAAGGCTCTCCTATGCAGATCCTAAAGTTCCTTTTGGTTCAGACAAAAGAAAATTGTGATAGCTTTTCAATCACATTCTCCAGTCCTTATCTACGTATGATTTGGAGCTGCTCCAGTCAAGCCTAACCCACAACAAAATCTCCAGGCAACCAGCAGATACATGAGCCCGACCGAGATGAACAGAACTGCCCAACTCAGGCCAGCCTATATCACCTATCCTTTAGCTGGCCCACAGACATGTGAACTACAATAATAAATAATGGCTGTTCAGAGCCACCTCTTTGTTATATAGCAATAGCTAACTTACACCAGGAAAAAAGGTGAGATGATATCTTCCTGCATTTCTCTCTATATAAAAAAACACAAATAAGTGGTATTTTAAAAATTGACCCTAAAGAAAATATTTAAAAGTGGAAAATAGAGATCTGATATAAATTTTATTAAGATGAAGTTATAGAATCTCAAAGTTAAAAGGAATTACTAGACTGTGTTTTGCTTGAAGATAGGAGCTGCGACTTACACACAGTTTCATCCCATAATGCTAGGCTCAAGAAAAAGGTTCAACACTTTTCATTTACATATTTACTATGTGTAAAGTTTTTATATTTATAAGGAACATGTGATATTTTGCTACATGCATAGAATGTATAATGATCAAGTCAAGGTATTTGGAGTATCCATCATCTTGAATATTTCTACGTGTTGCAAACATTTCAAGTCCTCATCACTACTCTGAAATATATAATACATTGTTGCTAACTATAGTCACCCTAGTCTGCTATTGAACATTAGAACTTGCTTCTTTTATCTAACTGTATGTTTGTGCCCATTGATCAGCCTCTCTTTATCCCCACTCCCACCCACATGCCCTTCCCAGGCTCTGGTATATATCATTCTACTTTCTGCCTCCATGAAATAAATTGTTTCAGCTCCCACAGATGAGTGAGAACATGTGAAATTTGCCTTTCAGTGTCTGACTTATTTCACTTAACATATTGACCTCCAGTTCCATCTGTGTTGCTACAAATGACATGATTTTATTCTTTTTATGGTGGAATACTATTCCATTTTATATATGTACTACATTTCTTTTATCAGTTTGTCGGTTGATGGACACATAGGTTGATTCCATATCTTTACTATTGGGGTATAGTGCTGCAATAAACATGTGAGTGTAGGTATCTCCTTGATATATTGTTTTCTTTTCCTTTGGATAAATACCTAATAGAATTAATAAATAAATTACCTTTGAAATATTAATAGCCAAATCCTTGTTTGATAGACTGGGATGAATTTCTCCTACGATGTTTTTGGTGTTGCTCCTAGGTCTGATTAAATATCCTAGAGATAGGAAGCTCACTATCTACCAGGCAGCTCTTTTTTGTTGTGAAGCAAAAATAATCATTAGAATTATATAATTGAAGCAAAGAGGAAATCTAGGTGACTGTGTGAAATCTGATCTAGATAATTCAAAAACATTAGGTTTTTCCTCGTTCAGAAGGCTCCTTGGACCAGACCAGCATATTTTCACCAGTTGAAAACAAAGCTGCTATGGACCAAGACATATGCATAATGGCTTCCATGAAGTATTATTACCTGATATTTCATCCAGCTCCAAAATTATACTCCGTCTATAATAAATGATTTACTTTCAGTTGGAAAAAGCAAAATGATCCATTTTGGATCAAAATTATCAAGGAATGTAATTAATGACATCTCATTTTGTTAGCTCATCATCTAAGCTCTCTGTGGATGGCTTGAAATAGGAAAAATTGGCAGTTTTATTGTGTTCTTGTTATAATGAACACATTGCTCCTAGTGCACCTGACTGTAGGGCCAGTCTAGATGTCCCATTGGACCTAAAACAAATTTAGTTTGTGTTTATTGCAGTGAATAATAACATTAGGTTTACAGAGTTCTTTATTTAACAGTATGCAGTATCTTCAAAGGCACCAAACTACCTGATTGCAGGTGATGCTTGTGGATAAAGCCTACCGATTGAACTTTTTTTTAAAAAAATCCCTCTTATTATTTTAATTAAAAAATCAACATGGAACACAATAATCAATTTATTTAAAATGATTAGCATAACATCTAACCCACAGTGTTTGAAAAGTCATTAATTATATTTATTATAATAACCAAAGTCACTAGTACTATTATTGTTATTAGCTGTGCGAGCTATCTAGCTCCTCACACAATATAGTGTATCTTCAAATGATTGCCTACTAGCAAAGGAACTAATTCTCTCCTTCTCAACAGTTTTGGACCATTTTAATCTAATCCACAAAAATAATGTAAGTATGGCAAAACTCTCTTCTTACTTACCTTCCGAAGTCAAAGCTAGTGGATGCTTAGCAGGGAAGGTTAGGTGGACTTTTAAAGGCCACTCTATTATAATACCAGGCTTTTCTAGTTAGGGCTGCAGAGACTGAAGAAGCCCATGGAGCTGAGGGCACACGTTTAATGAATTGGGTAAAAGCCAAATTCTTCAAATAGTGGGTGTGTAATAAGTGACATGGAATAGACAAAGGAAGGGTAAGCAATTTATCATGAGAAGCCAAAGAAACATTTCCATTTTTAATCCAGCCCAATAGATAGACAGTTAACTAGATGGCAGGCAGGTTCCATTTTTTATTGGCATACCTGCTTTTTGATTTTTTCCAGACCCAGTTGATTTTCAGGTACCACCATGATATTACAATTACAGACTTACCCATTGGCCCCTGTTTCTAATGTACGGTTGCCAAATACCCAGCACAGATGCTGCTGTTCTGCACATGGACCATGGCAGGCCTTGCTGATGGGCTGTAGCATGCCTATTTGCTGAGTGTGGATGCACCCTGTAATATACACATGAAGGTGTGAAATCCAGATTCCCTTTCAAGGAAGGCCTTGATGTCCAGCTGTAGGGAGTGTAGTTAGCAGCCGTTCCAGATGTCAGCAACTTTAAGTTCAACCTCAGCTGCAGTGCACTCCCTGACTGAAAGTCATGCCCCTCCTGGAACAGCATTCACCTAGTGACTGAGCCAGGTGGGTGCTAGGGGAGGGGGTTTATAAAGACCCAGCTGTTCCTTCTAATGGGAAATACCAATACCGGCTCCAGAGCTCTTCTCCAGGCTGGCCAAGGTTTTGTCAGACTTGCCTTGCGTTTGTCTTCTCCCTCTGCCAAAACTTGCTTCTCCCTTTGCAACCATTGATCCCTAATAAACATCTCCTACCTCAAACACCATCTCAAGATCTGCTTCCAGAGAACCAATCCTGGAAGTCACTACCAACAGATTGGAGCTGGCTTGCAGAAGGAAGCTCACTTTGTGTGCCTATCCTAAGGCAAGGATTCACTGATAGGTGATACACTGATACAAGATACTAAGAACATTCAGAGAATTCCTTTTGGCCCGTTGTCCAATGGGAATACAGCCAGATACCAGTGATATAGCTGATTTCAGCAAAAAAATGTACGCCTTCTTTCAAAGTGTCAAAGAATTTCTTTCATTGTCTAAGATACAGTTTCTCAGCCTTGGCACTATTAATGTTGGCCTGAATAATTATTTGTCATAGTGGGCTGTCCTGTGCCTTGTAGGACTCTTAGCAGCATCCCTGGACTCTACCCACCAGCTGCCAGTAGCACCCACCTCCCTCTAGTTGTGACAACCAAAATTGTCTTCAGGCATTGCCGAAAGTCTCTTGAAAAGCAAAGTCTACCTGGTTGATAACCACTGGTCTAAGAGTTCTGCTTGGGGTAGCAGTCTCCTGGTAAAGTAATCTAAACCCTTAGAATGTTTTTGTTGTTGTTGTTTGTTTGTTTTCTTTCTTTGAGATGGAGTTTCTCTCTTGTTGCCCAGGTTGGAGTGCAATGGCACAATCTCGGCTCACCGCAACCTCTGCCTTACGGGTTCAAGCAACTCTCTTGCCTCAGCCTCCTGAGTAGCTGGGATTACAGGCATGTGCCACCACGCCCAGCTAATTTTGTATTTTTAGTAGAGAAAAGGTTTCTCCATGTTGGTCAGGCTGGTCTTGAACTCCCAACCTCAGGTGATCCACCCACCTCAGCCTCCCAAAGTGCTGGGATTACAGGCGTGAGCCACTGCACCTGGCAACCCTTAGAATGTTTTGAATTGCTCCTTGGCAGGCCTAGATCATGATCTGAACTCTTCTCTCAAGAAAGTGGGGAATGGCTACTTGAATTAATCACTAAAATGGAAGAAGGTCGATTGCCTGTTTAACAACTTCTTTGGCAACCAACCCCAAACCCTGTTTCCTCGTTAAGGATATTGAATTTCTAACAATGTTACTGGCAGCTGTGCCAAATCTCAGGCCGGCTGTCTGACTCCCATACCTCCATCCTGGGGAAGGCCCCCCTCACCCCCAGTGGCTTGCAGGTGGGTAGTGGTTTATGTTTACACATTGCAGGAGGCTACATTCCTCATGCTGTTGATAGCACTGAGGGCAGCAGGTTTTCTGTCCTCGGGACTATGTGAGCTTGAAAGGGCCAAAGTCATTTACTGAAAAGTTAAAGAAATAATGGGTTTCACTGGGCACTTCCGAAAATAATTAGCACTTAAAGACTGTTGGAATGTTTGGGGTCATATATGAGTGTATGTATGTGTGCAGAGGCTTATTTAAATATTCAATCATTACTTTTCTATACAA
This sequence comes from Macaca nemestrina, assembly GCF_043159975.1. Taxonomy (NCBI): domain Eukaryota; kingdom Metazoa; phylum Chordata; class Mammalia; order Primates; family Cercopithecidae; genus Macaca; species Macaca nemestrina. Next base: position 127,263,874 of record NC_092126.1, on the reverse strand, counting down.
GCAATACATATCTACTGAAGAAAATTCAAAACTATGAGTCAACTAAGAGCAGAAAAATTAAAAATCAGTCATAATTTTACCATCTAATGATAAATATAATTAATATTTTGAAAAGCAACCTTCCGAATTACTTTCCTTTAACATAAATATATGAAATATGCATTTTGTGATGAAAATAGGATCATATTGTGATATTGTTTTGCAACTCTCTTTGTTCTACTTCTAAGTTTAGGCTGAGCCTATATTTTTTGCATCTCTACATTCTTTTTTGATGGGGGGTGATTGCTGTCCCTTCATTTACAACGAAACCTTCTGAAGGAGGGAGATTTTTCTTATGACTAACCCCACTCTGATTCTCAGAGGGGGTAAACCAAGGCTAGAAATGTGAAGTATGCTGACCACATTTCTGGCTGCCTCACCAGCACCCACACACCCAACACTGCTCCTCACACCCTTGCAAGCCTGGGGAGGGAGGGCTAATGCTGACTCACTTAGCTCTGCCTAGAATCCTGATTCCTGAAGGAAATCACCACTGATAATATAATAGCTGTACAGGAGCTTCAAAATAGCATCCACCATAGTCGGCACAGAGCCTGTTAATGCCACTTACATAATACCTATCCATTGATAGGATTTACAAGGTAATAGAATGACAACTTTTCTCATAAAACCAAACTTTTCCTATCTTTCAAGGTAAAGCTTTTAATAAATGTGCTTTGGGCTGACCTTTGAGAGCCCGTTTGCATCAAAAATGGCAGATTGACCTGGGAGATTGTTACAAAGAGTTTCCATGAGGCACAGGGGTGATACAGTTCCTTTTCAGAGTTGGCAGTTGGGAGCTAGAATTGCTTTAGTATTAATTATTCCTGTGACTTTGGGCCAATCACTTCCTCTCTCTGTACCTCCATTTCTTCCTCGGCACAAATATTCTTTAAAGAAACTACAACAAAAACCCACCCCAAAGTGAGTACTTATCTGGCTATTTCTCTGAGCAAAACAGTCTGGTGCTGTAGACTTAGCAGTAAGATAGATGTGCTGTGTGTCCTCAGAGAGTGAAGTGTCCACGGCTGGGCTGTCCACTACGAAGCCATTGGCTGTGTGACAGTACCGAGCCTTGAAATGGGGCTGGTCCAAATTTTATTGTGCTGTTAAGTGTAAAGTACACACTGGATCTTTAAAACTTAGTGTGAAAAAAATGTAAAATATACCTTTAATAATTTTTTAATATTGATGACACATTGAAATGGTAACATTTTGGATATTGGGTTAAATAAAGTATATGATTAAAACGAATTTCATCGGCTTCCTTTTCATTTTTAAAAAAAGTGTGACTGTGAGGAAATTTAAAATTACATTTACGGCTCACATGACAATTCTATCGGGCAGTGCTGGTCTCAAGGGGAGACACAAGGAATACAACGTAGGTATCCAAGTGCTTGTTTCCAATGGTGCTAAGTGCTGTGAAGTACAGGGTGCAGTGGAGGTAGTCAGGAGAAGCATGGGACCTCCTCTGAGGGGCTCCTCAAAGACAAGAGAGTGAGCCAGGTAAAGAGAGAGCTCGGGGATGGAGGGGAGGGACCTTCCTGACAAAAACAATGCAAATATGAGTCGGCAAGTTTGAGGAAGAGAAAGAGGGCTGGGTTGGCTGAGTACGGGGGGGAAAGGGAAGACATGGAGAGGGCTGGGGAGGCCCATTTTCTTTCTTTTTTTAAATTTATTTTTTATATTTTTAAGTACTTTATTTCTTCTATACAAACCAGTCAACTTCTTCACACTATGAGAAACAGATAATTAGTCTTTGCCTGTGTACAGGATTCATGTAATACCTTTCAATTAAGAGTTAGTGTTCGAAGTAGGAAGCTCACCTATGGAGGAACTTGTATGTATCCACTTTTCAGGTAACGAACGTTAAGCCTCTCACTACATTTTAAAATTTTGATTGCCTAGGAACCCACTACTAAAATTAGTGTAAAACTCTGTTAGCTATTATCAATATTAGCTTAGACTTATTTAATACAGTACATGAGTTTTAATCCCTGTCATATTGTCTAATTACTTACATTTCTTTTATTTATTTATTTAGCCTGTTGAAAGCATCTATTTTAGAAATTTTTTTTCAACTTTTACTTTAAGTTCTGGGATACATGTGCAGGTTGTGCAGGCTTGTTACATCGGTAAACGTGTGCCATGGTGGTTTGCAGCACAGATCATCCCATCACCTAGGTATGAAGCCCAGGATCCCTTAGCTATTCTTCCTGATGCTCTCTCATACCCCAACAACCCCTGACAGGCCCCAGTGTGTGTTGTTTTCCTCCATGTGTCCATGCGTTCTCATCATACAACTGCCACTTATAAGTGAGAACATGCAGTATTTGGTTTTCCGTTCCTGTGCTTATTTGCTGAGGATAATGGCTTCCAACTCCATCCATGTCCCTGCAAAAGACATGATTTCATTTGTTTTTATGGCTGCATAGAATTCCATAGTGTATATGTACCACCATTTTCTTTATCCAGTATATCACTGATGTTCATTTAGGTTGATTCCATGTCTTTACTATTGTGAATAGTGCTGCAATGAACATATGCGTGCATGTATGTTTATAACAGACTGATTTATATTCCTTTGGATATATGCCTAGTAATGGATTGCTGGGTCAATTGGTATTTCTGCCTCTAGGTCTTTGAGGAATCACCACACTGTCTTCCACAGTGGTTGAACTAATTTACACTCCCATCAACAATGTAAAAGCATTCCTTTTTCTCCACAACCTCACCAGTGTCTGTTGTTTTTGGCTTTTTAATAATAGCCCTTCTGACAGGCATGAGATGGTATATCATTATGGCTTTGATTTGCATTTCTCTAATGATGTTGGCTGCATGTATGTCTTTGAGATGTGACTGTTCATGTCCTTTGCCCACTTTTTAATAGGGTAGTTTGTTTTATTCTTGTAAATTTGCTTGAGTTCCTTGTAGATTCTAGATATTAGACCTTTGTCAGATGGATAGATTGCAAAACCTTTTTCCCATTCTGTTGGTTGTCTGTTTACTCTAATAATAGTTTCTTTTGCTCTGCAGAATCTCTTTAGTTTAGTTAGATCCCATTTGTCAATTTTTGCTTTTGTTGGATTGCTTTTGGCATTTTCATCATGAAATCTTTGCCTGTGCCTATGTCCTGAATTGTATTGCTTAGATTTTCTTCTAGGGTTTCTATAGTTTTGGGTTTTATGTATAAGTATTTAATCTATCTTAAATTAATTTTTGTATATGGTGTAAGGAAATGGCCCAGTTTCAATTTTCTGCATATGACTAGCCAGTTCTCCCAGTACCATTTATTAAATAAGGAATCCTTTCCCCATTTGTTGTTTTTGTCAGGTTTGTCAAAGATCAGATTTTTATAGGTATGCAGTCTTATTTCTGAGTTCTATATTTTGTTCCAGTGGTCTTTGTGTCTGTTCTTGTACCTGTACCATGCTGTTTTGGTTACCATAGCCTTGTAGTATAGTTTGAAGTTGGGTAGCGTGATGCTTCCAGCTTTGTTCTTTTTGCTTAGGATTATCTTGGTTATTTGGGCTCTTTTATGGTTCCATATGAATTCCTTTTTTTTTCTAATTCTGTGAAAAATGTCAAGGGTAGTTTAATGGGAATAGCATTGAATCTGTAAATTACTTTGGGTAGTATGGCCATTCTCACAATACTGATTCTTCCTGTCCATGAGCATGGAATGTTTTTCCATTTGTTTGTTTCCTCTCTGATTTCTTTGAGCAGTGGTTTGTAGTTCCCCTTGAAGAGGTCCTTCACTTCCCTTGTTAGCTGTGTTCCTAGGTATTTTATTCTTTTTGTAGCAATTGTGAATGGAGTTCATTCATGATTTGGCTGTTTGCTTGCCTGTTGTTGGTATATAGGAATGCTAGCCAATTTTGCACATTGATTTTGTATCCTGGGACTTTGCTGAAGTTGTTTATCAGCTTAAGAAGGTTTTGGGCTGATGATGGGGTTTTCTAGGTATAGGATCATGACATCTGCAAACAAAGATAATTTGACTTCCTCTCTTCTTATTTGAATACCAATACCCTTTATTTCTTTCTCTTGCCGGATTCCCCTGGCCAGAACTTCCAACACTATGTTGAATAGGATTAGTGAAAGAGGGCATTCTCGTCTTGTGCTGGTTTTCAAAGGGAATGCTTCCAGCTTTTGCCCATTCAGTATGATATTGGCTGTGGGTTTGTCATATATGGCTCTTATTGAGTTATGTTCCTTCAATACGTAGTTTATTGAGAGTTTGTTTGTTTGTTTGTTTGTTTTTTTAAATGAAGGAATGTTGAATTTTATCAAAGGCCTTTTCTGCGTCTATTAAGATAATCATGTAGTTTTTGTCTTTAGTTCTGTTTATGTGAAGAATCACATTTACGGTTTGCCTATGTGGAACCAGCCTTATAATCATGGGAAGAAGCCAACTAGATTGTGATGGTTCAGCTTTTTGATGTGCTGCTGGATTTGGTTTGCCAGTATTTTATTGAGGATTTTTGCATCAATGTTCATAAAGGATATTGGCCTGAGATTTTCTTTTTTGTTATATCTCTGCTGATTTGGGTATCAGGTTGACGCTGCGGAGGCCCATTTTCTACGTAAAAGAGTTAAGTTTATTACCTAAGGTTACATGGAAACTAAGTGGCAGGGGCCAGGGTTCAGACCATGTTCTTTCTTTCTGACTCCAGTGCCTTGTGCTGCTTCTTCAGCTTGGGTTGTGGTAATGAGAATATGTATTCCAGGTCTTTTCTTAGGGGGCTAATTTGCATGCTTTACATCAGAATGTTAAAAAGAAATCCAAAGCGTCCCGTCCCACCTTTCCTCTTCTTGCTATGTTCATCCCTTCCAAACGAAAATGGTGGGAATTCTGACATCTTAGTCAAAACCACCCAAGCCTTAATTCTTTTTTTCTCCCCTTCCTGACATCCTGTGTTTATAATTAATATCTGAGAAAGAATCTCATGAAGCAATTTAGGGAACATGTGAGGTGTGAAGAGAAGACCTGGAATTCAAACATTTGCTCACCTCAAGTGATTGCTTAGATGAACTACAGCAGAGACCAGAAAAAAGAAGACAAGACCAATTAAACAAAGGAAGGCCTCATTCTGGACCAGTTATAACCTTGATCTTCTCCCCAGAAAATGAGACAGCTTGGCATGGAAAGTGGCAAGAATAGTGAATGTTAAAGATATTTATTCATCTGCACAATTTAATTGACTGTCTACTCTAGGGATCTGCAAACTTTGCCTATAAAGGGCCAGATAGTAAAAATTTCAGGCTTTGTGGGGCCATTACTGTCATTGTGTTGCAATTACACAACTCTGCTATTGCCATTTGAAAGCAGTCATAGAAGATACATAAACAAATGGGCATGGTGTATTAAACATTTTTGTGTGGACACTGGAATTTGAATTTTATATTCTTTGTGTGTGTCATAAAATATTGTTTTGTAATTTTTTTCCCCAAATATTAAACATGTTAAAATCATACTGAACTCATGAGCTAGATCTGGCCTCCAGACCATAGTTTGCCAGCCCCTCGTTTTACTCTGTACCAGGCATTCTGTGAATAAACAGACACAACATTTACCCTCACAGAGTTTACATGAATTTGTTCAGGTTGCTCAAAGTGTGTTCCTTGAAACACACTTTAAATGATGTTTCACCAAAAAAGGTATTTCTGCTCAATGATATTTGGAAATACGGAATTTAAGCAAAGTGCTTAATTTGCTGCAGGACTTCTCAGAGTCTTTAATATGCTAATGGACATTGTGAATTTCTAAGACAGGGATAGGGCAAGACAAACGTGCAAGGCCAAATTTATTTGACTATAGACAATTTTGCATACATAATACTTTTCACAACTGGTGTTACATGAAACACACTGTGAGAAAACGCTCTTCTCTTTTTGACAGGAAAATGAAGTCATTTGCCAAGTTCTCCAGTGCCTGAGCTAAAAGATTAGATCTGAATCGGAGGACTCCTTCCTTCTAGCTCCATTCTCTATCTCCTAATGACAGTAAATGTTTTAGTATTACATCTACTTTTTTGATATGACAGTGGAAATAATAAAGAGAAAGTTCCATTCCGTACTTTTGTAAGGTGCATTGTGTTTGTTTTCATTTGCTTATGCAAACCTCTGCTTGGATGTGTCTGTGGATTTTAGTCCTTATAGTTCCCATGACTCCCCTCAAACTCACCCCACTATCAGCTGCTGGATTCATTTTCAATTTCATTCTTCTCAGTTGTATAATTGCTGCTTTAATAATTAAACTTCAAAGCCCATCTGACCCTAAGCTCTTTAGGGCCTGGGCTCATGATGCCAAAAGCAGCAAAAATAAGACTGGAAACAGCTCCTCTGCATTAAACCAAGGTGTGAGTTGTTTAAAAGCAAACATGAATACTAGGATTTAGTGGGGCCGATTTCTATTAGAATCAGAGAGCCTTTCAAGAAACTAACATAATATGAATGAATTTTGAGACCTGAAGTGCTAAAGGACATAAGGGTAGCATCATATCTTATGTGGGAGTTAGTATTTAAAGTCAGCACATACTGCAAAAATTGTGTAGCATCAAAATTATCCTTGAAAATCCTTTAAATTATCAATAAAGTGCCAAAAAAGGCATTGTATACGCTGTAGTCTCTCTCAGTAAGCCCAAAAAGCTAAAAAGTGATTTTTCCCCTTCTAGTGTTGAATGAGTTTCTTATTTTTTGGTTTAACAACAGATGAAGTATTGGCTTACATGTAGGGGCCATGCTGTATAGTAACAAGCTTTCCCTCCTTGGTGGTTGACTTACCCTGAGAGATATGCTCCTCTGATGTGGCCTGTTTGCCCTGAAATGTCTTCTCATAAATGACTTTAGATAAATCACCCTGGAAAATGTGGTTTTATTTTCCATCTGTCCTCATTGGTAGGGTCTCAGATTTCTTTTGTGTTGAAGTTCATTTATCACTATCATAAAGTCCTTGGCATTGTTGTGACACTGGGTGTTCATGGACCCTGTCTGGATGCTCTACCCAGGCACTCAACAAAGATCCTGAGAAGGACATGGGTAAATGTAAGGGTAAAGAATATTAGCAAGGTCCATTTCATCTAAATAGAAGAGTTGCAATAAACAAATGAAATAAACAAGTTGAAATGAGGTATCTTAATAGTCATGTGGACCCTTAGCCTCCACTCTTCTCTCCACACATACACACAACAGAGAGGAGGAGAAAGAGAGTCTATTATTAGAAGGTAAAGCCATTTCTTATGTGATTCAAGCAGAGGTCTTCTGACTCTAGAGTCCATCCTTCTATTCATATGCCATAGCCTGTACATATCCTGTCTCTCAGAGTCACCAAATGGGACACCTAGGTGTGGCTGGAAACATCTTTGGAGCTGCAGCCAAATGCTCTACCATTGACCACCCTCTGATTCTGGAGTGATCTCAGACATTGTCTGGTGAATTGGTTGCTATTTGAACAGAATTTTTAGGATTAGAATTAAAAGATTAAAGTGTACTTAAGTTGGTCTATTGGTGGGCCTTCAAAATGCTGTTTGTGGAAAAGGAACATCTAAGAAACAATGGCCTGGAGAAGAGGTCCTCTAGAGAAGGACCTGCTCTAAATCTATTTTGTTTCTCTAGGGTTGAAGAGCATAGAAGATGTTTTAATTGTGTTTGTTGGATGGAACGGTATTGCTGGGGGACAGTGAACATTTTTGTTTGGCTGGAGCACAAGGAATATAAAAAAGAATTCAAGAGGAAAAAAAAGGCTGAAAAACGGATGGGGTCAGGTCAGGTCAAGCTGGAGGGAACGCTGTTTGTGGGAGGCAGAAAATGACTACCAAAAATGTCCATGTCTTAATCCCTGGAACTTGTGAACGTGTTTGGTGATATGGCAAAGGAGAATTGAGTCTGCAGATGGAATTAAGATAGCTAATTAGTGGACCTTGAGATGGACATATTATCCTGGATTATCTGGTGGGGACAACGTAATCACATGTTCTTATGAATGGAAGACGGAGACAGAAGAGGGAGAACCAGAGAGAGAGCAGTGTGGGGAAGATGCAGCTCATGGTTGCTGGCTTTGTAGATGGAAAATGGGGCTGCTAGCCAAGGTATTAGGGAGTTTTTGAAGCTGGAAAAGGCAAAAAACAGATTATCTTCTAGAGCCCTCAGGAGGAACACAGCTCTGCCAACACCTTAATATTAGCCCAGTGAGTCCCATTTCAGATGCCTGGCCTCCAGAGCTACAACGCAGTAAATCTGTATGATTGTAAGCCATTAAAGTTGTAGTGATTTGTTACAACAGCAAGCAGGACACAAAACACTGTCCTAAGGTGAGCTTGTGTGTTCTATGAGGTAGAAGTTGGGATAAGTTCAAATTTTTAATAGTCATAGAATCTTACACCAATTACTTTGCCAGTTAGAGCAACACTGTCCAATGAAAGTTTTTGTGGTGATGAAAACACTGTAAAGCTGTGTTGGCCAATGTGATAGTCATTAGCCACATGTGTTTATTGGCCATTTAAAATGCGGCTAGCACGACTGAGAAACTAAATTTTAAATTTGATTTAATTTTAATTAATTTCTTTTAAAATTAAAAGTAGTCTCATATTGGTAGTGGTCATCATACCAGACAGCATAGTCTCACAGCCTTGTCCTCTCATCTACAAAAAGGAGGTAATAATAGAACCTATTATATAGGGCTGCTATTTATTAATCAATATATGTAAAATAATATTTGGACTATGTTAAGAAGGAAAGAAAGTATTTGCATCCACTTGTGCAAAGACATTTCATTTTATGGAGAGTTGGAGTTAGGCAATACATTACTGGAAAACAAGAACATTTTTTCATGATTGTCCATGACTTTCCCTTTAGCAAGCTAGGTAATTTTGCTAGTATGTTGGCTTTTTCCATACATCTCCCTTTCTAGCTTTTAAAATAACACTTGAACTTCTATTCCAGCTGGGTGCATGTGCAGCATTTTTAAGTTTCCCTAAACCTGTATCACGATTTGTCTCAGTTCATATTCATTTTTGGCTGTTGGTCACAAGAGGCAGGCCATCCACAGCTTGTGTACCAGATCCATGGTGTTTTCAGTGTTCCAGGCTCTCTGTCTTGTTCTGCTCCATCGTCTCCCACATCTGGATCTGTTTTTCATCCTTACTCTTTCCAGATACTTGCTCCACTTCTGGCCTTGTGTCATGTTTGGGCAGGCAGGAAGAAGAAGTGCACTTCATTTTGAGACTTTGCTGTTTATTTTGGGAGAAAAGCCCTAACTAGAGGTTTTCATTTCATTGACCAGAGATATATCACATGGACACCGCCAGATGCTGAGAAGACTGGGAAAGCATGCAAGTACACATTGTACTTTCTAGTCTCTAGAGCAGAGGAAGGGAAAATGGTTGGGGTGGGTGCTGAATAAGTGAACTTGCAGTATCTGGCACAGGGCTTAAACAATTAATTCAAGTGATAGCCACCAAATGTTTAAGATGTATTTGAATATGATGAGTTTAACCTCTTTGAGCCTCAGTTTATCCACCTCAAAAAGGAGAAGGACAATATTAAACTCCTTTCAGTACATGTAAAAGGATTTTTCAAACTATATGGTGATGAAAAATTAAGGAGTAATGATGATCTGATTTACTATTTTAAATGTCTCCTTTTAAAATACTTTTTACATTATCCTCATGAGCTATGATTAGCATCTTTTACAACGGTCACATTAACCCATTAACCCTATTAATAGCTGGTTTAATTAGAGTCCAGTATCTTAATTTGGGCTCCTTAAAAGCAGAGTCTAAGATGTGGATTCTTGTGCAAGAGTTTTATTGCAGTGGTGCCTCAGGTGGGACCTGTAAGGGAGGGAGAAAAGGATAAGTGTATTAGTCCATTTTCATCTGAGACTGGGTAATTTGTAAAGAAAAAGAAGTTTAATGGACTCACAGTTCCACATGGCTGGGGAGGCCTCACAATCATGGTGGAAGGTAAAGGAGAAGCAAAGTCACATTTTACAAGTCAGCAGGCAAGATAATGTGTGCAGCAGAGCTGCTCTGTATAAAACCATCAGGTCTAGTGAGACTTATTCACTATCACAAAACAGCACAGGAAAAATCCGCCCCCATGATTCAATTACCTCCCACTGGGTCCCTCCCCAACACATGGGGATTATGGGAGCTACAATTCAAGATGAGATTTGCATGGGGACACAGCCCTCCTATAGGTGCCTTTCTTTTCCCCCAATGTCCAGCCTGATTTCAGGATATGCTTTTAAGTGTAAATTGCACTACAGAGGTTGTTCTGCCTAGGTGCTCAGGGCCTGGTTTTTGTATCTCCACACAGTCAGCCATTGGCCACACACTATCCTTGGGAGTGGAGGTGACAACTCCCAGGCATCTTTGGACTAGGCAACCCATCAGCATCTGGAGACGGGCACAGGTATGAGCAATCAGCAGCCAATAACTGCAGAAGTTGGGGGGTGGTATAGGCCAGAAACAGAAAGATCTGGATAGAGCATCAATAACCTCTGTGAAAAATGACCTGGGAATAGAGCCATTGTTTACTCTTGTAAGTTGAGAGAACCAGTCTCCTCCTCATTTGTCAGAGAGAGATTTCTTCACCCATCTTTGCTTTGTGATTTAAAAAAAATCAGAATTTGATTAATGGAAGTTTTAGAACAAAGTTGGAGAGGATGGTCTAATTGCATAAAAAAGTATATAACATTCCCAGTGGCAATAATCCTTTTCTACTTTGCCTTTTTCCCTGACCTTGGAGGATAATGTGAGAATCGAGGAAAGTTTTTCTTCTTGCTAATACAGTTCTAGATATTTGTTAGTATGTGGTGCTTAAAAGAACTGGTGAATAGGCTAGTGAAAAGCAAGGAAGCTTTGTTCTGTAAATACAGGAGAGTGGAGGATGAGTTCTTCTTACTGAGAGTATAACCTGGAATCATATACAAAAACAGTCATAATAATATTAGTAATAGTTCATTCATTTGGAGCACTTAGCTGTTCTAGGCCTTGTGCATAGAACTCTGTTCATCTGTTCTCACTTAACATTTATGACAACTCTACAGAGTAGAATGTATCATTATATAATTATTCTCATTTTACAGATAAATACATTGAGGCTTAGAGAGGTGAGCCTGCTTGCCCGAGGTCACACAGCTAGTAAGGATTCATTGCAAGAGCCCCTCATATACCGAAGTGTGCACATACTTAAGTTCTGCAGTCAGTCCTGCAGAAATTGCACATACAAAAAACCCTCTGGATACTGGAGTTTCACATCCCCCAAATACTGTATTTTGCATCTCTTTTTGGTTGAAATAAATTCACGTATAAATGGACTCTCACAGTTCAAACCTGTGTTGCTCAAGAGTCAACTATATTGATTGTATGCCAAGCCCCAGCCTGGGCACTGGGGATAAGATCATAAAATGCTTCCTGCCCTCATGGGGCTTAGAGTCTGGTTTGAGGAGATCGACATTAAGTTTGTGACAATGACACAAAGAAAAACACCAGGGTGCTATACTCTAAGAGTATCCGAGCACACGCTCCTCATCTAGTGTAAGGCTAGAGTGTTTCAGGGTGAGCTTCCCTGGGGAGGTAATCTTTTAATTTTTTTTTAACTTTGTTGAGGTATAATTAACAAACACAATTTTTATATATTCAAAGAGTACAATGTGATGTCTTGACATACATAAACTTTGTGAAATCATGACCACAATCAAACTATTTAACACATCCATCACCTCACATATTACCCCCTTCTTTTGGTGATGAGACTACTTAAAATTTACTCTGTTCGATAGAAAATTTCTTTTCTTTTCCCTTCCTTCCTTCCTTCCTTCCTTCCTTCCTTCCTTCCTTCCTTCCTTCCTTCCTTCCTTCCTTCCTTCCTTCCTTCCTTCCTTCTTCTTTCTTTCTTTCTTTCTTTCTTTCTTTCTTTCTTTCTTTCTTTCTTTCTTTCTTTCTTTCTTTCTTTCTTTCTTTCTTTCTTTCTTTCTTTCTTTCTTTCTTTCTTTCTTTCTTCCTTTCTTCCTTTCTTTCTTTCTTTCTTTCTTTCTTTTTTGAGACAGAATCTTGCTCTGTCACCCAGGCTGGAGTACAGTGGCATGATCTTGGCTCACTCCAACTTTCGCCTCCTGAGTTCAAGCTATTCTCTTGCCTCAGCCTCCTGAGTTGCTGGGATTACAGGCGCACAACACCACACCCAGCTAAGTTTTTGTATTTTTAGTAGATATGGGGTTTCACCATGTTGGCCAGGCTGGTCTTGAACTCCTGACCTCAAGTGATCCATCCTCCTTGGCCTCCCAAAGTGCTGGGATTATAGGTGTGAGCCATCACTCCCAGCCTCTCTTAGCAAATTTCAAGTATACCTTATCGTTAACTATAGTCATCATGTTTTACATTAAGTCTTCGGAACTTACTCATCTTACAATTGTCAATATAACTTGGCAGTTTCCAATTGCCTTTGACAAATATCTCTCATTTCCCCCCACTCCCCCAACCCCTGGTAAGTACCCTTCTGCTCTGTTTCTATGAGTCTGAGTATTTTTAGTTTCCACTTATAAGTGACATCACGCAGTATTTGTCTTTCCGTGACTGGCTTATTTCAATTAGGATAATGTCATCCGGGTTCATCCATGTTGTCAGAAATGGCAGGATTTTCTTCTTTCTAAAGATGGAATAACATTTCATTGCATACGTGTACAATGTTTTCTTTATCTATTCATCCATTGGTGGACATTTAGGTTGTTTCCATATTTTGGTATTGTGAATAAGGCTGTAATGAACATGAGGCCAGGTGTGGTGGCTCACGCTTGTAATCCCAGCCCTTTGGGAGGCCAAGGCAGACGAATTGCTTGAGGTCAGAAGTTCAAGACGAGTTTGGGCAACATGGCGAAACTCCATCTCTACAAAAAAAATACAAAAATAAGCAGGCGTAGTGGCACATTCCTGTAGCTCCAGCTACTTGGTGGGGCTGAGGCAGGAAAACTGCTTGAACATGTGAGTCAAGATTGTGCCACTGCACTCCAACCTGGGTGACAAAGTGAGACCTTGTTTCAGAAAAAAAAAAAAAGAAAGAAAAAAGGTGTAATGAACATGAGAGTGCAGACACTTATTTCATTTTCTTTGGATATATACTCAAAAAAGCGGGATTGCTGGATCATAAGGAAGCATATTTTTAATTTTGGGGGGAATTTCCTTATTGTTTTCCATAATGGCTTTACCAATTACATTCCCACCAACAATGTAAAAGGATCCCCCTTATTTTCATATCCTTGTCAACACTTATCTTTTCACTTTTTTTTTTTTTTTTTTTTTTTTGAGACAGGCTCTCACCCTGTTACCCAGGAGTGCAGTGGCATGAACACGGCTCACTGTAGCCTTGACTTTCCAGGCCCAAGCAATCCTACCAACTCAGCCTCCTGAGTAGCTGGGACCACAGGTGTGTGCCACCATCCTGACTAATTTTTATTACAGACAGGATCTTGTCATATTGCCCAGGCTGGTTTTGAACCCCTGGGCTCAAGTGATCCTCCTGCCTTGGCCTCCCAAATTGCTGGGATTATAGGCATGAGCCACTGGGCCTGGCCTCTTTTGACTTTTTGATAATAGCTATCCTATCTGGTGTGAGGTGATGCCTCATTACAATTTTATCTTGTATTTCCCTAGTGATTGGTGATGTTGAGCACCTTTTCATATACTTCTTGGCCACTTGTATGTCTTCTTTGGAAAAAAATCTATTCAAGTTATTTGCCCATATTTCAACCAGGTTATTTGTTTTCTTGTTATTAAGTTGTTTGAATTCCTTATATATTTTGGATATTAACCCCTTATCAGACGTAGGATTTGCAAATATTTTCTCCTTTTTTATGAGTTGTCTTCCCATTTGGTTGACTGTTTCCTTTTCTGTGCAGAAACTTTTTAGTTTGATGTACTAGTCACACTTACTTACTTTTGCTTTTGTTACATGTGCTTTTGGTGTCATACCCAAAAAACCATTGCCAACACCAATGTAATTGAATTGTTCACCTATGTTTTCTTCTAGGAGTTTTGAAGTAAACTTTCAATTGTGATGTGAAAGCCAAAGGTAGAAGGAAGAATGTTCCAGCAAGAGGAAATAGAGAAGACCCTGAGGTGTGAATAGTATGCTCACAGCAACACCTGAAATGTCTGCTTTTGCCCTCGTAGTACTGGGGGCCAATAATTTGAAAAAGGTTCAGATCAGCTGAATCCATTCAAAGGAGAGCAATTCAGATGTTCATTATGCATATTGATTTTATAATCAATAATCATGTAGTGATACCCAGGAGTAAAGTGTATAGAGAATATTTCAATATGCCAGATTCCATGCTATGTGCCTTACATAAGGAATTAATTATGCTTCCATAAGTTAGATTACTATTATTGTTCCATTTTACTGATGAGAAAACTGAGGCACAGAGAGGCTTAATAATTTACCCAAGGAAACAGAACTAGTATATAGAACAGTCATGATTAGAAACTAGGCCTTCAGATTAGAGTCCACACTCCAAACCTTTGATCTGAAACCACTTGGTGACCATGTAGCATGAAAAAAATTGAAGGAGTGGGGCATAAAGACTGAACTTTACACCAGTGTACTCTTGTTTCACATTTCCCTTCTTAGTAAATGGTGCTGCAATTTGCTTAAACAACCTGGATGTCACCAAGGACTTCTCCATTTACTTGTATACTCATAGTCAAGCAGTGTCACGACCTGTGGGTTCTATCTCCTGAATTCAACAGAATTTCTTTATTTTGTTCTATCTGCAGTGCAGCCAGCTGGTTCAGGCCACCATCATCTCTCTCCTGGATTCCTGTAACAGCCCTCCAGCACATCTTCCCACCTTCGCTTTCATCCTTCCAATCCATCCTCCACCCACCCTGATTCTCAAGGGATCTTATTAAAATTCAATTCTCTATGGGCCAATCTCCTATTTAAGTTTCATACCAATCTTAAACCAATACACAGCACTTACTAGGTGCCAGGCACTCCTTTATGAATCACTCCTTTAATTCTTACAACCTCCCTATGATACAGTGCCTTTTTCTTCTTTTCACACACGATTGGTTTATGCCAGAACCTAGGCAGAAGCTGTAAGCAGGAAGTATTTTTCTCTCAACATAAAAAAAATTAAAACATTATTCAAAGGTCTGCCTCTAGTTAAGTATCACTGTGCATTTCAGAGGGTAAAAACATCAAGTCTAATTTCTTGTTCCTTAGATTATTCTAGGATGTAATTCTTCCATCTTGCTAACACATTTCCAGCTCCCAGTGCCACATTTCCCACTGCAAGTGTAAGGTGTTCTATCTTTATTTTTCATCACATGCCTGAATTTCTAGGTGTTAATAGAAGGACTGGAGAGAGAGGTGCAAATTCTGGAAGGGGGGCTGAACCGGTCCTCTGGCCTAATAAATATATGAATTGAGGAAGTAGACTTTTTTAAGTAGTCAACTTTTTCTCTTACTCTCTTTCTCTCTCACCTTGCCCCACCCCACATACTGATCTTCCGTCTCTTCTCAGCTTCTCCTATATTAGCAGTTGCTTCAACTCATTAAATATTTATTATGTTTCTCTAATAGATGTTATTTGTAATTGCCTGGATATTTTCCTCCATCTATCTTCTTCAGAAATATTAATCTTTATACTTACCAAGATCAATAGCCTCCATGTTTAGAGATTTGAAATTAAACATCAGTCTATCGCTCAAACTTAAAAACAGACTAACCTTCAGGAAAGGTGAAATTTAATTTCATTTAGCTGGGCTTGTGGGTTGGAGGAATGTTGGAAATATTTTGGAAATTAGTTTTTGCTGATTTTCTGGGGAAAGAATATGTATTCTCCAGGGCTGTGTCACAAGCAGGAAGCAATGCCTTTCGAAATGAAGACAAGCAGAGCCATTCATCCTGGGCAAATCACAAGCAATCATACTGCTTCCAGCATTCAATTATATCTGTCACGGCTTTGGTTTAGTAGAAAAATTTGTTATCTTCCTCAATTTGTTGAGTGCTGAGTATTGTTCCTGAGCCTCAGGCTTAGAGACTGGTTGACAACTTTGTGTCACATATTGGAGATCAACCTAAAGTCCTGGCAGAGCCCTGGCGGTGGGGGCATCATAACCGCTTGTGATTTCACAGAGGAGTCTGCTTAATCACGATTAAACAGTGGCCCACCTCACTCTACCACTTGGCTGCGTGACCTTGTGCAGGTAGCTTACTCTATCTAATCTTGGGTTGTCTAACAAGGATGACAAAGGGTCAACTTCATGGAGGTGCTGTGAGAATATTAAATGGGGCAACATATATAAAGCATTTGGAATAGAAGCTGGTTAGAGTAAATGTTCAACAAATGTTTAATTATTACCAATGTTAACTTTTAGTCTGTTATCTACTTGTCTTATTTTCTACTGTATTTCCTGAGCCTACTCTGATACATCATATTGTGTCAGCACTCAATAAATATTAATTGAGTGAATGGATAAATGAACTGGACAGAGGAAAAGACCTGAGGGACTAAAGTCCAAACAACAACAATAAAAATAATACCAGTAACAACTGAGTACTCTCTGTGAGGCATGGCAAATGCATTTGGTCATTCACTAGTTCATTCATTCCTCAGAATCACCCTAGGAGAAGGTTATTATTATTACCTCCATTTTACAAATGAAAAAAACTGAGGCCTAAAGAAGCTAAGCCACTCATCTGAGGCCACCCAATAATAAATGGTGGAGGATCTTTTGACCTCAGGTTTGTCTAATTTCAGAGCTGGACTCTATTGCCAAGACAATTGATGAGCAATAACGGAGCACTCAGGTGTAAATCAGCCACGTATTTTTTTTATTTTTTATTTTTTTTTTGAGATGGAGCCTCGCTCTGTCACCCAAGCTGGAGTGCAGTAGCGTGACCTTGGTTCACTGCAAGCTCTGCCTCCTGGGTTCCAGCGAGTCTCCTGCCTCAGCCTCCCAAGTAGCTGGGACTGCAGGCGCGAGCCACCATGCCTGGCTAATTTTGTATTTTTAGTAGAGATGGGTTTCACCATGTTGGCCAGGCTGGTCTTGAACTCCTGACCTCAGGTGATCCACCTGCCTCGGACTCCAAAAGTGCTGGGATTACAGGCGTGAGCCACAGCACCTGGCCTCGACCATGTATCTTTACGGGGCCTGTTAGTCCTCTCTTCTCCCTCCACCTCTTGTCATTCTCTTCTTTTTCAGGCAAATTCCAGTGAAAGATGCCCAGTTTTGTGTCCTTTCTTTTCATTGTCACATCTGTGTTTAGCTGCAGAGAAGTGGCAGTAAAACTATTGATGATAGTTTTAGAGTGGCAGCACCTGCTTCATTTATTTTGACAAAACAAACCATTTAGTTGAGATGATATCCTATGCAGACGTGCAATGCACATGTTCATGCTTGCACTTCTACTATATATATTATTTAATGTTACAACAACAACAAAAACACAATGACAGCAATCATAATAATATTAATTATTTTATTCAACAAATATTTCCTGATCTTCTGTGAGAGGCACTGTTTTGTGTTCAGGGTATATGCACAGACAGCTGTCAGTGGCCAGGAGTATACATTCTATCAAGGTTGCTGTCAGCCAGTGACTGACTAGTGGAGGGCATTTGAAAGCCTGGCTTCCTTTCTTTTGGCAGGGCAAACTGAGGAGTAATAGGATCGGTCTAAAACTGCAACTTTGCTTGATATTGAACTGTATTTAGCCTTTTCTTCTCCCCTTTCTTGATTTCCCTATTCCATTATCAGTTTTTCCTGGGAATGCTTTCTTAATAAATCACTCACAAGTGAATTCTTATGGTCAGGATTTTGTTCTGGAAAATTTGACCTAAGACGCACTTTGCGAACTCTGGCCTCATCTCACTGTTTGCCCTGCCACAGATGATAGAAAATTCTTAAGGCAAGGAAATTTCCAGGGCCAGACTCCCTGCTTGAAGGTGAGGAGGAGAAAATTCAATAAATTATCCCACTCTTTGCAAATGTCTGAAGCCGGCCATTTTCCGAGTGAACTGTCAGGGAGAGACTGCTGAGTTCGACCATGAGTCAGGGGAAGAGGGTGACATCCTAACTTGACTGGGTTTGCCATCAAGCCTTAAAGTTATCAGTTAGAAAGGGAGAGGTGACCTCTCAATGGCAGGGAGGAACTGAGCTAGGGAGCTTCAAGGGCTTCTGGGAGTCCACACAGGACCCAGGTTTATCCCACGGTCAAGGACAACCTCATGGGGCCACAGCATTTCAGTGAGGGAGAGGAGGCCTTGGGAAGATGCCTATTTTTCTCAGAGGAGGAGTAACTTCAGAATGATAATTACGATTCTTGCAATGCTTCTTTATGCATATCCCTGTGCTTTTTTTCCACCCCAAAATAGCTTTTTACTCTTGAGTTGGTGATTTAGATCACAGATAGAAAGGGAGGGGAAAAAAGCCAAACCTCACTTCTCAATGCAGTGACTTTAACTGGAGCTAAGATACCCTTGAAATTGAAAATGTCACTGGTAACTGACTGTCTGGAATTCGTCCCTGTCTTTAGTTCTTTATCTTGTTCCAAGGCTTGCCTGTTCCATAAATAGTCATGTTCTCTAGGGCTTAGTCCCTAGCTGCCAGAGGCAGAATGATGGTCACCCAAAGATATCCATGTCCTGATCCCCAAAACCTGTCAATATGTTACCTTACATGGCAAGAGGGCTTTGCAGATATGATTAAGTTAAGGATCTTGAGAAGGGGGGACATTTCTGGATTATCTGAGTGAGCCGGATGTAATCACAGGAGTCTTTAAGTTGTGTGTGAGAGAGGCAGGAGAGTCAGAGAAGAAAATATGACGAAAAAAGAAGTTGGAGTGAAGCCATTGCTGGGAGGAGACCATGAGCTGAGCAATGCAGGCACAGTCTCCAGATGCTGGAATAGGCAAGGGACAGATTCTCCCCTAGAGCCTCCAGAAGGAATGCAGCTCTGCTGATGCCTTTATTTTGGTACCACAAAGCTCATTTCTGACTTCTGACCTCCAGAGCTTTATTATGATAATAAATATGTGTTGTTTTAACCATCAAGATTGCCTTGATTTGTTACAGCAGTCATAGGAAACATACACAGGATTTCTGCTCTTCTTTTCCTGTGTGAGCTATTAAAGCCTCGTGGCTTAGATTTCTACCTATGTGCTGATGATTCCTTACTCTTCATCTCTAACCTTGGCCTCTTTCTATGACTGAGGCATGGCTCAACTGGGCTCTCCACCTCCATTTCCCCCAGGCACTGCAGACACCACATGCATTCTTCATTCCATTACTGGTTGGTCAAATTGTTGAACTGGCAAACCACATTTCTAGCAATGTGTGTTGCATGAGACGGTCTCAGTGGCTTTTGAGGATTTGGGGCTGTGCCTTTGGGAAATGTCAACTTAGTTGTGATTTTTAAATTTCATGAGAACTGTGAGTTGTGAATGTCATGGAACATAGTGAACAGCAGTGTGGGTTTCTCTCTGCCAGTTCATTTCCAGTGAAGTCGTCTGCTTCCATGTAACAGAAACCCGGGTATTTTCCCCAACTCCTCACTTTCATCAATTCTCCATACTCAGTGGTGTCCAAGTTCTAACAATTTTACCTTGTAAATATCACTTGGGTCTTTTCTCTCTTCTCTGTCAGCTTTGCTCTCCCCAGGTTAGGTTCTCATGGTAGCTCACCAGAGTTACTGCAGTGTCTTCTATCTGACCTCCCAGTCCCTGGTTCTGATGTACTCTGATCCATCTGCTCCTGTGGCCTGGCAATGAGGACCTAATTTTGTTCTGTTTTCCCTAAAACTCCCTAAAGTCTCCTCAGGGTCATATGGAAAAGTTTCAAATTTCCTAACAGGCTTTGGATGATCTGATTTTAGCCCTTTTCCTTCTAATATATTAGGTTGGTGCAAAAGCAATTGCTGTTTTTGCCATTCCTTTTAATGGCAAAAATCATTTAGCTCAAAAACTAATTTCCCACTCACACCCTCTTCCTTCCCAACCTAGTTGGTCCTAAACTCTATCCATTTGTTGTCCTTGCTTACACTGAACAGGGATAGCTTTCCCTTCCTCCTTGCTTTTGTTCACACCATTTCTCCTGGTTAATGGGCATTTTCTGGCCTTCTTTGCCTATCTAACCACTACTAATCCTTCAAGACAGTTAGTCTAGATCATCCAAAAAATGCCAAGGCAAGATTAAACATTCAAATATATGTATTTTTTCTTTTGGGGAAAATGTCTGTGTGAAACGAAATTCGGAGGAAGCTGGAAAGGACTGAAAGAGTCATCAGACCGCAATGCAAGTCTGATCCCGAGTGAAGGAGACGAGGAGAGAAAATTGGATAGTGGGAGTATCTGGCCTGTCTTGGAATTTAAGAAACGTTAAGCAAAGGCATCAGGGAGTCCTTGAGCCAGAGCTGGCTTCCTGGAATGGGCCTTAGTATCCCTGCTCTTTTGAGTTATAGGAGCAGAGCAGCTTGTGGGGACATGACCTTGGTGTGAGTGCTAGAATGGAGTCCAGAGCAACCGCTGCTGCAGCCTCTGTAATAGGTGTGTAAGGCCACCATGAAGACTGACTTTGAGTCACCTCCTTCAGACGTGCTCTTTCTCTCCTGCTCATTAATTAATTACTTTTTGTTGTTGTTGTGGCTCTTTTAGCTTTATGTGATTGCCTTTGTTATAGCACTATTTTCATTGTATGGTCTTTGTTGGCTTACTTATTTGTCTTCTAGGCAGGAAAGTCTTTGAAAACGACAACATTGTCTTATTTATCTTTCAGTTCCTACCCCTATCCCGGAGTGGGGCACATAGTGGAGGCTTAGGAAAAGCTTTGTGTTTACAGAGAGGGAGATGGTGTGCCGGCATCATTCTTAGGTAAGGAAGCTGAGGCTTGTGTGGATGTGCAACTATGCCAGGGTCAGTTTTGGGTACAATGCGGATTTGAGCACAGGTTGCCTCACCACCTCAAGCAAAGAATCCTTAGGTTGACCTGGAGATGGAGACTAATGGACAGCCTTTCTTCACCAGATCATTTCATTTTGGAGTCCAGGAAGTGGAATCATGCTTGGAAATATTCAACAAGGAAACATTCGTTCAAAATGAAATAGACTTGGGGTTTATCTAGACATTCTGGGCTCCTAATGAAGTAAAAAAAAAAAAAAAGTAAATCTCTTTTCTTTGCTTCTTTGTCTCTGAATCCATTTCTTGTCTCAGTGTTGTAGCAGCTGCTGTTGGTACCCTGGCCATAACTCTCAGCACCCACCTTTACACACAGAAAGTTCATTACTGTGAATGTCTCCAAACCTATGCCTGAAGGTTTTTTTTTTCTTTTTTTTTTTCCTGGTTGTGCGAATATGCTTGGCCAAGAGCAAGCCAACAGCAACAACAAGCTAATGCTCTCAGAAGCTGTTCTTAACCAGTGATGGACAGGAAGCTGGTGGATGAATACTCCAGCCTTCTCACCTCTCAGCTGGGGTAGCTCTAGGCATATTTTACACTGTCTCCTGTGGTTTCCCAGCAAGAGTGTGCTCCAGTGGTCAAGTGACTGCTTGCTTGATAACATATCATTTATTGGCTTCCTTCCAATCCCTATCTCATTCCTCACTCTCTTACGTTTTGGGAATACTTCCCAAATAAACTACTTGTGCTTGAATCTTTATCTCAGGATCTATTTCTAGGGAACACAAACCAAGACAAAACTCTAGTTAAAATGTTACCATGTTTTATCAACATGTCTCTTGTCTAAAATTCCCTTCTGAATCCGAAGGGTAATTTTTCTTATTTCCATTTACAGGTGAAGAAAATGAGGCTCAGACAGAAGTGGTGGGGGGTTTGGAGGTCTGGAAGTGCTGGTCTGCTTGGTTTCAGGCTCCATATTCTTAACCATTTGGCTACCATGTGCACTTTGATAGTAGGCAGACCCAGCTTGAACCATGATTGCAACTTGGGGCATATTACCTCAGTCTTCTGGCCTTTAGAATGAAGTTAATGATATTAACTTCATAGGGCCTCTTTTTGACTGGATGGGCAAATATCTATAAAATTTTGAGTATCAGGCTGCACGTGGCGGCTCTCTCTTGTAATCCCAGCACTTTGGGAGGCCAAAGTGGGCCGATCACCCGAGATCAGGAATTCAAGACCAGCCTGGTCAACATGGTGAAACTCTGTCTCTACTAAAAATACAAAAACTAGCTGGACATGGTGGCGGGTGCCTGTAATCTCAACTACTCGGGAGGCTGAGGCAGGAGAATTGCTTGAACCCGGGAGGCAGAGGTTGCAGTGAGCTGAGATCATACCACTGCACTCCAGCCTGGGCGACAGAGTGAGACTCTGTCTCAAAAAAAAAAAAAAAAAAAAAAAAAAAAAATTAAGTAAATAAAAGTTTTGAGTATTACACTTGCCACATAATAGGAATATAGTAAGTAGGCTCTATTATTATTGTTGCAAAACAAACGTAATGAATAAAATTTTCCATGGATATTCTAAGTTCCATGGTAGTCAGATCCTTTTGTATATTTTACCAGAACTTTGCACAGTGATCCAAATACACTATCTAGAAGTAGATTGATTATACTTTACAGATGGATTGCCATTGATATCCCAGTCAGAATGAAGGGACTCTTGCAGTTGCACTTAATTCTCAGAAATAAAAGAAGCACCTATATCATTTGAAATTTGCATATATCTCATTTTTTTCTGATTTTTCTAAGCCACCATCAAAAAACTGTAAGGCTAATAATCTTCAGCACAGTGTGCCCAATTTAGAGGGTCTCCTGAAGGGATTCCTGTATAAATACATTATTATGGGAAATGTTGGTGATGTCTCTCAGAGTCCTCCATAAACATCCCTCTTTTCAGTAGCTGGTTTCATTGTTCTGGATACTGAATCTAATTGTCATATTTGTCAGCATTAAGTTGTTCACAATATTCTTTAATTTTTCTTTTAATATCTATAGCATCTATGATGATAACCCCTTGTTCACTTCTGATGTTGGTGATTTGTGTATTCTCTTTTACCCATGATTAGACTTGCTATAGGCTTGTCAATTTTGTTAATATTTTTGAAGAACCAACTTTTGGCTGTGTTAATTTTCTCTGCTGTTTATTAGTTTTCTTTTTCATTGATTTCTGCTTTCATTTCTATTTCTTTTCTACTTCCTCTGTTTTACTTTGTCTTTCTTTGCTCTTTCTCTGGCTTATTAAGGTGGAATTTTAAGCAGTCAATTTCATAGTATTTCTTCTTTTCTCATATAAGCGTTCAAAGCAGTGTATTTCTTTATAACCATTATCTTAACTGCATCTAACACATTTTGTTATGTTGTGTTTTTTTATTATTTTTATATTTTTTATTGTTATACTTTAAGTTCTAGGGTACATGTGCACAACGTGCAGATTTCTTACATACGTACACATGCGCCATGTTGGTGTGCTGTACCTATTAACTCATCATTTACATTAGGTATATCTCCTAATGCTATCCCTCCCCCTCCCCCCTCCCCACAATAGGACCCGGTGTGTGATGTTCCCCTTCCTGTGTCCAAGTGATCTCATTGTTCAATTCCCACCTATGAGTGAGAACATGTGGTATTTGGTTTTCTGTTCTTGCAATAGTTTGCTGAGAATGATGGTTTCCAGCTGCATCCATGTCTCTACAAAGGACACGAACTCATCCTTTTTTATGGCTGCATAGTATTCCATGGTGTATATGTGCCACATTTTCTTCATCCAGTCTGTCAGTGATGGACATTTGGCTTGATTCCAAGTCTTTGCTATTGTGAATAGTGCCACAATAAACATATGTGTGCATGTGTCTTTATAACAGCATGACTTATAATCCTTTGGGTATATACCCAGTAATGGGATGGCTGTGTCAAATGATATTTCTAGTTCTAGATCCTTGAGGAATCGCCACACTGTTTTCCACAAAGGCTGAACTAGTTTGCAGTCCCACCAACAGTGTAAAAGTGTTCCTATTTCTCCACATCCTCTCCAATATCTGTTGTTTCCTGACTTTTTTAATGATCACCATTCTAACTGGTGTGAGATGGTATCTCATTGTGGTTTTGATTTGCATTTCTCTGATGAACAGTGATGAGCATTTTTTCATGTGTCTGTTGGCTTCATAAATGTCTTCTTTTGAGAAGTGTCTGTTCATATTCTCTGCCCACTTTTTGATGGGGCTGTTTGTTTTTTTCTTGTAAATTTGTTTAAGTTCTTTGTAGATTCTGGATAGTAGCCCTTTGTCAGATGGGTAGACTGCAAATTTTTCCCCCATTCTGTAGATTGCATGTTGACTCTGATGGTAGTTTCTTTTGCTGTGCAGAAGCTCTTTAGTTTAATTAGATCCCATTTGTCTATTTTGCTTTTGTTGCCATTGCTTTTGGTGTTTTAGTTAAGAAGTCCTTGCCCATGCCTATGTCCTGAATGGTATTGCCTAGGTTTTCTTCTAGGGGTTTTATGGCTTTAGGTCTAACATTTCAGTCTTTAATCCAACTTGAATTAATTTTGTATAAGGTGTAAGGAAGAGATCCAGTTTCAGCTTTCTACATATGGCTAGCCAGTTTTCCCAGCACCATTTAATAAACAGGGAATCCTTTCTACATTTCTCGTTTTTGTCAGGTTTGTGAAAGATCAGATGGTTGTAGATGTGTGGTTTTATTTCTGAGGCCTCTGTTCTGTTCCATTGGTTTATTTGTCTGTTTTGGTACCAGTACCATGATGTTTTGGTTACTGCAGCCTTGTAATATAGTTTGAAGTCAGGTAGCGTGATGCCTCCAGCTTTGTTCTTTTGGCTTAGGATTGTATCGGCAATGCGGGCTCTTTTTTGATTCCATATAAATCTTAAAGTAGTTTTTTCCAATTCCATTGGTAGCTTGATGGGGATGGCACTGAATCTATAAATTACCTTGGGTAACGTGGCTATTTTCATGATATTGATTCTTCCTATCCATGAACATAGAATTTGTTTGTGTCCTCTTTTATTTTGTTGAGCAGTGGCTTGTAGTTCCTCTTGAAGAGGTCCTTCACATCCCTTGTAAGTTGGATACCTAGGTATTTTATTATCTTTGTAGCAATTGTGAATGGGAGTTCACACATGATTTGGCTCTCTGTCTGTTACTGGTGTATACGAATGCTTGTGAATTTCACACATTGATTTCGTATCCTGAGACTTTGCTGAAGTTGCTTATCAGCTTACAGAGATTTTGGGCTGAGATGATGGGGCTTTCTAAATATACAATCATGTCTTCTGCAAACAGGGACAATTGACTTCCTCTTTTCCTAATTGAATAACCTTTATTTCTTTCTCTTGCCCGATTGCCCTGGCCAGAACTTCCAACCCTATGTTGAATAGGAGTGATGAGAGAAGGCATCCCTGTCTTGTGCCAGTTTTTAAAGGGAATGCTTCCAGTTTTTGCCCATTCAGTATGATATTGGCTGTGGGTTTGTCATAAATAGCTCTTATTATTTTGAGATATGTCCCATCAATGCTGAATTTATTGAGAGTTTTTAGCATGAAGTGCTGTTGAATTTTGTCAAAGGCCTTTTCTGCATATATTGAGATAATCATGTGGTTTTTGTCTTTGGTTCTGTTTATGTGATGGATTAGATTTATTGATTTGTGTATGTTGAACCAGCCTTGAATCCCAGGGATGAAGCCGACTTGATCGTGCTGGATAAGCTTTTTGATGTGCTGCTGGATTTGGTTTGCCTGTATTTTATTGAGGATTTCTGCATCAATGTTCATCAGGGATATTGGTCTAAAATTCTCTTTTTTAATTGTGTCTCTGTCAGACTTTTGTATCAGGATGATGCTGGCCTCATAAATTGAATTAGGGAGGATTCCCTCTTTTTCTATTGATTGGAATAGTTTCAGAAGGAATGGTACCAGCTCCTCTTTGTACCTCTGGTAGAATTCAGCTGTGAATCCGTCTGTTCCTGGACTTTTTTTTGATTGGTAGGCTATTAATTATTGCCTCAATTTTAGAGCCTGTTATTGATCTATTCAGACATTCAACTTCTTCCTGGTTTAGTCTTTGAAGGGTATATGTGTCCAGGAATTTATTCTTTTCTTCTAAATTTTCTAGTTTGTGTGTGTAGAGGTATTTATACTATTCTCTGATGGTAGTTTGTATTTCTGGGGGATCAGTGGTGATATCCCCTTTATCATTTTTTATTGCATCTATTTGATTCTTCTTTCTTTTCTTCTTTATTACTATTGCTAGCGGTTTATCAACTTTGTTGATCTTTTCAGAAAACCAGCTCCTGGATTCACTGATTTTTTGAAGGGCTTTTTTTGTGTCTCTATCTCCTTCAGTTCTGTTCTGATCTTAGTTATTTCTTGCCTTCTGCTAGCTTTTGAATATGTTTGCTCTTGCTTCTCTAGTTCTTTTAATTGTGATGTTAGGGTATGGAATTTAGATCTTTCCTGCTTTCTCTTGTGGGCATTTAGTGCTATAAAGTTCCCTCTACACACTGCTTTAATTGTGTTCCAGAGATTCTGTTACGTTGTGTCTTTGTTCTCATTGGTTTTAAAGAACATCTTTATTTCTGCCTTCATTTCGTAATTTGCCCAGTAGTCATTCAGGAGCAGGTTGTTCAGTTTCCATGTAGTTGTGCAGTTTTGCATGAGTTTCTTAATCTTGAGTTCTAATTTGATTGCACTGTGGCTTGAGAGACAGTTTGTTGTGAGTTCTGTTCTTTTACATTTGCTGAGGACTGCTTTACTTCCAACTATGTGGTCAATTTTGGAATAAGTGTGATGTGGTGCTGAGAAGAATGTATATTCTGTTGATTTGGGGTGGAGAGTTCTGTAGATGTCTGTTAGGTCCACTTGGTGCAGAGCTGAGTTCAAGTCCTGGATATTCTTGTTAACCTTCTGTCTCATTGATCTGTCTAATATTAACAATGGGGTGTTAAAGTCTCCCATTATTATTGTGTGGGAGTCTAAGTCTCTTTGTAGATCTCTAAGGACTTGCTTTATCAATCTGGGTGCTCCTGTATTGGGTGCATATATATTTAGGATAGTTAACTCTTCTTGTTGAATTGATCCCATTACCATTATGGCCTTCTTTGTCTCTTTTGATCTTTGTTGGTTTAAAGTCTGTTTTATCAGAGACCAAGATTGCAACTCCTGCTTTTTTTTTGTTTTCCATTTGCTTGGTAGATCTTCTTCCATCCCTTTATCTTGAACCTATGTATGTCTCTGCATTGTGAGATGGGTCTCCTGAATACAGCACACTGATGGGTCTTGACTATTTTATCCAATCTGCCAGTCTGTGTCTTTTAATTGGGGCATTTAGCCCATTTACATTGAAAGTTAATATTGCTAGTGTGAATTTGATCCTGTCATTATGATGTTAGCTGGTTATATTGCCTGTTAGTTGATGCAGTTTCTTCTTATCATCAATGGTCTTTACAATTTGACATGTTTTTGCAGTGGCTGGTACTGGTTGTTCCTTTCCATATTTGGTGCTTCCTTCAGGAGCTCTTGTAAGGCAGGCCTGGTGGTGACATAATCTCTCAGCATTTACTCGTCTGTAAAGAATTTTATTTCTCCTTCACTTTTGAAGCTTAGTTTGGCTGGATATGAAATTCTGGGTTGAAAATTCTTTTCTTTAAAAATGTTGAATATTGGCCCCCATTCTATTCTGGCTTATAGAGTTTCTACTGAGAGATCTGCTGTTAGTCTGATGGGCTTCCCTTTGTGGGTAACCCAACCTTTCTCTCTGGCTGCCCTTAACATTTTTTCCTTCATTTCAGCCTTGGTGAATGTGACAATTATGTGTCTTTGGGTTGCTCTTCTGGAGGAGTATCTTTGTGGTGTTCTCTGTGTTTCCTGAATTTGAATGTTGGCCTGCCTTGCTAGGTTGGGGAAGTTCTCCTACATAATATCCCGAAGAGTGTTTTCCAACTTGGTTCCATTCTCCTTGTCACTTTCAGGTACGCCAATCAAACATAGATTTGGTCTTTTCACATAGTCGCATATTTCTTGAAGGCTTTCTTCATTTCTTTTTACTCTTTTTCCTCTAAACTTCTCTCTTTATTTCATTAATTTGATCTTCAATCACTGATAACCTTTCTTCCACTTGATCGAATTGGCTATTGAAGCTTGTGCATGAGTCACAAACTTCTCGTGCCATGGTTTTCAGCTTCATCAGGTCATTTAAAGTCTTCTCTACACTGTTTATTCTAGTAAGTCATTTGTCTAATCTCTTCCCAAGGTTTTTAACTTCCTTGCAATGGGTTCAAACATCCTCCTTTAGCTTGGAAAAGTTTGTTATTACTGACCTTCCGAAGCCTATTTCTGTCAGCTAGTCAAAGTCTTTACCCATCCAGCTTTGTTCCGTTGCTGGTGAGGAGCTGTGATCCTTTGGAGGAGAATAGGCACTCTGGTTTTTAGAATTTTCAGCTTTTCTGCTCTGGTTTCTCCTCATCTTTGTGGTTTTATCTACCTTTGGTCTTTGATGATGGTGACCTACAGATGGGGTTTTCGTGTGGATGTCCTTTCTGTTGATGTTGATGCTATTCCTTTCTATTAGTTTTCCTTCTAAGAGTCAGGTCCCTCAGCTGCAGGTCTGTTGGAGTTTGCTGGAGGTCCACTCCAGACCCTGTTTGCCTGGGTATCACCAGCGGAGGCAGCGGGACAGTAAATATTGCTGCCTGATTCTTCCTCTGGAAACACCTGTGTGAGGTGTCAGTCAGCCCTACTGGGAGGTATCTCCCACTTAGGCTACACAGGGGTCAAGAACCCACTTGAGGAAGTAGTTTGTCTGTTGTCAGAGCTCAAACACTGTGCTGGGAGAACCACTGCTCTCTTCAGAGCTGTCAGACAGGGATGTTTAAGTCTGCAGAAGTTTCTGCTGCCTTTTGTTCAGCTATGCCTTGCCCCCAGGAGTGGGGTCTACAGAGGCAGCAGGCCTTGCAGAGTTGTGGTGGGCTCCAGCCAGTTCAAGCTTCCCCGGCTTCTTTGTTTACCTACTGAAGCCTCAGCAATAGTGGACGCCCCTCCCCAGGCTGCTGCCTCACAGTTTGATCTCGGACTGCTGCGCTAGCAGTGAGCAAGGCTCCATGGGTGTGGGACCTGCTGAGCCAGGTGCGGGATGTAATCTCCTGGTGCGCCTTTTGCTAAAACGTTGGAAAGGTGCAGGATTTGGGCGGAAGTGTCCCAATTTTCCAGGTACAGTCTGTTATGGCTTCCCTTGGCTAGGAAAGGGAAATCCCCTGACTGCGTGTGCTTCCCGAGTGAGGTGATGCCCAGATCTGCTTCGGCTCGCTCTCCGTGGCTTATATCCTGTACCTACTGTCCAACCAGTCCCAGTGAGATGAACCACGTACCTCAGTTGGAAATGCAGAAATCACCGTCTTTGGTGTCGGTCATGCTGGGAGCTGCAGACCAGAGCTGTTCTATTTGGCCATCTTGGAACGGAACCCAAGTGTCTTTTAAAAAAATGTATTTCTTTATTTTAAATTGTATAAAATATACATATCAAATTTACCATTTTAGCCATCTAATATTCAGTGGCACTAAACATATTCACATTGTTGTTCAACCATCACCACCATCCATCTTCAGAACTTTTGTAATAACTTGAAAACTCTTGAAAAAACTTCAGAAACGTCAGAAATTAGAGATAAGGAAATAAAAAAAATTTCAATAACTTTAAACAACTCCTCATTCTCACCTTCCCAGCCCTACCATTCTACTTTCTGTCTCTATGAATTGACTACTCTAGGTTCCTTATGTGAATGGAATCATTCAGTATTTGTCCTTTTGTGACTGACTTGTTTCACTTAGCATAATGTCTTCAGGTTTAATTAATGTTGTAGCATGTGCCAGAATTTCCTTCCTTTTTAAGGATGAATAGTATTTTATTGTATGTATATGCCACATTTTGTTTATTAATTCACCTATTAATGGACACCGGTTGCCTCTAACTCTTGGCTATTATGTATAGTACTGTTACAAACATGGGTGTTCAAATGTGTCCCTGCTTTCAATTATTTTGAATACATATCCAAAAGTGAAATTACTGAATCATATGGTAATTGTTTTTTTAATTTTTTGAGGGGCCATATGTTGTTTTCTAAAGCAATTCCACTATTTTATATTCCCATCAGAGTGTCAAAGTTTCCAACCTCTTTACGTCTTTACCAATACTTGTTATTTTCTATTTTGATAATATCCATCGTAGGGGGATATGAAATGTTATCTCTTTTGATTTGCTTATGTTTGAATCAAGTTTTTTTTTATTGTTGAACTTTAGGAGTTCTCTATATATTCTGGATGCTAATCCATTATCGGATATATGATTGGCAAATATTTTCTTCCATTCTGTGGGTTGCCTTTCTACTCAGTCGATAATATCCTTTGATACACAAAAGTAGACAGACCACTAGCATTTAATGTACTTATTCATATGATTGGATTTAGGTATATAATTCCAATTTTAATTTCCCGTGTTTCCTCTTTGCTTTTCATTGCTATGTTCCCCCTTTTCGGCCATCTTTTGAATATCTGAATTTTTTTTTAGAATTCTGTTATAATTTACCTACTTGTTTTCTGGCTATATCTCTTTGCATTTTTTAGTGATTAATCTAGGGATTAAAATATATATTCTTTACTTTCACAATCTATTTAGAGTTAATGTTATATCAGTTTATGTAAAATGTAGAAATCTTTTAAGTGTATAGCTCCCTTTACTTTTCCCCCACTATCTGGTAGGCTATAATTGTCATATTGATTACATATCCATACATTATGACCACCACATGATGTATGTATATTGTTTTTTTATTTAAACAGTCATTTATAATTTAAAGACATTTAGAGAAAATAGCCATTTATTGTTTTTGATGCTCTTCATTATTTCCTGAAGCTCTGATTTATACTGATATTACTTCTGTCCATCCTGAAGAATTTCTTTAGCATTTTTTGTAGTGCAAGTCTGTTAGCAGTGAATCCTGTTATTATTTTTTAAATCCGAAGACGTATTTTTTTCCTCTATTGTAGAAGGATATTTTTGCTCAGGCAGAATTCTGGGAGTTTAGTGTTTTTCTTTCAGACTTTTAAAATGTTCCATTCATTTTTGTCCTCCACAATTTCTGATGAGAAGTCCTTTGAATCCTGCATTTCAGTTCCTCTGTATGTAATATGTTGTTTTTCTCTGCCATTCAAATCATTTTCCTACATTTATTGTCATTTTAATGTTACTGATTCACATTTTTTTCTTTTTTCCCTTTCCAATATCTACATTAGGTTGTCCCTGGGTACGGTTTTCCTTGTATATATCCTGTTTGGAGTTTGATGCTTTTTAGCTTTGTAAATTTTATATATTCACTATTTGGGGGATCATTTTGGTTAATATTCCTTTAAACAACTTTTGTGGCTCATTTTCTCTGCCCTTTCTAACTGGGACTCCAGTTACATATGTTAGTTTTTGATGTTGTCTCACAGGCTTAATGTTTGATGTTGCCCCTGAGGCTCTGTTTATTTTTGTCTCTTTTATTTAGGTTGAATAACTTGTGTTGATCTATCTTCAAGCTCACTGAGCCTTTATTTATTTGTGTCCATGCTGTTGATAATATTAAGCCCATTCCCAGTGATTTTTTTCAGATATTATATATTTTCTTTCTAGAATTTTCATTTAGTTCTTTTTTATTATTTTTATTTTCTGCTAACATTTTCTTTTTGATTCATTTTGTGTATATTTTCCTTTATTTCATTTAGCATAGTCATAATAGCTGTTGTAAGTGTTTAATAATTCCAACATCTAGGCAATCTCAAAGTTGACCTCTGTTGATTACATTTTCCTTGAGAACATGTCACAATATCCTGACTTATTACATGTTGTGTAATTTTGGATTGTATGCTAAACATTGTGACTACAGTACTGTGGTGATTCTGGGTTCTGTTATATTCTTCTGAAGAGGGTTGCTGTTATTTTTGTAAGCAATTAATTTGGTTAGGTTCAAACTACAGATTCTGTCTATCCTGTTGTGGATGTGAGAATTTCAAGTTGAATTTCATTTCTTTTAGCTTTCTCTGAAAACTGCTTTGTGTTTGCCCCATGTGTGCATGATTTATTGGTTTCCCAGAGACTTGGGTAGAGCTTGAAAACAGAATCTGGGACTTCTTTTCCTTGGATTTCTCCTTTATAAGGTTAGTCTCTCATTTTCCAGAAGCTATGGTTGCCCTGACCTCTGTCGTCTGGTTCTTCAGGCCAGAGAAAAAATGAGTTTTCTATTGAAGTTTTGACCACCTTAAGCCATGCAATGACTACAGTCTGCTCACAGGATAGACCTGTAAAAATAAGAATCTCACTCTGTATCATTCTTCTAAGCTTTGACTTCCTTCCAAAATCTTCCTATTTTTCTCATTCTATAGAGCTTTGGTTAGTTGTTTTTGTATTTTTCCAAGAGCTTACAGTTGTTATCCGAGTGTTCAGTTTGTTAGGTGCTTACACTGCCATACCAGAAGTGGAATTCCAAGTAACTCATCATGATCCCTAACTTCAGAAGCTGCTGATCTGAGAATATAGTATCTCATGCTTTGTTCATCATTATTTTGATTATTTCATAGGGATAAGAGAGAGAGGATGTCAAACTGGTCCTTTAGGGTGTCAGTGGTAAGAAAATAATTGGCAGTGGAAGAAGTGGGGAAAGGGGGTGTTAGCTATTTGCCTAAGTAAAATTTGTGTATTATGTATGGATTTCACTTTTCACATACTGGTTGGTCACCTGCCACAATTCAGAGAGTTATGCAGGGGGCACCCCTGACTGTCATCTGTTAGCCACAAATAAATCAGAAGTGAGCTGCACCAAACATAGACACACCTGATTATAAACAGGATGATTTTTGTAAAGTACACAGAAAGTTCCTACTGACTTCAAACATCTTCCTACATCTAGGCTTGTGAGTGATGTCACATATCTACCGTTAGAATAGAGGTCTTTGGCCTGTGGGCTTCCATAATTGTAACAAGACTTTTTGGTTTTGTGCATTTCTTTTTGGGAAGGTAGTCCAGAGTGCTTGTTAGTCCGTCAAAGGTATTCGGGAATGCTCTCCTAAAAGAAATTATTTATTATTTCATAAGTGATTAAAAACTAAAGTATCATCACCTTTTAATTGAATTCAAATTTCCTGGAAAATATACCTTGAAACTGTATTAGCTATTCAATAATGAGACTTAACAAGATACTTTTAAAGTGATGTCTGTGAAGCAGCTGGTTTGTATAAGTTCTTCAACACAAGTTTACATTCTTCATTTCTTTCAGTAACTATGCCCTGAAGATCCCTAGGAGACACAGGGCAGGAAAATGCTCAGGCATTAATATCTAAAAGATCTGTGTTCAATTCCAGGCAAATTACTTACTAGCTGTGTTACTTCAGGAAAATTACTTAACCTTTTTGAAACTCGATTTCTTTTTCCTTATAAAAACAGTTACTTATTTATTGTTAGAAATAACACTTGTTTATTATAGAACATTTAGAAAAGTCTGAAAAGAATTAGAAAGAAAAAATCAATTGTAGTCCTGAAACCTAGTGATAATTACTATTATCATTTTGTATATTGAGAGACTGAATATACAAATGAAAAATGGTGCAATCAGATATAAAAACAGGACTCTGACCCAAAACCTAACAGCAATCAGTTCAAGAAGCTAAACCACAACCTTTGTGGTAGTTGGTCCCAGACTGTCAGGACATGGTCAAAAGCTGTCAGCTTCCCAATTTTCATCTCTTTTTCCCACTTAGGACGAACCAGAGAAAGCCAAATATGTTCCCCTAACCAGTCACATAGGATGTCCTGTTTCTGGTCAGTCCCATCCAGCTTCCTTGTGTAAACAGCCTCCAATAAAGGCACACCGGAAGCCTTCTCTTTGTTTTCACTGTAAAGTGTTCCCATTCCTCTGCCCGCCTTTCATTCTCTGTCAAATGCAAGTGATGGTGGCTGACTCCCTTGTATAGCAGGCTTTGAATAAACAGATTTTGCTTGTTCTCATTTGGGTGATCTTCAGTTATTCCCACAGTATTATTCTCCATAATTTTGCTTCTAGGGCGATTTATTCATCCTATATATCTTCTATGGATGTGTTATTATTATTACTATTTTTAGACAGAGTCTTGCTCTGTCGCCCAGGCTGGAGTGCAGTGGCGTGATCTTGGCTCACTCCAACCTCTGCCTCCTGGGTTTAAGCGATCATCCCGCCTCAGCCTCTGGAGTAGCTGGGATTACAGGCACGCATCACCACACCCGGCTAATTATTTTTGTATTTTTAGTAAGATAGGGTTTTGCTACGTTGGCCAGGCTGGTCTCAAACTTCTGGGCTCAAGTGATCTGCCTGCCTCGACCTCCCAAAGTGCTGGGATTACAGTTGTGGGGCACTGCGCCTGGCCTGGGTATGTTATATTGTGCAGTTTTGCCTTCTGTTTTCTTTCTCTTAGCGATAAGCCAAGGTGAATATGTCATGAAATGTCTTTCAAAAATGTGATTTTAGGCTGGGTGCAGTGGCAGTACTGAGGCAGGCAGATCACCTGAGGCCAGAGTTCGAGACCAGCCTGGCTAACATGGTGAAATCCCGTCTCTACTAAAAATACAACAACCACCAAAAAAATGTGATTTTAAACAGATGCATAATAATCCATCTTATGTACATGTTCTTATTTAGTGAACCTTGATCTGCTGTTTGGCCTTTTAGCCTCTCTTTGCTCATCCATAAAATGGACAGGCTGATATTAATACTACAGGATAGCTGTGAGAATAAGATAAATCAAATTTGTATAGTTTCTAGCAGAATTCTAGACACACGACAGACATTCCATAAATGTTATTTCCCCTGTCAATGAAACACTCAAGATGCTTCATCTGAAGGCTCCATCCCTCCTTGCTCTCCCACCCCTCCCCACAGACTCTGGGTGCTTTGGCAGACTCCTAGTTTTCCCCACTGGGGTCAAAATAATTTCAATGCCCAGAGAAGTAATCTGGAAGTCAGAGATCCGATTTCTTAGCTTTTTTCATAGCTAAGAGCTACTCAAACTGAGAATCTGGTGATGAGTAAACAAAACCCCAGTAGGGTCTTTTCCTGTTGACATGGCAACCTGATCACCAGCTGTCTAGGCAGTGCTGTCAGGTTGTGCATTTGGGAGACTTTACCACCAGTACCGTATGAACACTTCTCAACTGGGCGAGGTAAGTGGTGGAAATATAAAAGCACTTGTTCTAGAGGCTTCTACAACCAGCCCCTCAGCCAAGTCAAAGTCCCCCTTTGAAGCAGGGTTTAGGGTATACTCTCTATTATCCTCCTCCAGCCAGAGCAGTTGCTTAACTAAAGGCTGTCAACAATACCTGCTTGAAGACCTTTTGTCTTTTGTCTTGAACTTTCTGCCTTGCTGGCTTTCAAAGGCTTTCCCAACCCATGCTCAGCCCACTGTTTGAAGGCACATTTGGCAAGTAGAACCACGGAAGAAACAATAGGTGAGAAACAGCCAGTTGTCAAAAACCCAAGCAATTGAAAGACAGAAATCACTTCCGAAGGAGCAACTTACTGTCCTGGGGTCTGAAGCAATTAGATTCACCCCATTCATTGTTCCTCTAACTTTAGCAAAAGGGTCTGATTTCTTCCCTGAAAGGCCAGACAGCTGTCTCAGGGTAGCTCTCCATAGTGGTGCAGGTTATGCACTGCACGAAGCTGCCTGACAGAGGAGTCAAATAGGGACTGAGGTCCTGTCTGTACATCACTCACCACCGTGGCATGTGATCTTGTCTTCCCAAAGTGTACGCCTTTCCTAATTAAAAAAGGCCCTGCTGAGGCTGTCTTACTGTATCAAACTCTTTGGAGGGGAGAGGATGGGCAAGGAGCATAGGAGAAGAGGAGAACTTTTTACCTGGGCCTCACATTTCTAGCGGGCCTCAAATTTAGACTTTTCTCATGAAGTCAAATTGAGTTTACAAATGTAATCACAGAATCGAACCAACAGGATTGAACAAATGAAATTGCTCACAATTTTTATAAAATGATTTTAGGATGTTTGCATTTGCTAGTACCACAGAAATCGCTAGAGGTGAAAGATGCTTGGACCACTCTAGAAGCCCTTACTCTGCTTCCTGGGCCTAGATGTTCCAGCTTTGTTCAGTCCTCATGGGTGGGTAGGTGGGTGTGGTGAGGCTTTGGTTCAGTCACCTTGCACTGTGGGAACATTTTACATGTTTACTCTTGCTGGTCTGCCTTTGATGCTTAGAATCAATACTATGCACAGTACTTTACTGTGTAATAGAACAATCTGTTGAGATGATAATTTGGGCTTTTTCCTTCCAGCACTTTCCCCTGACCTCCTGCACTTGCCAGGAATGAGTGAGGGGAGGTGTGTATCTTAAACCAAGGTTAGGAGTTGTGGGCAAAGGCACTTGCCTTCCCGAAGAGCCTGTGGGTTTTGTAAAGACAAATACTTGGTTTCCTTTACTCCTGAACCTTTGTTACCTGGCACCTAATAGGTTGGGTGATCAACGCTCTTGGTTTGCTTCGGACTTTCCATTTCAGTTCTTAGAAATCCCACATCCCGTGAAACTCCTTTATCCGAGGCAATCTGGGATGGTGGACAGTCACCTTATAAGGATTTGTTCAACAAATGAATGAATGATGAATAAATGGCCTTTATTTTCAAAAAGTCTAAACTCATGAAACAAATTTTGTTAAGCTTTTTGAGGATAAGAAGAGGATGGAGCAGAGTTTGGCCAACTCTGGGATGTGTGCCAAATCTGGCCCACTGCCTATTTTTTTAATGGTCTGAACATTAGAATGGTTTTAAAAAGATTACATGAAGAGGCCGGGTGCAGTGGCTCATGCCTGTAATCCCAGCACTCTGGGAAGCTGAGGTGGATGGATCACTTGAGGTCAAGAGTTTGAGACCAGCCTGGTCAACATGCTGAAGCCTTGTCTCTACTAAAAATACAAAAATTGGCCAGGTGTGGTGGCAGGCACCTGTAATTACAGCTACTCGGCAGGCTGAGGCAGGAGAATCGCTTGAACCTGGGAGGCAGAGGTTGCAGTGAACAGAGATTGTGCCACTACATGCCAGCCTCGGCTACAGAGCGAGACTTCGTCTCAAAAAAGAAAAAAAAATTATGTAAAGAATATTAGTTTGTGACACATGAACATTTTACAAAAATAGATTTTTTGGGTTCATGAATATAGTGTCTTTGGAATGTAGCCATGCTCATTAATTTACGTGTTGTCTATGGCTGGCTTAGCCCTGCAGCAACAAAGCTGAGTAACTGTGAAAGCGACAGTGAGGCCTATGAAGCCCCAACATATTTGATACCTGAAAAAGTTTTGCAAACCCCTGGGATAGAAGGAGCTCTGTGGACTCCAAGAGAGATCAGAGGTGGAAGGTGAGAGATGGCAGGACCCTCACATTGCGTAGTGGCAGTACCAAGACATCAGAGTACCAAGACATCAAACAGTGACTGGACTCAAGACACAGAGCTGTCTGCCTTAGCAAGGTTTCTGCACCCACCAAAGCTGAGAGCTTCTGAGACTGGGGAGGAGCCACTGTCAGCTGTGACAAAGAGGAAGTTGGCCATGATGGAGGACAGGGGCTGAAGGATGGGAAGTCAGGGGCTCTTTCTCTATCTTCTGGGTACTAGAAATGTCTCCTGGATTCTAAACTGACTCAGAGAGATAGGTGCTCAATGTTGACTAAGATGAAATTTCTAACCAGTGTGGTGGGAATTAGCCTTGGAAACGGATTTAAACTGAGCTTCATGAAAACAAATAAATAGTGATTTCTTATACATCTGAGTGGGGTGGCTAACCTTGGTCACTACAAGTTGTCTGAAGGATTCTGTTGTAATACTATAGAAGTGCGGAATCTGAATATGTACGGAACCCAAGAAGTGATCTAAACCAAGGCCTGAAGGATGAGAACCATGAGCCTGGCAGTTTGTTTCAGGCCAAGAAAGGAACATTTTCAAAGTCCATAGGCTTGTCTTTGTCCCTATCCCCAAACCGCTGCAAACCTGGCATATAGTTGGTGCTAAATAAATGCTTAATGAGTCGATAGGCAAATGTTTTCTTTCTCCCTACTAGTAGTCCTCAGAACCTGTTATAATCTGACATGGATCATTTGTAGTTTAATATGAATTTAAGCAAATTGCTATCACACCCAGATATTTATAGTAAAGCCTTATCTGTAACAGTAGAAGGAAAACATATTCTTCAACTGAAGGTATTTAAATGTTAGCAAATCAATTGGGGAAACTGGAGATCCAGGCTCTTCCAAGGTTCTTGAAATCAGCACCCCAGTAACAATGCTAACAGCTGCTGTGTTTCTATTATGAGTCAGGTTCTAAGAAAACCACACTGTGTGAATGATCTGGAGTCCTCACAGAAATGCTGCCAGGTGGGTATTCTTACTGAACAGGTGGGAAAAATGAAGTTCGGAGAGGGCAATAAACCAACTCAAAGTCACACAGCTACTGTTTATCTTTCTCAGCCTTGTTAGTCCCCAGAGGGAGGTGGGTGGCTGGAAGAAAATGTTTTAATCATCGTTTTCCAGAAGAACAGGTTCCCAGAACTAGTCTCCTTGCCTTTTCTTCCACATGTTGAATTTCTGAACAGTAGCAATTTCATGGCCAGGACAGACTCTTGCTTGTTGGAGACATACTAAGCATTTCTCTAGATTGCTTCTCTAGTTATTTGCAGCTGATTTTTTCACAAATCATCTCTGAAGGAACACAGATAAATCTTTCCTTCATTAGCTTCATCTGCAGCTTGGGGAAGGTTAGCAAGGGAACTGCATTATTTTGAATAATTCAGCTTTCCATCCCAACAGTTCCCCATATATAAGAAAGTACCTGTATTAGAGTACTATGGGCCTGGCTGGCACCCTTATTTATATACATGAAGGTCTGTCTCTTATGGAGTCAAGTTTGGCGATATTTGCAGCAATGTAATGAGGTGTGAATTGAGGATTAATTCCCAGCCCTGTTACTAGACCTGTTACTGAACAGACTTCAAAATCCAATTATAAATTATAATGCAATATAACATATTCCCAACTCTTACAGAACCTCAGGGACTTGAAGAAATCATTTACATTGGAGTCATTTACATTTATTGGTTCTTGTTTTCATAATGCCCAGTACTTCCAATTTATTATTTAAGGATTCTAGTTTTCACTGAATCCTTGCTCTAATGCTTCCTGTGTTATCAGCTTATGGAAATGAGGAACTTGTTTTCTATGAGGGAGGCATAGGGGTTCTCTCTGCAAAGGTACATCCCCCAAGGGAGTTTGTAAGGGGCTTAGTTTTTGATTTTAGAATATCTTGGCATTAGTTGCACACTTAAGACCCAGAGTTTGAAAAAATTAACCTTTTTTTCCCCCGGAGTATAAAAACCAACCAAACAAAACAAATCATTGTGAACAATGTGGAAAATTTCAATTTGAACATTTAAATGAAAAAAATTAAAATACATATAATTACACCATTCAGTGATTAGAACTATCAATATTTTTGCATATTTATAGGTGCAGTGTTTTTTAGTGTTAAGCACTGTGCTGTTTTGCATGGATTGACTTACTTAAGCCTTTCAGCCATCTCACAAGATAAGCAATATTATCCACGTTTTCTAGATGAGAAACCGGCACAGCAAGGTTAAGTAATTTGCACAAGGTCATCCAGAGAGAGTTAGAGGTAGGTGTGGGATTCAGACCCACCTAGGCAGTCTAATGCTAGATTTCTGGTTTCAGACTCTTCCTTCAACTTCAACAGTGTTATGTTTCCATGTAGATGTACATGGTGTCATATCAATGGCTATGCATATTTTGTGCTTAATGCAGTTACTTATATTGTGTATATAGTTTAGTGTCCCTTCTGAGTTTTTTTTTTTTTTTTTTTTTTTCATGGAGTCTTGCTCTTGTCCCCCAGGCTGGAGTTCAATGGCGTGATCTCTGTTCATGCAACCTCTGCCTCCTGGGTTCAAGTGATTCTCCTGCCTCAGCCTCCTGAGTAGCTGGGACTACAGGTGCCCACCGCCATGCCCCACTAATATTTGTATTTTTAGTAGAGTGGGGATTTCGCCATGTTGGCCAGGCTGGTCTTGAACTCTTGATTTCAGGTGATCTTCCTGCCTTGGCCTCCCAAAGTGCTGGGATTAGAGGCGTGAGCCACCTCGCCTGGACTTCCGTTTTTTACTTATCATGTCATGTGTATTTATCTCTCCATTATATTAAGTTGTTTACAAAAAACATTTTAAATTGTGATTGATTGCATTTTTAGAAAACAAAATATTTATATCTTATTTCACATCATGTTCCTAATGAAATTTTAGACGAATTAAAGATCTCAACAGTTTGTAAACAAATTAATTTTTTGGAAAAAAAATAAGAAAATGCAAGGGAATCAACTCACTTGAGTTTGAATCACAGTTAGTTAACAGCTCTGTTATTTGGGCAGATTACTTAACCTCTCTGAGCCTCTGCTTCCTAATCTGTAAAATGAAAATGAGATAGTTTCTAAACCAGAGGTTTATTAAAGGATTAAACAAAAAGTTTAGTACTGTGCCAGGCATATAGTAAACTCCCAATATATGTTGGATGCTGCTATTACATGCAGGAATAGAAAAAACTGTCCACAATTTTGAAGGACTAGCATCCCTACTTTTCATCTCAATGGCTGACTCTCAATAACCTACTCTGTTTAAATAACCAGATCCCCTCAACCGTCATCCCATCTTGATAAGAGGTTTATTTTAATTGGTATCTAATGAGGAATTGCTATTATTCTTAGATGTGGCTTGGGACAAATTAAGCCTGCTGACTTCAAGTTAAGTTCAGAAATGATAATGTCTTCCTTCCTCTCAGCTTATTTTCTTCTTTATCATAGAATCACAAATGACAGGTTTGAACTATGAGTCTGCATATTTAGAAGAAGGAAAATATCTGATTTCCATAACCACTCTCCATCTCCAAGGAAAAAAGCTGGCAGAATGGCTAAGCAGAAAGGGTGGGTGAATTTGATTCCAGAGTCCTGGGTTCGATTTAGCCCAGACCACCCACCCAAATGAAGCCAGAATTGTATGAGATTCAACACCAGGCCACTGACACTTAAACATTTTAACTTGCTCAATCTCCAGGATGGCAAATCTCCATGTAAACCCTGCTATATGCTCAGCTTATTTAGGTCTGAATGATAAGACAGCAGCATTTAATCAGAAGGCAGGGAACAATGTGTGGGAGATTAATGAAGCACTCAGCACTTGCAAGAAATTCCGAGTGACTATTCCAGCAAGTATGAAGCACAGTAATTTAGGGTTCAAGAATACCTTTGAGATGACTCATGCCAAGCTTCTCTTCATATGCTTATTCTCTATCTCAATATCTTCTTTGGTAAAAGTATCTGTTCAAATCTTTGTCCATTTTTCTTTCAGTTGGATAGCTTGTTTTCTTATTCTCCAGTTGTAAGAGGTCTTCACACATTTGAGATGCAAGTCCCCTGTCAGACACATGGATTGAGAATATGTTCTGTTGCTTGCCATTCTGCCTTCTTTATGTTGTTTTTCAAAGAACAAAATTTTAAAATTTTGCTAGGTTCAACTTACCAGTTTTGAAAAAAAAAAAAACCTTTGAAAAATGTACAGTTTAAAGAAACAGTCTTTTCACCAATCCATTGATAGCCTAACACAGTCCTTGAGGAAATAGGAAGTCATTGTTAAGAACAGGATAATGTGAGAATAATCTAAAATGTGCTCAATATTCATGTAACAAGATATACAAAAAATAACTTTAAATAAATTGAAATCGATTTTCTTGAGAGCTGCTGTCAGTTCAAACACTTGATTGGGCATATATATGTGGGAAGGGAAAACATCTATACATATACATATATAGTATATGTTTATATACACATGTATAAGCATAAGCATATATAGGTATAAATATATATTGGTTTTTATCTGTTTATTTTTAGTGTGGACCGATGCATTTTTTTTTTTTTGAGGTGGAGTCTCGCTCTGTTGACCAGGCTGGAGTGCAGTGGCATGATCTCGGCTCAGTGCAACCTCCACTTCCCGGGTTCAAGTGATTTTTCTGCCTCACCCTCTGGAGTAGCTGGGACTACAGGCACCTGCCTCCACACCTGGATAATTTTTATATTAGTAAAGATGGGGTTTCACCATATTGGCAAGACTGGCCTCGAGCTCCTAACCACAGGTGATCCGCCTGCCTCAGCCTCCCAAAGTGCCAGAATTACAGGCGTGAGCCACCACGCCTGGCCTGCATTCTTATTTTCAATTGTTTATAATTATTTTGATGCCATCATTATCTCAGATTTGGCCATCAGGAGGCCCATGCAGCTGCCCACTTTGTCCTCATGAAATGCCCCTTTATTTATTTACTTTTTGAGCACTTCTTTTCCTTCTGGCACAAGATATTCCAGTCTCATCTTGTACTTCCCTGACCCTGCTCTCAAATCGACCATTTATTTCTCCTTGGACCCCTAGTTCCTTTTAGTTTCCCTAAACTCTTAATCTCCAAATGCTAATAATGGTTACTTCTGAATAGTGGACTTTGGAATAGCAATGTACTTTTTTTGCTTTTCTGTTTGCTTGACTTTTGTTTATAATGAACACATGTCTTCCTCTTGCCCCATCCCTAAAGCCACAAAGATACTGGGAACAAACAAACAAACAAACAAACAAACAAAAAAACCCCCAGCAACTACTATCAACCAGATTGCTACCTAGGTGTAATTTCCACATGGTGCCCTTCTTTTTTATTTTTTGATTCTTGTTTTAGTCCTCTTTCCCTATTGACTGCACTTTTAAGGACAGGAGAAATATGGTTTTGGGCTCACATCAGATCTTTGGTCTAAGGAACTCCATACGGGAACTTTGAAGGTGGGTTGGGAGTTGACACACTGGAAACATGGAAACATCAGGTCTAAAAGTTAAATTAAAAGGAAGTTTTATTTCTCCCCCTCCACGGCTGAAATGGAACATGGAAGGCCTTCTTGAGGTAGGCTATACACTGAAGTGACCTTTCAGCAAGTGGCAGAAGGAAAGAGCAGCTGCTTGGTGATGGAGGGCTTTGGGTCACTCTCCACTAAAGTTCTCCACAGAACCCCATTATGGCCCCTTTTTGTTGAAGTGTGAGGCAGATGCTAAGAGCAGTCTGTTTTGTTCTGCAGCTGATGGGCAGGGGAGGCTTGAGGCAATGCACAGAAAATTTAACCTAGAAAAGGTCAAGGGCATTCGAGTGTGGTTATCTGAAGTTCAGAGATTTTAGCAGAAATCACTTAATCCAATTTTTCCATTTTAAACAGATAAGGAAACTAAGGTCTAGAAAGAGAAAGTGGTTTGCTCAATGTTCCAGAGCTATTTAAGGAACTCATTATGATCAAACCATGGATTGCTTGATTCATGTGCAATGCTCATTCAGTTAACTGTCCTGTCTTGTATGTATGTGCGTGTGTGCATGCTCAGAGCCCACTTCTCTCAGCAGACATATGTATGATGGAAAATTTCAAAATACAAAATAATCAAAAGGCTATGGTGAACTTCAGGTACTTATCACTCAGCTTCAGTAATTACCAACTCATGGAGAATTTTGTTTAATTTCTATCTTCATCCACTTCTCTGCACCTTTATTATTTTGAAGCAAATCCCAGACACTATGTCATCTCTTCCCCAAATATTTCAGTATGTATCCTAAAATATATGAGCTCTTAAAATTCATCTCAATAATATTATTCTTTACAAAATTAACATTAAT
Source organism: Macaca nemestrina (assembly GCF_043159975.1). Classification (NCBI taxonomy): domain Eukaryota; kingdom Metazoa; phylum Chordata; class Mammalia; order Primates; family Cercopithecidae; genus Macaca; species Macaca nemestrina. The sequence continues at coordinate 127,220,061 of NC_092126.1, read as the reverse complement.
TCTTTAATATCAGAGGATCTTAAAGTTACACATTAACTCAGATGTGACAGGTATCAGCTCCTGATGTAGGCCAATTATAACATAGAAAGAAAAATACTGCACAGGAGAGTTGCGACACACTGCAGAGGAATGTATAACTAGGACTGCGGATAAAATGCCTAGTTAAATTTGAATTTCAGATAAACAAAACATGCTTTTTTAGTATAAGTATGTTCAAAGTATTGCCTGGGACATATTTATACTGTAAAAGGTATTTGCTGTTTATCTGAAGTTCAAATTTCACTGGGTGTTCCATATTTTTATTTCGTAAATCAGGCAACTCTTAACACCACTGGGGGAAGGAGGGTCCAAAGGCTTTCTGGAGAAGGAGGCGTGCCTTTCAAAAGATGGAGACATATACATGTGTGTATGGGGAACAATAGGTAGTAGAGGTGTGGAGTAATGGGGTTCTTTATATTTCCCCCATTTCCCTGTAAGACCTCCAGAAGATTTTTAGCTTTCAGTCATCTGAAAAGATGAGATTTTGATAATAATAAATATAGCTACTACTATTGTCATAATTGCTATATGCAAGATACCATTAGTTTACTATAGTCAATGCTAATTCACTTCATTCTCTCATCATTTTTCTGAGGTAAACGTTCCCCAGTTGATGCAACTTGCCAAAAGTCACCCAGACTATGAAAGAGTCAGAATTATGACCCAGGTGGATTTGGCTTTAAAGCCTGTATGCTCAAATGATGGTCTAGGTTGCTTCTGGGTCTTAAGGAAGCATTGGATATTTTGGGGATTTGACTTGGAAGTTCTGAAGTTGGAATCAGGCTTTGTTCCTTCTGAACTTTTGGATATGAACTCCATGATTCAGTACCACCATATTTCTCAGGCCCCAAAGTGATTCTGAGAAGATGTTTCTGTGCTCAGCCTGGCATGAAGCCACATGGTATATCAGGGGCCAGGCCTGGCATAAGGAGGTGAGACGGGAAAATGTTTAGCCCTATTTCCTTGCTCCAATAGAGTTCAAGCAAAGGCAGAGTCAAGAATGGCATGTCAGGATAGGGGGCTTCATTCAGGAAAATGAAGAAGTAGAAAGGCTTGGGGGCTGTTCACGTGATGGATAAAAGCATGGACTTTGGAGTGAATATCCTGTGACTGGCACTTATAGCTGTATGAGTGGATGAGTTGCCTGAAATCTCTGAGCCTGAGAAGCATGGTTTAACATAGCTACTTGAGGTGGTGGTTCTGATGATCTAATGAGAAAATGTTTGTAAAGCCCTTAAAGGTGCAATGCTCAATAAATGGTAATTATTATCATCACCATTATCATTACCACAGGTGGTCATCATCATCATCATCATCTTCCTTATTATCTTATTAAGAAACTAGCAATGCTGAACTACCTTGTCTTGGAACCCTGACTTTTGCATTGCTTGCTTTCCATATTTGTTAAACACTTACAAACTTGCACCAGACCCTGGTAAAGAGGAAAAGTGAGAACTCTGAGTCTAGTGGGGGTGTCTGATCCCCCCACTCCGGCAAAAAACAACAACAACAACAAATGACACTGTACAGAGTGGTTGATAGCACTGTAGGGATGGACTCAGGGCAAAGGGAGCCTAGATGAGAGTATTGCAAGTGATAAAAACGAGCTTCAACTCGCTCAAGTCAAAAAAAAAAAAATGACAAACTGGCTTACATAATTGAGAGGTAGAGGGGGAATCCGGCTTCGTGAATTGCTGCACTCCAACAAGACTGGAGCCAGGTGCTTGTACAGCGTCACCATGAACCCCTCTCTCTGCCTCTCTCACCTCTGGTTTCTTCTGTGTTGCTCTCATACTAGGTCCAGGGTGCTTCACCACATGTTGCTGGTTCTCTCAAACCCTGTCTGCACTTTGTAAATGGTTCCCCTGTTATGTCTCCTCAATTAGTATGTTTGAATATGTTACCTGTGTCTTGTGGGTCCCTTGATTGGTACAACAGTATATAGAGTTAGGGGTAATGTGCAGTAGAATTGGTTCCAAAAACCCAGGTGTTTCTTTGAGCAGAGCCCTGCCTCATCCGCCCTCAGTATACTGAAAGGCACTGTCAAATAACATTTACGTGCATCTTGCATCATGTTGGCCAAAAGTCAGTAAGAGAAAGAAATGAACTGCAGGCTATTTGTCACCAGTCGGCTATCCAATCGAGCCCCTTCATGATTTGTAATACAAAGTAGACTTCAACAGGAAACATTTATTTTAGCTTCATCATTCCTCCTCCTAGTGATGTTTACTTTGCAAAATACTTCTCGTAATTTCTTTCTTTCTTCTTCTTCTTTTTTTTGTTTTGCAACTGCATTCTCCTGTCAGCATCCTCTTTTGTGCCAAGAGCACAAACAGCTCAGAGATTCCAACTTTGTTGGAAGAAATATGACTCTACTAATTACCCTATGAAATGGGACTTCTAAAATTCAGCCATATAACTAAATAAGAATCTGAGAGGCTGGGTGTGGTGGCTCCTGTAATCCAAGCACTTTGGGTGGCCGAGGCAGGCTGATTACCTGAGGTAAAGAGTTCAAGATCAACCTGACCAATGTGGTGAAACCTCATCTCCACTAAAAATACAAAAATTAAGCTGAGTGTGGTGGTGTGCACCTCTAGTCCCAGCTACTTGGGAGTCTGAGGCAGGAGAATCTCTTGAACCCAAGAGGTGGAGGTTGCAGTGAGTCAAGATGGCGCCACTGCACTCCAGCCTGGGTGACAAAGTGAGACTCCATCTCAAAACAAACAAACAAACAAAAAAACAAAATCAACCCTGAGAAATATCACAGAAAGATGAACAAATGATTCTACCCAAATATATACTAGAAAGTCAAGGTCAAGCCACCTAGTATTAACATTCAGAGGCCACTGATTATATTCATTCATCTTTCCTTTCGTTCATCTAGCCATTATATATTCACATTCCTCCACCACTCATCATCTACAACGTAATTGGCCTAATGCAACCAGAAGCCAAAGACAAGGTTGCCTGTTGATGCAGTCCACGCAGGTGAGCCTTCCTGGATACACGGCAGCTTAGAAAAGAGTAAAGAGATCTGTAGAAATAAACAGAATAAATACAATACCTCCTCCTATTTCCACAATTCCTTATTCATTATGTGAACACATTCATTAGTCAAGACCTACCATAGACACCGACCCACCCAAGATTCCTCTCACCTGTGCCACTCCCTGCCTTCACCTGGAATAAGCTTTCCTCATCTCTGAATAGCCTGATACTTTCTCAGGATCTCCACCAATTCTCATTTTGTACCTTAGTCCTTATCATAGTCAATATAGGCTACTATAACAGCCAACCATAAATGAATGGCTTAAACAACATTTATTTCTCACAGTTTTAGAGGCTAGGAAGTCTAAGATCAAGGTGTCCTTCAGATCCAGTGTCTACTGATGGCAGTCTCTTCCAGCTTTGCAGATGGCCAACTTCTCCTGGAACCTTCACAGGATTGAGAGAGAAATCATCTCTTCTTATAAGGGCACTAATTCCATTCATGAGGTCTCCACTCTTATGACCTAGTCACCTCCCAAAAGCCCCGCTTTGGGAGTTAGGATTTCTTTCTTTTTTTTTTTTGAAACGGAGTGTCACTCTGTCTCTCAGGCTGGAGTGCAGTGTTGCGGTCTCGGCTCACTGCAACCTCCACCTCCTGGGTTCAAGAGATTCTCCTGCCTCAGCCTCCCAAGTGGCTGGGACTACAGGCGCGCACCATGTGCACAGCTAATTTTTGTATTTTTAGTAGAGACGGAGTTTCACCATGTTGGCCAGGATGGTCTCGATCTCCTGACCTCGTGATACACCCGCCTCCACCTCCCAAAGTGCTGGGATTACAGGCGTGAGCCGCTGCACCCAGCCAGGATTTCAACATAAGAATATTTTTGGGTCACAGACATTTAGTCTATTAACAGTCCCCTATAATTCATATGTGTGTGTTTTTGACTGGATTCCTCAAAAGCAGACTCTGAAATGAAAATTTGTGTGTGGAAATAATCTATTAGGAAGTGCTCCCAAGAAGAACTGGTAGGGAAGTGGGGAAATAAGAAAGGAAGGGATCTAGGCTGGGGTATGACTTAATCCTAAGGAGAAGGTCTGGGACCGTTGCACATCTGGCCTCAGGGCTGACCTAACCAGGGGCAAGGAGCAAACTAAATGGACTAGCACACAAGTCAATGGTGAAGGACTTCCAGTTCTCTGAGCTCCCCAGCAAAGTGGCTCCAGCAGCCTGTGGCCAGATGCCAACAGAGAGACGCAGGTGCTGGCTGTTGAATGTAGAAGCTCACTGGGATCTGATGTGCATAAAAGTGGTGATGGATTTGAAAAGGAAGATATGAAGCTCTGACAGTCTTATTACATACATCTTCTCTCCCTCTTGGATAGTAGCTTCTCTAGAGTGAAGACTGAAATCTTCTTTGTAACCATAGGTATCTTTGTAAAACCAATGTTCAGCCAGGGCTAGCTTCTTGGGTGTGTGGCCTATGCAATTGCACAGTAGTCAGAAGGGCCCCAGGCTTGGTATAGTACTCTGCTGTCATCATTTTGATATTCCTGATACTGTAATTGCTGAACAGAAGCCCTGAATTTTTGTTTTGCAAAATTCAGGGCCCAACAAATTCTGTAGCCAGTCCTGTCTAGCACTGTGTCTGGCAAAGATTAGGCATCCAATATATTTTTCTTGAATTAAGGAACGAACGCCCAGCATTCACTAGGTAGCTAAATGGGTGTATCAGGAGAAAGTATTGTCCTTATGCCTTCAAGCTAGAAAATAAAGAAGCTGGAGTTGGGTGTTCTCTGACCCCTTTCCCTCCTCCCCCAGTCTTTATATCTCTTTAGGATCCTAGAGTGAGCAGAACTTTGTTTATTTTAAGCCACTATTTATTTTTCTCTTCCTGTGACACAGAAAATTCTTGGCATCAGGCAGCTTTCAGGCAACACTATTTTTATTTCCCTAGCAGATTAATTAAATTTAGGCTCATTTGCTTTTCTTCAGCAAAATGGAATACATGGGACTGTGGCAGAGGACTGGCTGGGATGGGGTTCTGTAGTGGTTAGGTACATTGATTTGAAACGCCATTTACTATGAATCCACGTGAGAGAAGAGAGTTAAGGCTTTGCTAAGATCAGTCACTCTGACTTCCCTGCTGTGTAGGGCAACCACACACGTCTTATAATCCTACAGCTGGATGGAGCTGTAGGAATGGCAAGACCAGGGGTCAGCAAACTACACCTGATGGGTGAAATCTGGCTGGCCACCTAATTTTATAAATAAAGCTCTATTGAAACACAACCATGGAAATTCATTTGCATATTGTCTCTGGCTGTTTTGGGGATTGTCACAGCAGAGTTGAACAGTTGTGACAGACACCATATGTCATGTAAAGCCAAAAGTATTTACTATCTTTACAGATAAAGTTTACCTTTACAGATAAAGCTTATTGACTACTGATCTAGAAGAAGCCCTCAAAGTTTATTACGTGAAACGTTACCAGCCTTCAGGATGTTCTAGACGGAGAAGATTCTGTGGTCAAATATACTGGGAAAACGCAAACTTAATCTACCTCTTGGAGCTTCACAAACCACGTTACCTATTGGAGGAGTTGCTGTCCTTGCTCTGCTCGTATTCTCTGCACACTCTGCATAGTATAAACTCATGTGACTTTTGCTCAAGTGTCTTGTTTTGTTATTTGTGTTCTTTTACTGCTGACTCAGGAAGTACACGTTGTGGCCTGCAGAGCAAGCTGGAAGTACTTGAGAGTCAACCCCTTTGAAAGCAGACTTCAACAAATGAGGGATGGTAGTTGGGAGAAAATTTCACAGCTTTCTCGCCTGTTGGTTGGGATAACTCTGAAGTGTGTTCTACATTGTCTCTCAGAGATCACCAGTGGGATTGAGCTCCAGGTCCCCATAGTGGTAAACCAGCTCATTAATGTACCCTGTGTTGATTGACTTCACTTCTCCTAGTGAAGTTGCCAGAAATAACGTCCCAAATAAACTAATTATATTCTAATTCTTATTTTATAGTATGCTTCTGGGGGAACCCAAACTAAGATATCTACTAAATAAAGGCTCAGAGAATTCCTGCAATAAACATACAGATGGTCCTCAACTTAACAATGGTTCAACTCACGAATTTTTTTTTTTTTTTACTTTACAATGATGCAAAAGCAATATGTATTCAGTAGAAACTGTACTTTGAATACCCATAAACCATTCTGTTTTCTTTTCTTTTTTTGACAGAGTTTCACTCTTGTTACCCAGGCTGGAGTGTGGTGGCACAATCTCGGCTCACTGCAACCTCCGCCTCCTGGGTTCAAGTGATTTTCCTGCCTCAGCCTCCTGAGTAGCTGGGATTACAGGCATGCGCCACCATGCCTGGCTAATTTTATATTTTTGTTAGAGATAGGGTTTCACCATGTTGGTCAGGCTGGTCTCGAACTCCTGATCTCAGGTGATCCACCCACTTTGGCCTCCCAAAGTGCTGGGATTACAGGTGTGAGCCACCATGCCCGGCTTCTGTTTTCATTTTCAGGGTAGTATAGTATTCAATACATTCCATGAGCTATTCAACACTTTATTATAAAATAGGCTTGTGTTAAATAGTTTTGCCCAACTGTGGGCTAACGTAAGTGTCCTGAGCACATTATAATAATAAATATTTATAATATATGTATTACATATAATACATATATTATTATAATAAATATATATTTATTAAGCCTCAAGAACCACATATATAAATATATATGTGTAAGCATACATATAATATATAAACATATATAAATATATATAATATATAAACATATATAAATATATATTTGTTTAAATATATATTTAAATGCATGTGTATGTATTTATTTAAATATATATTTATATTTATATATTTAAATATAAATTAAATATATTTATATAAATATATATTTAAATGTATATATTTAAATATATATATTTTATATTTATATATACATTTAAATATGTATTTAAATATACATATATATGTATATTTTATATATATTAAATATATATTTAATGTGGTTCTTGAGGCTTTTTCCGATTTGGCCTGTATCCAATTTCCCAGCCTAATTTCTCACATCTCTCCCACATCTTTGCCTCATGCTCATGCTGCATTTGGGTCATATCATGCTTTTTGTTTTTTTTCCAGTTTATTGAACCTGCTATGTTCTTAATGATGTTATTCTCTCTCTTTGCTGCCTTGCCAAGTTCTACCAATCTTTCAGGCCTTAGACAAAATATCATCTGTGAAGTTATTTTAAGAAAACAGTAAAAAACTCAAAACCAGGGTTGAATGCTTCTGTTAGACATTTCTGTACTTTCCCTGTCATTGCACTTGCTGAACTTCATAATTTCCAGTTGAGCTACATAATTTCTAGTTTCTGCAAACTGAAAATTATGTAGGTCAGTAAGTGCCATGAGAACTCCACATAGCTCCATGAGAACAGGTATCATATCTACCTTACTCCCACACTGCATACCAGAACCCAGCAGAAGTGCTTCATACATATCTGTCGACCATGTGGATGGGAGATTGAATGCTTCAATAATCTTTGTATTGTAGTAAAGGTACCATATATTTCTCCTGGACTAGTTCCTTGGAGGAACATTGTTTAGTCTCATTTGAGTCCTTTTTTCCCGTAGGCTTTGTCCTTAGACTGTCAAGCCCTGTTTAGTGTGAATCTCTCACATTTGATATCCAATAAAGTTCTTTATTTCCATGATCCTTCATACCTAACCAGTCTCCTCTTCACAATTTTTCACCTACTTCCTCACCCTGCCCATTGCTATAAATCACCACTTGCCCCTACTGTATTTAGAGTTGAGTTCTATGTCTCTTCCTTGTTGCAGTAGTCTTGGATAAAGTCTTCCCTGTCTATTTAACTTGGAGCTGAGCTCAGCTCTATACTGAAATCTCTCTCCTCTACTGCAGTTAGTTGAACAAAATCTGTCTTGCCATTTTTGACAGGTGTCTGGAGCAATCTCTCTTTAACAGTGTTCTGCTCCTTTGTACTTGAGCCTCAACCCATGACCAAGAGGAATGGGGATTCTTGGATAGTCTGGAGCTTCACCCCTAAACCCACCTTGTAAGCACTCTAACTGTAGTGCTTCAATGTGAGGGAGAGTTGACAGATATCTATTAAGTTGGTGCAAAAGTAATTGTGGTTTTTGCCATTACCTTTACTTTTAAGCACTCTAACTGTAGTGCTTCAATGTGAGGGAGAGTTGACAGATATCTATTAAGTTGGTGCAAAAGTAATTGTGGTTTTTGCCATTACCTTTACTTTTAAGCACTCTAACTGTAGTGCTTCAATGTGAGGGAGAGTTGACAGATATCTATTAAGTTGGTCCAAAAGTAATTGTGGTTTTTGCCATTACCTTTACTTTACTTTTGCACCATCCTAATATTTTCTCTTTTATTTTCCACCATTGTTTCTCGAGAGCTGACGATCAGCTCTCTTGAGGATATGGAGACGAATAAGAATCTCAGTTCTCAGGCTGGAATTCTCCAAGAGCAACTAATATAATTTATATAATGACATGCTATTCCAGAGATTTTGCATCATTCCCAAACAGAAGGGTCTCTGAGTGCTTATGTGGTTTTTCCCCAGATATTCACAGCTGGCAGATATTTCTGGGTTCTGGGCTTCTCTGTCTTGAAGGATTTCCCATTCTGTGAGAATTTCATTGACACTTAAACAATGAGAGTTCTTCGTTCTATGCATTCTATGTGTCTTTGAAGTAACATAGACAGCTCAAAAACCATTAAAATAAAGATCAGAGACAAAACTGGGCACAGTGGCTCATGCCTGTAATCCCAGAGCTTTGGGAAGTTGAGATGGGAGGATCACTTGAGGCCAGGAGTTTGAACTAGACTGGGCAATATGGCAAGACCCCATCTGTACAAATGATTTTAAAAATAGCTATGGTAGCATGGTCCAGTAGTCCAAGTTACTCAGGAGGCTGAGGTGGGAGGGTTGCTAGAGCCCAGGAGTTTGAGGTGACAGTGAGCTATAATCACACCACTGTGCTCCAGCCTGGGTGACAAAGCAAAACCCTGTCTCTTAAAAAAAAAAAAGAAAGAAAGAAAAATCAGAGACAATATCACAGTCAAGTTTGTTTTGTGTATGGCCTTAGGGTAGTTAAAAGCCATGTCATCCATATCTAGCTTAATTTCAGAAGAGTTCCAGGAGCCAAGAAACCACAGTCCAGTACCAGGTGATGACCCCAGAGTTCGGAAGTTATTTTCATTCTTCATCTCTCCTCCCATCCTGGTTTCAGAGAAGGAGCTTGGTGGAGGGAAATCTAGCAAGGACAGCTCATGAGCGATGAGCTACATTACTATGCAATTCATTGTCTTTGCGATTCCACACATGCTTTTCAGGGGGGAATCAAAAGTCTTTCCATGAAGGCGAAAGTGTCAGAGAAATTGAAGATTTTTAGAAACCTCCTTGTGATTTCCCCTTTTCCCATCTTTAATTTTTGTTATTGATTTTCATTAAGCCCTCCAGAGGCTCCCTCAGTACCTATAGCTTTCATTCCTTCAAAGAGAGAGAGATTGTGAGAAAGCAGCTAGTTCCAAGCGTGTACAGGCCACCAGAGATGCGGCAGCCTTACAACCAAGTAAGCCGTTGTCTTACTCCTGCCTGAGTTCTCTGCCTCTTTGGGTGAGAAGTCCAGAGATTTTCCCACTGCAGACTGAAAATCTATCTGAGGTCCAAGTACACCCTTAGGGTAAAAGGACAAGAAACTGGGCTTAGGAGGAGATGAGACTAGTGAAGTTCCTTTGAATATAAAAACTAAATCATTACATTTGGAAATGACTGTATCTCATACATAAAAATGTGCTTCCACAAATTGGCTGGGCTGGGTGAAGTCCAAAGCTTAATAAGAAACAGAAGGGTCTTGGAGTGCTCATGTGGTTCTTTCCTCAGATATTCACAGCTGGCAGGTGTTTCTGGGTTCTGAGCTTCTCTGTCTTGGTGAATTTTCCATTCTGTGAGAACTTCACTGACCCTTAAACAACGAGAGTGCTGCATTCTCTGTGTCTTTGAAGTAACTAAAGACACAGAGTGTTTTTGATCTGGAAGACTGCTTATTTGCTAGTTATGAGCTAAACTGGAATAAATGCAGTCTTAAATGGAGTCCGCATATTCCCTTCCACCAATTCTGAAAACTAGCACAGTCTTTGTGATCAGACCTAGTTTACTCATCTACCACTAGAGCACACCTGTGTTTTCTTCTTTTGGCATGTCATTGACCTGCATATAAGCAAATATGTTAATAGTCCCCTTTCTACCCTTTCTGTTTGAGAAGCCCTCATTCATACATTCGTTTTTTCTTTTTCTCTTTCTTTCTCTCTTTCTTTCTCTTTCTTTCTTTCTTTCTTTCTTTCTTTCTTTCTTTCTTTTCTTTTCTTTTTTTTTTTTTAGTCTCGCTGTCGCTCAGGCTGAAGTGCAGTGGTGTGATCTCAGCTCACTGCAACCTCCACCTCCTGGGTTCAAGTGATTCTCCTGTCTCAGCCTCCTGAGTAGCTGGGACTACAGGTGCGTGCCACCACACCCAACTAATTTTTGTATTTTTAGTAGAGACGGAGTTTCACCATGTTGGCCAGGATGGTCTCGATCTTTCGACCTCGTGATCCGCCCGCCTCGGCCTCCCAAATTCATTTTTCTGTTCAATATTCACTAAGCATTTGCTATACACAGGTGCTGTTCTAGGTGCTGAAGCTACTGTACAAGACAGGCGAGGCTCTTGTTTTAAAGATCTTACAGGTTAATAGATGGCCACACGAATTGTTTGACCTTATCTTCGTATTCTTAATCTAAAAAGCACTGAGAATGTGTTAGCTTCTCCAGCCCCTCTTCTCATTCTCCCATCGAGGACATCACCTGCTTATTGACATTTAGCCCTCTCTGTGCTCGGCTTATGCCACAGACTGTCTGGTCAAAGGTTGTGAAAAGGGGTAGAAGAGACAGATTCTTAAGTGATTAGAATTTGTCCATATGTGTGTTAGTCCCTTGTTATACTTTTCTTTTTGAAAATATTGGTTTGCATAAAACAGTATCAGAATGGGAAGGGATTTTAGGGAACATCTGGTCACAGAGTGCCTTTTTCCTAAGTAAGGAAGAATCTGAGAGCTAGAGAGGAGGTAGCAGGTACAGAGCTGGAAGTAAAAGCCATTCTAACCTTTGCATCAGTGTTTCTACCGTGCCACCTGTCATGTACTAAGATCAGGAAGATACTTTCACCATCCCAGGGGCTCTACTGCCTTTCTTTCCCTTCTTCCATGGTCTTCTTCCCAGCATTTGTACCTTCTTTAAGGAAAACCATGGGCTACAGGCCACACAGATTTAAAAGCTCAGTTGTCTTCTCCCAAAGGAATAATTTTCTGGAAAACTAAACTAAATGACAGAGAGAGGGAGGGAAATCATTATATCGTTAGAGCATTAAAAAACCCCACAAAACTCTTCTTGATTCCTTTGAGCTCTGGGCATGTGAAATGCTGCTGCTTCCCCTCCCTCCTCCTCATTTTATAGAATAAATTTGTGGTAATTAAGTATAAACTGTAAATAATGGAGAGACCATCCTTTGGTGGTTTTACATCCACTCCTGGTATCATAAAGAAGCTAGGCTGTAGCATGAAATAATCCTCGGTTGCAATCCTGGATTCGATCTGCCACTTAATGCTCTGAGATCCCGGGTAGGACACTCAACCTTCCCTAAATTTCATTCTCTTTTGTAAAATAGAGAAATACCAATGTCCTAAAGCTGTATAGGGGATTAATAAAAGACCGTACAGCAGTACTTGAGTGCAGTAGATGTTCTATAAAGGGCAGTTATTAATAAAGAAAATGATAGTAACAATTTGTCTAGAATTAGACAAGTTAGAATAGACATCAGACATGTGCATAGGTACACTTTGTGCTCCTGAAATGTGTATATGCCTCTTGAAGTCCCACAGCTACTTCTGTAAGAAAACAGGCCCTTTCTGATCTCAAAATTTCATTTGAAAGAAAAACACGAGGCTCATTTAGAAAAGGTGGAGGACTTTTGCAGAGCTACCCAGCTTGTGGTGGTATATCTGGGACTAGAGTTCAGGTCCTCTCTCTGGCCCACTTCTATAAATCAGTGGTTTCTCTAGGGCATAGATTTCCTGGCTACACACTGAACACTCACACAAAGTGGAAGAAATAAAGGCCACAGTTAGTTACAGTTCATAATTTGTTACCAAATAATTATGAAAAAATTTAGATGGTAACTGTTCTTTAGATTTAGAGTTGTGAAAAAGGTACTGAGAACTTGTAACAGGAACGTGTGGTATTCCTCAAGTGTGTGGGAGTATAAAACATGCTAAAATTTCCATTTTATGCCATGCCACCTCCTGTATTTGATTTAAAAATTGTACCTCTTAAAAGATCAAAGAGAAATCGGAATCCATGTGGCCTAGATTGAAATTAGAGAAGAGGAGACTAGCACAACAAATCTCTCAGGCTTGAATGCTTTGGGTCACTCTCCCCACTTGTTAATGGGCTGGCCCAACCTTTTTCTATTCAGCAGAATGGTCTCCCCAAGAGCTCTCCTTAGCTCCACCCATGAAGAAGATCAGCTGATGAACAGTTGGTTTTCTTCCAACCCTCTCCCCCTTTCTTATAAAGGACTATTTAAAGCACAAATCCTGATCTCAGAGTTGGATCCATTTTTAGATGCTAAAATAAAGAAAATTAGGGGTTCTTGGATAGGGTATGTTTCTATCTAGTTCACCAAATTGCAAGGGTGTTGCACCAAATTGCAAGGGTGTTGCAGCTCTTGTACAGGAATATCTTGGCTATATTTAATCACAGGAAAACTTCCCAGGGAGACTCAGGTTAGCTTCTTTTGTACAATGACAATACACAAAAGGTTTCACTTGGAGTAACAAACAAAATTATTCCTTCCAGGCACTTTCACTGAGCCCGTATCTGAGATGCAAATACCATTGCCCTTCTAGTCCAAGTTACAGATTTTGTATTAGAGATTCTTATAATTTCCTCTATCAATCACTTCCTCCCCAGTTCCTCTCTTCTTTCTTTGAGAACCCGTCCACAGACTCTGTAGTGTCAGTTCCTACAGTCCCTGCTAAGTGAGCATGTCAGCCTCCTCCTCGACCTCAAATGATTATATTAGAAGTCATTACTCAAACTCAGCCAATCAGCTTCTCTCTCCTGGGATAAGAATTGGGCCTTCTGAGATGCTACTGAGTGTCTGTTGAGCATTTAAAGAGAAAAGTCAAGTCAGCAATGGGGATATCGTGTTTGGTTCTTGTGCCAAGAATCCAGAAATAATTGGTTTAGGAAATAGAGATAGAGGGATAGAAAGAGAATACAGAATAATGACCACGTACAGAGAGAAGCAGAGATCAGAAACCAATTCATTTGAGAGAAACTGAGAGTGAAGCCTCAATTTTCCTTTCTATTGCTGTTTTCAGGATTGTGTGGACATTCATTGCATTCTCTATCCTTTCATTCCATTATATGCTCTGTACCTTGGTGAATACAACCCTCCCATTTTTCCTTTGTTTGTGTGTGTATATGTATATATGTGTAATTGGAAGGGATTTTTTTTTCTTTTCAACCAAGGTATCTCAAGACAGATTTGCATCACGATCTCACTTGTGACGATCAGTAACATTTTCAAGATGGCAGCTTGGTTTTTAGAGTAGAGCCCATGGTCCTGGCACTAGAACCAAGAAGTAGATATCCTATGTTTTAGTGTCTTAGCATCACACTCATTGATTTGTCTGTCACTGATGCTTCAACACGTGCATGTGCTTTTGCTCTGTTTGCATTCTTTGCATCAGCCTAAAATAGATTCTATAATTGATATCCCTCCCAGAGGAGTGTGACTTTCCATCTGGGATGGATTTTCAAAAATTCTTACTGGGAGCCCATAGAGTTGGAAGGACTCCAAGATTCTTCATCACACCATTGGCCAGGCTCTCTGGTCTCCTTCTCTGAAAGGTGTGAATATGACCTTTCCACTGGCCACCAAGGTTGCCATATTCAGCTACTTGCAACTGAGACACAAAGGGCTTCGAGGGAGAACAGCCCACAGAATTCTATTTGAGGAATGCCAAATGGTTCTCTAGGGCCCAGCTGGTACTGCTATCTCTTGCACAGTGCCTGAAATGTGCACAGCTATTTTTGGTGAGTTATAATATTATTGCTCCCAACGACGTCTAATATTAAAGCAAAATTAACAATGCCCTTGAGGAAGGCAGAAAACTCTCGAATCTGCTTAGTTGTGTGATTCATGAAAATCAAAACCTTCATGCTTCGGTTTCCTCATCTATGAGATGGTGATAATAATAATGCCTATCTCACAAGGTTGTTATGGGTATTAAATGGGTTTCTATTTGGAACTTCCTAGAACAGTGCCTGGCTCATAGTATGAGCCCTGTGTTTGTCAAAAAAAAAAAAAAAAAAAAAAAAAAAAAAAAAAGAAATCTTTTCTGTCACTCAACTTGAAACAGCTCAAAGCAAGAAGTCTTTGAAAACTGGACATAAAACAAATTTCCTTTAATTCCTTTTTCTTCTTTTGTCAGATAAGTGAGTTTGAATGTTTTTGTGAAACACTCTTGCCTCCTGTTAAAATGGTGAAAGGATAAAGTCTGGGGCTTTCCTTTACATGATTTGTAAGCTCTTGGATTTAGAGTGTCTGAAGTTTGGAAGTGGGGAGGGCCAGGGAGTTGGGTTCTGGTGGGTCTGGAAAACCACAGGATGAGGCAACACTTCACCAGAGCAAGGCTGAAGGTTTCACTCTGGAAAGGATTTTTTTTTTTTTTTGAGATGGAGTTTCACTCTTGTTGCCCAGGCTGGGGTGCAATGGTGCAATCTTGGCTCACTGCAACTTCCGCCTCCCGGGTTCAAGTGATTCTCCTGCCTCAGCCTCTCGAGTAGCTGGGATTACAGGCATGTGCCACAACGCCCAGCTAATTTTGTATTTTTAGCAGAGATGGGGTTTCTTCATGTTGGTCAGGCTGGTCTCAAACTCCTGACCTCAGGTGATCTGCCTGCCTCGGCCTCCCAAAGTGCTGAGATTACAGGTGTGAGCCACTGTGCCTGGCGGATTTTCTTAACATAGATTATGAGGCATACAATATTGGGCTAGAAAGAAAATGAGAAGTGACGGAGGGACTTGGGAAGTTATAATAATTTTACAATGAATAACAGTCTTTTTTCTGGTAAAAGATTTATTTCTTCCTTCAGCAAGATGTCCATATCAGTTTGTCTGGGCTTCTGCTCCAAAATGGCCTCCCTCAGGATCTAGGCTGAAGGAGCAGCCTCCACGGGGCATTTGCCAGTTATCACAGCCCAGAGAAGCAGGGCAGTGAATTGAGCCCAGGCTCTCAAAGCCTTCACCTGGAAGTGGCACATTTCACTTCAGCTCAAATGTCACTGGCCAAAGGATGGACACACTCAACTGTAAGGAAGCAGATAAGTAAAGTCCTACCATGCATTTGACAGGATTGTAGAATAGCTCCAATAGACCACATGTGACTCCTTCCTCTTTGCCTCTCTCTGGCAACAGCCTGCAGTAGAAGTGCAATACATGTTAGGTGACTGCCTGCCTGATTGTGGAGCTTAGCAAGTGACTGGGACAAAATGGAATCAAAGCCGGAAAACTATGTCTCCTCTTTCTCCTCCCCTTTTGGCACCTCTTTGCTTCTGCCAGGATTCTGACTCTGAAATTGATTATCTGAATGATCCCGGACCATCATTTAGCTATTCTAAGCCTCAGTTCCTGCAGTCGGAAAGGGGGGACATTATTACTCCTATGTAAAGATAGAGTAAGATGGCATCTCTGAAAGCCAGGGTTGATTAAGGCTTGTGCCTCTGGCTGTTGCCCAGTGCCCGCTCTGGGGACCTTGAGTGCCCATTGCCATATGCTGAGCTACTCTACTGGGGCCTGCTGTCCTCAGGCAAGGTCCTATATGAATAAAAGTCTTTGTGAGAATCTATCTTAAAGGTTCAGGCATTGGTTTTATGTGTGTGTGTGTGTGTGTGTGTGTGTGTGTGTGTGTGTGTGTGTGTAATTTAAACTCAGGAATACAGGAGGTGGTCATGGGAGTCAGTGTGGGTCTCTGGGATATGACTACTTTTACATCATAATCCCAAGGAGTTGTTGGTTAAATTGTGGTCAGAGATTACAAGAATACTGGGTTTTATTTTTTTGTTAAGTCAGATTTATTTAGGTTTAATAGACACACAGTACAATTCACTCTTTTCAGTGTGTAGTTCTATGAGTTTGACAAATGCATGCAGTCATGTAGCCACACCTCACAATCAAAATGGAGACCATTTCCAGCCCCCTTAAAAGTTCCCTTGGCCAGGCTTGGTGGCTCACGCCTGTAATCCCAGCACTTTGGGAGGCCAAGGTGGGTGGATCATCTGAGGTCAGGAGTTCGAGACCAGCCTGGCTAACATGGCAAAACCCTGTCTCTACTAAAAATACAAAAAAATTAGCCTGACTTGGTGACACATGCCTGTAATCCCAGCTACTCGGGAGGCTGAGGCAGGACAATCGCTTGAACCTGGGAGGCGGAGGTTGCAGTGAGCCGAGATCATGCCATTGCACTCTAGCCTGGGTGACAAGAGCAATACCCCATCTCAAAAAAAAAAAAAAAAAAAAAAAAAAAAAAAAAAAAAAAGAAAAGAAAAGAAAAGAAAAAGGCTCCTTGTGCCCATTCGTGGACAGCCTCATTTCCTACCCATATCCCTCGCATCCACAGACCAATTTCTTTGTTTTTTGTTTTGCCTTTTATAGAATGTCAGTAAAGCTTCTCTGACCTTTGAACTCACATCAGGTGATAATCTCTTTTAGCATCCTATAGCCCTTATTTCAATTCTAATTATACTGTGTATGCAATTAATTAAAAATTGTTCAATGTCCATCTCTTCTGCTAGACTTCTGCCAGCATGTCTGAAGGAGGGAACTGTCTGCCCGATTCATTACTGTATTCTCAGCAGTCCCATCAAGTAGATGCTCAACAAATGTTTAGTGAATGAATGAGTGACTCAATGACTATAAGTAGAGGCTCTAGGTCACCTTTGACTCAGCAAAAGCAATGTATTATTCAGTGATATAAAATCTATCATATTGTAAAGCATACAGAGACCTTATCATTCAAACAGTCCTGAAGTGTATGGGTAAATTTTTGGAGTTACATTGAATCTGAATACTAGCAATCAGAACTATCCTAGGCAATTCCAGCTGCATGATTGATATATTCAATTAATCAAAAATAAGATGGAAACACTTTATTGTCTTTTGCCATTATTTTATACATCATATTTGAGACTATTTATTTCATAATTTTTACACTCCATATATTTTGTAGCAGATCTGACATGACAGTGATGCTTAAGAGCAAGATCATGAAGTCTTCAAAATCTAGCTTATTTTCTGTGTGCTCATCAAGTTCAGAAAGGATCTCTCTGTATTTTGGCTTGGTTTCTTGTCCCTGTGAGAATAGAGAAATAAAAACCAAATTCATTGTATAGACTTTAGGTTTACAGATCATAAACAATAATGTCTTAGTCTGTTCAGTGTTGCTGTAACAGAATACCCGAGACTGGGTGATTTATAAAGAAAAAAGAAAAATTTGGCTTGCGATTCTGATGGCTGGAAAGTTCAAGATGAGGCATCTGCAATTGGTGAGGACCTCAGAGGGCTTCTACTCATGGTAGAAAGTGAAGGGGAGCTGGTGTATGCACAGATCACACGGCAAGAGAGGATGCAAGAGGAGGAGGGAAGTGCCAGGCTCTTTTGAACAACCAGCTCTCTTGGTAACTAATAGAGTGAGAACTCACTCAACACCCCCACACAAAAGGGAGGTCATTCATTTATTCATGAGGGCTCTTGTCCCATGGCTTCAAACACCTCCCATAAGGTCCTGCCACCTACATTGGAGATCAAATTTCAACATGGAGTTTGGAGGGGACAAACATCCAAATCATAGTAAATAATAAACATGTTATTAACAATAATAACACATCAAGTTGCCAACAGTGCTATCAGTAAAACACCATGTTAAATCTTTTTATGCGTTACCTTATCTAACCATCATAGCGACCTTATTGAATATATACTACTATTATCCTCATTCTACAGATGCAGTTATCAGAGACAGGTGATAATCAACTTGCCCCAAGCTGGGAAGGTTTTGGTGTGGAGCCAGGGTTTGAAGCCTTTCTACCTCTTGAGAGCCCACACTCTTAACTGCTAAGCCATTCTGCCTTTCTTTGAACACACATACTGTGTTTTTAAATTTTCAAAATATAATCTTTGTGTTAGGGAAGGTATCCACCATGAGTTCATTGTCTGAGCCTTAAGATTATGCAGAAATATAGAATACAATATGCTAAAAGAAAATACGTGCTTTGAAAGATTATTTAGCATTCAGTTTGATTATAAATCAAATATATGTTCATAGTCTTTGTAAATCGTCAGATTGAAGGAAAACATCTTAATAGTATATAAATGGAGAGACTTTTTAGTTTCAAATCACAGCTTGTGAAATATCTTCCCCAGTGACGTTAAAAATGTTAGAGTCATTTGATTCACCATTATATTGAACCATATTTGCATTTAGTTTGACCCCAAATGCTCACCTATGTGCTAGGTGTACAAAGCCATCACAGCAATGACTAAGGCACTTTGGGAATGATGCTACATTCCTCTTATAGGCTTAGGCTCATTCTGGTTTCTCACAGCTGTTTCTCCTCAAGAGGTCACCGTCTCCCTATCCATGAGGGCCAAGGGACGCTCTCTATGCTCTCCCTCCAAAACAGCTGAGTGCTATTTGGAAAGGGTCAGATTCCAAGACACAGGTAGATGCTGCCACTCTACTAGCAGAATGGCACACTGTTTGCTCAGAGGTATGAGATAGGTATTGGTCTTCTTTTTTTTCCTGCATATTTTAAGAGCGCACCATTTTCTGAGGTCCAGTCCTCCTGGGGCATGACCTGTCATCTTTCTGTATCTTCCCAGTAGAGCCTTTAGGTGCTTTGTTTTATTCTGTCTGACTGGTTATAAGGTGCTAAGATCCCCAAAAGCATGTTTAGCCCTATGGGAACGGCAATGTTCCCCTTAGAACTCAGGCCTTAGCCAAAAGAACCAGCTCCGTTTATCAGAGGACACAACTGCGATTGAGGAGAAATCCCAGTTAGGAATGAAGTGGGCTCCTGAGCTTTACCATTGACTCATGTGCATGCACCTGCCCTAGGGGGTCTCATGGAGTGCGGTGGTTGGGCCAAGGCAGCATTCTGACAGACGTTGCAGAGAATGCCTTGGGATGAACTGCCCCTCAAGTCCCTGAAATATGGCTCTGCTTTCATCTTGAGCAGAGGGCAGATTACACTGAGGCCTGGGTGTGCCTGCTGCTAGAGAGATCCAGAAATTGGTTGTACTTCTAGGGTTTAGCCTACACTGAGAGACTTGAGGCTGAAGGTGTCTTTCCTAAGGATTGTTTTTTAATTATTTTCCCCTGGTGTTCTGACAGGGATGATGAGTTACATCAAGATGATGCACCCACTAGTTCTTCATTTTCATATGTGTTAAAAGCTTGCTGAGCATTTGCCAGGCTACCAGGTAATGAGCCCCTTTTCTGTCTGGCATATGGGCCCCATTTCTTTTGGCCTTGGATGCAGGCAAATGGTATAGGATTTATTTACCCATCCTTTCCTTAGACTCCCCAAAACTTGTTACCTCTTAATAAATTCTGCCTGATATTTCTGCCTGAAAAAGTAGCTTCCCCCCCCCAAAAAAAATCAGAAAAATACATGATTAATATAGAACATTTAGAAAAAGTAAATTTAAAAAAAGGACTGTGACTGTAACCTTTTACCCCATTACTTAAAATAGCTAACCCTTATTAACTTTTCTTTTCATTCATTTATCTGTGCATTACACTATATTCTCTCTTTCTCCCTTGAAATAATCACCCACTCACAGAAAGTTGTACCCTTGACTCAGCTCCCCGAAGTGGGTGACATCTTATATAACTATAGTGCACTGAAACCATATATTGGTGTGTATGTATGTATATGTGTGCATATATAGAGAGAACACTATCTTTTCAATATTTCAGAACAGATACAGGGACTTGGTGACTGCCCCTATGTGCTTTCTTGCTCTTCCCATCAATAAATATTGATAGTTTAAGCTGATGTGAGGCCCTCTTTTCCTCTTACACATTTTCCCTAGGCTGGTATTTTCCAAAATATGAATACTAACTGTGGTGTTCAATGGCTGAAGTTTGAGAAATATACCCTTAGGTGAGTAAGGTAGTAACCTTTAGGTCAGTGACTGATTATATACTGCTGACTCTCATTTCTATATTTTGAACACAGATCTCTATTCTCACCTTTGAACTCATCTATCCTGTTGCTAAATCTCTCCTCTTAAATATTTCATGGACATCTTAACATTGACACATCCTAATGGAATTCAGCGTCTCCTCCCTTCCTCCACCCCACCTCAAACCTGCTTATTCTTTAGCCTTTTTCTTCTCTAGGAATGGGATCACCATCATTTCTTTCTTAAGTCAGAAATTGGGTTGTCATCATTTGCTTTCATGTCCTTCAACTCTCACAGTCAATCACTTGTCAGATCTTGTTCATTCCACCTTCTAAATGTCTCAACTATTTGTCTGTTTCTCTCCATCTTCATTGCCGTAGTCTAAGCCATTACCGTCTTTCTCTTGAATTGCCTCCCTACAGTTAGTTATTCCCTTTTTTTCCTATTCCACCCCCAACCCCAGTCTGTTCTCTGTACTGCGGCTGGTGTAATTTCTTAAGCCTGGACGTAGAAACTGTTCCTGGCTTCCTCTTGCTATCAGGCTATGCTTCTGTAAGATTTGGCTTCTCCTCACCTTCCCAGCCTCATCTCTAACCACTTCCCAGCTACCGTCCCATCCCTTCTCACCAACTGGCCCTCCAGATCTCTGCTTGGGATGCCATCATTCTTACTCCCCCTGGCCTAGCTACCTCCTGCTCACCCTTCAGATCTCAGCTATACCTTAGTTTTCCAGGAGTCCATCTTTGACTACCTGCCCCAAGATAGTTCCTTTGTTTTCTCTCACTGAATGTTCTACTCTTTCATACCCTTCGACTATTTTTAATTACTTTTAGCATATTTCTTTCCCCTGGTGAGGATTGCTGTCTTCACTGCAACAACTCCAGCGCAGCTCACTGCCTGGCATAAGGTAGATGTTCAATAAACATTTGTTACGTGAGACAACAGACAGGGACCTGGAGGTGGAGTTCTTCGCTCGTTGGGTCAGCCATGAGGGTGTGGTTCCTGTTTCTTTATGCAAGTTAATTCTCTTACCTCTGTGAAATTCCCAAATTGGGTTTGCAGCAGATCTTTGGCAGTAGCTTTTTCAAGTTTACCATCAGAGTCAGAAGAATTTCTGAAAATCAGAGCAGTGGTGGCAATGGCTTTTTCCAGATCTGAGCACTTCCTCAGAGCTAGGAGAGAAGAAATGTGCAACGAAATATCCTGAGTTAGAAATAACCCTTCCCCAGACCTGCTGTTGTATCTTTCAAGGGAACCGTGGGGAACCTTCTAAATCTCGGCCCTTTGCCTCCTATCTGGGAGCAGGATGCGGGAGTTTCCGATCCTGCATCTTTAAACAACGGAGAACAAAATTTCCCTTAATAGCAATTAGAATTAGTAGAGTTAGAAATGAGATTTACCAACTGGTTGCCATGTGACCTTAGAAAAGTCCCTCACCTCTGTAAGCTTTGGTTTTCTGATCTGTAATTTCATTCAGCTATTCAACAAATATTGATAGAGCATCTACTATGGATGAAGCTCAGTCCTTGATATTAGGAATCACTGAATAAAATGAAGTCCTGCTCTTGTGGAATTTATATTCTGTGTCAGACACAGCATCACTTCATGTCAGTATGATAAAGGAGAATGACTTTCGGGAAAAGCTCTTTGCTATAATGATGAATGAGGGTTCTCTTTGACTCGTGGCCTAAAACAGAGTGATCTCCCAGCTGGTTTCTCTCAGGTAAGCTCCTTGATAGGGCAATGCTAATTTGTTTCTTTCCACTGCATTGCTGTGAACACAGGGAAATGTACAAGGTACCATGAAGAAAATTCATATGTTCTGTGTTCTTTTAGTCACCAATACATCCCCTAGTGTATAACTTACCACACTTTACAGTTATTACAGGTTTATCTGTCCTTTCCTCAACTAGAAAACAGTGTCCATGGGCCAGGGATCAGATCTTTTTTCTTAAAATCACTATATTCCCAGTGACCAGTACAAATTTCTGCTACATTGTAGGTGCTAATAAATGGTGTTAAATGAATGAATGCAAAGAAAATAAAAACAAAATCTCCCAGCTTTCAGCCCAGGTAATGTGCAACAATGACAGGTTCAAAGAATGATGTTCAGTCAGAATAACATGATTTTCATATTGAGTGCTTACCAAGTACTTCCCAGCACATAGAGTGAGCAAACCCAGATGTGGGGCCAGGCACAGTGTCTCATGCCTATAATCCCAGCACTTTGGAAGGCTGAGATGGGGTGATTGCTTGAGGCCAGGAATTTGAGACCAGCCTGGTCAACATAGCAAGATCCTTGTCCCTATTTTTTTTTTAATTAAAAAACCTTAGATGTGGTTTCTACTCTCATAGATCTTATGATCTAGCAGAGAAATCAATAATAATCAAGAGTGTGTATATGTATACACATGTATTTATTTTTTGTTATTTGTCCACATACATGTTTTATATATATATTTACAACTTGTGGTGTATGAAGCAAGGAAGGTACTGAGACAGGAAAAAACTCACAGAGTGGGTCTGGGTGGAAAACTACTTAGATGGGTGCTCTGGAAGGCCTCCATGAGTAGATTAATATTTAAGCTAAGATTACTAGCATGAGGAGGAGCCAGCCATGAAAAGGGTAAGGGTCAGGGTGAGATTAGGAATTTGCTGAATGTTCCAGGCTCGGGAAGCCAGATATGTGAAGGCTCAGGTCGGAAGAAATCTGGCATATTTGGCAGATTTCTGAAAGAAGACAGTTGTGACTAGAGTCTAGGGGCTGGAAGAATGTTTGTAGGCAAAAGCTAGATCATACAGGACTTACAGGCCATGTAACGGAATCAGGATTTTCTTTAAAGTGGAAAGAGAAGGCATCGAAGCATTTTGAGCATGTAATTTTTCAGTTAAAGATGATGAGGAGGGACAAGAGTGAAGATAAATAGGTGAAAGGAGGGAGTGTGTGGGCCTTCTCGGTTTATATCGTATCTCTGAGCAGTGCCCAGGCTACATATTTGGTTAAATAAAGTTCACATTGCTAAGAAGTGGCAAAGAAAGTATTTGAAACCTTTGACTTCAAAGTCCATAGAAAGATCAGCCACTTAGGAGTATCTTTTTGCAAGGGCATCCCCATGGTGATTGTGGAATCCAGATATTTTTTGACCCTCTAATGAAGTTCGGGTCTGACTGCACTCTGAAATGGGAACTCCATCTGGTCTAGCTAGCCAACTTCCCATTCTTTTCCTCCATCTCTTTTAAAAAATAGCATGCCTTTCCCCTAACTATAAAATAGCATATGGCCATGGTAAAAACAGAGCTAGAAAATATTAAAAATAAAAGATAACGAGGAACTCTGGTTGTTCTAATAACACTGATGATATTTGGTGAGGTGTTTCAGTTTCCTGTTTCTATGGTTGGATTCTTCCCTTAATAAACCCAGCATGTTGCCTCTTAATTCCTTCGCTGTCTGCCTTGCAGAGTTGGGAACTAGTATGTGAAAGCATATTGTAAAGGGCTAAGTGCAACTGAAAACACAAGGGGCTGCTGTTTCTCTTTTGGCATCTTTTATTGGCTCTCTTGCCTCTGGAATGGGGGTACAGGGAAGGACGTTAAGCCCGGCCAGGTTCTGCTGCCCTCTTTGTTATTCTCTAGCTCACTGTCAGTACTTTAATAATACTGAACTGTATGTAGTCCCTAAATACTCTATCCATCCAACAAGCATTTATTGGCAAGTATTACCAGGCCCTGTGATACTTCTGGGGCGTAGAGCAGTGAGCAACATCAAAAGAACAAACCCTGACTTTTCGGAGCTTGTGTTCTGGTGGGCAATAATATATGACACACTTTCTATGTGCCAATCACTCCTCCATGGGATGCATGCACATGATTCAACTCACTATATTCTGATGTCAGTCTGATGAGGTAGGTCTTAGTATCAACCCCACTCTATCGATGAAGAAATGGAGACAGCGAGAGGCTAAGTATTATAGCTTGCCTCACAACAACTCTGGTTTCACTCCAAGATGCACACTGCCTCTAAGTGTTGTTTTTTCAGGCAGTGTATTTTGCAGGACTCTTTCCCAAACTCCCAGATGGGGCTACATGTCCCTCCTTTGTGCTTCTATAATTCTTAAACATAACCTTTTCATAATCTTCACACTGAAACACTCTGTCTACATTATCTTCTACATCAGTGCTGCCCCCCCACCAAAAACAATTTGAACCACAATCATAATTTTAAAATTTCTGATAGATAGCCACATTAAAGAAGTAAAAAGAGGCCAGGCACGGTGGCTCAAGCCTGTAATCCCAGCACTTTGGGAGGCCGAGATGGGCGGATCACGAGGTCAGGAGATCGAGACCATCCTGGCTAACCCAGTGAAACCCCGTCTCTACTAAAAAATACAAAAAACCAGCCGGGTGAGGTGGTGGGCGCTTGTAGTCCCAGCTACTGGGGAGGCTGAGACAGAAGAATGGCATAAACCCAGGAGGTGGAGCTTGCACTGAACTGAGATCCAGCCACTGCACTCCAGCCTGGATGACAGAGTGAGACTCCATCTCAAAAAAAAAAAAAAAAAAAAAAAAAAAAAGAAGTAAAAAGAAACAGGTAAAAGTTAATTTTAATAATCTATTTTATGGAAGCCAGTATATTAAAATATTATTTCAACATGTCACCAATATAAACAAATTATTGGGATATTTTACATTTTTTTTTCCTACTAAGTCTCCTAAGTCTTAACACATCTCAATTCAAATTAACCAAATTTCAAGTGCTCATTATCTACATGTAGCTCGTGGACGCTATATGTATAACACATTGGACTGTGTATTCTTTGCAGACAGTTACTGCCTCTTGTTTATCTTTGCATTCATTCCCAGGCCCTGGCATGCTGTAGGCCTCACTATACATGTGTTAAACTGGGCTGATTTGAACTTCAGAACAATTCTCTGCCTCTGCCTCTTCCTCTTCACCTGCTCTGGAACGTGGAACACTCAATCTCCTAATTCCTTTACTGTCAATTCAAATTGAATGGTGTCATGGAAATACCAGTCTCAATACAGCAGGATGAAAGAATCTTCTCATTTTAGAACTTGTCCTGATATTTGTTATTTTTGTAAATGATGTGAAGACCTACAGGAGAGAAGTTGTTTGCTCAAGCTCACATAGGTAGTATATATCAGAACTAAAAACTAGGTCCCGGCTGTCTACTCTTTAGGTCAGTAATTTTCCCAGTACTTCTCAAATTTTCCCACAGCAAAAATACCCTGGGTGTTAGAGGCAAATATGTACTCACCCTGCATTCCTAAGCCTCATGAGATCAGGGGCGTAGGCCCAAGTAGCCAGCAGAGAAAATGTGGGTTTGTATTGACTTCTATGTCACGACCTATCCATGTCTGATTTCGATGAATAACATCTAGAATTATTTCCCACTAAATAAACTACATTCTGGGGAGATGAGTCATGTGTATCCTGTGATTTTTTTAAGGCATAGGAATAAATGTGGTTCAGTGGTCTGATTTAAGGAGTCTGGTGCTAGGAATGTTGTGTATGTGGGCAGGGGTGGGTGTGCAGTGGGGTTGACAGAGTTACAATCTCAACCTCCCAGAAGGAGAAGTTATGTTAGACACGTGATGGGACAATTCTCGAAAGTGCCTGAAATTGTGTAAATTATTGAAACATAAATCACGAGTCTGCTGTGTTGTAATAATATAGAAATGGTTCCATAAAGATGGAAATGTATTTAAATAAAATTACAGAGTCTCTTTTGGAGAGTTTGGCTAGTCATCTAGGAGGCAAAAACCTGTAATATAGTAACGTACAACTGTGCTTGTTACTCTGTAAACATGTGAAGCCTTATAGTTTTGAATAAAATAATGTTCCAAGTGTACGAGCATTTTTTCTTATGTTGTTATTTCCATGGCAATGTCGTTAGTCCTAAAGTTATTTTACCTATGAAATTGAATTCCAGGGCAAATATTTACACTTTGAGAGGTGGCCACATTGTTTCCACTCAGTCAACAGAGGCAATTGGGGGCTGATTGCATCCTGAGGTCCACTCAACATTCATGAGTCAGATACTCATGGTCCCGCTCTAGACATTCTGAGGATGCTGCCCTTGGAGATGCAACTGGATATGGTGGGGAGAACACTGAATTAGGAACCAGGGGATCCATGGTCTCATCTCAGCTCTGTCTTTAATGAGCTGTATAAGTTTAGGCAAGTTAATTCCTACTCCTGGACCTCAGTTCCCAGATCTTTAAAAAGAACATCGTGAATGTTTGATGATTTATTCAAAAGTTCCCTTACATCCCTGGCATTCTCTGATATCCTATTATTTTTTTAACACTTGGCATGCCATCTTGGTAGAGGATAAAAATGTACATCTCAGTCATCTATGCCTTACCTTTCACTGAAGCCAGTTGTTTGGGTATTGAAATGCTGCCAAAAAAATGAAAGAAATATAATGATTCTGGGAGTTGGGGTATTGACATCAGCATTAAAGCAGAGCAATACAACAATTTAAAAATTATTTATTTTGATAAATATTCTCTGACATTTTAGTGGAGCAGTCATCTGTCTTCCAAAATCCTTTTTCGTCTTGCCACATAGTAAAGAAATGCCTGCACATGGCTGGCCAGCTAGCCCACATATTTCAGTTTTCCTTGTAGTTTTGCAGCTACATGACTGAGTTCTTCCAGATGGAAATGGAGCAGAAAAGAAGTGAACACGTTCTGTGTAAGCTCCTCCATGCTGTATCCCATTCAAGCTGACTAAGGGGGAAATTATCAGGAAGACTTTAGAAGCCACATTCTGATCAGCCTGTGTCTCACGTGATTGCATGGAGTAAAACTGCCACAGACCTGGAACTCCCACTCTGGACTGTCACATGACAAAGAAAAAAGAACTTCACGTTCTGTAAAATGCTCAGACTTTGAAGTTTCTTTGTTCCAGCAGCTTAGCCTTCCTAACTAAGAATCTGGGTATTATGCTGAGGTGTGGAATGTATGAGTGACTGATAGAGACATTCCTACCCTCTTGGGGCTTAGTCTAGAAAGGAAGACAGTTTACTAGGCAGGTAACTCGATAAAAAGTGATGGCGAGCACATAGAGAGGGCAAAGAAGTACTAACCTAGTCTACAGTCAGGGTAATGGCATTCTGCCTGAGCCTAATGAATCAGTAGTGAAGAAGGAGGAAGAGTGTTCCATGCAGAGGGAACTTATGTGGCAGAAATCACAATATGATTGAAGAACTAGAGGAGGTATAGTGTGGGTGGAACCTAGAGAAAGAAGGAGATAGTGATCAAAGGCCAGGCAGGGCCAGGGCATATTGAGCCTTGGAGGTCTTATGAAGGATGCCAGTTATTATCCTAAGTGCAACAGGAATCATGTGATCAGATTTGCATTCTAGGAAATTATTTCATGATTATATCAGAAGTAGACTGAAAAGGGGCCAAATTGGAGGCAGGAAGTTGTATCTTGCTCCCTTATCAACAGCAAATCAAAGTTTGCTTGATTTTTCAACCCCTAATGACTGGAGTGTTTTTTGAGAAAGCCAATAAGAATAGAATTTGGTAACACCTCAGATAACTCCTTAAAAGGAACTTTTGAGCTCAGGATCTGGTTTTGGCATTAACTAGTTGAGGGAACTTTGTCTTTGGGGGTCCTCATTTTTTTCACTTGTAACATTATAAAGCTGGACCTGTGTTATCTTGAACCCTTCATGGTCTTCTTGGTGAGTGCCTCCTGCTCTTCTACAACCTCTGCACCATTATTATTTCCTTTACAAAATGAAGGACGTTTCACTTTGCACAATGTGCACTTGGAACATGGCATGTATTTCTTTCTATTGCCATCATTGAGAAGCAAGCACTAAGCAGTCCATCTCCATATCTCCTTCCCCTGGCCTTGCAGAGTACCTAGCACTTGCTAGGTGTCCACAAAAGGTTTTTGGAACTGAAGCCAGTCTCCTAATTGAAATTATATGAGAAAGAACATTTTTCATTTATTAAACCTAACTTTACACATTTGAATAATATAAAACAATTCTCTCTGTTGTGGATAATTTCAGAGAATATGCTACACAGGTAAGTCATTACCAATTTTGATTTACAAATGTTTCTCAAGGGCAATCAAAGACATTTGCATTAATTGCACCATCTTTTCACTTTGCAGTCAAGGCTGCGAGTTTGTTGTCTTCGTTTTTCCAAGTCAATTTAAAGCTGGATTAGGGTAGGTAATAGGCACCAAACTGGCAATAACTTGGCTTTTAAAGCTGTTGACATAAACTCTTTGGAAATATATCCACTAGCTTAAATGAAACGCAATAAAAGACAGCCAAGTGCCACTGACCTTTTGGGCATTTTCCGAGGTGCTCAGGTGGATGTTGGGGCTGCACAAGGATTGGGATCCCCTTCCAAGTGGAGAGCTTTGTGCTAGGTACTGTGCATACAGCCACCCATTCTCTTGTCTTCTGTTTTGTGTCAGTCCTTCCTAAGCAACAGCCACTTGCCCACTGTTACTATTGTCATTCAATCCATGACAACTATACGATTGCGTGTCTAGAAGAACTTTCCACAGCGTCATTGTATGTAGACATCAAATCATTCAATAAACACTTTCATGCCTACTGCGAGCCAGGCACTGTACAAGCTGCTGGGGAAACAACAGTGAGCAAAATCAGATGTAGACCCTGGTCTCAGGGTGTTTAGTGGGAATGACTGATATTAATCAAGTAATTGCACAAAAAGTCACACCTGTGAATAATACTATGCAAGGCAGATGCCATGAGATTGACATCAGTCAGGGAGTCATTGGGGCATCCCTGGGGAAGTGATGCTTGATGATGAGTTAACTAGGCGCAACTAGGCGCAAGGATAAGGGATCCATATTGTAGACAGAAGGAATAGCCTGTGCTGAGCCCTGGGGCAGGAGGGAATGTGGTGATCAGAAGGGACTGAAAGAAGGCCAGCATGACTGAACCAGAGAGATTGGGTGTGTGTGTCTCAAGCTGAGGCTGAAGAGCAGACTTGGTGGCCAGGCCATGTAGGAACTTGTAGGTCACTGTAGGATTTTTTTTTTTACTGTATGTCAAAAGAATAGGAAGTCCTTTGTGTATTTTAAGCAAGGAGGTTAATGAAGTTAAATTTACATTTTTGAGAGATCACCCCAACTTCAATGTGAGTAATGGTTTAGAGAGGTGGACAGGATAAATGTAGCAAGGCCGATAGGAGGCTATTTCACTTCTGGTAGCTTAGAGCCCTTTCTGTAAAAATGAGAGGGTGTATCAGCTCAGCCAAATGAATCCAGTTCAGGAAAGACATGTCAAACAATTGCATAAGTCACTGGTGAGCTGATGGGTGAGAGGAGCTAGAATTCTCAAGAGAAGCTAAGAATAATCATTATTCAGGCTATGATAGGCTCCAGGGTCTCTGCTGTCTTATTGCTGCTTCACTTCACTGGTCACTGCTCCACCATCAAATGGCCATGTGTGTCACTCTCCCATTGCCTGCTTCTCTTTGTGGGTTTTCTTTTTTCTCTTCCCTCTACCTCTTCATTAATTTCTTTAGCATTTTTAATTCAAATTTGGGATGCAGGGGAGAGTTTGATTGATCTTACTAATTACCGTTGCCCATGCTGGTCAGAGTTTTAGTGCCAGTTCACCCCGTAGGTTGTCAGTTACCCCATGCAATTATCTTCTGTGGGTCACGCGATGACCCTGAGCCAGTCTCACTGCTCAAGTGAAACCCTAGAGATGGCTTCCTCAGAAGGGGGAGTCTGGGCAAGTTTCCCAAAATTTGGATTTTCAACAAACACTTCAGGTGATTCTTATGTGGGTTGTGTTGCAGAGTTGTTGGCAGTGGTTAAAAACAGACTTTGGAGTGGCAAGAGCTGGGTTTGAATTCTGACTCTGACACTTCCTAGTTGTGTTACCTGGCATAAGATCCTTAAAGCTGCTAAGCTGGCTTTCTCATCTGTGAAATATTTTCCCACTGGAATTTTTGTGAAGGCTAAATGAGTATGTGTTTTGGGGCACTCAGCACAGTGAGGAGCAATCAATAAAATAACAGCCGTAGAGAAGATGATATTACATATGACAGTATCAGAGACATTCACAGAAGGATGTGCAACAAGCAAAGTCAGGAAACTATACAGAGGTGCTGCAGCATCCAGAGATTAGCAATAGTGGGAAGCTGTTACCACCCTTAGTTCTGAGGGGCAAAGAGAGAAAATATTATAGCGTTCTAGTGAGAGCTGAATTCTTGGAGCAGATCCACTTGACAGCAGCTGTGATTGAAGGGAGACAGCTACTCTTAGAAATGTAAGCAAACGAGGGAGGGAGGGCAAAGAAACACCCTACGCTCTGAGCTCCATCCTGTGCCTCCAATTGACTAAGCCAATCAGGAAACTGGCAGTGAGGGAGCCCGGGAGATGGGGTCTGTAGGAATCAGCCTCTGGGGGCATAGAGAAGGGCAGAGAATGGAATGGGAGGGAGAGTTGAACAAATGGGCAAGAAACAGCGTGATGATACTAATGATGATGATAATGATGACAGAAGCAAAATACTGGAAATCTGAGATTTTTTGATTATCTTCTTATTGTCAGGATTAAATTAAAGCTGACATTATCAGAGAGACACAGTAATTTTTACAGACATTTTAAGTGAAAGTGCACCCTTTTTTCTACATCAGAATCTCATCTCACAAAACGTTCAGGCTGTTTACACACAGTATCAAACTATCTGGGCAAAACATTGTTCCAAAAATCCCTCAGTCAACCTGGCCCTTTGGCAATGTGAGGGCAGGGCTCGACTGTACTGAGTAGATATCCATGTGGGGAAAGGAAATGTGTTGATGGCAGCAGGGGTTTGACAAGCAACTCCATATGGATTTACTGACAAGCACACAAGACCACGGACCTGAAGGTCGCAGCAGTGGGGCTCTCGTCTGTGGGCTGGGCAGCTGCCGGCAGTGGAAGATTAGCACAGTATTAACAGTGCTTGAAATTTGGTAAACTATTGGAGTGAGAAAAAAATGCCATCACAGAGAAAAGCTTTTTTTTTAACCAGGTTCGCTCTTTACACTTGAGTCTGCCAACTTGCTTCCTATTCAGCAAAAATTAAACATCAGGTAATAGGAGTGAGAGTCTAAAAGACTTGCCTTTGAAAGTTTGACTTATGCTTTTTTTTTTTTTTTTCTCTCCCCTGGTGCTAAGTTATTTATTGAGGGTTCTGGAAACTCGGTAACTTCATGAACTGTGTTTCAGGGAGTGTTAGAACCACTGGAATGAATGCAAAAATTTTCATGTGTATGGGAATTTTCCTGGCAGAAAGGATTACTAGATTCTCCTAGAGGCCTATAACAACTGAAGAGTCATTGTTGGATGTGAATGCCAACAGGCTGGTCATGAGGTTGCCTTTTTGAAAAAAACTGCCCCCTGCCCAAGCCTCACTCACAGAGAAATAGTGTGTGGACCCTTAGTTTCATGGTCAGTTAATATGTTAAAATATATTATTGTTATATTAATATAATATTTATATAATATTGTTTAACAATGCATAATTGTTAAAATTTCTGCATTAACTGGTGTTGTGTGAGGTGTTTGATAAATATTCTTTTTATTTTCAATAACTGTTAGAAATAGGAATTGCCATCATTTGCAAATGATGAAAATGAAGTGTAGAGGAGTTAAATTCCTTGTCCAAAATCCTCTGGCTAATTAATGGATAAGCCTCAATTCAAATCTAAGGCTGTGTGGTGTTTCAAACCTGATGCTATTTATTTTACATCATTTCACCTCTTACTGCACTGTGATCATGAAAATTAAAACCACAGTTCTTGTTTCCTAAGCTGACAAATCATAACTCTCTATAGGTCTCATGAGAACTCACCAGAATTTTTCTAGTTCAAATCAGCCTCTTCTCCCTCTAAATATCCTCAAAGCATGTTTTACTTTTATTTAGCATCTCTTATCATTGCTTTATGTTTATAATTACTTATTATTTGCCTTATCTCCTCACTAGGTTGAGAAAATTAATAATAATAATAATAATAGTAATAAATAGCATTGATTTAAAATCTCCTAAGCACTGGACATTGCTTCACATGTATCCTCTCATTTAATTCTTAGGACGCTCTTTTGGTGGGCACTATTGTGATTGTTTGCGTTGTGCAGATGAGGAGACCTGGACTTTCCCAAGAGTACATAGCTAATAAGACTTGGGGTTCAAGCACAAATCTTTCTGAGTCCAAGAATCAACCTGTAAGTCACTATCTTCTCATCAACGATCATGGCTTAATCATTTTTGTATCTTCTGTTCGTGGTCTAGCATCATGAAATGTTTATGTAATTGGACATTTGTTGAATACAGCATGACCTAGAATCTAGAGTGTGATAGCCACTGGGGAAGCTGGGCTTGTGTCTGGGGTCGGGACATATTAATATATAGTGTCCCTGCTCCCTCCCTGCTTTCAGAGGAACCTGAGAAAGAAATGGAATCCCCAAGGAAAGGGTGTCATGCCCACTAAAGGAAGAGATGCCAAGGGTGAGGGGTGTGTTTTGCACACCTTCAAAAAATATTCATTTGAGGATACCATAGTTTATGTATTCATTCTCCTGCTGATAAATATTAGGTTTATTTTCAGTGTTGAATCATTATGAATAAAGCTTCTATGGACATTTTTCTACATGTATTTTTGTGTATCTAATCACTCATTTCTTTTGCATATAGACATGGACTTGCTGGGTCACAAGGTAGATTCTGTTTAATTTTCTCAGAAACTGACAAAGTTTTCTAAAGGAGTGTTCTATTTTACACTTCCACCAGTAATGCAGTGATATATAAGAGTTCCAGTTATTCACATCTTCACCAACACTTGGCATTGCCAGTCCTTTTAAACTCAATTCATTCTGACATTACAGTGTGGTTTTAATTCGCATTTCCTTAATAATGAATGGTATTTGAGTACCTCGTTATATGCTTACTGGCCGTGTGGTTATCTTTTTTGGAACACTACTCAGCAATAAGAAAGAACAAAATACAAGTACACACCACAACATGAATAAACTGTGAAACCATTATCCTGAGCAAAGAAGCCAGGCACAAAACAGAATATTTATGTTGTATGATTCTATTTAAATAAAGTTTAAGAAAAACAAAAATTAATCTATAATGGTAAAAGTTAAAATAGTGGTTACCTCTGGAAGGAAAATTAATTGTGAAGTAGCACAAGAGGACTTTCTGGGATAACGAAAATGTTTTATATTTTGACCTGGGAGGTGGTCACATGGGTGTATCCATACATGAAGAAAATTTACTTCAATAAAGTTTATTAAAACTTTTGCCATGTGAGTTCATGTAAGAATGAAATTTAGAAGGCTAGGACCACCCCAGATTGAAGCCACTACCAAGGGAGGTATTGAGTATCTTTCCCTGCCAATGCCACTGTGGTTCCCCAGACAAGGGGAAAGTAGAGCTCTGCTCACCACCCGCTAGTCATCTGGTCTTGTGTTTGAGTCTCACCCTTTATTCTGCAAGGCAAAACTTAGTCTTAGGAACTTGCTCTTCCAGCTAAATATGCCCTCAATTCTATCAGTAAAGGTACTCCTTTCCTTTCCAATGGAAACTTGGTAGGAATAACTTTGTTGAAATCTTTAATTTTGTTGCCATAAACTCAGTTGAGCAAACTACAAAGTTGGGCTCAGGGCATTTGGGATGATTTCTATTGATGTTTTTAAAGGTCTAATTTAATTCTGTTCTTCTGTAGTCAGTCCTTTTCTTTTTCTGCGGTAGAAGGAGACCAGAAACTTACTTTCATTTCTGCTAAGGCAGTATCTTGCGTAGCCAAGCAATGGCAGTCTCACGTTTAGATTGCAGCGATGGTGCAGCAACTGGCACCACACTGCCCTGCCACTCCCTTCTCACTTGATTGTCCTTGCCAAGGTGGGAAGCTGGTGCGAAAGGACAAAGAGAACTACTTATACCACTAAATCTTCTTCACTTAGCCATAACTATGTGCAAGAAACACAAGGTCATTCTGATATGAATTTTGTATCCCCTTCCCATAATTGACCATTTGTTGGGTCTCTACTATGTTACTAATGTGGTGAGAGTTTTTCATTTTTCTTAATTTTTGAAACATTGTGGGCCGGGCGCGGTGGCTCAAGCCTGTAATCCCAGCACTTTGGGAGGCTGAGACGGGTGGATCACGAGGTCAGGAGATCGAGACCATCCTGGCTAACACGGTGAAACCCCGTCTCTACTAAAAAATACAAAAAAAAAAAAAAAAAAACCAAAAAAAAACCAAAAAAAAAAAAACACTAGCCGGGCGAGGTGGCGGGCGCCTGTAGTCCCAGCTACTCGGCAGGCTGAGGCAGGAGAATGGCATGGACCCGGGAGGCGGAGCTTGCAGTGAGCTGAGATCCGGCCACTGCATTCCAGCCTGGGAGACAGAGCGAGACTCCGTCTCAACAAAAAAAAAAACAAAAAACAAAAACAAAAACAAAAACAAAACAAAACAAAAATTGTGGTGTAATATGCATACCATGAAATTTATCAGCTTTAACATTTTTCACATGTACAGCTCAGTAGCATTGAGTATGTTAACATGGTTCTGCAACCATCACTGCCATTCATCTTCAGAACTCTTTTCATCTTGCAAACTAAAATTATGTGTCCATTTAACACTAACTCCATTCTTCCTCCTTCCAGCCCCTGGCAACCAACATTCTACTTTCTGTCTCTATGAATTTGAGTGCTTTAGGACCTAATATAAGTGAAAACATACAGTAATGCCTTTTGGTAACTGACTTTGCCCTAAAGGTTCATGTGTGCTATAGCATGCTTCAGAATTTTCTTTCTTTTTAAGGCCCAGTGCATGTATAAATGTATATGTCACATTTTGTTTATCCATTCATCCATGAATGGACACATGGGTTGCCCCCACCTTTGGCCTATATGAATAATACTTCTGTGAACACATGTGTACCAATACCTGTTTGAGTTCCTGCTTTCAATTCTTTTGAGTATACATTTAGAAGTGAAATTGCTGGATCACATGGCAAAGGTATTTTTAATTTTTGAAGGAACCACCATACTGTTTCCACAGTTGAAACATTCCCACCAGTAGGATACAAGGGTTCTGATATCTCCACTTTCTTGACAATAGTTCTTTTAGGTTTTGCTTTGTTTCAATTACAGCCTTTCTAATGAGGTGGTATCTCATTGTGGTGTTTTTTTGTTTGTTTGTTTGTTTTTTGGCATTTTCCTAATGATTAGTGATGTAGAGCATCTTTTCAAGTACTGTTTGGCTATTTGTATATCTTCCTTGGGGAGATGTCTATTCACATCCTTTACCCAATTAGAAAAAAGTCAGGATGCTTTTTGGTTTGTTCATTTGTATTTCTTTTTATGTTTTTGAGATGGAGTCTTGCTCTGTTGCCAGGCTAGAGTGCAGTGGCATGATCTGGGCTCACTGCAACCTCTGCATACCGGGTTCAAGTGATTCTCCTGTCTCAGCCTCCCAAGTAGCTGGGACTACATGTGCATGCCACCATGCCCAGTTAATTTTTGTATTTTTAGTAGAGACAGAGTTTCACCATGTTGGCCAGGATGGTCTCGATCTCTTGACCTCGTGATCCGCCCTCTTTGACCTCCCAAATTGCTGGGATTACAGGCATGAGCCACCACGCTGAGCCACCATGCCAGGCCTATTTTTTTGTTTTTGAGTTGTAGAAATTCTTTATATATTCTGAGAAAGTTGTGCTTTTGAACATCTCTTTTAATGCTCATAATAACATGAAAAAGAAGTATCATTAACTCAACTTTACATATGAGGACCCTGTAACACACATACAGAAATTAATGTTAGCAATTAATTCACTAAATGCATATTTATTGAAGGCTTACTATGGGTCCAACACTATTAATAGCAATGAGAATGCAACGCAATGCTGAGACAAAACTAACAAAGATTCCTGCCCTCTTACAGCATACATTCTAGTAGGAAGACACAGAAACAAGATTAATAAATATAATATAGAATACATTAGAGGTGATAAGTTCTAAAGAGAAAACAAAATTGAGCAGGGATGGGGAATATGTAATACTGGTGGGGGATGGGGAGGCCTGTGATTTTAAACAGGTTTGGCAAGGAAGGTCTCCTGACATGATTTTTGACTGAAGATCTAAAGGAAGAGATGGGGGAAGCATGAGAGTGTCTGGGGGAATAACTTTCTAGACAATAAAGAAGTAGAAAAAATCAAAAATGTGTATCTCTCAGGCTCCTAATAATAATAATAATAATAGTAATATGCTAATAATCACTCTTCTAACCACTGTTGTCACTAGTATTTTTCAGCAAATGTGCTGTATAATTTAAAACTTTTTTTTTAATTTTGAGATAATTGCAGATTCACATGCAGTTGCAAAAATGAATGCAGACATGCCACGTACCCTTTACTCAGTTTCCCCAATGATAACATCTTAGTAAATATTATGACCAAGATATTGACATTGATACAGTCAAGAGGAGTATGTCTCCGCCAGGCCCAGTGGCTCACACCTGTAATCCCAGCACTTTGGGAGGCTGAGGTGGATGGATCACCTGAGGTCAGGAGTTCAAGACCAGCCTGGCCAACATGGTAAAACCCCATCTCTACTAAAAATACAAAGAAAAAAAAATTACCTAGGCTTGGTGGTAGGTACCTGTAATCCCAGCTACTTTTGGAGGCTGAGGCAGGAGAATTGCTTGAACCTAGCAGGTGGAGGTTGCAGCGAGCTGAGATGGCGCCATTGCACTCCAGCCTGGGCGACAAGAGCAAAATTCTATCTCAAAAAAAAAAAAAAAAGAGAGTATGCCTCATGTTGGCCCTTCTTTCCCACCCCCACTTCTCCTTAAACTCTGGCAACCACTAATTTATTCATTTATTCTATGACTGTGTCATTTCAAGAATGTTATATAGATGGAATCATGCAATATGTAACCTTTTGGGGTTGGATATTTTTCATTCACATAATTCTCTGGAGATTCACCTAGGTTGTTGCATATTTGTTATTTGTTGTTGCTGAGTAGAATTCCATAGTATGTATGCAGCACTATTTGACTAACCCATTGAAGGACCTCTAAGTTGTTACCAGTTTTAGGTTACTATGAATAAAGTGTTGCAAATATTAATGTAAGGTTTTTATGTGAACTTTGGTTTTTATTTCTCTGAGACAAATGCTCAGATGTGCAATTACTGGGTTGTATGGTAGTCGTATATTTAGTTTTGTTAGAAACTGCCATCAACTTTTCCAGATTGGTTGTGTCGCTTTACATCACCACTAGCAGTATATGAGTGATCAAGTTTCCCGGAATCTTTGCCTATATTTGGTGTTATTATTATTTTATGTTTTAACCATTCTGATAGTTATGCAGTGATATTTCACTTTGGTTTTAATATGCATTTCTCTAATTACTAACAATATTGAACATCTTTTGTGTGTTTATTTGCCATTTGTAGATTTTTTCAGTGATATGATTATTTCATGTGTTTTGCTAATTTTCTAATAGAATTAAAAAAAATTTACTGTTGAGTTTTGAAAGTTCTTTATATGTTCTAGCTATTTCTTTGTCAGATATGTGGTTTGTAACTATTTCTCCGTT
Organism: Macaca nemestrina; assembly: GCF_043159975.1. NCBI lineage: Eukaryota > Metazoa > Chordata > Mammalia > Primates > Cercopithecidae > Macaca > Macaca nemestrina. The sequence continues at coordinate 127,182,057 of NC_092126.1, read as the reverse complement.
GTATAGCTTGTGTTTGCATCCCCTTATGGGACTCTTTCACAAAGCAAAAATTTTCAAATTTTGATGAGATCTGACTTTTTCAAAATCTTTTATGGACCATCCTCTGGTGTCAAGTCTAAGAATTATTTGTGTAGCTCTCCCATGTATGTTCTAGAATTTTCATAGTTTTTACATTTTACATTAAAATCTGTTATTCATTTTGATTGTTGTTAAAAAATGTGAGACTTGGCCAGGTTTGGTGGCTCATGCTTGTAATCTCAGCATTTTGGGAGGCTGAGGCGGGTGCATCACATGAGGTCAGGGGTTTAAAACCAGCCTGGCCAACATGGTGAAACCCTGTCTCTACTAAAAACACAAAAATTAGCTGGGCATGGTGGTGGCTACCGGTAATCCCAGTTATTCAGGAGGCTGAAGCAGGAGAATCTCTTGAACCAGGGAGGTGGAGGTTGCAGTGAGTCGAGATCATGCCATTGCACTCCAGCCTGGGTGACAGAGCAATACTCTGTCTCAAAGAAAACAGCAACAACAAAAACAGAAAACAAAGATATGAGACTTAGGTAGAATTTTTTTTTCATGCATGTCCAATAGCTCCAGGACTATTTGTTGTATAGGCTACCCTTTTGCCATGCAATTATTTTTGCGTCTTTGTCAAAAATCAGTTTGACCTTTTTGTATGGGTCTATTTTGAGTTTCTTTTCTTTTCTTTCTTTCTTTTTTTTTTTTTTTTTTTTTTTGAGACGAAATCTCGCTCTCACCCAGGCTGGAGTGCAGTGGCGCGATCTCGGGTCACTGCAAGCTCCACCTCCTGGGTTCACGCCATTCTCCTGCCTCAGCCTCCCGAGTAGCTGGGACCACAGGCGCCCGCCATCACGCCCGGCTAATTTTTTGTATTTTTAGTAGAAATGGGGTTTCACCATGTTAGCTAGGATGGTCTCAATCTCCTGACCTCGTGATCTGCCCGCCTCGGCCTCCCAAAGTGCCGGAATTACAGGCGTGAGCCACCGTGTCCGGCCTATTTTGAGTTTCTTAATTCTGTTCTGTTGATCTTCGTGTCTGTCCCTCCAATTTACTGCACAGTTTTGATAACTGTGTTATATAAGTTTTGTAACTGGACAGACTAATTCCTCCCAGTTCATTTCTTTTTTTTTCAAAGATGGTTTAGCTATGTCAATTCTTTTGTCTTTCCAGATACATTGTAGAATAATCTTGTCTATATCTATCTAAAAAAAAATCTTCCTCATGAAATCTTTTCCTGTGACTACATCTTGAATGGCATTGCTTAGGTTGTCTTCCAGGTTTTTATAGTTTTGGGTTTTACATTTAAGTCTCTAATCCATCTTGAGTTACTTATGTATATTGTGTAAGAATGGGGCTCAGTTTCAACCTTCTGCATATGGTTAGCCAGTTATCCCAGCACCATTTATTGAGTAGGGATTCCTTTCTCCATCGATTATTTTTGTTAGGTTTGTCAAAGATACTAGATAAAGAAAATGTAATACATATACACCATGGAATACTATGCAGTCATAAAAATGAATGCACTCATGTCTTTTGCAGGAACATAAATGGAGTTGGGGGGTGTTACCCTTAGCAAACTAACTCAGGAAGAGAAAACCAAATACTGTATGTTCTCATTTATAAGTGGGAGCTAAATGATGAGAACACATGGACACTTAGAGGGGAACACACACTGGGACTTTATGGGAGGTGGAGGGTGGGAGATGGGAGAGGATCAGAAAAAATAATGAGTGGGTACTAGGCTTAATACCTGGGTGATTAAATAATCTGTACAACAAACCCCTATGACACAAGTTTACGGATGTAACAAACTTGCACTTGTACCCCTGAACTTAAAATAAAAGTTAAAAAAAAAAAAACCTTAGGGGGAGTTTCATAGGAATTGAATTAAAGTTGTATAGGAAGGGAAGGAAAGTCTATTGTAATTACCCATAGTTTTCCTTATTGTGTTCCCTTTTTCATCCTGATGTTCAAAATTCTTTCTCTCATAGTTTCCATTATGTTTAGATAATGTCCTTTAATCATTCTATTAGGGCAGGTCTGCCTGTGTATTAGTCCGTTTTCATACTGTTATGAAGATACTAGCTGAGACTGGGTAATTTATAAACAAAGGAGGTTTAATTGACTCAGAGTTCTGCATGGCTGGGGAGGCCTCAGGAAACTTACAATCATGGCAGAAGTGGAAGTAGGCACGTTCTTCACAAGGCTGCAGGAGAGAGAAGAAAGCAGGCAAAACTGCCACTTATAAAACCATCAAATCTTGTAAGAACTCACTCACTGTCACTAGAACAGCATGTCCCTATGAGCCATTCACCTCCCACCGGGTCTCTCCCTTGACATGTGGAGATTACAATTAGAGATGAGATTTGGGTAGGGACACAGAGCCAAACCGTATCAGCTGGCAACAAATTCTTTTAGTTTTCCTTTCTCCTGGAATGTCTGCATTTCCCCTTCATTCTTGAAGGTTATTACCACTGGATATAGGATTTGGGGATAATAGTTGTTTTTCTTCAGTACTTGAAAAAGGTCCCTTTTCCTCCTGGCCTCTGTGGTTTCTGATGAGAAATCCAGTGATATTCTAACTGTTTTTGCCCTATGGGTAATATGCTGTTTCTCTCTCACTGCTTCCATTTTTAAAACATTGTCTTTAGTTTTTAACGTTTGAGTATAATACGTCTTGTTGTGGATGTCTCCCCTAATTTGGAGTTCTCTCAGCTTTTGAATCTACAGATTTATATCTTTTTCCAAATATGGAAAGTCTCCAGTCATTATTTCTTCTTGTATTTTTCAGTCTTCCACCTTCTATTCCTCTCTCCTTCCAGGGCTTTGATAACATGAATGTTAGATCTTTTGATATGGTCTCATAGGTACCTAAGGTGCTGTTAATTTTTTAAAGTTTATTTTCTCCCTATTGCTTAGATTGCATCATTTACGTTGTTTTATTTTAAAGTTCACTGATTCTTTCCTCTGCTCTCTCAATTCTGCTGTTGAGGAAAAGTTCAGTTATTGTATTTTTCAGTTCTAAGATTTTCATTTGCTTCTTCTTTGTAGCTTATGTTTCTTTACTGAGATTCTCTATTTTTAAAACTTATTTCAAGTACGAAAACATTTTTTACTATGACTTCTCTAAAATCTGTGTCAGATAATTCTCACATCTTTGTCATTTAGTTTGAAATCTTTGTGGTTTTTGATATGATGGGTGATTTTTAAAAATTGAAACCTGGATATTTTGGTCATTATGAGACTTCTAATTTTATTTAAACCTTCTATTTTAACCAGCCTCCTCTGTACTTCCTCAACAAAGAAATGTGGAGGTTGTCACTTCTTTACTGCCAGGTACAGGTAGATGTCTTAGTTGGGGGGCTTCTTGTTACTTCTGCTTGGGAGTAAGTGTTGTGGCTTCCTCCTATGCCTCCATGGATGTTTTCCTGGCTGGGAATGATCTGCACTGGTATAGTCTTGTCTTTATAATGGGGCCTTGCTATTAAAATCCTATGCTATGTTCTCTCTTATAAGTGAGAGCTAAGCACTGGGCACTCAAGGACATAAAGATGAGAACAATAGACACTGGGGACTACGCGGGGCGGGGGAGTGGGTGTGGGCAGGGGGAAGAAGGAGGAGGGCATGGGCTGAAAAACTACCTATTGGGTACCATGCTTGCTGCCTGGGTGATGGGATCATTTGTATCCCCAACCTCCACATCATGCAATATACCCATGTAATAAACCTGCACATGTACCCCTGAATCTAAAATAAAGGTTGAAATAAAAAGAAAGAACTCCTATGTTGACAGCCAGTATACCCATAAAAATGAGGGGAGAGTCAGGCTTTATGGAAATACTAAACATCAGAATTAGACTCCCTCATGTTCCGTAGTTTATATAACATTTTTTTTAAGTGGTTTGTCTCTTTTCAATAAAACAGCTCTTTTGGATGTGTCACCCGGAGCCAGTAGGCACAAAGCAGAGGGTCCACTTGCCAGGCCCATTCCCTCTCTTTGGTTGGGCATTGGCAAAACAACTTGGAAAGACTATGTCTTTATCATTGGCCCACCCGGTAAAGTTGGCAGCAGCTGGCCTAACGCATTTAAATGCCTGTCTGATTTAGTGGAAATCAAATTTCGGAATAAAGATGTTCAACGTTGTATTGATCTGAGCTTTAATTATCTTGCAACGTAATGGGAGAAAAAGCAAGAACCTTTAATTTTCTGTTGGTGACTGTCATTATGCAGCCCTTTCTGATGCTCACTTGAGAGGCAGAAACTGGTTCTGATGATTGCCAAGGCAGTCTGGGGCCTCTCTCATGAATAAAACATGCCATGTAATTGCTGTGATACAGCCAACACACCTATATATGTAGAATCAATGCTTATTATCCCATCAATTAAAACAGACAATTAAACAAGATTTTAGGCTTTGCTCCTGTTGGTAATCCACCACTCACTAAGAGGGTCTGGAATCTCTTTGGAAAAACATGGGTTCTTAATTTAGGATTTTAATGCCCACAGAGTGTGGAATCTAAGCAAGAATGCTCTGCTTGGCTTAAAGAGATTTGACTGAAAAACAGAAGGAATTGTTCACCCTGACAAGGAAATGCTCACTTCCATTTTCCTGAAATGGTAGCTTATGTAGGGAAAGGGCTTACTTTCAGAGTAATCTGAAAAGGTTTAACTATATACGTTTAAACTTTCAATTTTTGAAAAATAAAAAGCACATTTACATGCTGTATCTACGTAAAGAGGTAGATAGTGAAACATTTCCATCCTATTCCTGTTCCCCATCCACCTGGCTGTTCTTCCAGTTATAATCATATTAGACTAAATTAGTTATAAAGTCTGAATTTCCTTTTTTTTTTTTCCAAGAAAATTCCATGTGTGATTTTCCTACAGAATCAAGTTGTTTTAGTTTCTTCAGGGGATAAGGCACAGAATAAGTGAAGACATGCATTTATAACTATAAAACCAGGTATCCAATGGAGGCATGATGGAGTGCTGGTTTCCCTTCCTCTCTCTTACAGAGAGGATCTTACATAGGCCATGGCCCCACTGCCTGATTTCTAATGAGCCATTTTCTGTGCCTCTGAGAGTGGGAGAAGTTGCAGAGCTGCTTAGCTCCATATCTCGAGGTGTTTGGAGCCCTCACTATTGTCCCGGTGGAGGTCTTGGCTGTCCTCTCTTCTGACCTAACAGTTAGTCCTTTCCTTGCTGCTCTGTTGCATGTCTATTTGTATCTACTCCTGCCTTCCCCCAGGGAACTGAAGTGCCCTACCTGCACTCAGACCTTTATTTTTCTCAGTTTATGTCTCTAGCACATGACTTTTCAAACCCAGTGGAAGCTTTTTCCATGCTGGTGTCAGAGTTTGACACTAATCTGTACTGAAGAAGTAAAATACAATGTGTTATAAATTTTTATTGGTGCTACTGTGTTGAAGAGAATGTGATTTAACCTGGAGAGATTTGGATTTCCAGAATACCAGCAATATTTATTTTTTAGAGCTTTTGTTTCACTCTATTTTGGAACTCATTTCTGCCATAATGTGCATATGGGGTTTAAAAAATAGATATTGTGTTGGTGAAACTGTCCTTTTAAAACTCAAAACAGCTGGCAATATGTCTTCCTTGTGGTATGTTTGGAATTGGACAGACACAAGTAGAGATAAACTAATTGTAAACCAAAATAGCCAATCTTGAGTCCAACAGAGCTATTAATACACTCAAGAATCTATTTGGGGGATTCTAATTTCCCTAACAAAATATGTTCTCCTGAGATCTGACTTAGGAAAACAGGCATCAGCAAGTTCCCTTGAACTCCTCAGCACTTGTCATGATAATAAATTGCTACATGACTCATCTACCCATTCAAATTCCACTACAATTCTAAGTTGGTAAACACTTTGTAGGTTTCTGGGAGCACAGGGTACCTAAAAATAACACCCAAATAAGGATTAATTGGTACCTCAGATAACTCCACCTGACTATCATTGACACTGCCGATCAGCAGGAATTCCTGTCTCTTTATAAACTCTGAGATTTCTTTTCAAATGCCTAATTTGGAGCAGGTGTTACTTTTGGGAGGAATGCACCGGAACACACTTTGGAACCATTTCTTCATAGGTGCATGAGTTAGAATAAGTCTTCGCTTTTTATTACATTCGTGCATCCATCTGTTTCCTTCCTTCCTTCTTTCCTTCCTTCTTCCCTTCCTTCCTTCCTTCCTTCCTTCCTTCCTTCCCTCCCTCCCTCCCTCCCTCCCTCCCTCCCTCCCTCCCTCCCTTCCTTCCTTCCTTCCTTCCTTCCTTCCTTCCTTCCTTCCTTCCTTCCTTCCTTCCTTCCTTCCTTCCTTTCATCTTCCTTACCAGAGTCAGTCATCATTTGGCATTCAAATCAACAAGGGTTAAATGCCAATTGTGTGCCAGGCACTGTGCCAAGGCCTTGGGGCTACAAATAGGTTCCTGCCTTCATGATGTTTCCATTTTAGTAGGGAGACAGACCTGTAAACAAACATGAACACTACTGACTTTGATGACAGAATCTGACACATTGTGGATGGAGTAGCATGGGTTGACATGTTTAGACAGGTGGCCACTTTAGGTTGAGGGATCAGGGAGGGCCATTCTGATTACATTTGAGCTAAGTCCTGAACCATGGAAGAGTCAGTCATGTGAAGCGCTGGGGGAAGAGCATTCTAGGCAGAGAGAATGGCATGTGCAAAGTTTTGAGGCATGGAAAGGAGGCCACTGGAGCTGTAGCAGAGTAACTGAGAAACTGAGGGGTGACTTTCTCTGTCATGCTTGTAAGACTTGCATTTATCCTGAGGGCAGTGGAGAATTGTAGAAGTATTGCAGACGTGTTTAGAAAGTGGAGAATGGATTACAGTGAAGGATGGATCAGGATGGTATGGGAACAGGTAGGGACTTAGGTTTCAGACTGCTAAAATGGTTGACCTGTGATGAACATCAGAAATAAGGCATTTGCACCAGGGATGGCCAGAGATTGAGGGAGAACAAGGGGACAGGTGGGGTATGGGAGAAGAAGAAACTAAAACGGCCTCTAGCTTGTTGTCTTAGGTAACTGACTATGGAATTGTTAGAGGTTCTCTGTGACTTATACAAGTTGAGGAAACAAGAGGGGTAACAGGCTTGCTGAGACATGGAAAGGCGAAGAGGAGGAAGACAGCAGGCAAGCGCAGACAAAATGGTTGCAGGGACTTTCACGGAAACACCCAGGAGGCAGCTGAATAAAACCTCTTGATGGTTTCTCCCGATCCATATAGAAGGCCTGGGCTGGAGACAGAGATGTCAGAATTCATTCATTCAGAATTCATTCACCAGACCCTGTGCTAGGGTTCAGGGATACTAAGGTGAATAAGATACTTCTTCTGAATGAATGAAAAAAATCGTCTGGAGTCCAGGCGTGAGAAAAATAAAAGGTGACAGAAGAGTTGGTAATGTTCTAAGTGCATATACAAAGACAAGCAGTTTGCTCTAACTGGGGAGGTCCAAGTGGCTTTGTAGAGGAGAGTCCTTGAACTAGAAAAAAGTATTCCAGGTAAGAGGAACAGCATTTACAAAGGCATAAAGGTGCAGAAGTGCAAGGTGTGACTGGCATGTGTGTGTGTGCATGTACATATGCATCTGGGAGCATCCAGGGAAGTGGCTGGAGATGCACCAATGCCTTAAAGCAGCGACTACAAGCTCACACGGCTTCTGGGGCCAAGCATGCATGGAGTGAATGAATGAAGGTGGCTGGAGGGAAGACTATAGGGAATGGTGGCACCTTCATCATCCTGGAGAGTATATGCTCCCTCTGACAAGACCAGAAACCTCAACTTCAGCTAACTACTTCCAGGGAGAAAGATGTTGGGACTTCTGAGTCTTCTACAAAAGTCAGAAATATAAAATCACTTCGATTTTGAATATTGACCCTTGATTCAAAATAATTTAAAAACACTGGGCCAGATGAAACATGCCTGTCAACTGAGTGAGACTGATGATTGGCAACCTCTGCACTATCGATAAAGGAGTTGCTTTTATACCATTCTGTGCTTTCTCAACTGGGCAGAATAGAGCTAGTTATAGCCTTGCCGAAGTCAGTAAACCAAGACACTGGGGTACCAGGTAACATTTCCAGGAGCACTAGAACACAGCAATTGACTTCCCCTAGTGTTAAGTGAATACCTACTGTGGACTCAGTGACATTCTTTCTCAACTCTTGAAAAATGTGCCCAAAATGTAGGTTCACCCGTTAGAGCTCCACTGCTCAATAGGGTACCTACTAGCTATATGTGGCAATTTAAATTTCGATTTAAATTAACTAAAATTAAAAATCCACCTCCTTAGTCCTACTGACCACATTGCAACTACTTAACAGCTAGCTCCTTGTGGCTAGTGGCTACCATACTAGACAGTGGAAGTCTTGAACACTTTTATCACTGTCTAAATTTCTATTGAACAGTACTGCGCTAGATTTAAAATTCTGTATGGATGTAGAATGTGTCCACTTTATCCACTGCTATATTTAGGGTAATAGGTATATAGTATTGAGCACGTAGGTGCTCAACAAACATGAGTTGATTGATTTTTAATTGGCTGAGGTGCTGTTCTGTGAGAGCCAGCTCCATTCAAAAAGTGAACTCAGGCAATATATTTACGTGTAGACACAAAACATTTTTTAAAAAAACTATTTTGTATGCATCTTTCTAAAATCTAATTCTGTACTGTTTGTGTTATTTTAGATAGGAATAATCTGAAACAATTGAAGGATTACATAGTTTTCATGTTTTCTTGGCAGTCCTTACCCTGAATGGTTTGATGTTCCAAAATTTCTGAACAGTTATGACTAAGAAAGTGGAGACATGCTCAGGCTTGGGGGCCATTATTCTGTATACTGTATGTTTGCAACAATTGATAGAGTTGGCATGCTTTCTCAAAGCCTCCTAGAATGAGGAAAGACATAGCATTCATCCAGAGTATAGAAAATATCTAACAATCATACATTGCCACTAGGGGAAACAGCAATGTTTAAGAGCTTCTACTGTGGATCAGAAAAAAAGATTCAAAATGTGGCTTCGCCACTTAAAACTGATACCACCAAATCACACTATAGGATGTGTGGTTTTCCTTTATTTTCCCAAATCACACTATAGGATGAGTATATTGTTATTCCCATTAAACAAAAAAGGAAACCGAGGCATAGAGAGGTTAAATACTCTCCCAAGACCGCACAGCTAATACCTGGGGTGGAGTTGTGCTGCAAACCCAGGTAGTCTGACTCCAAGGTCAGTTTTCTTAACCACGGTGCTACCATGTCTCTCATTTTTGCCAGGTTTACTTACCTTCTCTGTGCCTCAGCTTCCTTACCTGTAAAACAGGGATAATGTTATATAGTTCACACAATATGTTGCAAGGCATAGTGTCTACCAGCCACTGTTGGATCTGTTTATTTTTAGATAAAGGAATTTACTAAAATACAAAATTATGCTCACTCTCATAATATAAATGCATTTAAACAATAAGGCTATTATATTTTTTTCACCTATCAGACTGGCGAAAACAAAAAAAACTTAGATAATAATTCAGCAAAAGAAGTGGATAAAGAGGTATGCCTGTACACTGCTGCTGGTCGGGGAGTAATTGGTATCACCTCTAAAGAAGGTATGTTAGTCTGCTTGGGCTGCTGTAACAAAAAACCACAGGCTGGGCTGCTTAACCAATAGAAATTTATTTTCTCACAGTTCTGGAAGCTGAAAGTCCAAGATCAAGGTGCCAGTAAACTTGGTTCCTGGTGACGTCTCTCTTACTAGCTTGCAGACAGCTACCTTCTTGCTGTGTCCTCATATGACTTTTCCTCTGTGCTCAAGGGAGAGACAGAGATCTCTGGAGTCTCTTTCTCTTCTTATAGGGACCAGTCCTATTAGATTAGGGACCCATTTTTACATCTTCATTTCATCTTAATTACTTAAGGGCCTCCTCAAGGCCTTACCTGCAAAATACAGTCACATTGAGGGTTAGGGCTTTGACATATGGATTTTGGGGAAATACAACTCAGTTTATAGCAGAAAATTAGCAATATCTATCACAGTTAAGAATACATGTATCTTAAATTTGACCTAAGAAAGCCAATCCTAAGAATTTGTCTTTAAAATATATTTGTTACTGTGTGCAAAGATGTGTGCTCTAGCATATTCACTGCTGAGAAACTTGCTGTAGCAGAAGATTGATCTGACAGTCTTGGTGCTTTTTAACAGAGGATTCACTGAACCAAGGGCCAGGAAACTTTCTGTGAAGGGTCAGACAGTAGCTAATTTAGGCTATGCAAGCCACACAGTCTTTGTCATTGTAACGCAAAAACAGCCATTGATAATATGCAAACAAATGGTCATGGTTCTGTTCCAAGAAAGTTTCATTTACAAAAACAGGTTGCTGACTGGATTTTGCTTTGGGGCCATAATTTGCTGATTTGGGGGTATTTTTGATTTTTGTATTACACAGTATATATATATATATATACACACACACACACACACATACACACACACACAAGGGAATACTATGTAGTCGTCAAAAGGAACATCTCTGAGAGATATAACTAAGTGGTTGACTGGATTTGGCTTTGGGCCCATAATTTGCAGATTTTTGGTCTACATAAATTAGGGTATATCTATATATATATACACACACACACACACACACACACACACAAAGGAATACTATGTAGTCATCAAAAGGAACGTCTCTAAGAGATATAACTAAGTGGGAAATCGTAATGTTGAAAACACCTATAGGGTGTCTACCAGTGCTAGGTGCTAGTCTAAGAGCTTTCTAGGTATTAACTCCATATTCACAGTTTCTCTAGGAAGTAGCTACAATTATACCCATTTAATAGTTAAGAAAACTAAAACACATTAAGGAACTTGGTCAACTTCCTATAATTCACAGGTGGTAGAGCCAGGATTCAAACCGGGTTTGAAGCCCAACCGAAGTTCTCACCCTCCCCTCATACTGCTTCCTGGAACAATGTATACCCAAGACAGTGAGCTACCCCTTAGGTATATTAAAAAGTGGGATTATATCAGTGTTTCTCAACCAATTTTTTGTTAATACCTCCTCTAAGGAACCTTTCAAGATATTTTTTCCCTATGGCCTCCCCCCAAAATTTTAGTATCACAGATATACAAGATATGTGTTTATGTACTGCTTTATACAGAAAGAGTACGATTTTTCTGCCCTCCTTCATCTGAATGAATTTTCACTCTTTTGGGGTTGATTCTGTCCCCAGCTGAGAATTCACAAATTATATATGTACTTACATCTTCATAGGCCATCTCCAGAAAGATCTATAAGAAATGGAGAGCAATTCTGGGTGTAGTCTGGGAGCGTCAGTTAGAAGAGGAAGGTCTCAGATTGTATTACTTTCTTCAAGAAATGAGGAGAAAGTAAAGAAAAGTCTCCAAGTTGCCAAAACAAATGACTATCTTATGAAGGAGGGTGAGGCCCCACAAGAGAGCACCTGCTGAGCTCCCCTCATTTGTCTCAGGCTGGCTGTGGTGGAGGAGTGCTAATGAGGCCTATCTCCAGGAAGTCCTTGATTGGAGGAGGGCTGCCATTTCTCTCATCTGCCGGGAGTGCTTGTTTGCCTGGCTTCAGTGGCTTAGTTGACAGCATCTTCTTCCCTTTTCCATGAAAGTGGCTTTTGGGATTCTCTTTTCCCCACAAACAACTCAAAATTGGAAGAAAGGGATTTTGAGTGAGTTCATGAACCCTTTGCTAGAATAAACCTAGCCTGCCTTAATCTCTTTTGGAACCCAGAAATCCCTTTTGAGGTTATTGCAATAAAACTTGCTTCCCATTTATTCTTTCTTTCTCAACAAATGAACACTGTTGGATCCTGCGGTGCATTTTGGAAGAAAGGAAGTGATGGCAGGGAGGACTGGTAGAACCAGGATAAGAACGTTCTTCTAGTGTCTAAGCTTTGCCTTTATCTGCTAAACTGCACCCCTTATCTGGTGTCAAAAACTCTTTATGTGTCATGGAGAGCTGGGTCAAATCACTAGTGGCCCCTTCATGCATATGAATCAATCGGGAGAGTGGAGATCAGCATGCAAAACAAATGAAATAAAATGTGATGCAGCAGGGCACAGTGGCTCATGCCTGTAATTCCAGCACTTTGGGAGGCTGAGGCTGGCAGGTCACTTGAAGTCAGGAGTTCGAAACCAGCCTGGCCAACGTGGTGAAACCCCATCTCTACTAAAAGTACACAAATTAGCTGGGTGTGGTGGAACATTTCTGTAATCCTGGCTATTTGGGAAGCTGAGGCAAGGGAATCCCTTGAAACAGGGAGGTGGAGGTTACAGTGGGCCGAGATTGCACCACTGCATTCCAGCCTGGACAACACAGTGAGTGAGACTCCATCACAAACAAACAAACAAACAAACAAACAATGGGATGGAACAGAATTGAATAAAGTAGAAAGAGTGGGTCCCATGTGGTAAACATAACATTTGTTTTGCAAAACTTTGAATGTAGTTCCTTACGTGTACTGGGGCACATTCAAAATGTATTTATTGTAATTATTATGAATTATTATGTAATTGTTTAATTATAATTATTGTTAAGAGGGCCTCTCCTCCTAAGAGATGACCCTAGCACTTTGGCTAATCTTTGTGTCATCATCTGTAGCTTGTGTAAATTCTTACCCCTCCAGACATTCTTGATTACATCACTCTATTTCATACCCTTCATAGGGTATCACTACCAAATTAGCATATTTCTTACTTACTGGGGGCAGCAGGGGTGCAGAGGGAGAGGGTGGGTGCAGTGGATAATCTTCATCATGATATGCACAGGTATGAACTTCACATGATGCCTGTGTTATGATCTGGAGATGTTGCAGTTTGCACACAGGGCAACAAGAAACAGTGAGTTGGAAATGAACCAATGAGGGACAAGGTTTGCAGGCCCTACAGTGCAGGAAGCCCTTTCTGTGTGGGCACAGAGTGAGCGCTATTTATAAACATACTAGAAACTTTCCAAAGGAAAGTTCAGACCCTTTTTTCTTTCCGGCTAGTCAATGTTACATACTCTATGTTGTAATAGTTTGCATATTTTATGAGCAACCTCTAATAATAGCTTGTATAATGTATCATACTGTATTCATTCAACAAATATTTGAGTGCCTAGTCTATTTCAGGCACTGTTCCAAGTGCTGGGGATACAGGCATGCACAATCCAGTCAAGTCTCAGTCCCTGATGGAATTTATATTCGAGTGGGAGAGATAGAAAGGACAACTAAACAAACGAATACATAATGTAATTTTGGGTCTATACTTAATCTCTCCCATTGGACTATAAAAATGCTTAGGCAAGAATTGTGTCCCATTTAGCTGCTGTTTTTTCAGCCGTGTGCTACAATGAATAAATGTATGGCACCTCGAGGATCCCGTCTGTACACAGTACATTTTCATTTACTAGGAGCTCTTCAGCAGGGAATTGGATAAACATTGGCTCCTGATTGGGGGCATTGTCAAAGTTATCTCAATATTTGATCATTGAAAATCTACCTGCTGCCACACATTAGTGCTATGGACTGAGTTACTTTCTAACAAAAGTTAATATAATTGAGTGGAACAACTATCAATTTTAAGAACATTATCAGCTACTGAGCACTTTAGGGAAATCTGCTAAGAAGTTTACTTATATTAGTTTTTGTATTATATATTATATTCATATAAAAGTATTATAATTATAGGATTTTATTTTTGTCCTTTTCTTTTGGGATAATGTGGTAGGCAGATTAATAGCCTCCCGAAAGATGTTCACATTCTAACCTCCAAACCCGTGGTTATGTTGTGTTACATAGAGGATTATGGTCACAGATAGAATTGAGGTTGCTAATTAGCCAACCTTAAAATAGCAGATTATCCTGGGTTATCCAAGTGGACCCAATGTGGTCACGAATGTCCTTAAAAGAGGCAGAAGAGGAGGCTTGAGTGATGCCCCTCTGAGATGAACTCAGCCTGCTGTTGCTGGCTTTGAAGATGGAGAAAGAGAACCATGAACTAAGGAATATAGGTAGCTTCTAAAAGTTGGAAATGATAGGGAAAAGGACCTCCAGACGGAAGAAATCCCTGCCAACCCTTTGATTTCAGCCCATTTTATGCATGAAAAATCTAAACCCCATGGATGATGAGGCCCTTTCTCAGGATCACACAGCCTGGTTCCAAAATTTGAATCCAGGTCCATCTGATTCTAAGCTGAAGTTTATACTGGGTGGTTAGAAATCTATGTGATCACTTTACATTGTGAAGCTAATGACAACATCTTCTGATGCAAAAGATGCAATCTAGCTCTTACTCCCAAGACAAAGACTGACCTCAGGTCTCATCTGAGGCAATTGTCTGTGCTGACAAATGCAGTTTCTAGGAAATGCATGTGGCACCATGCTGCTAAGTCCAGTGGAATCATGTATCAATACTAACCGTGAAATTTTAATAGAGTGTCTAGGAGCTTCGAGTGAGCAAGATTAAGAAAGGACTTATAAAAAGGGCAGTAATGCTCAGGACAATGTGTCAGCTATGGAATCTATCAAAATTCTAGGAGGAATATGAGAGTGAAGATCAATCAGAAGAGACTTAACTCTCTAAAGAGATCAGAAGAGAAAATGTCTGGGAGAAATGTCACTTCACATGAAATATTTGAAATAAGAAAAAACATTCAGTTTGTATTTTGCATTTCTTGTGTTCACCAAATTGGCATGACAGCAGGTGACCTATTACATGAGATTGTCTCTAGTAAGTAGAGAGATGACTTTAAATTGATATGAGCCAGTGAGTCTTGTTCACAGCACAAGCCAATTAGACCCTCTTAAGTTCCAAGTGGCTAGGCAATCAATATATGAATAAAATAGCAGAGGCTCAAAGGCAGACTCTTTCTCAGCCATCAGGAAATCTATTAGACTTACTACAACCAACTTCAAGGGTTTTTTTTTAATAAACCAAGGCACACATAGAGGTAACCTGCTTATTTAATGGAAATACTCAACTAGACATAATATTTTCTGCACAAACAACAGGACTTCCAGGAAAATAGCTAAAGTTCACTCTGTTCTCGTCTTGGCATTTTTATACCCAGTGCATATTATTAACATAGGTGAGTTCCAGTTGGGACTGGAGGAGCCAGGCCATTCTTGAAAGTGCTTGCTGCCAACAGACTCTGAAGAGCATTCAGCTAAGTCTTAAAATCCAGCAAAGCCTCAGCCTCTAAGCCAAGCATGTTAAGAAATTATTCTTAGTTCTACTGGACTTCTGGCCATCTTAAATACTTCATTAGCTTACTCAGTGAATTGGGTCTGACTTTATTCATGTTGGCAAATGATGCTGAAAAAACAAATTCCTTCCAACTATCAGGGACTCAGCATCACTACTGAAGGTTAACTGAAGCATCTGATGGTCTGGGTCTGTACCAGTTGCACCCTAGGTGGACAGACAAAGCTCATCGGCTTAAAACATAGTAGGTAGGGTGGTAGCACTTTTGTGGTCTAGCAAGGTAATTTAGAGCAAGCAGTTTTGGACACAGAGAAACCTAGACTTCTGCATCCACTGGGCTCTGCCCATATCCAGCTCAATGATCTTCAACAAGTTATCTAATCTTTACAAATCTTAGTTTTCCCATTTGTTCAATTGGTACAACAATATATTTATCTTGCATTTCCTGTGAGCATTAAATAGGAAAGTGGATATCAACTGTGTAGCATAGTTCTCTGCAGAGTAGATGCTCAGTACCTGGTAGTAACTAAGAACTATTTTTATTAGTGAAGGTGTTCACAAGGATTTTGTCATTACCTAATTTCTCTATACTTTGGTTTTCTAAGCTGTTATATAAGGGTAATACTAGTATCTGTCGCATAGTATTATGGTTAAATGCAAAGTGCTAAACTCAGTGGCTGACACATTGTAAGCACCCAATAAATGTTAGCTATTGGTTTATAGCTGTTATCAAAAATTATCTTTAGATGACTAGATAAAATCACATGAAATATTGGGGTTAAAGTCATTTTTATGTGCTAAGTAGACTGAGGAGTTAATGGTTAAAACAAACAAACAACAACAAAAAAAACCTCTTAGGATTAGAAGAGATTTTTGGAGAGCTATTTTTAACACTGCCAAACCTCAGTGTGGCATACATTATCGGTGGCCCACCCGGATCCTCTTGGGCCTCATCATTGCATGCGTACTGACCTAATAACCCCCAACTGCCAGCCCTCGTACCGTTCCTCACGCTTTCTCCATCTGCTCTAGCCCATCCACAGGGTGATCGGAAAGGGCTGGGGAATTGCCATTCTCTTAGAGCAGCCCTAATTCAATGACTGACAGGAGCGAGCAGGTAAATATCACAGCTCCTTTTGGCCCTGGTTGGGCTGAGTGGTGTTCTGCCCTGGGTTTCATATTCTCTAGTAGGATTGAGCCCCCGTTGCCCATAGCAATAATCTTCTCCGCAACCGAAGATTTATTGTCTTCCTTCTCTTCTTTGGTTCACTTCCCCACCCTCCTACTTGTACTTGAATTCTTATCTCAGAGAGAGTCGGCTTCTGGGTTAACTCAGTTTAGGACACTTTTTTCAAATGGGGACAATGGCACTTACCCTTTCACTGGGCTGATGAGAGATCAAATGAAATTATAGATGTTATGAACTTTGAACAGTACAAAGTGCTTTCTATAAAGTGAAGATTTATTATTCTTTGGCCAGTGTTTAAGATTTCTCCAAACCAATATTTAAGACGCAAGAACCAGCTGGAGCTGTTGCTGAGCATGAATGGGGCCCCCATCCTGACTCAGGCTGCCATATCCTCATTCCAGGGCTTCTGGCATCTCTTTGTGTACCCATCTTCCTCCAACCCTATTGCTCTCCATCATGCCATCCTGGTTTATTTCCTCTTTAACATTTATCACTATTTGAATTTATCTTATTTTTCTCCCAGCACCTAGAACAAAGCTTAGCACATGGCAGGTGCTCCACAAATAGCGGTTGAATGAATTGATGACTTCATTAATCCATTCTCAGCATTATCCTTTATAGGAAGTTGCAAAAATAGTAGAAAGTCCCACGAACCCTTCACCCAGCTTCCTGCAAAGGTGACATCTTGTCTTACGATAGTACAATATCAAAGCCAAGAATTTGATAGACGGATTTCTTTGAAGAGAAAATTAAATCATGTCATTGTCCTGTTTATTTGCCCAGTGGCTTCCCACTTCTCTTAGAATAAAATCTGTTTCCATGTCCTCCAAGGGCCTTCATAACCTGGCTCTTTCAAACTCTGCAGCCCCAACTCCCCCTCCACTCCTTGCATGTCCAGCCCTAGTAGCTTTTGTCTTAGGAGTCATTTCAAGTCACCCAGCAGTCTCCCCTCTTTAGGTCCTTGGATGCACTCTCTCCTCTGGCTAAAATACTCTACACATGACTGGTTCCTTCCTATTTTTCATGTCCCAACTTACACGTCCCTTCCTCAGAGAGGCCTTTGTTGACCACCCTAGGCCGCTCCTCCCCACCCTGTCCCTTGTTTCTTTTCCTTACAACATTAATCGCAGTTCATTGTTACATGTTTGGTTAATTTACTTTTTACTATTTGAATCTTCCAATCTTGAGTGTAAGCTCAAAAGATGCCAGGTACTGTATTTTGCTCAACTCAGTACAATTAGAAGTTTGACATATAAAAACTCAGGCTTCAAAAAAACCACAAGGAGATACCATCTCACACCAGTCAGAATGGCTATCATTAAAAAGTCAAGAAATAACAAATGCTGGTGAGAAGGGAAGGCTGGCGGGGCACAGCTCACACCTGTAATCCCAGTCCTTTGGGTGGCCCAGGTGGGCAGATTGCTTAAGCTCAGGAGTTTGAGACCAGCCTGGGCAACATGGTGAGACCCCATCTCTACCAAAAATACAAAAATTAGCCAGGCATGGTGGCGTGAGCCTGTAGTCCCATCTACTGGGGGGACTGAGGTAGGGGGATCATTTGAGCCCAGGAGGCAGAAGTTGCAGTGAGCCAAGATTACGCCACCGCACTCCAGCCTGGGTGGTAGAGCCAGATCCTATCTCGAAAGAAAGAAAGAAAGAAAGAAAGAAAGAAAGAAAGAAAGAAAGAAAGAAAGAAAGAAAGAAAGAAAGAAAGAAAGAAAGAAAGAAAGAAAAGAAAGAGAGAGAGAGAGAGAGAGAGAGAAAGAAAGAGAGAGAGAGAGAGAGAAAGAAAGAAAAAGAGAGAGAAGGAAAGAAGGAAAGAAAGAAAGAAAGAAAAGAAAAACTGAAAAAGAAAAGAAAAGGGAATGCTTATACACTGCTGTTGGGAGTGTCAGTTAGTTCAGCCACTGTGGAAAGTATATGGCGATTCCTCAAAAAACTAAAAACAGAATTATCAATTGACCCAACAATCCCATTACTCGATATATACCCAAAGGAATATAAATCATTCTATCATAAAGACACATGCATGCATATGTTCATTGCAGCACTATTCACAATAGCACAGACATGGAATCGGCTTAAATGCCCATCAACAGTAGACTGGATAAAGAAAATGTGGCACATATACACCATGGAATACTATGTAGCCATAAAAAAATAACACGATCATGTCCTTTGCAGCAACACAGATGGAGGTGGAGACCATTATCCTAAGTGAACTTATAAGTGGGAGCTAAATGACAAGAACACATGGACACACAGAGGAAACAACAGATACTGAAGTCTCCTGGAGGGTGCAGGGTGGGAGAGAGAGGATCAGAAAAAACACCTATCAGGTACTATGCTTAGTATCTGAGTGACAAAATAACATGTACATCAAACCTCCATGACATGAGTTTACCTATATAATAGACCTGCACATGTACCCCTGAACCTTAAATAAAAGTTAAAAAAAATCCCCAAAATTCAGATTTCTGTAAGTGTGGAGTAGGTTTATACCTTATCACTCAATAACCAGCTAACTATACTCAGTAGTGTACAGTTCATTAATCTCTTCCACACACAACCAACTCAGTTCCTATGAGGTAGGACTATCTGCAGCCCCCTTTTACAGACTAAGTGAGAATAGTAACATTCATTGATCACTGTAGTGGGTGATTTGCATGCCATATGTTGCTTTCCTTTGGTGAGCCTCTAATTTCAGCCATAGCTTGAAGGATTGCTATGGTTCATATTGATAGTGGCCCTCTCCCCACCTCATGCATGCACCTCCCAGGGCTTCCCCTTTATCTTTCCTCAAGGACCCTGTCCCCAGGAATGGGGGAAGGGATGGTGGTGATAGGACCCATGCCAGTGCCTCTCCCTTTTCCCCCAGCCCACTGCCTGAGATGTTAGCACTCAAGGCTTGTTTCTCTGAAGTCCTGGGAGCCTGCTCAGTCTCCTGGCAAGTGTAACCTGGAAATGTGGAAAAGTTACCACTGTTCTCGGCAACTCTCAATCAATAAGGGCTGGGGATTGGTAGGTGAACACTCCAGTTCCTGCTCCTTGATGGACAATTGCTGGAGCCATTATGAGCACTGCTCAGAGACCCTGATGAAACTGAGCTCCTACTGCCTTACCAGCAACAACACAAACACATCTTTTTATTGGCTTTGCCTCCTTTCCTGTCTCATTCTCCCCACTTTGCCACTCCTGACACCTGGAATCAACTCCTTGCACCCAACTCTTGTCTTAGCCTTGGTTGCAGGAAAACCCAAACCCAGAGGGTGCTTACCATTTGTGAGAAGCTGTTGTAATTCTGCCACATGGCTAGATGGTTTATCTTTCTCATCCTGACATCAATCCTGCCAGGAAGATATTGTTGCTATCCCCACTGTAGAGATGGGGAAACTGAATGAATGAGAAACTAAGTATCTTACCAAAGGCATTTATTGATCTGCCCATATCCCCCAGTGTTTGAAGGTGCTCCCTGGGGTGTTAACTCCCCTGCATTTCCAGGCTGCCCTTGCCTGTAGGCTGTGGCTTCAGAAAAGTCCCAGGGCTTTGAAGAAGGCTTCGAGGAAGAAAAAGGAGAGTTGAGGAAATGGCAGTGCAGTGATTCTCACCCAGACAGTCTGATATCATGGCCCACCCATTTAACTTCTTTGCTTTACCTCCTCCTAAAAAAACAAGGGTGCAGGAAGGTGAAGTCACACCTTGAAACACAGCTAGTGAGCACTGAAGCTGAGATTCCAAATTAGTCTTATTGGATACATAGACTCAAACTCACCGGCTACTTTCTTTTTATGGCTCACACCTGTAATCCCAGCACTTTGGGAGGCCGAGGCAGGCAGATCATGAGGTCAGGAGATCGAGACCATCCTGGCTAACACAGTGAAATCCCACCTCTACTAAAACTACAAAAAATTAGCCGGGCATGGTGGCGGGCGTCTGTAGTCCCAGCTGCTTGGGGAGGCTGAGGCAGGAGAATGGCATGAACCCAGGAGGTGGAGCTTGCGGTGAGCGGAGATCACACCATTGTACTCCAGCCTGGGCGACAGAGCCAGACTCAATCTCAAAAACAACAACAACAACAACAACAACAACAACAACAACAACAAAACATCTACTGCTCTTTTCTTGAAACCTGAAGGAATAAATCAGTTTAGCAAAATCCCCATTGGGTTAGAGCAGGTCTTTATTGCGAATCTGCAATGGACCATGGAAGCATGTCTCTATCTCAATCAGGGCAGGTAGTGTTTTCCATTCATCAGTGCCCACAGTGCTTTGGAACTGCTAAGGCTGGTAAAAATCACTGCTGGTTAGGAGGATTTCTCCACTTTGCCGAGTTCATGACAGCTTGTAAAGCAGAGGACACTTTCTTCTCCTGCACAGTGCTGAAGGAAGCAGTCAAATCCAGTCATTGTCCCAGGATATTAGGGGGAATTGGGAGTGGGAGTGGGAGTGGGGAGAACTCATGCCACATCCCCTCCTCCCACTCCCAGCCTACTGCCTCCTAGTTGCTAGGAGTTAAGGCCTACTTCCTTATCATCAGGATGTTTTTCTCGCTTGTCCTCCTCTAATCCTCTCTCTATTCTGTAGCCATTGAGATCCTTTCAACATGCTAATCTCATCACATCCCTCCCCTGCTCAAAAATCCTTCATTGCTTTCCCTTAGCTTCTTTAGGATAAAGACAGAATTCCTGATTAGGCCTGCAGACAGGTTTCACCCATGTCCCCATCAGCAGTCACACTTCCCGAAAAGCCTCTTGTTCATTAAACTCTGGCAACTCTACATATCTTTCCTGCCTCCTACCATCAGAGAGCTTTGCCGGGCTGTTCTCTGCCTGGGACGTGCATCTCTCCCACCTTGTCCTTGCTTAACCATGTGTAGTCTTCAGGCATGAAGCTTCTTGACTTCTCCCTAACTAGTTCAAACCTCTCTGATAGATGTTCCTATGGAATCCTGTGCCTCTCTTTGTTGCACTCAGCATAATTGGGGTGTGATTTTTTTTTTTTTTTTTTTTTTTTTGAGACGGAGTCTCGCTCTGTCACCCAGGCTGGAGTGCAGTGGCCGGATCTCAGCTCACTGCAAGCTCCGCCTCCTGGGTTTACACCATTCTCCTGCCTCAGCCTCCCAAGTAGCTGGGACTACAGGCGCTCGCCAGGGGTGTGATTATTTTAATGCCCGTCTCTCCTAATAGAGTGTAAGCTTCTTAACATACAGCCTGTTTTTGCTTTTTATTACTGCATTCCCAGTGGCATGCACAGTGACGGGTGCACAAGAAGTCCTAGAATGGTGGAATGAATGAACGAACCTCACTGGGCTCATGAAATGAGGACAGGGTGACAGATTGGAGGCACTGTGCATTTAACCCTTGTTTGTTCTGTCATTGTTAAAGCCAACCGGGTTCTACTGTTGTAATTGTCCATTGTCCAGCCAGCATTGTATGCAATAACTTTATTAACGTCAAATAGATATCACAATACGGTTTTATCCAACGGGATTCAGAAACTGGTTACAGATATCATCTAAGACACAAGGCTGTTTTGTGCTAAAATGCTTCCAACATCACCAATCACACGACGAGTTTATACATCAATAACAACTTTTATCTGGAAATACAGATGCTCAGCTTGCCTTCTCTATTGGGTCCTGGTGTTCAACTGAGTTAAAATGAGGAAGTGAAGATTGGCATTTTCTTGATAATGAATACATTCTGGAGAATATTTCATGAGAACTCTCTTTGGGATACAGAGTGGCATATGGAAGCCATTTTTAATTTATGGGCTACACTCAAATCAGAATTAGTAAGTTTAGCTGTGACTTCAGAATTTTTAATAATTACATTGAGGAACATATTAGCTTTACAAATAAACAGGATTTAAAAGTGTAGCCGGTAATAGAGGTTCTACAGAATATTCTTTATAAATAAATACTTCAGCAAGGCATATCTTGACTATGGTATCTATATCTGCATCTCCATTATTCTAAGAAAACAACACTCCATAAAGACAAAGAATTATTGGGCCATGTTATTTATGGTCCACAAGATAAGAGCCACAAAAACACCATAGAAGGTTACAAGAATGCAAATATTTAGCTAAGTAAATAGAATAAATGTTGGGCAGTTATCATATGTAACACTAAATGTCTAACAATAGGGGAAAAGAAAAACTCAAATCTTAATTACAATGCATTCAGAACTTGGGTAAAGCCAGAGAGACAAATCTGCAAAGTATACAAGGTAGTGAATATATTCCTATAAATATCCACTTGACAAATTCATGGTGCAAACCAGAAAATTTTCATAAACACAGTTCAAATGTTCATTTTGTGAGAAAATGCTTATTCATGCACTTAAATCATGTGAGCATTGATTTATCACATAAAAAAAAAACAGAATAATTTTCTGAAACAAATAACTTAGAGACTCATTGTCCTATAAGACCTAAAACTAAAAAAAAAATAAGACATGCATGTTGTGATATACCAAATTGTCTTCTAGAAATTATTATAACATCTTTCACATCAAAATGCATAAGAAAACTCAGTGCTATTCGATTTACTTTATGCATATTACATACTAGAGACTTTAAGCTACAAAATACTTCTACTACTTTAACACACATACAAAATGACCATGAAAGTATCTGTATATATAACAAGGTACTCTCCAATTAGCAATCTATGATGAATAATATATCTCCTCATGTCATCTCATCTCTAAGTGTCATTTATCACAACCCAGGACTTTCTGCCTTGATGAAGACTAGAGATCTCTGATTTACATTCAATACTCTCTGCATTAATAATTGATTGAAACTCTTAAAAAATTCTTCTGCCACTGAAATGGATGGTGGTGAGGTGATCTCCCGAAGAATGCAAATGCTACTCTGTTAAATCTGATTGGTAAAGGAAGTGGGGCCAGTAGGCTGTTGGCCAAACTCATCTGAGGATGGCCCCAAACTCGCCTGCTGACTGTACCCACTGCTTGACCCATAGCTGTCTTGGTTGTAACCACCTTGATTATAGCTGCTGGAGTGCTTCTCCATCGGATCTGAAAGATATCTCTGTCCTGAAGAATGCCAGCCGGTCTCCTTGAAAACAAACCATATGTTTCCAGCCCAGAGAATAAAGTTCAAGAATCCAAAGACCTGAAGGAGAATCAAAGCCAATGAATTGATAGACTAGACAAAAACCCAAGAAAATTTTCCATTTTGGAAATTCCTTCACAATACAAAAGATCACTTTTCACTTTAATGTTGAGTCCTCTTCCAAGTTTTCCATTTGGAACTGGTATTTCATTTAGAATATTTGACCTTTATTAGATGCACTACATGTCAGGCACTACATAAAGGGCTTTCTGTGTATCAATTCCCTTGGTCTAAGAATCAGTCTAAGAAAAAGTTGCTATTGTCATACCCATATTAAAGATGTGGAAATCTTGTCTAAGGGCATGTGGCTTGCTGAGTAGTAGATCTGGGATCCAAACCCTGTTCTGGCTCCACAACTGGAACCCTTACTTAAGGCATCATTTATTTTCCAAATAAAGTACCCTTCATGGTGTGTAAGATATTTCCAGATGGCATAGGGCTGAGAATTTTCACTTTAATAATGGTGCTTTCATTTATAAGGCTTTCTTCTCTTTATGGTTAGAGATACTGCTTTTGCTTTTCCATTTATTGCAATCATATAAAGAAAGTGAGTCAATTAAAAATATAGGATAAGCAATGGTACAGGTGATGTGCAAATAAACATATTCATGATAGCATATTGAGAGGTTGACTCTTTGAATAATTGCACTTTCTGTGCCTCTCACAGGGATAAGTGAGTGCTGAAACCAGACTATGAACAAAGTGCAGGTTTCAGAGAAATACAAAATATTTTCATAAGAACTGGATGTGAAACTTTCCTATGGAAATTCTTCCTACTCTCCAGGAGGGTGTCGGTGAGTCAGAGGACTGGGTGTTGCTTCCCCAGGGCCTAAGGTTTGATGGAAGCAGAACTGTTTGCTGTTGCATGAGGCCCAAACAGATGTCCTCATTCCATGGCTTGTTCTGCAGCCTTTTCCAAGGCTGGTTGATTGACTTGGGAATTAACCACAGGCAGTCTGTTTTAATAACCCCCCTAATGGAGACAGGTAACAGTAGTATAATGCAAAGCTGTGATAACATTAAAATATATTTAGTCACCACCCCCTAGCACGATGCTGACCAATCAAAATGGACTTGGACAGTGGCCACCGTCCTGGAGTAGGGTGCTGGAAGTCCTTTGCTGGATCAAAATTTATCCCTTGGTTTCTGGACAGTGAGATGATCCATAGTGGCTTGTGAGTAGTGGTGACAGAGGGGACACTGGTGTAGTCAAGAAGCTGGGCCTTAGAGACTTGGAGCTGAGACTATCAAAATATTTCAATATTTTAGCAGCACATGAATGGAATCTTAGTCTCAGAGTAATCTCTATAGGCTTTGAAATCAAAGTGCCCTGGGAACTGTAGTTTCTTGACCTGCTACCTGGGACAAGGCATTTATTCTGTAGACTTCATTTTTGTTTTTGTTTTGTTTCTTGTATGGAATGGAGACAAGGATTCCTTTCTTGGAAGATAGGTGGGAGGATTAAAGAGGGTATGTGTAAAGTAGCTAGACAGTGCTGGACACATTAGCAAATACTTACTAAAGGTAAACTATGTTCTGAATCATTTTCTAAAATATTTCCGTGAATTGTATTTTGCAGACTTTTTCTTTTTCTTTGCTGCAGTATACATTGAACTGAGGCATAAACAATGAGACCATGTTCTTGAGACAATAGCCAAAATCAAGTATCTAGACCCCCAACTGATCTAATTAAACACTGGTTTATCCAGACGTCCCTCCTTCTTCCTTCTCTCCTCTTGCATCCTCTTTCCTTCTTTTTTACACTAATTGAGAACCTATTTTGTGCCATGCTCTAGGCTACCTGCTGAGGGAGATACAAAACATAAATAAGGTGTAATCGTTCCTCGAACAAAATAAATCAGTTAACTACTGACAAAACTGTAATTTGCATACAGGACCATTTTACCATGTGTGTGGTAACCAGAATATTTTCCATTAAGAGGGGGATCTTGATTAAATTGTACCTTTATAAGTATATGTCAATATATGAGTATAAAAAAATTATCGAAGAGCCTGGGAAACATAGCAAGACCTTGTCTCTTAAAAAAAAAAAATTTAGCTGGGCATGGCAGCACATGCCTGTAGTCCCAGGTACTCAGAAGGGGTACTTGGAAGGCTGAGGCAGCAGTATCCGTTGAGCCCAAGAGTTCCAGGCTATAGTGAGCTATGATTGCACCACTGTACCTCCCGCCTGGGTGACACAGCAAAACCCTGTCTCAAAAAAAAAAAAAGAAAAAAGGAAATGAAAGGAAAGGAAGAAAGAAAAGGAGAGGAGAGGAGAAGAGAGGAGAGAGGAGAGGACAGGAGGGGAGGGGAAGGGAGGAAAAGGGAGGGGAGGGGAGGGGAGGGGAGGGGAGGGAAGAGGAGGAAAAATTATCAAGGGATCTTTTCAGGCATGGCTCTGTCCAGGGATATAATTTTAGCTATTTCCTATCTATTGATCTCTCTCTTTTACCTGTTACTATTAGGTTTTTAAAAAAGGGATGCTGAAGAAAAACTTATACATCAAGGAAATGCTACTTAAAAGTAAGAAGGTAAACTAGGCATTTCAATGGGCATATTTAAGGAGTACTCATTTTTTTAGTCCAGCATCACAGATCTCTTGGCTGGCACATTTTAGGGGCACTCGGGCCCTTGAACTCCTTTTTGCCATTTTGTTGCAACTGAAATTGGGGTAAGAATTTGATTCAAGCTCAGACTTGGGGACGACAGAAAGAGAAATTGAAAGACACTCGACATAACATGCAAAAAATGGGAAGACAAGATCTAGATTGTCTAAAGAGATGTACTAAGATTTTTAGGAGTGAAGCTGGAGAAGCAGAAGTGGAAATTATGGCTAAAATAGTTGTGCTTAGTGAAACTTTGAAAGAAATTGAGAGGCTAAAAACGATTTCTTCCTCCTCTCTTTAGGCTCTAACACTGTATGACGTTTAAGAATGATCGTATTTTAGTAGCCGTTTTCAGTTGACATGTATTGAGCATTTGCCATAAGCTGGGCATGATGCTAAGTATTTTTTTAATAGATTATCTCATTGAATTCTTTCAACAGTATTGAGGTCTGTTGTATAGTTATCCCCATTTTACAGATGATAAAACTAAGGATTAGAGAGTTTACCTCAGCTCCCAATATTTGTAGTATCTGGGTATCTTACCTACATTTTAGTGTTACTGTAAAATTATAGGTGCCAAGTGCTTTGAAGATAGTAAATTTGTTACCAAGGTAGAGAATATGATTATTATTTCCTGATTCATTTACTTGTAGAAGTCATTTATTGTGGTACGTGTCTGGTTCCTACTCCAAAACCTATGTTTGCCCAGCAAAGTGTGTTCTCTGAGCCATGTTTCTACTACAACATTCACCAAACCCTCTATTCATAACTGATGAGACTGAGGTGGACATCTGGCCTAAGGTGGGCTAAAAAGATTCTCTCTACCAGAAATTTGCAATTGGACCTGAGTGATTTTTGCTCAGTCCAAGCTGTTTCTTTAAAAAATACATATAAACTTAGAAACTGTAAAGTGGCTATCTTCTGCTGTGTGGATGGAAAAAAAAAAAAAAGAAATGAAATTTCATCTGAAAAGAGAGAATAATGAACAAACATGCAGAAAGGGACAGGGACCCAGAAAGAAAGAGAGATGGGAGATGGAGGATGAGAACTGTCCAGCTTCCTGACAGTCTTCCAGTTCTTGGCTGCTGGGTTCTGCCCCGGGAAGACACACTTTTAATGTCTTTCCAACTATTTTCAGTTTTTGCATAAGCTAGCACAATATGATTTGAAGCCAAACAATTTGTAATAAAAATATTATGTTTTGGTTGATTCATGTCCTTTCCCCTGCTTTTGGTAATAGAAATCTGATTTTCTTTGCAGAGCCAAGTTTCAGTCAAATGGCTTGAGCTCTCTCTTGGTACTTCGCATTTTGAGCAGAGCAATGCAAGGTTAGGTAAAACTTTCCACTAACGGCAACTCTAAGCAACAGTTATTTGGTACTGAACATCTAGAACACTCATTCTGCTCTAGATTCTGCTCTTTCTAGAACCTGTTTCTTCAGGTTTCATCAAGTTGTATGAGCTACTTAATATCCTTCCAAAAACTTTTTTCCTGTTGTAGCTAGAGTCAGCTTTGATTATTCTGATGCATACAAACATTGGTACCAGAAGCGGACTGCAAAAACAGATTTTAGGGATATGAGGATTGGTTTGCCTTAGCCAATTTGAATTGAGTTTTCTGTCACTAGGAGCTGGAAGACTGTTAACTGATACGGATACATCACTACAACACCACTGGACCTGTCCTTTCACACACATCACATTATTTGGTTTCAATTCATTCTTCATTTTGGTTTTAGGAGACACATCACATGTTTTTCATTCATAATTTCTATCTTTTAGTCTAAAAATTATTAGATATATCAGAAGTGGAATTAGAAGAAACATGCAGAATGTCATAATTTATTGGGAGATTAATTATTAAACTGATAAACATATCAAGCAATTTTATCTTTGTCCTGTTAGATTTTTGAGATCAGTGTTGTAATAGCTTTCATTAAATACTGTCTATAAACAAACTACAAAGGTATAAGTAAATATAGTAATGTATACCTCAAAGTATTCATCTACAAGTGTGGTCAGCAATGAATAAAAATAATTGTGAGACCCTAATGCATCGTTTATTTTCATGGTTACTATCTCACCAAAGCAGAAATCACAGTCCAGTCACAGTAGCAACCCTTTTTCTCGTCTTAAGTGCCTTCCCAGATTGAATTTCAGAAAGCTGTAGAAACACAGGTTAATCTTGAAGCAAAGATAATTATTTCTAGGGTGTGCTAAAGGATGTTCTTTCAGCAAACACTGCTGAGCCTTCTATTCTTCGATAACTGCTGCTTTTTGCGGCCATTATAGCTTATGTATTTCTCAGATACAGCTTCTTTCTTTGGAATAATACAAGTTCTTACACTTATAAATGAAAAATCCAATTTGGTGTCCCTGCTAACTGTCAGATTTTCTTTTTTCTTGTGAGAGCCATACTCTTGGTGAAAACATTTGACTTTGTTCAACTAATACAGTGCAGCTTTTCTAACGTTATAAAGTAACTAAACCAGAAGCATGGAGAAAATTCAAAAATTACCATAGCTATTATGAGCACTTTTTTACATTATGAATTTCTTTTTTTACCCTACTAGGTCTGTGTATTTTTCTCTAATCAGTTGGGTGTATTCTAACTATATGTGGCTTGAACGGTGTTTTCTCCCCAGGAACTTGTATGCGCGCAACTATTCCTTTTAACGTTTGTCTGGCTTTAACCTTAAAGTTCAGATTTTTTTTTTTTTTTTTTTTTTTGAGACCGAATCTCACTCTGTTACCCAAGCTTGGATGCAGTGGACTGATCTCGGCTCACTGCAACCTCCACCTCCTGGGTTCAAGTGATTCTCATGCCTCAGCCTTCCAAGCAGCTGGGACTACAGGCATGAGTCACCATGCCTGGCTAGTTTTTCTTTTTCTTCTTCTTTTTTTTTTTTTTTGTATTTTTAGTAGAGATGGGGTTTCACCATGTTGGCCAGGCTGGTCTTGAACTCCTGACCTCAGGTGATCCTCCCACCTTGGCCTCCTAAAGTGCTGGGATTATAGGCGTGAGCCACCTTGTCCGGCCGGTGTTCAGATTTTATATTTGCTTCTGGCTTAGAGTTTCAACTGAACTGTTACCCAAGCAGCAGCTGCCAATACCTGCTGGGTTCTTATTAAGAACTCCTTAATTGGCAACATTATAAATGATGGATTCTGACAATAAAACACCTGAGGGCCAAGTGATCATCCTGCACCTGAGGTAAACTATCTCACCTTTTGATTGGCCTAGTTTTGTAGGCAACAATTTTCAAGATGACTTCTGAGATGTTTTTCTTATTATTTTGACTGGCAAACAAAGATATGAACAGTAAAGCACAGATGAAAAGTACTTACCACAGAAGTGTTTAAGCTTGACATAACAGGGCTGTGGACAGCCATGCATTTGTTGGATGGCTGTTTGCAAGCTGACATTAGTAGCAATACTTCCTTGGGATCTGTTGCAACTTTGACGTCAGACAGTCCTTTTGCCCAAGCTGATGAACCCACCAACCACAAGAACGAAAAGACTACAGTGACAATGAAGTCCTACAGAAACAAACCAGAAGAGAAAACGGTAAAAGAAAATGTGAGTTCTAGAAAAAAGTTGATTTCTTTATATAACTATTTGGTTTGCTTTTTGGAAAAATTTAAGATCCCATTGCACTGGAACCAGCGAAAACATTTTGAAAAACAAATAAAAGAAAGCTTTATGATATTATATTTATCTTTCTATAAAATAAATATAAATAGTCATATTTATTAAATGCTTACTATATCCCAGGAACGATGCTAAGGACTCTATAACCCACACCTAACATCCCTGTAAGGAATGGTACATCATTCTATTTGCAGATGTCAAACTAACATAGAGAACAGTTGAATAGCTTGTCTGAGACTTCACAGATAATTCGTGATGGCATCAGGATTCAAACCCAGGCAACCTGAATACTGAGTCCAAGTTCTTAACCACCAAGTTGTGATTCCAAACATGTAGACACATCTGCTAATTGTTTAAGACTCTTGGATGGCAATGTTCACTCATTCATTCATCCATTTGTTCACTTAACAAACCAATGTGTTAGTTATATGTTACTGGTTAACCAATGTGTTAACCAATGTGGAACTATGTTAAGTGGAAGACAATAAGAGCTGTAATGTTTTTGAGTGCCTGCTATGGGTGAGAGGTTTTGTATAAAATTATTCTTACAATAATCATGTTAGACAGTATTTTTATGTCCATTTTAAAGAGGAGAAAGCTGAGGCCGGGCGCGGTGGCTCACGTCTGTAATCCCAGCACTTTGGGAGGCCGAGGCGGGCAGATCACGAGGTCAGGAGATTGAGACCATGCTGGCTAACACGGTGAAACCCCGTCTCTACTAAAAATACAAAAAATCAGCCGGGCGTTGTGGCAGGTACCTGTAGTCCCAACTACTCAGGAGGCTGAGGCAGGAGAATGCAGTGAACCCGGGAGGCGGAGCTTGCAGTGAGCCAAGATTGCACCACTGCACCCCAGCCTGGGCGACACTGCGAGACACTGTCTCAAAAAAAAAAAAAAAAAAAAAAAGGAGAAAGTTGAAACCCACAGATATAAGGTAACACATAGAAAGTGGCAGAGACAGAATTCAAATTTAGGTGTGTCTGGCCCTGAAAATCAACTGCTGTTTGCAGGGGAAAAAAGCTTTTATCCATATCAAACAAAATTTCTAGGATTTAATGGGATGAGTGTTTTAGAGACCATCTCCAAACTTCTGATGATAGGGGTTACATCTCACATCCTCTCTCATGACTCTGATGATGGGAGCTACGTCTCTCATCCTCCCTCATGACTCGGATCGGGTGGCAGGTGGGAGAGACTAAGATTGAGACCATTAGAACATAGTAGAAAAAATTTTCAGATTGACTATATATATGTTTGATTACAGTAAAAATGTTGCATACTGCTCACCTAAAATAATAAAAATACCAACCAGGAAAGAAAAAAAGTAAATCTGATATGGCAACAGAAACAGGCTGCTCTTTTGCTCTTAATGATAACCTCCTCAAGTGGAAAATTTGGCATGCATTTGTTTCCTGCCCGAGGGCATAGTGCACCTGACTTGCTCTGTTATCTTGCTCTCATGGTGTGGCTGAATTACTTTTCATCATGATCCCATCATCTACACTGAGGGAACTTTTACACTCTAAAGATGCTGTTGTGCCAGACATTTGTTAGGTGTGATCTTTGTGGAGAATGTTCTGGAGGGTCTCACCACTAAGAGTGGCTGAATCTTCTGCAAGTCACTCCATCCAGTGGCTGTTGTGAATTATGTAACTCACCAGTTCACCTTTTTTCATGCTGGCTCTAGAAAATTAAAGGCCAGTGTGTGACCCATTCATAGGGTTTTGATGGCATGGGTATTTTAACCCGGTTCCTTATTTTGTTTCCCTTTCTTCTTTTTACTTTTTACTTTTCATTTTTATTCAATTACACCTTGGTTTTTAAATGTCCTTATGAGCCTTTCTGAGATGAGGTAGAGGTATAAACAAGCAAACAAATACATATCTACAGCTGTTTCAACAGTAATACAAACATTTGGAATAAAGAAACTCAAGTGTTGGTTCTGAATTTGAAATTGGAGGAATACCCTGGGGTATAGAATAGGGTATAGAATACCCTGGGGTATAGAATAGGGTATAGAATACCCTGGGGTATAGAAAAGGGGGTCATCTTTGGTGACACAAAATTTAGCATTTCAGAACCAGGTAAACCTGTCTCGATCTCTTTCTAATAGTGGCAAATAAATAACCAGATTGACTGTGTCAAATCATGACTTTCTGTTCATGTTCAATCTGGTACCTTCATTCATTCATGCTTTTTTTCAAATAGTAATTTTTGAGTAATGTGCGAGTATTGAGAAAGGTCTTACAGAGGATTAAAAAAATGCAAAATATGGGCTCTGTTCTCTTGATATTACATATTTGTTAGGGCCCACAGTCACCTTAAAGCATTACCTATAGTATGATGGTTTTCATTATTTATATTCATCATAATTAGAAATAGACTTATACTTAAAAAAGAATAGTCATGTGAAGACTTTTCAATTGGAAATTGGAGAAAACTATGTTAGATTTATTTGTTCAAATAATCTATTCATATGTAACATTTATTGAGTGCTTATTATGTGTCAGGTATTATTCCAGGTTTACATGTTTTGACTCATTTAATCCTGACAACTGCACCATGAAATAGACACCAATCCTAACCCCATTTACAGCTGAGGAAATGGAGACACCAAGGGGTATAACCTATGCTTCCAGGCTACAAACCTGTACAGCATGTGAATGTTCTGGATACTGCAAGCAATTGTAACTTGATGTCGATAAGTATTTGTGTATCTAAACACATCTACACATAGAAAAGGTACAGTAAAAATATAGTATAAAGGATAAAAAATAGTACACTTGGATAGGGCACTTACCATGAATGGAGCTTGCAGCACTGGAAGTTGAATGTGAAGGCTTAGGACAGACATTACTGTGCACTACTGTAGACTTTCTAAATTCTGTATGATTAGACTACACTAAATTAATGTTTAAAATAGAGTGATTATGTTACCATAACATTACGATGGCTATGATGTTACCAGGGGATAGGACTTTTTCAGCTTCATTATAATCGAATGGGACCACCATCACATATTGTTGGTGATCCATTGTTGACCAAAACATCCATAATGGGGTACATGACTGTACTAGCATGACCTAAGCAGAAGGCTTGCAGTTAAATCGAATGTGGGATAGCTTTCTCATTTGTGTTATTTAATGCCACGTAATGATCTGCCTTAAACTGTCTTCAGTAGTATCAGAAGTAAACAGCTCACACTTGAGAACTGAATTCCTTCTGATGGTTCAAACAAGAATCCAGTTGTTTACAAATATGATCCCTGTCTGTCTAACAGAGATAGTGTGGATACGGAAGATACATTTTAACATTTACTGCTAGGTTATCATACATACATTAAGCCTTTGAAGACCTTTTCTGCTCGCTTTTCTTGTGTTATTTATTCCCATAGAGTGAAGAGGCTGCCCTTCAAAATGTGCTTCAGTGTTTCCAAATTGCGCTTATACTTGTGTTCTATGTAGTCCCCATAAAATCCCAAAAATAGTCGGAGGGGGCATCACTGGCCTTATATTGCAGAGGAAGAAACTGCAACTAAGAGTATTAAGTGATTTATTTGCCCATAGTTTATTACATGGTTCTTAAATGTGCTCTGAGCTATTCATCTCATTCGGTACCTAAAGAACTTTGACATGAAACCTGGATATGTTTCTGCAATATATTTTAAGTATCTGTTCAGTGAACCAAGAAACAGCTTCCTCAATCAAGGAAGCAGACTGGTTTAATGTTGGCTGGGTGGTTTGTTTCCATTTAGTTTGTTGCCCTCACTTCTCGTAAGTTGCTGTAAGCAAACATATTTTTTGCTAAATGTAATTAATAGTATGAATCTGGGTGTCTGGGATCACTCTGGGGTATAGAAAAGGGGGTCATCTTTGGTGACAGAAAATTTAGCATTTCAGAACCAGGTAAACCTGTCTCCATCTCTTTCTAATAGTGGCATAAGCAAATCCACTGGATATTGATAAAAAAATAAACAAATATGCAATTTCTACCTTTTAGTAAAATTACCAATATTTTAATCCAATGACTTTATTATCTGTTTTGGTTACTTGATGACTTTGTTATTTATTTCTGTTGCTGACACTTTTATACTGAGAGGCTATACTAGAAAGTGGACAGTCCAGAGAGTCACTCTCATCTGCACTGTAAATGGATCACTTTGCTAATTCAGCCTCCAATAATTTTAGAATGACACTATGGATCAGGAAACACAGAAAGCAAATAGCAAGATGGCTGCTCAGCTGGGGGCAGAGCTTTGGACTTGTCTTGGAAGGGAGCTGAAAAATGGCTAGCTAGATAGAACAAGTTTCTGTTTCATCCACTTATGGGATTGTTTCATTATTTCATTTGAAGTATTAGTAATAACGACATCTGACTTCCAGAGAGCACCTACAGTTTTCAGCGAAGATCGTATGACCTTCACAACTGTGTGAGGGAGAAGATCATTATATCCATTTTACAGATGAGGAAACTAGATTCAGTGATGTGTCCAAGTTGTCACAAGTAATTGAGATTTGAATTCAGGACATTGGGTTCCCTGTTGAGTGAGTGATTTTTCATTATGCCCAGGTTTTCTGAAGTTTGGGTTGCCTATCCTGGTGGGAAAGAGCAATAGACAATATAGCTCCATCCCTACATAGGGAGAAAGGCATTCTCCTTCCCAATTTCCTTTCACTCTGACTAGTAAAGTCTCAGTTGGGTGCTACACTGTTTTCAATGCTTAGTTAACAAGTGCTAATCTTTTAATTTTTTTCGTCAAAGAAAACTGGCTCTAGGCTCAGATCCTTCAAGTAAGCAATGGTATACCTATGTAGCTAGAATACAGCACTGTTCATTTTCCGTTGATGTATGTTTGTCTTCTAATTATGTCAAATAATGTTGGATTTCTATATTCAACAGTGGTCCAGGGTCTTATTCAAAAACACATTGATTTAAATTTTAAAAATGACTTAATTTAAAGAATAATAATTGTGGCCCTGGTGGTAAGATCAGGGAATGAGAACGCCTGAAGAAATCTAATGCAAGCCACAAACAGGAGCTGCATGTGTAATTTTAAGCTTTAAAGTAGCCACATTTAAAGAGAGAAATCGATGCAATTAATTATATTAATATATTACATATTAATATAACAAACCCCAATACATCAAAATTATTATTTCATATAGTCAATCTAAAATTATTAGTATGCTATTTTACTTTTATGGTACTAAGTCTTTGAAATGTGATGTATATTTTACACTTACAGTACATCTTAACTCATAATAACCACATTTCAGTGCTCAATAACCACATGTTACTAGTGCTATCTTATTGGAAAGCATAGTTCTAATCCACAATTAACAAATGGAAGCATATTTATATCCATGGTCAAGTGACAGTGACACCCATTTTCCTGTTTGGACGATGCCACACTTTCTTTTGGTAGTTTGGTCTGAGATGGTCCAAAGCTAAGTCATCCCACAGCTTAGCTTTGACAAGGCCAGCATGCCTCCCACATTCCTCTTGGCCTGTAGAGTCCCATAGTTGGGTTTATATGATCACCCAATTCATTGCCTCAGTGGTCTGGTCTGAAAGCAAATCAGTGTGACCAAAGGGAGGCTTGGGCCTTCTGTGTTGGCATCCCAAAGAAGGAGGTGGGTGGCCCACAGGGGCAATTCTGCCAAGCATGAGCTGCATTTTGTGTTAGGTGTAGGGGGAAAGGCTGGCTTGACCACTCTGTTAATAAGACGTGGCAGGCTGGTGGCTGGTAGATGATGAAATAAGGAGGATGAGAGAGGGGAGTAGCAGAAGAGGGAAGAGGAAAAGGGAGATGGGGACACAGGAGGAGGATATGGAAGAGAAAGTGGAGGGGGAAGGGGGAGCATTAGGGGAAGGAGAAGGGGGAGGAAGGTGAAGGAAGTAAAGAAAGGGCAGAGAAGGAGGGGGAAGGAATTGGGGACGAGGAGAGTGAGGAGAGGGGAGCATGAAGAAGGGAGAAGGAAGAGAAAACAGAGGAGGAGGAGGTGGTGGCAGTGTCTGAGAGTAGGAAGAGAGTTCCCTCTCTCCTACAAAGGAGGAGAAAGAAAAGAGAGGAATAGAAGATTCAGAGGTCCCACTACCATCAAGCACTTATCACACACTAGGTACCGTGCAAAATGCTTTATGTGCACCATTTATTTTACAACAACTCTATGAAGCAGGTATTACTACTCTTTGCATGTTATGAGTAAGAACACAAACTCAGTTTCTGGAGGTAAATGGAATGAGTTTAGACCAGATTTGGAGTTTTTGGTCCCAGGAGACCAGTTCCTCTTCTTCCTGACACTGAGTGTGCTTAGACA
This sequence comes from Macaca nemestrina, assembly GCF_043159975.1. Taxonomy (NCBI): domain Eukaryota; kingdom Metazoa; phylum Chordata; class Mammalia; order Primates; family Cercopithecidae; genus Macaca; species Macaca nemestrina. The sequence continues at coordinate 127,145,870 of NC_092126.1, read as the reverse complement.
AATCCCACTAATCCCCTAGACTTTGTAATCTTTAGTGACAAATCCACTGGCAAAGTGGCTTAAACCTGCTGGGTGAGCTCTAGATCCCACTGAATGCCAGTTCTGCTCAGGCCTGGTGTTTTAAATAAGCAAAAGGAATTCTCCTGGGGTAAAAGTGGTCAAGTCATCAAGTTTGCTTATCTTTACTAGAGAGGAGAAATTGAAGTCAGAAAGTCTCTGATCATATGCAAATGGCCAGCTCCAAGGAGCCTGGCATGTGAGTTAGGGCTTTTCCATTTTGGATGAGGACTTCCCACCCTGTTTGTCTTTTTGATGGTTATCTCCAGTCTAATAAGCCAAGGACTCTGGGTAGCAGCTGCTTCATTTGCAAAACACTTACTTGGAAAAGAGCCTCTGAATTACCTCTGGTTCACACCCTACCTCAGTTTTTCTTACGGACATCCAAGAGCTGGAGGCTCCACATTTATCCCTTACTGGGCGTCTCTGTGCCTCCTCCAAGCATGGTTTTCTCTGAGCTCAGGCAGAGCTCTCTGCAGGAAGAGGCCCACAGAAGTGGTAAGGGACATAAAAAACCAGGCTGCCTATATTTTCAATGTTGTAGCTGGAATAAATTTCAATTAATATCATTGTTGTTATATTTTCAACTGGGGAGGCAGCAGTTTCTAAGGAGATGATTTTGTGACACCTTCAAGAGATGATCATGATGATAATGATGATAGTGATAATGGTGGTGTTGGTAATGGTGATGATGATGACAGTTGCCAACACTTAGAGAACAGTTATTGAAGTTTTACATACATTTGCTTCTTTAATTTCCCAACAACCCTTTTGGGGTAGGTACTATTGTAATCCCATTTTATAGTTGGGATAAATTACTTAAACCCAGTTTGAAAGGTGCACAGCCAGGATTTCAACTGACGGAATTTGGCTCCACAATCTATGTTCTGAATCTTATAAAAACACAATTGCTTTTAGAAGGCCATGATTGTTTAGGTTCATAACAAAAATTAAGCAGGGATACAAACATGGCTATCATTTATCTGTTACTGTGTATCATACACTGTGCATTCCATGGGTTACTCGTTTAATTCTCATAATGACACTTTGAGGTGACTATTATTGACTGTATTTTACAGGTGAGAAAGTCAAGGTTCAGAAAGATTAAGTGATTTGCTAGACATCTCAGAGTTACTAAGCTGCTAAACTTTGGTTGCAACATAGGGTTTGTTAAGCTCCAAAGTCTGTGTCCCTCACTGGAAGGTGAACCTCATTGTATTGAATGAAGTTCTACCATAAATAAGGTATGATGCCTTATCTATTCCACCTCATTTCATCTTCGCCGCAACCCTGCAAAGTAGCTGTTAGGTTTTCTATTTTACAAATGAAGAAGGAAAGGCTCAGAGAAGTTAAGTAAGTAGAGAGGTTGGGTACCAAACTCAGGTCTGTTTGACTCCAAATCCCATTGATTTTTTTCGTTTGTCCATTGCTGTTTCTGTCTCTTTTCCCAGTCATCTGTTCACACTTTATTATCTTCCCTGCTATGGGCTGGGTACTGTTCTAAAGATGGAAGAGAGTGGGGGAGACCAGCCAAGGGAGATCTGTTCTCCTCCCTCCAGTGGCCTATATCTTTCCAATCTCTACACTGCCTGAGTCGCTTCATGTAAGAACTGTAAGATACACTATTGTCACACTGCCAATTAATCAGGATTTTGCAAAAAGAGAGATGTAGTGGAAGCTGATGTTCTTCTGTTACAAGGCCTTGGTAATAATCAATCATCTTGTTTTATGCATGAAGAATCTGGCTGATGCTTGAGAATCAGTGTAGGGTTTCATTGCTTTTTCCCCGAAGTTATATTTTATTATGATTGACATACTGCACTTTTTCTTTTCTAGACTGCTCCCAGATAATTTTATCAATTAATCTGTGGTTGCTCAGCTGTAGAACAGATACTTTCTATTTCTTGTTTTTAACTTTTCTTGTGAAAAGAAGATTTTTAGATCCCCTGCATCTCTCTCTTTATTTCAGTTACAGGCAATTGATTTTATAATCTTGGTGCAAGAGGGAGGTATTCCTGGCTGTTTGGTGAACTCCGAATAGATGCAAAGTCTTTACTAGCTTTCTGCAATAGTATCGTAAATCATATGTTAAAAACACTCCTCAAAATCTGATTAAATTTTCCATTGATCCCGCCTAATCTTTTTATTACAACTAGCACAAATCTTTCAAAGCAAGTTAATAGTAACATTAGCAAATTAATAGCTGTTCAAGATAAATTAATAGTATTAGTAGTAGCATTAATATTAACAGCTCTATTGATTCTATGTTTACTATGGGTCAGGTGCTGTGCTAAGCCCTTTACATTCATTATTCTGCTTGATCTTCACTGAAAATTTTTTGTGTTGGTCTTATTATATATAGCTTTTTAGAATAGGAATTATCACATAGTGGTTAAGTCTGCAGTTTTGAGATCAGGCAGTCCTGAAGTCGAATCTCAATTCTTTCTAAGTAGCCCTAGAACCCAATAAAGCCTCAGTTTTCCAACTGTAAAAAGGGGCAATAATGAGATACATTTTCCTAGTATTTTTGCCAAGGATAAAAGAAGTAATGCAATAAAATGCTTAGCCCAGCTCCTGAAAGTTCACTCTATTAATTAGTCTTGATACAGGAAATTCAGCGACATATTATAGCTAAAAATACAATATAGAAAAGTATATAGGCATTATCCAGTGGGTTTTGATGGCCAAATACATTAGGTGGGTTTACTCATTTATTTAGCAAATCTCTATTGAGAATCTACTAGGTGCTAGGTCTTGGAAATATGGTAGTTAATAGAAATAGACATGGTCCTATACTCATTCTGGTAGAAGAGAGAGCTGTTAATCACAAAAGAATGTATAATTGCATATAGTGATAATAGCTTTGTAGGAAAAGGATTTGGTGTTTTGGAAATTTAAAAATCAATACCTGGGGAGTACTGACCAGCCTAGGGAGACAGAAAGTGACACAGATGTGGTTGCATCCGGGATCTTTTTAGGTTTCATCCTTGGATGGTTCTCACAGCAGCTTCAGGACTCACATTGAATAATAAATACAACACAAAATGGCTTATCTGGAAGGCCTACGAATTGACATCTAGAGGGAGTGTTGGACTCCTCTTTACTACCTGCTTGTTCCTTTCCTAGGAAAAATGCATGTTGATACCAGGTTGGCCAGGACCAAAGACTTCTTGGGCGATTTGCTGGAAAGGTGGGTATTAGCATGAGGAGAAGACTGCTTGATTCTTGGGAATTTTGGTGGCTCACATGGCTGCTGAGACTATTGTCTCTCTATACTTGTCCACCTGCAACCCTATGCCTCTTAGAAAGACAAGCGATAAACAAGCTGAGTCCTAGGGGTGAAGAGATTTGGGGTGGATCCATTCACACAATTAAATGTTTTTAGAAGAGTACTCCTGCCTTTCTGTACCCTAGTACCCTAGCAATTTGCTAGGAAAGCTTAGGAAAGCAATGAGGGTTGTTGAGTGTTTCTAAATGAATTACTATGTCATATGGGAAATAGCATCCTTTCCAAAAAATTGGTTATTGGTTTTGACACACCCATCAGTAAGTGTGGAAATAAATAACAAACTCAACATCCTAGACCAGAGGTGAGGCAACTGTTAAAACCAGGCTGAATGTCTTAAAAATTATTGGGAAAAGAATAAATTTGTGTAATTAGTCAAAGGTCAATCTGAAAATTTGGGAATGCTTATTGAATACCATATCAATCTTTCTTATGTTTATGCATTTTTTTAGCACTTCCAAAATATTTTGGGGGCTGCCATTGAATCAGCTAGATGAAAATGCTAAGATTTAGTTAATTAACAACTAGCCTTATATACTCGACACAAAACATCTGGACATTATAAACATAGCTGGAAAACACCAAATGTCAGGCAGCATATAAATGAAACTTCTGGAGGAAGTGTAGCTTACAGGAGACACGGTGGAAGACTGGAGTCAGAAGCAACCAGACTTGAACTTCATCTTTCACATATACTCTGGACTACAATGTTTTCTCATCAACTGAATAAAACTACCTCCTCACAATTTGTTCTTTTGTATCTGTACAAACCATCTGTGAAGGTAAATTCCAAGACATGTGTGTATTGACAGTCATATATGTATATATGTGATATCACACAAACAGACACAAACTTATTTTTTAAAAAAACAGATAACACAACACCTTTTTTTCTCTATACAATGGCAGATAGTAGAAGCATGGATAATTAAAATATTATACAATTCAAACTAATTTTTTAATTTTTCTAAGTATGTTGAACTTACCCCACCAGCAACCTATATTTGAAAATGGATATGTTCTATGGGAAATTTTTTCAAGCAACTACACTGAGAAATTTTGAGAAAATGACTGTGCATGGATGCAGTTACACCTATCTGTAGTCCCAGCTACTCAAGAAGCTGAGACGGGAGGATCCCTTGAGGCCTGGAGTTGGAGGCCATGGTGCGCTAGGATTGCACCTGTGAATAGGCACTGCTCCAAAGTAATCCAACAATTACCTCAAGGATACCTAAATTACCTCAAGGATACCCTATCTCCAAATTAAAAAATAAAACAAAACAATAATTGATCAATCAATCAATTGCTAGCAGGTCTTTCAAGTGCTACCTTCTGAATCAAGTAAGATCCTCTCTGAACTTTGCTTTACGTTCTTTGCAAACACCTTCCCCAAAACCAGAAAAAATTGCACATCTTTCTCCTCCAGAATTATATAATATTAGGGTGGGAAGAAACTGCTGATACAAATTCAGGCTGGCAAATACTCCTTTGAAAACATAATCCTATTATTAACTTACTATTCTACACTACTGGTAATCTCCCAGAAAGGACATGGAAGAGTTGGTATCTGTGGCTGGAAATAATGCAGTGAAGAAGTCAACCTGATGATGGATTTTAAAGTTCTCTGGTCTTCAATATTCAAATCTGTAACATGGGTCAGGAGTCCTTCCCTTATAGGGTCATTGTGAGGATTAAAATTAAATACAAATGTTAAGCATGGAGACTGGAATATTTTAGTCGTTGCATTAAAGATTGTGATGATGATGGTGAAGACAGTGCAGTTGTCAAGTGACATGGCCTCATTTGGTCATGGCCAGTGATATTTGACCATGAATTCAACTGAAATAACTTTTTTTTTTCCTTCAAAGTGGTTTCTGACATTAATTTGAAAATAGGATCACTCCGTTGAGGTTAAATAATTATGGCCCAAACTTTTCCAACCTAAAGTGTTAAGTTACTGGTTCTTTGTAGGTAGAGCTTCAAACCTATTTGGCAATACCTAGGTATCTAAGGGTATAGGTGGAGTTTGTGCGTGTGTGAATATTTCATTTGGTTGCAATACATGATTGGAAAAGAACTTGGGTGACAGTGTAAAGACATGCAGGGCCATTTGAAGTTCTGTGTAGGAGAAGGAGCCGTTAATGTGATCAAGGAATGCTGTGATCATATTGCTACATTGCAAAAAGCACTGAAGGTCCTTGGGCATAGGACTATCTTAATCACCTGTGTCTCTAGTGCCTAGCCAGATATCTGCTGTTAGTAAATTCATATATATATATATACACACACACACATACACATACACACACACACACTCACATTGAATCTACAAGAAGAAAGGGAAGACATTTTACATTTAGCAGAGACGCTTAAAGGAAAAATCATTAGGCCTCAAATTTTGGCATGTTTCTTAAATTCTCTCAAGGATACAAGAAACTCATAATAAAGATAATTCAATGACTGGGGATAGGGATGGAAGAAGGTTTTTTAAAAATATGTTTTTATTATTTTTTCTTTGTTTATGGGTTTTCCCTTGTATGCCCTTTTAAGTGACTAAATTTGAAAATTCTGGCATGATTTTAGAATAGGCATATTTTTACTGCATTTGACCTTCGGCAATTCTGAAAAATTTTCTGTTTGGGGGAAGGATTGTGACTATATTTCACACTCACTCCCACCAGTTTTTTTTTTTTTTTTTTTTTTTTTGCAAATGAGCAAGCGGCATTTACACAGTTAGGTTCATGAAAAGAGCTGCTATTTTTTAAGCATTCCTTATGCCTTTCTAGAATTGAAGACCCATTATTCTGTCATATATCAACCCATCTGTCAACCTGCAACAGATGGTTAAAATGAAGAACTTCTCAAATACCAAGGAGGAAATTATCCTGTGCTTTACCATCTACAGCTTAAATTCAGTCTGACTTCAAAATATTCCTTTGCCACTTCCCCACTTATCATGTGAAGTGGAAAGTGAGAAAAAAATATTGCATTTGAATTACAAATTAGAAGCCATTCCTCAATAAGATGACTAGTGGATTCATAGATGTTTTTATTCTGACAGATGGAAGGAGAAGATAGACCTGGGTTCTAGTCTGTTATGTTACTTCTTAGGCACATAGCCTATGGCAATAGATTTGACTTCATAGGCTTTTATTTCCCCAGTTGAAATAATAAAGAATTTATACCTTGTCTTAGAGGGTTATTGCAAGAATTAAAAAGTAATAGATAATCTTCTAGGGCGATATCTTGCACAACTAGGCATTGGATAAATGACAGATATCATTATTTTCACCATCAGTTCTCCCCTTTTGTTCTTGTCCACTATTTCCTAAAAATTATTCCAGATAAAAGATTCTGTGTCTCCAGTATGCAAGATTTGAACAGGTGCTTAAAGAAAAAGTGAGAAGTTGTGGATAAAGCTGACGTGTGTGTGTCTGTTTCTCTGCAATGTGTAGTGTTATACAGTGCAACCCACCAAAATGTTGTGGTGGTGTTTGGTATGTATGTGTGTGGAGGTGGGGAGGGATATTCAGAAGGAAACATGTAACTGAAATGGTATTGCCTTCTGGGGGCATGCATGCTTTTCGTAAATCTGAGAGTACCAGGGACTTCTGTCCAATCCCTCCCAAAGAAAGTGATCATACATTTTCTTCGTTTTCATTTCAGTCTGGATGAAAAAATATTTGTAATTTTTACTCTGTCTAGGCATAAATAGTAATTGAATCATAGCTTATGTTCCGTGCTTTATTTAGATGATTTGACTTATTTTTGTCAGTTCTATCATATTTCCAATATATAACTGTTAGAATTTCACATTCACAGTTTTTTTGCAGTGGGAAATTTTGGGAGTGTAGGCTCCCTGCCCCCAGAATTATTCTTTTGTAAATGCTGCTGTGTATGGTGGGAGATAATGGCAGGCCTGAACATTTTAAGAAGCAAGATATGTCCTAGAGAAGGACTCTTCGACTTTATGCACGACAAAACTTTCGGACATCTTGTTGAAATGCAGATTCTAATTCAGTAAGTCTGGAAGAGGGTCTGACAGTCTGCATTTCTAACAAGCTTCCAAGTGATGCCAGTGCTGTCACTGGACATACTTTGAGAAGCAAATCCTAGCCTGTGAGGAAATCGCCTCCATAAAAACTTCCCAGTCTACTCCAGAATCCACTACTATCTGTGGCCCCATTTGCATACATTGCCATTCTGTCTCATTTGCATTTAAGTAGGTCTCATTCTGCCAGTTCAACTTGAAAATAACTCTATTCCTACTTTCCCTCTTTTAACATTTATTGGGTAATTTTTATATACCAGGTATTGTGCTAAATATTACCCATGGACCCGATTTCAACCCAGCTTCTCACTTAACACCCAACGTAAATCCTGAGCCACATGACTGTATCTCCCTAATACACAGAGCATCTTCCCCCTTTCCTCACATGTCTATGTTTCCAATCCCAAACCCAGACCATGCTTGGTTTATTGATGGCAGTTCCTCTAAACCCAGACAAATCTCGCCAGCTAAAGCTGGTTATGCTGTCGTGTCTCATACCTCTATTACCGAGGCTGCTGCACTTCCTCCCTCCACTACTTCCCAACAAGCTGAACTGATTGCTTTAACTTGTGCGCTCTCTCTTGCCAAAGGAATGCACATTAACATTTATAGTGACTCCAAATACGCTTTCTACATCTTCCATAACCATGCTGCCATTTGGGCTGAAAGAGGTTTTCTCACCACACAAGGCTCTTCCATTATCAATGCCTCTCTAATAAAGGCCCTTCTTAAGGCTGCTCTCCTGCCAGTCAAGGCTGGGGTCGTTCATTGTAAAGGACACCGGGAACCAACTGATCTTAACTGCTAAAGGAAATGCCTATGCCAACAGGACAGCAAAAGAAATAGAAAATGCCTCCACACCCACAAATATTCCAGCCCTCACTCCAAAAGACCAGTATTTTTCTTTCTCCTCTATCACCCCCACCTACTCCTCTTCTGAAAACCTGCTCTACCAGTCTTTTCCAACTCAGGGCAAGTAGTTTTTAGATCATGGAAAATTCATCCTTCCTCACCTTAATCCAGGAGACAAAGATTATTTTACTTATTATCTCTCCTGAATAGGATCTGTATTCAGAACGATTGAGCTTTTCCATTCAGACCACCACTCACACCTATGGGGAAAGGGTAATATAATAGATCATTGGCTTAACAACGGGGAATCCTATTCATGTGATGGAAAATGGGGACGAAAGGCTTTGGTACGTAAAACATTATTCCTTCCTTGGCCTAAAAACTCATCGCCACCTACATTAAAAGCTAATATGCCTGATTACTGTTTTTAGAGAACTTATTTTATTAGGGTAGTTCCAAGCTCAAAAATATGCTAACTGGCACCTTATTAGCTACATAAAAATGCGCCCTAGACCCGAAACTTACTGGACTAACTCATTATAAAATTTTCTTTAAAGTGTCCACGCAGTCCCTGGTCACGCTTGAAGCAGTCCTGAGAAACATCACCTCTACCTCAATAATCCCCAGAAGGAACTTATATTTTCTTTATCTTTTCTTATAACCTTATATTTTATAAATAAAAAGACAGGAATTTCAGGCCTCTGAGTCGAAGCTCAGCCATTGTAACCCCTGTGGCTTGCACATATAATGTCCAGATGGCCTGCAGGAGCCAGGAAGTCTGGAGCAGCTGAAAAACCACACAAGAAGTGAAACAGCCATCTCTTGCCTTCACTGATTGACCAGCCTTATGACATTCCACCATTATGACTTGTTGCTGCCCTGCCCCAGCTGATCAATCGACCTTGTGACATTCTTCTTCTGGACAATGAGTCTTATGATCTCCCCACCATGCACCTTGTGACCTCCTCCTCTGCTAAAAATAGATAACCACCTCTAACTGTAACTTTCCACTGCCTACCCCAGTCCTATAAAGCTGCCCCTCTCCTATCTCCCTTCGCTGACTCTCTTTTTGGACTCAGCCCACTTGCACCCAAGTGAATAAACAGCCTTGTTGCTCACACAAAGCCTGTTTAGGTGGTCTTCTATACGGACACGTGTGACACTTACATGAACTAATCTCATCAAATTCTCAATGATAGGATAGGTACTATCATTATCATCAATGAACAGGAGAAAATACAGAGGCACAGAGAGGTTAAGTAAATTGTCCATGTTTAACCAGCTAGTAAGTGGTAGAACCAGGGCACAAATGCAGTCTGACTCCAGAGCCTGGGCCCCCAACCATTAAGGATTTGCTGAGATTATGCCTTACCGGGACTGTGTCAAATGTATTTTTGTAAATCCTGTAGCACCTATTCCTGTGTCATGTCTTATCAATATAAGCGGATAAAGTAAAAAATCCTTTACCAAAATAAAGAAGAAATACATATGTGCTGCTTTTCTCTCTTTTCCTAATTGACTGCTTAATGAAACTGTGGAGCTGAATATCAGGGGATCAAGACCAACATTATTAGACAAAAGTCCAATAATATGCACTTAGCTAAATTTGCATATTATTAGAATCTGGTCATGAGTAGTTATGCTATGGGGACACCATTTGATCTATGGTATATTAAAATTTGTTATAATGAAATCTAATTATATGCTGTATTGTGTCCTGTTGATGAGAAAAAGGAATTAGCTACTAAAAAAAGCAAAGGTTCTTCATAAACTATTCTTACTCATAAAGAGGACTCCTGGTTCCACACAAATTTGCAGAACTTAGCCAAAGAAGTGATAATCTTCTACCAGTCTGCAGAGCTCCCCCATTAAGTGCTTCTCATAATATCATTCCATTTTTTGATCTTTTTCACTATTGCTAAAATGAAGCCAAATAGAAAGTGTTTTCCAGAGCACAAAGAAAGCCGCACTCAGTTCTGGAGGTAAGTATGCAACATCTTGATTCCATATTTCACAAACCACTCTCATTCAGTTTATGCACCATGGCAAATAGTATTGAATCTATTGGAAAACACCTGGGAAGCAAACATTTTGCAAGTACTTTGTTTTGATGATTTTGAGAGAATGTGAAAGCCAAATTATGGTACCGTTAAAGTAATTGTGTCTAGCTTAAGTTAAAAAGAAATCCACACTTGCAATCACAATAACCTTTTGAAATGTGTTGGAAATATGGGAGAGTTCAATCATACACAAGGGGAGATGAGTTTTAATTTTTTTTTTTTTTTTGGTAATAAGAAAACCAGCAAGAGTCAAAGTAAACTTTAATAAACCTTTCAAGTCTCCTGGAGTGAGTGGTGCCCTTGCTTTTGTGCATGCATAAAGGTGACGGTTTGTATTTAGGACTGTGTTGTATAAAAATACATATCTTTGAACACTGGAATTGCCTCAGTTCAGAAAGAACTCTCACTGTGGGGGTCATGAGGGAGCTGAGATGGAGGATGCATACTCGTGCTTACGCTTTTTGATGAGATGGCAGGTTGCCTGTAGGTTGTAAATGCTTTGTTTTCTTTCTCTGCATCTTTCTTATGTATGCGTGTGTTTGTTTGTTTGCTTTATGTTTTGATAAATGCATGTTTTTGAATGATTGTATGTCCAATGAATATACAATGCACTCTACTATGTTACTGTTACTGATTTGGAATGACCAGGAACTTTCTTTTGTTTGGTGTTGCTTTAGTGCTACAACCACCTACCACTGCCCCCAGCATACACCCTCCCTTCTCCACCAAACTTCCCCAAGGGTTTCAAGGTAATGGTTCAAAACACAGTGCTCCCTTAAAGCAGTTTATGAAGTATCACTTTGGAACAGAGGGTGGTTGAGTTTATTTTTCTGATTTAGTATGGAGGTTTTCTGACTGTGCTCAGGACAGTGGTAGAAAACATCCCTCAGGGATCCTTCCTTTACTGTTTCTCTGTCTCTTGGCTTTTCATTCTTTACAAAGGCAGTAGAATGTAGAGTACAGGGGTTAATTGCTACAGTTCTGAAGTCAGTTCTGGATTCATCTTCACTGACTCATTGTATGGCTTTAGCCAAGATCCCTATACCCTCTAAGCTTTATTTTCCAAATCTGTGAAATGGGTAATACTATCTATCTCACAAAACTATTGTGAGGATTAAATGAGATGTAACATATGAAGCATTCATTATATGCCTCACATATGGTAAATACACAATATATGTAAACCGTTAACATTATTTCCAGATGTAGTTACCAGAGGCCAGAACCATATAATGAGACTAATTTGCCAGAACCGTATAATGAGACTAACTTGTCAAGAATGAATTCCCAAAGCAGGTCATGGATGACAGAGGTGAAGCCCTTCTGGAAGTGAGACCGTGCATGCTGAATGCCAACTCATTCGACCACAATTGGAAAAATGCACTAGGTTTCATAACCAGAGACTCCCTAACAGGGAACTATATCTGACTGGCTTGGCACTGTGTTAATAAAGGCTGATGTTTGTATTAGGTTAATGCTTCCATGTCCTGGAGACTACACAACAGCTACCCAGTTGAATCTCTCCCTTGAGACACTTGTACTGCATTGTGTGTGTGGCTTTTGTTGGTGTTATCGCTACCTTATTCTGAAGTCTATACTGCCATTTAACTCCCCACAGGTCATGCCTGACTTTGGATTTGTATTGCTATGAGGAAAGAATAGTTATTAAAGTATTTTTCTGAGTCACATTTTTATTTGCTCCAGGGCACTTAATTCTACGCATTTTGACAAAGGAATGCAATCATTCCCACAGATACTGTTGTGGTTGCTAAATCACCTGAGTTTTATCAATACACATACATTTTCTGCAAGACTAACAGGACTTTCTCAAAACTCTGAGTTCTATTCCACAGTGGTTTTGATGAACTTTGCTCATAAAAAAGTAATGAGTACAGGGATTTCTTTCTTCTAATATTCACCAAATTTTTTGTTTCTCAATATGAAATGGCTGTGAGGATGAATTTCATCTTGGCTATTAGAGAGCTCCTAGCTCAACTGGGTCATTTAACAGCTATTTATAAGCATGAATGAGAAGATCTTTCAAATGAAAATTTGTAATTCATTTTTAATATTTTTAAAATGAACAGTCCTCCCCCCATTTTGCCCCCTAATACTTGGCATTCAATACTAAGGAGAAACATTAACGTGTTCTTTCTTAAAATGACAGATAACAGCGTGTGTGTGTGTGTGTGTGTGTGTGTGTGTGTGTGTGTGTGTGTGTTTTAGCTCAATATGAGGAACCAACCTCAGAAACCATTTGAAATTACTTATTCACTTTAAATGAGAACTGGGAAAATTAGCTAGATAATCCAGGACCATAAGAAAACACCAACAGAAACAACAAAAAGTCAATAAACATCACTGATCATTCACTTTGCACCTCATGTCGAGCGTGTTTCTAAACACTGGAAATATAGACTTGGAAAAAAGCAGACCCAATCCCCTGCCCTTGCCAAATATACATTCTTGTGTAGGAGACCAACAATGAACAAGGTAAATTAGTGAAGTATGTGGGAGTTTGGATAGTGGTAAGTATTTTGGAGAAAACATAATTCAGGAAAGAAAGATACAAAATAATCTACCAGTAATTGAAGTAGATGAAGTATGTTGGGGAAACGGGGGCTGAGGTTGTAGATGAGGTGGCCAGGGAAACTTTATTGAGAAGGTGGGTTTTGCATAAACACTTGAAGAAAATATGGGAGCTAGCCATGTAAATATCTGGGGAAGAGTCTTCCAGGCAGAAAGAAGGGGAGGCGGGGAGCCCCTGAGATGGGAGCAAGCCTGGTGAGTTTATCAACCTAGGAAATGAAGACCTTAATTTATTTGCCTAAAATGACTTGAACAGTGGTTCTTCACCTTTAAGAGATCCTTACAGGATGCGATAATAAATATACAGATATTGCCCTATGGAAATTGAATTTGAGGGAAGGAGAAAACCAGTAGGAAATTGTGGTTGAACTTTAAACAAGAAGTGACAGCAGTCTGGATTAGGGAAGTGGCAGCTGGACTCAAGGAAGAGAAAAGAAGAAGATGGATTTAATGGGGTTTAGTGGGGGATTTGATTTAGGGGTGTGGAGGAAGTGTCATAGGAGACACCTAGGTTTCCGGCTGGGAAGGTGGTAGTTGAGGGCCCAACTCTAAGAATGTGTAATTCCAGGATTCCCAGCAAAGCAAACTCTACCAGTTGAGCATATTGGCTGGATGTATCTGCCTTGCTGAACTCTACAAGTTCCGGCATGCAGGCAGGTCAGGCTCTTGGATGCCTATTTCATTGAGATACAGGCCCTGGGCTCTATTTACCTTGTTAAAATTATACAAAAGAAAAAACTACCACTGTCTTTCTCTTTGGTTAGGGATGGTTAAGGAAAACCTCTCATTTACTCATTCCAAAATCTTTTAGATGGGAGATCTGCTGGTCGGTATTACCAGCTATTAAGTTCATGAGAGTTGTCTTTGAGAACACTTTTCCTATTTATCCCCAAAATATGAGACTCTTGAAGTCATAGCTTCCACTCTCACACCTCCTCTCTCTTCCTGTTCTTATCCCTCACCGGAATTTCAGATCCACCCCTCAACTCTTTGCTATTATCCACACATGGAAGACCTATTCTCCTTTGATATGACTTGTCTAAACATAACACTCTCTCCTTACACCTACTTCTTCACCTGCATGTATCAGCTTGACTGATGACAAAATCTCATGCCATATACTGAATTGCCAAGAGCCTTCTTTAGCACCTCTTCTCTACCTATTTCAAGTGAGGCCCAAGATAAGTAACATGGCTCGTAAATGGTTGAACCAGAAGTGAAGTCAAAACTGTGAGGTCCGGGGCCTATGCTGGTAATCACCACCTTACACTACCCCAAGGGAAGACAGGAAGTGGTGACTACCAACTTGAGCCTTGGATTGCACAAATCTTGGGCCTTACTTGCAATGGGAATAAAAACACTTAGCTCCTAGGATTTCTGTGAGTTTTAAATGAGTTAGTGCATATGAAGCACTTAGTTTGTGTCTGTCACGTAGTAAGCCTTCAAGAAAGAGTTCACATTGTGATTAGACTCTATTGCTCTCTCTAATCTGTTGCCATTACCTCGTAATCAAAACACCCTTCCTTGCCTCTATTACCAGTAGATTATTTGATTGTTAACAAAAGCTTTTAAAAACACAGGCTTGCCAATACCCCTCTCCTACTTAACACTTCCAATTGTATAAATAAGTGACTTAGAATTCATCATGCCTTGGAAACATTTTTTGAGGAGGGGTCAGCAATCCTTTACAGAATGTAAATCCGTGTGCTACAATTAGGCCCATCCTACTTTTAATAGCTTTATTTCTTCCTAAATCCTCCAACTTCAAATAATTTACTCATCCTCACAAGCGTTCACATACCCTCACTCACACATACCTACATTCATACACATACACACTCCCACTTTGCTCTCCTGTTTCTGATCCATTACTCTAGTTCTCTCCTCACAGAAAAAGCTTCCTACTGTATTTGCCCCCAGAAGCCCACATTTTATTGTCACATTTGACCTTCTCCTGTCCCTCCCTTCCAAAAAAACCGTTCCCAAGTTTCTCTCGTTGGAATCAATTCAATTCCTTGTCCTTTCTTCATATATAGCTATTGGCTTTCCTCTCCATGTGGGTCTTGGTGAACCAAATATCCCTAAAATCAGGGTACTCTATCATTCAACTTTCTCTGGGCCTCAGGGCCTAGTGCAGTATTTTGCACATAATAATTTCTCAATTCAACTGTTTGTTGAATTCAATTAGGAAGATTTCAGTTTCTAAGATCTGAATGTAAACATGCAGACAGCATTTAAGCATTGCGTTTACCCAGCCACCTGCTGCTCCCTGGTTCACAGTTTACCTTACAACTGAGTCTGAGAATTGTATTTGCATAGCCATTTGTTTTTCAAATTGCCAACAGGCCCAGATCTGCCCAGTCTTTGCATTGCTACATCTTACATTTAGCTGTCACCAGTGAATCTTTTCAGTGAGATTTGCTCCCTCACAGTATAGACCAGAGATTAAAAACTGGTTCAGCCAGTCTGACTAGGTTAAAAAAAAAAAAAAAAGCATCCTGTAGGGGTAGAGTGAATGTGGAAACGGCTCTTCAAGAGTCACGTGTTTCTGAGGTCCACCTTTGTCCTGGTCAACATGTTTATTAATGATTGGGAAGAAGGCTTACATAACATGTTTTCTTTTTTCTTTTCTTTTCTTTCTTTCTTGTTTTTTGTTTTGTTTTGTTTTGTTTTTTGAGATGTATTCTTGCTGTGCTGTCCAGGCTGGAGTGTAGTGGCGCAATCTTGGCTTACTGCAACCTCCAACTCCTGGGTTCAAGTGATTCTCCTGCCTCAACTTCCTGAGTACCTGAGACTACAGGCACGTGCCACCACGCCTGGCTGATTTTGTGTATTTTTAGTAAAGATGGGGTTTCACCATATTAGCCAGGATGTTCTCAATCTCCTGACCTCATGATCCGCCTGCCTCAGCCTCCCAAAGTGCTGGGATTACAGGCTTGAGCCACTGCACCCGGCCCCAGATAACATGTTTTCTATGCATGGAAAACTGTGGACTGGCTTGACATACTGTTAAGAACAATGGTGATACAGTTTTAGGAAAATCAGATGGTTGTCTCTTGAAACTTGGAAAGTCATTCCAACTGGGAATTCCCTTTCTAACTTTGGGGAAGGGAAATGGCTAGGAACTTTCTAAAATTAGCACCAATTCTCTTATGCTTATATAAATTCTCATTTGGTATTTGTTTCACGTACTCAGAGAAAGCCAATTGGAATAGAATATGTTAAATACCAAGTAGCATTTTATTCTGACAGGTTAACTTGATATCAGCCTCACATACAAAGTTATAAAATCTCAAAGGCTATACAAGGATGATGGATGCTGTTGATCTTGTGTCAAGGAGGGTCTTTTTAAAATCTAGTAAAAGAAAGGGCAGTATATTACAGTCTCATTTGGGGATTTCTTTGTAGCTATAGTGTGAGAATGGACTACAAAATGATGAAAGTTATTCTACCTAAAGTTAAAGATAGTAACATTATTGCCTGTAGTATTTGCTCATAATAAAACAATGACACTTGGATCATAAAGAAATGTTTATTTTCACAATAACTGCATTAAAGATTATAAACGGTTGGTTTAGTTTTTACTGAAATAGAGTTTAGCATAAAAGGAAAAAGTTAATTTGAAGCTTCAGTATCTTTCTTCCAAAGTCTAGGCTTGAAAAAGCCATAAACCATACTCTTCTTATTCACTTCACCTTTTAGCAAGTTTCCACTTGAGATCTTTGTTTCTGACCCCTAACAAAGTATGCTCCTGGTGAAGGCAATTCTTTCTACCCACTGAGAAAACATGAGGTCTAGACCTTTTGTGATTTTCCATGTTTTTTTTTATTAAATTTCCTTTGAGTAAACTGACATTTTCTCTGAGTAAGCAGAGTCTATTTGAATATTATTTTCTCTATAAAGCTTTTCCCCATAATCCCAGGTAGGGTTGACCTTGCCCTTCTGTCTTTAGCCACTGCATTGAAGAAACCCTCACTATAGCTTGAAGCCATGAGAAACCTATCTGGGAAAAGTTATTTTTATTTACAATCTCTCATTGGTTCCTACGTAGGGAGACCCCTTGGTGACTGAGCGGGGCGAATGGATGTGGGAATAGGAGCTGAGAGTGTGCCACATCTTTATGATAAGAAAGAGGAACAGGGGATCATGGAAGAAGAAAAATCTGAAAGGCCGAAGAGGCTGGTAGGAAGAGGTTCAATAAGCAGAGGAGAAAATTGCTGTTGGCAGAAGGTGGGTATGAAACAAGGACCTGGAATAAAGAACAAGTCATTTCATGAGCTTCTATTTATTTCTTTTCATTAACTTTTTGCTGTGTAACATGCAATGTCAACGTTCCTGGCTCCTATGAACTCTGCTATACATCTAGTACTCAGCTCATGCTTGTGGGGGTGGATTCTGAGAAGTGCTTGCACCTGCTTCAAGGTGGGTACTTAGGAACATGTAGGCTATATAGGTAGGGTTGACTGGGTATGTGCCCTTATTTATGCGGGACAGGCCTGTTGCAGGGATTCACTTATGACCCTGCCTTAGTTATTTGAAAGTGCTCACCCACACTTTCAACAATTTATCTACTTGGATGATAAATTATAAGGCCACACAAAAATAGCTTTTATCTGACTGTACTTTGAAGACTGGACACATTTTATCCTTAAATTACCTGCTTATCTATCTATCTCTACCCCTGAGATTGTGGGTTCCCCGAGAGATAGGGCAACACTTTCATTAATTCATTCAACACTATGTATTGAGTTCTGTATATGTGTTGTGTGCTGGGATACAATGAAGAATAAGATAAGATCTCTGCACTTAAAGATCTTATGCTATGGTGGGAGAAGCTGATATGTGACCAAACAAGTATAAACCAGAGAGATGGGCTTACAGTACGGTTTCCCCACCTTGGCACTATTGGTATTTTGGGCCAGATAATTCATCGTTGTGTTAGAGTATCCTTTGCCTCATAGGATGCTTAGCAGCATCCCTGGCCTCTCCCACTAGATGCCAGTAGCACCCCCTTTAGTAGTGATGACTAAAAGTGTCTCCAAACATTGCCAGATTCCACTTCTCCTCACTTTGCCCCCACTTCACCACTGAGAACTACTCATTCTCTCATGTCTAGACCCAAGGCATCATGGGAAGAGCACTTAACCCATACTTGGGTGGAGTTTTATTCATCCTTCATCCTCAACATCTAGTTGATGCTTAATAAATGCTTAATGAATAAATGAAGCACGTAGTAATCACGCTACCCTTCAGGATTGTTGGAATGAAGCTTAGTAAACTACGGGAAAGTTTAAGTGTGAGGCCACAGGCAAAATTTCGGAAATAAATTTCACTCTGTACCATTGGCCTGAATATTGTTCCCCAAAACACTCTAGTTCCAAAAGGACTTGCTCCCCAAATAGTATAGGGCAGATTTTCTAGTATTTATTTTCCTGTTAGTAAACACTGACTGTCAAGCACTTTGGCAAATACCAGGTGCCTGTAAATGCTAAATAGTCATTACAAAGCCACATAAATATTTTAGATTCCATCATCCACAGCAGGGAAAGAAAAGAGTCCAGATTCTAAGGGGGAAAAAAAGCCCTGACATTCAGCTAATGACTTTTACCCACCAATGGGCCCACCTGGTAGCTTGAAACTTAGAATATCTTAGAAATAAATGTTCTTTGCAAAAGCTCATTAAATCTGCCTCAATTTGGTGGAGGCATCCTGTCCCTGAGTTGGCTATTGTACTGATGGAAATGACAAGAAAATTCACAACACAACCCACACATTCCTTTCACACATCCTCTGCCCTGAACCAGACTGACATAGAACAATGAGATGGCAGAACTAACTGGCAAGATGGACCTGAACTACACAATGGTGTTTCTAGGACATCCTGAGAAACAATGAAGGGTTCAGCAAACCAACTGTGTGACTTCGGCAATTGATAACTTGTCTAGGCCTACACTGATAAAACAGAGGGAGGACGTAGAAAGTGATGATGACTTCAAAGCTGCTCACAGCATTCATTCTGATTCCTTTCACTCTAGTTTTACATCCTTAAAGCTTCAAGAAATTGAGGGGTCACAGCATTAATATTTATTTTGGAGGTGGGAGAAAACAGAATACAAAAATCAGCCTCTTAACAATCCTGACATCTTTCCTTAATAGACTTCTTTCTTGAGTATGATGAAACCTCACAACGTTCTGAGGTTGGCACCCATGCAGAATGGACAGGTGCGAGTTACCTGCTCAGTTTGAGCTAATTCTCAACTGTCCCCTCACTTGCATTGTCCACTATGATGTTCTGTGATGGAAACATGACCCAACTGATAGCCCTGGGTTTTGGATTACTAAATCTTCTGGTAATTCTCTGAAATTCTCTCCTTTTCCAAAGATAAATATTCTCAGTGACTTCAGAGAGACTCACTCATGTTCTTTAGAAGCTGCAATTAATAAGATATTTTCCCTGATGGATCCGTTGTCCCCATAATTGGCAAACTATAATTTCTTTGCTGACTCCCTGAGGTTCATTTTATTTGCAGCACTCTTAAAACACACACAAAACCCAGCAGAATAGCTGCTTTTTTGTCTCAATATTACAGCTAAACTAAGGGAGGAAAAATCACGCACACACAAACCTCCTCCCTCCTTTAATTCCATCAGGGCATGCCTTATTCTAAGACTTACTAAAAATGAGAAAGCAGCCTAGGAGGCGTCCGGAGGTCTCAGTTCATAAAGTGAATATGCATAAAGTAGCAGAATATCAAGTTTTCATAATTACACCTTTTTATGCATACAGTTCCTGGAGTGAAATCGGCTTTGACTTCGGCTGATTTAATAGAACCTTTCCAATTTAAATCTATCCTGTCACTTGTACTTAGCTGTTGTTCAATTTTAAATGGCAAAACGAGTTATTATTTCCCACTTTCACAAACCAATAAAGATTCTGTAGTTCTAAACAAGAGTGATGAGACAGCATTTAATTTCTGAACTCTTTCTCTAATTCAAGAGCTTTGGGAAAGGAAAGTATTTCTGTTTTGGAGAGATAAACTTTAAAATGAGAGGGCAAGAGAGGATAGAGAGATTCAGGCTTAGGTGACTATGCCTAGCATAATGGCTTACTCAGAGTCAGCAGGTGTCAGATCCTTGTTGCAAGAACAATGCTTAAGACAGGAGAGAAGACTGAATAATCTCCTAGCAAAAGAAGTAGGTAAGATAGCATACAAAAAGAAGAAGAGGAAGAAGAAGAAGAAGGGGAAGGAGAAGGAGAAGAAAGTGCAGTTAAAGGTGGAATTTTGATGAAAATGGAGGCCTTTGGAACAATTTGGTTTAGTAGGTAGAAAGACTCAATTAGAAAGATTTCGAGTTAACTCACAACTGAAAGTGCCACTTGTTTTGCTGTCCCAGGACACCCAAGGGGAACACTCACACAGATGTATGGTTGCTTCGGACTGAAAGTCAAGTGGATGTGAGGGTTTGAATTTTAGTTAAACAGCCATGTACACACACACATTGGAGCTTGGAGTTCATTCCTTTGATAAGTACTTACTGAATGTCTGCTCTGTGTTGGGCTCTATCCTAGTTAGAGTTGGTTCCACAAGGATAGCAAAACCAGTCCTACCTTCAAGGAGCTCATTTTGGAGGACAGGAAACTGACGTCTAAGCAGAAAACTGAAACGGTGGCACTGTCCTAGGATCATAGATCTAAGCGGGGTCACCTTTGTCCAGCCAGAAAATTTTTTTCTTCCAGAAAAATTTCATTAGTTTTACTTAAGATTAAGCACCTTAGGAATATGTTCATATATCATCAAATTATTATATATCAATCAAATTACTTTATAAAAGCAAGAGTATAAAGTCTTGGTGAATTACCTTTATTTTATTACACGTGGTAGAAAGGAAATTACTCTCTTTTTATAAGCATTTAGAAATTTTCTGAATTTTGAATACAGAATATTACTAATTCCTTCTCTTTGAGGGTAATTCATAACTGAGTCTTTAAAAGCATGGCTCTTATTCAAGAGTAAATCTTTAGTTGTCTGATTACATATTTATCAAGTAACCTCCCTCAACCAAAAAACAGATAAGCATTAGTAACCAGTGACTGAAAGGATGTTTTGGAAGTTTATAAATTTGAATTTATCTTGAAAAAGCACAATGATTAATACCTATTTTAAAGAGAAAGGTAAGAGTAAGGCCAAAGTCCACCTTTTCAGAGAGGCACAAAGACTGCAGGGACAGCAAGTATACTATTTTAAATTTAATTTTCCTCTTACAAAATGATTAATGAGACCAAAGTGCACAACAGTAAAACTTTTAAGATCCCATGGTTAGGTAGATTTCCCGTATATTTTAGTATGCATGTGGAAGGGAGCATTTGAGAAGAATTAGAGTTCACCGTTTTAAAATAGCAAGCTGAGTCTCTTCTGAATTGAGGCGTGGACTTAATAACATTGATGCTTACTGTGATTTTCAAAACCCTGATGTTAAACTGTAACAGTCATGATGGGTACCTCCAATATTATAGACCCAGACATTGGAGAGTGCATATTCTATATTTTGGGGGGTTCTTTGACATGTTTCTGTGTTTCCTTTAGAATATATATTTGCAGGAACCCAACAAATGTGTGTTGAGTAGATGAGCAAACTCAGACCCTATCCTTGATGAAGGCCATTAATTTCATTTTAAATACTGCCTTTAGGGGATGATAGCTGTGTTGGAAATAATCTTTGTCCTTCAGATATTTGATATCTAGTGGTGGGGGGATCAGACAAAACCACATCCAACGAAAGTGCAAGGTAGTAATGGATTTGCACAAACAATGATTTTTACACAGAGCTGGGAGGTTTAGAAGAGGGAGAAATCACATATCTTTGGGAGTAAGGACATGGGTAGTGAAGAATTACTTCATGGAACAGATAGCCTGTGAGATGGATCTTTGAAAATGAGTTGAATTTTGATAGGCTGGGAGGGAGAGGGGAGGAAGACCTTCCAGGTGGCAGGTAGCAGCTCAGTAGCTTTGCAGAACAGGAATTTTTACAGCATCTTAGGGAATGGCAAATAGTACAGTTTGGCTAAAATATGGAATACAGGGGATGATAGGAGATGGCTCTGAAGAGTATGTAAAGGCTTAGGAGGGCCTTGAATGCTGATGTGAGGAGAGAGGTTTTATTTCTATAACCCAGAGATATAATGGCATAAATACAGCTCTATTTGAAACAATGGATTGGAAGAATGGAAGACTGAAGGAGGGAGACTACTCCATAGAGAGTCTCCATGAATATACCCTAATGTCATCAATTCTTTCCTTTCCCTGGCCCCCTCACCTGCCCTGTTCCCATAAGTGTGCCAACTCTTTATGCATGAGGGTTTCACAAAGCCCAGAATCAGCCTTCTACCAGCTGTATCTTCTAATCAGGAACACAAATCCCATGTAGTTTGGTCTAGTTTTTTCAATCTTGAATCAACTATTTACAGAATGAGTGAAACAAACAAACAAACAAACAAACAAAAAGCCAACGAAAGCTGTGGAAGATGGCTTAACTGGGGGTTTGAAAGGAGCCACCAGATTTATTCAAAAGCTCCCCAAGGCCAACAGCAGGCAGGGTTGGATAGACTATTACTGCCTTTGCCACTCCCTGACCATCTGCTGGGTTGCCACATACAGAACTGCAGGCATTGGAGATACCCCAGGATGAAACTTATAAATGATTCCATTATGCTAAAAAAAAAAAAAAAATCACGTGGGATTTCCGTATGTTTGTTTTTTCTTCCATTTTTGGCCAGAGGAACTGTTCATGGTTTTGAACTTCACTTTTTGAGTCTCAGTGAGAAAGGATACTGCCAAAGCTGAGGGCATGCAGAGCCCAGCACTGGGCCTACACTTGGGTGGTTGTGCAGATTCATGCCCATCTTGGGGACTTCTCCCTGATAATTAAGGCCTGACTTCTGTGTACTTAAACACAGCTTGAATTAAATTTGTGATGTTTCCTTAGTATCTTAAGTTTCAAAGCAAATGTTTCAATGTCAGGCTCCTTAGAACAAGTTATTTTTATTTTAGGTTTTTTCTTCTGCGGGAAGAAAATTATCTTTGTAGGTGTTTTGGAGAGATCACTTCTACAATAACATAAGATTTCAGGACCGGGGGTATAGTCAGAAGTTGGAATTCAAAATTTTCACTCATATGTGTGACCTCATTAGGGATGTATTTAATGTGGAAAAAATTAGAAACTTCTGCCTTCAAAATCAGGAAGATAATCAACTTCTGGGTTTTTCTCTTAAGGAAATAATTTAAAATGTGTGTAAAGTGCAAGGCTAATGGCTTATGAGAGAGAAAAATTCAAAGCCATGTAAAATTCTAAGTCCAACAATAAGAGATTGGTGAAATAATTCATTTTATCTCAATATAATGGAATATTATGCAGTCACTACAAAGGGAAACAGTTAAATAATACTGAATATAAAAGTACTACCAGAGTTACTTCATCTTACTCTTTCTTGGTCCTATGAATAGATAAAGAAACCGTTACTAAGCATCTACTATCTGCTTAGCACCTAACAATTACACTAGACATTTGTTATTTAATCTCCATTAATAATCTTTTGATGCATAGAAGCTTATAACATTTTATAGAAGAGACAGAAATTATTTAGGTCAAGATTATTTGGCAAGTACCAGAAACCTAAATCAAAGCACTCACATGGGGAAATTCAACCACTGACATAACCGGAAAGTCTAGAATGTGCTGGCTTCAGCTGTGGCTGAATTCAGGGCCTAAATTTCTTCTTGGTAAGCTTTTCTCTCTCTCTCTCTCTCTCTCTCTCTCTCTCTCTCTCTCTCTCTCTCTCTCTCCCCTTGAGGATCTGCTTATCTCTGCTCAGCTTTATTCTTTAAATAGACTCCTTCTACATCATGGGCAATGTGGCCACTATCGACTAGACCCACATATTCCTAGCTAAGTAACTCCATAGAAATAAGAAATTCACTTAATAGAGAAATTCAAGAGGGGACTTTGATTCCTGGCTTGAGTCACTTGACCTTATAGGTATCAAGTGAGGCACCATGATTGACCATCCGCTAGGACTATATAAGTGGGAGACGGTGGTTCTCCCAAAGAAGGAACTTGTGTATTTCCTGCTACTGTGTCCCCCACCTGTCTTGTGCACAGCAGATACTCAATAAGCTGATAAAGATTCTTGGCTTTTTTCTCCACTTTCAGGTAAAAAATGAGGTGTCAATACAGCACTGTGGTGAAGAGCATGTCTCTGTATCACACTCAATGTACAGCACTATTTAAGTTACTTAACCTCTGTAAATTGGATTCAACATCTGTAAAACGGGAATAATAATAACTGCCTTAATGGTATTGCAGAATTAACCAATATAACTTCTATTTTATTTAATTCTTGGCCTGTGGAAAGTGCTCAGGAGTAAGTGGCAGCTCAATGGCATTTAACCTCACTTTTCCCAAGCCTCAACTGCATTTTTTTCTAAGTTCTTTTTTCTATGGTAATAATTTCACTTTTTTTGTCTTGCAATTTCTAGATTGTCAATAGTCTGCATTATTTTCTGCCCATAGTGGTGACTAGCCAATTGGCTAGTGAGCCAATAGGCCACAAATAAGTAACTCATTGCAATTCAAGCTTAACTGTCTATTTCTTGAGACAGCATATAAATTGATTTGATGTTTCTTAGATATTTGAGAACAACGTGGAAGAGCATTCTAAGTTGCAGATCTCAGATAGCTGGTGGAACAAAGGTGAGATCACTCCTTGGCCAATCACTCAAGTATTTTCAATAACC
The DNA here is from genome assembly GCF_043159975.1 of Macaca nemestrina. Taxonomy (NCBI): domain Eukaryota; kingdom Metazoa; phylum Chordata; class Mammalia; order Primates; family Cercopithecidae; genus Macaca; species Macaca nemestrina. The sequence continues at coordinate 127,121,183 of NC_092126.1, read as the reverse complement.
TTGTCCCTCATAAGGGATTCAGATCAGTTTTACCTGCAGTCTCTTTCTACCTGTTCCCAGGGCAAATTCTGAAGCATTTCTTTGCATGGATCTGTAACTTTTATTAGGGCCCTGCTAATCAGCAATGGAAATGAAGATGTCCAGCTGGGGAAAGGGCTAACTTTGTGCCAACTGTTTGAAAGTCTAATGAACTGTGAGTATTAGAGCAAGACATTCTTAAGCTGCTGAGACCCCCAGTGAAGCTAAAGCTGTGTGTGTGAGTTTGTGCTTGTTCTGGATTCAAGGAAATAAATTTAGCAACTAGTAAGGATATTTGCCATCTTGGGGGATGGGGAGGGGGAGATCTCACAGCTTTCAAAAAATGATAGGAGAGTGAAAGTCTGAGACTAGTTTCTCAGCTGGATGCCCCAACCAAATTTCCAAGTTTCATCCTGTTACACTATTGTGTTCTTTACACCCTTCCACTATTTTCAGACTTGCCAGCTGGTAAGGGATTCAAGCTCCTCTTCTCTGGAGCCTGGTTGGCTGATTTAATGGAGCAGTGCTCTCTCCCCTCTTTCCCTAAAGCATGAGATCTGAATGCCAGAGTGGCAGTGGGATAGCTGAAGAGAGGGGAACAGAGTGATGGGGAAAAGAGTGAAGCTACACGTTAGGGCTGATTGCATTTGTCTGTAATGACAGCAGCTTATGCTGAGTTTAGAGGCTTAGAGAAGAAAAAAATAATAATAAAGAACATTTGATGTAAACAGGGCAATAAGAAGCCTTCCAAGCATTTCTCAAGATGAGAAAGTCAATAGAATGTGTACCCATCCACTTGTGTTTCAGCTGATCGGTCCAATGAGATTTAATAAACACCAGTTACAGAGAAAGCACAGTATGGACATGATGGTAGATAATAATAAAGCTGATGAAAATAATGACTTGCATTAATAAGCACCTGCTGAGTGCCTGGTGTTCTAGTGGCTTTATGGGTAATAGCTCACTTACTCTGACCAACAACTTTATAAATTAGGAACCATTAGTCTCTTCATTTCATAGATGAAGACTCAGAAGTATAGAGAGGTTCTATAACCATCAGTCCAAAGTCATACAGATGGTAGATGGTGGTACTGAGATTTGGGCCCAGGCAGTCTGATTCCAGAGCCCAAATTCATAACCCCTGCCTACTAATGTCTCCCCATCACAGATTTCGCCCTCAAGGGTAATAGGAATAAAGCAGGTAGTTTGAGGCTAGGACCTAGGTTTTATTTGACTTAATGCCCCTAGTGCCTACAACAGGGTCTGGGATCCAGTGAGGCCTACACAGCCATAATCATTATTCTTGAATCTGAAAAAGAGCTTTATCTTACTATCAAAAAGGAAACACCACATGAACTTTTGTTTCATTGAAAAACGAAAAGTAAAACCCATCAGTATCTGAGGGCACACAAGGAAAAATCAATACAAGATGAATTAGCAAAAATAAATTATGGATAGTTATTCATTAAATAGGAAAATATTTTTGCTCCCCTTTTTCCCTAATCTATACCACTTTGGGAGTCTACCAAAATTACTTACGGTGGCTGTAAAAGTTAAACTAGTGCCCAAGTTGCTAAGAAATATTTAATTGGCTCAAATTCCATAATTAGATATGGAGTCAGGAGCAATATAATGCTCCTGAAGTATTCTAGAAAAACGCAAGTGTTCTTTGATGAGTAACATCTAAAACTGGACAGGGAAATGAGGTTGACAGCATTTTTCTCTCTAGGATGTCAGCTAGATAAGCAGGCAGAGCTTAGGGGAAACAGACTATGAAGCTGAAATGTTTAGATTGGGCTGAAGAGTGTGTTTGTGTGTGTGTTGGAGGTAGCTAAGAGAGGGGACACAAGAGGACAGAGGACAGTATGACAGCCAAAAGCTAGCAGTGAGGTTCCTGGACCCAGAGGAATGAACATGGTGAGAGGTACAGAGTTCCTCACAAGTAGAATTATTCAGAGAAAAATGAAGCAACGTCTAAGCTAAAGTCAAGTAGACCTGATTAGCCTCTGGGACAGGTAACCTCCAAGATGGTGCCTCACTGCAGCATCCTCTGAAAGGGAGGAATGCTGTGTCCTCACATGGCAGCACATGGATTTTGGGGGTCAGGGGCAGAATGCTATGATTTGAATTTGTCCTCTCCAAAATCCGTGTGTTGTCAATGTGATAATATTAAGAAGTAGGGCACTTAAGAGGTCATTAGACCATGAGGGCCCCTCTCTCATGAATGGGATTAAGGCCTTTTTAAAAGAGGCTTCCCACATGTTCTGCTCCATTTCTCTTCTGCCTTCCATCATGTGAGGACACAGTATTCCTTCCTTCCAGATGATGCTGCAGCAAGGCACCATCTTGGAGGCAGAGGGCAACCCTCACCAAGCAATAGAACCTGCCGGAGCCTTGATCTTGGACTTTCCAGTGTCCAGAACTGTGAGAAGATTAATTTCTGTTCTTTATAAATTACCCAGTCTCAGGTATTTTATTGTAGCAGGACAAACTTAAGACAGCGGCAGAGGGTTGAGTCAGGGGCAAAATTGTCACCTCCCTCCTCCATCCCCATAGGACAGGAGTTGAAAACCCCTGGTCTGTCTGAGAAAGGAAGCCAAGTTTTCTCTGGGTATGCCAGGCTATGGAGTAGACACATTTCACATTTCATTTTGTTTTAAATGAAAGATAAAACACATAGGAAAGACACACTGGGGCTTTGCTAAGTTTCTGCAAGATTTTGATTTTCTAACTGAATGAGGAGTTCCCTGGAATGTAAGGAAATGTGACAAATGTGGATGGGGTTGGGACAGACATGTTCCACCAGCCCCCCAAAGGTACAGACTCCAGCAAAGGATGAGAAGAGTTGTGGGCTCTGGAAGAATCATGAGTTCTTTAAGCAGCTCACTGCCTTTATTAAGACTACAGAACTACAGCTCATCTTTTCATTAAAGTAGCTAATTCGAGAAATGTGGTACCAAATACAGTGGGAATGAACCTTCATTTAAATTGTAATTAATAATTCACTAATCGTTAAAAAGCTGAAAAAGAGCTGAGGATGTGAGATTCGATAAAATATCTAGAGAGTACACCGGGAAAATTTTGAATGGATTAATGTATTTGCCTTCATCTGTGCTGTCAATGCTGAGGGAAATGTATTTGATACAAAATTTAGAGTGGTTTAGATTATGAGTTCATTTAAGGTGAAGTCCATATGTTTTCACATGATCAACATTTCTGATTTCAGAGAGTGAGGAGGTGAGACACACACACACACACCGGCCGGGCACGGTGGCTCACACCTGCAATCCCAGCACTTTGGGAGGCCGAGGCAGGCGAATCACAAGGTCAGGAGTTCGAGACCAGCCTGGCCAACAAGGTGAAACCCCATCTCTACTAAAAATACAAAAATTAGCTGGGCATGGTGGTGTGCGCCTATAATCCCAGCTACTGGGGAGGCTGAGGCAGAAGAATGGCTTTAATCCAGGAGGCGGAGGTTGCAGTGAGCTGAGATCGTGCCACTGCACTCCAGGCTGGGTGACAGAGCAAGACTGCATCTCAAAAAAAAAAAAAAAAAAAAAAAAGACAGATTCCCACCCCCATCCACGACAAATCAGTGTCAGATTCTGATAGCTGTGTCTATGACTAACAATATACTCATACACTTTTGGGGCTTCAAATGATACTATGTTTATCATCAAATACACTGTTCCTGGGGCAGAACTTCAAAAACAAGGTCCTTCATTTACCTTGCTCACCAACCTCAAGATGCTCTCGAGTTGTCTTTACGGCAAGTCCACAGCACAGAGACCTGAAGAGGGTGTGCCCTCACTTCTAGGCAAGATTATACACCTCCTCCTCTAGGTTACCAAAGCCCGTCTACATACCCCTAGCAAGCCATTTGTAGGAGAGTTACAATGATTTAATGATTCAATAATGTTCCTCAGCAGACTAAATGCTTTTAATTCTCCCATAAATACACGTTGCTTAGCCTGTTGAAGATACTTATTACCTATTAAAATAAAATAGACATGAAATGGAACTGACATAAAGAGGAGAGAGGACAATGGGGAGAGAAATGAGGAGAGAAGAGGAAAGGAGAAGATAGAGGGGAATTGGGGAGAGGGAGAGAGCGAAGGGGAGAAGAGAGAGCGCTTTCTCAGCATTTTCTGTATAGCTCAGAGACTGCAAAATCTGATTTCTGTATCTAATTATACCCAAACAAAGGTGTAGCTGATAGGAAAGAGCATTTGATTATTTGAGCATCCAGCTCTGTATCTGTCTCTCTTGTTTTCTTCCCTTAGTGTTGGCCCCAGCCTATAGTTCAAAATGAGAAACCTTATTTTGTTTGGGGAAATTAGAAGTCTACCTCCCAGTCATCTAATGGAGTGGGATTCAAGAAACACAAAGGTTAATTTGATGGTTCAACCCAGCAATTGTGATCTTAGAAGTAGTCCTGAGTTAAGCTCTATCCTTGGGGACTTGGGGATAAGAAGGTACTTGGGATAGAAAGACTGGAGGAAGATAGAGCTGTGAGAGCAGCAGTCAATCAAAGGAAGGCGTCTGCAATTTTCCTTTGTGGGACTAAGGGACTACCCAGTAATGGGCAGGAGAATAATTGAAATTAATGATAATAATAGTGCTACAATCAGATACCATTAATTTATCATTTACTGTGTGCATTTCCCTGTGTAAAGTGCTTTTCAGGCATTAACTCTTCCTTTCCCTACTGCACTCACGTGATGTGTGCATTATTATTGACACCATTCTACATGTGAAGTAACAGCTTCCACCTGTTAAATAATATTTCACACAAGAAGATTGCAATTCAGCACCCCATAAATTAGCCACTACCCTGAAGATCACTGGACTAACAGTTCATGCCCTTGCTCTGCTATTAACTTCTTCCCTGACAACAGCAAGGTTTCTAACATCCCAGGGACTTATTTTCCAATGTCTAGCGCTCACTAAAGAGGAATTAAATTGAATCTGCAGAATAGGGCTAATTCTCATTGCACTACTTCTCTCCCAGGATTGTTTTGAGGCTAGATGGGGAAATATGAAAATATGCGGAAGGCATTGGGCATGAAACAAATGTGAGCCATGATACCACTGTGTGCTTGCCATTGGTAAACACTCCTGGTCCCATAAACTGCCTTGGGTCAACCTGGTCTCCTTTATGGGAGGAGAGTTTGAATAACATAGCCTCTTTCTTTTACACAAAATCTTAAAGATTCTTTAAGATTCTTCCTAATTCCCAGAGAAGTTACTTTAAGCCAAAACTCTTGCAATACATATTCACTGAAACATGAGATGGTATTTATTAATATGCTCATTCTTAGAGCATTCAAGCATTCTGTCAGCCTTGTAAGATAAGTTGCTTTTAAAAATCTACTTTACATTAATATGGAAGGAAACTAAATCCTCATTATTTGACTTGAGATCTGAAAATGGCTCAGAACATCCTGTCACAGTAACCTAGGCAGGAGATTGGCTTTAAAACTAGACTCTAAGGAACATGAAAAAATGATATAACCTGATATGACATTTCAATTTCACAATCATGCGCCATTCGCATGGCCATTTCTGCTTTCTGAGAACTGATATTTATTTATCTGTACAAGAAGACATTTACTGTAGTGACATACAGTAGCTGGCTGATTTCTTTGGCCCAATTTTCTCACTATTAAATCATTCAGCATCATTAACAATTGTGTTACTTCTAAAGGCATTCAGATTCTCATTTTTACTTAAAGGTGGGCAATCTTGTCATATATATTCAGTAGAAAAAAAAATTTTCAGTAGCTATTGATAAGCGTGGCTCCAGTCTGCCTGAAACTGCTCACAACTGCTTGGAAATGCATAGGAACAAATCCTGGTAATCTGTGATTCACAATACACATTTATCCTGGCCATTTTAAAGTTTGTTTTCCCTCATTGGCATCTTCTATTTGCAAGTCAGATAAATGGCACTCACAAGCAGAACCCTCTAGTAGTTCTAGTACAACAGATGCATGGCTGTCATTCCATAACTCCAGATGGATTCTGGAGGCAAATAAAATAAAATCCTCCATGACAGTCAAATGAACAAAAGAGCCTAGGGATTATGAGATTGATTTCTTTGCTTCTAGAGTAAAACAATACCAATTTGTCTTACCCATCTCCACCCCTCTAACTTCTATAGCACATTGGCTATCAGGATCTTGGGCCTCTTGCATGGTGGTTATGAATTGTGCTCTGGATTTGGGCCCACACTCTGAACCTTCTGCCTATAAGTGATGCAACCAGGGAGAGTTGGTAACTGCTCTAAGCTTCCCTTCTCTCATCTATAAATATGAATAATAATATAAACTAGGGTTGTCTTGAGTATTAGCTCAACACAACACACAGTAGAAACCCAATCAATATCGGTTGATGTTATAGTTATTATCGTCCTTGTCACTTCCCTACAACATTAATTTTATTTGTGCAGGATGTATAATGTCATGTCCCAGAGGACTATAAATTGAGATGAAAATGTGTTAATTTTTTGGATGTGAACTACCTTGGAAGGGTATTTGATTTCTTAAACTGCTTGAATTAGTTTATGTTCACCTACTACAGCAATTTTGTAGTTTCATGTTCAAAGTTTGACTTGAAGAATCACAAATGACATAATTTTTTTTAAAAGTGTGTGTTTGGTTAGAAACAAAACAACAACAAAAAATAGATGGTAACCAAAATAAAGTTGCCCAAATAATGATCAGTAGTTGATATGGTTAGGCTTTGTGTCCCCACCCAAATCTCATCTAGAATTGTAATCCCCAGGTGTTGAGGGAGAGACCTGGTGGGAGGTGATTGGATCATGGGGGTGGTTCCCTCCATGCTGTTCTCATGACAGTGAGTGAGTTCTCATGAAATCTGATAGTTTTATAAGTGTTTGGTAGTTCCTCTCTTGCTCACTTCTTCTCTCTGCGGCCACCCTATGAAGAGGTGCCTTCCACCATGATTGTAAATTTCCCGAGGCCTCTCTCGCCATACAGAACTGTGAGTTAATTAAACCTCTTTTCTTTAGAAATTACCTAGTCTCAGGCCGTTCTTTATAGCAGTGTGAGAATGGACTAATACAGTAGCCATCTTTGTGAATAAAGAGGATGGGTTTTAAACAAGGAAAACTATTGTGAACATCTGAACAAATGCTTTTCTAGTATTTGAAAGTTTTCTTAAGTATGCACCACCGTCTTGAGACCTTGCTCACACTGTGAATTTGCTTAAACCTGCTCTTCACAAATGGTGTCATAGCACCTCTTACTTCCCCAATCACAGCTTCATCATGGTAGGATTTTAATCGATGTGGTTTACTCTTTGCAGCTACAATGGCATCCTGCTGATCTACGGGCAATCTGCCTCTGTGACTCCTATGATTCAGGCTCATTTTTAAATTAACTTTTATCTGCTAAGTAATGAGCACTTTGGCTTTTTAATATCACAGAAGTTTCATCTAGGAGACTTTTCTTTTTTGATTACTAGAATTATCTCTCTCTGTTCCTTCCTCCCACGACATAATGAAACAAAACCTACCATTGTATTACACAATTCAGGATTTCATCATATCTCGCTTAACGGGAAAGACTGTTTACAAAGAGATAAAGCAGCACGCCTTTACAAGATGATTCTATATGAGTAGAATGTGGTTTTATATAATAAAATAGTTTTTTTCCCCCACTTTATGTGTGGATTAGCTGTATTAACTTCTTCTGTTTAGAAGTCAGGATATTTCCTCAGACTTAAAAATTCTGTGAGTGTGTTAATATGGGATCCAGAAATAAACATGCATGTTGGATTTATGCTATATGCATGGCAATCTCTTAGGTATGTCCATTTGTACATCGTGGTGGGGATAAGCCCAAGTTTGGTGACTCTGTTAAAGACATTTTGTTTTGTTTTGTTTTGTTTTTGAGATGGAATCTGGCTCTGTTGCCCAGGCTGGAGTGCAGTGGTGCCAACTCGGCTCACTGCAAGCTCTGCCTCTCAGGTTCACGCCATTCTCCTGCCTTAGCCTCCTGAGTAGCTGGGACTACAGGCACCCGCCACCTAGCCCAGCTAATTTTTTTGTATTTTTTAGTGGAGATGGGGTTTCACTGTTTTAGCCAGGATGGTCTCGATCTCCTGACCTCGTGATCCGCCTGTCTCGGCCTCCCAAAGTGCTGGGATTACAGGCTTTGAAATCATTAAGACTATTAACTCAAATTTGAGATAGAAAAAATAAAAATAAAAATAAAAAAACACTTGCCCAAAATTTCAAATTCGGTTTCGTTACTCTTTTTTTAAGTTAACATATTAAAGTGTTGCACATCTGAACATTTTCTAGTCCCTTCAAACTTAACAAATTTCTAAAAACAGAGAATTCTCCCAGTTATCCTTCAAAATTTATTATTTTAAGGTTCAGATCTCTACAATAGAGATTTGTGAAATTTATTTTACTCACATACTCCCCAAAATAATGTAAAAAACTATGTCCCTAGTTGTATAAAGTTGGCATCTAATTTTGTTTTTATTGAAAGTTCAAATAGCTGCAAAGAAAGTAATTTCTGGCATATTGAATGTATTAGGCTGGGAGTGGTGGCTCACGCCTGTAATCCCAGCATTTTGGGAGGCCGAGGCTGGTAGATTGCTTGAATCCAGGAGTTTGAGACCAGCCTGGGCAACATGGCAAAATCTTGTCTGTACCAAAAAATACAAAAAATTAGTTGAGTGTGGTGGTGTGTGCCTATAGTCCCTGCTACTTGGGAGCTTGGGAGGCTGAGGTGGGAGGATTAATTGAGCCCAGGAGGTGAAGGTTGAAGTGAGCCGAGATTGTTCCCCTACACACCAGCCTGGGTGACAGTAAGATCCTGTCTCAAAAAAAAAAAAAAGAAAAAAAAATTGATATTTAAAGTAAAATTATTGTATCAATTTTTAAATGTATCCAATGGAACAGTTACTTGATATTCTGTTATAATTAACAGATATTCTCTTATAATTAACAAGTTATTTAACAGGTGGAAATTTTATATCTTCCTTTTGTTCTCTTTGAATTTGTATTTTTATTATACTTCCCTCACAGAATTATAGGATGATATAATTTTTTTTCTGGAAAGCATATTATTAATTACCCTATTTTTTTTTTGGCCACAAAAATATATATACAGATTTAAGTTAACTGTTTAATTACTTGTGATCCTAAGACTTTAAGTATTAAATTTCTTTTGGGTTGAGTGATCATTACAAGTATTATTAATGCATAATTTTCCAAAACAACAAAAATATATTATAAATTTAATATGTAATTATTAAATTTAAAAAGTAGCCAGGTACAGTGGCTTATGCCTGTAATCTCAGCACTTTGGGAGGCCGAGGCAGGAAGATAACTTGAGTCCAGGAATTTGAGACCCTATGTCTGCAAAAAATATGATGAAAGCTTGTCTCTGCAAAAAATACAAAAATTAGCTGGGTGTGGTGGCATGCACCTGTTGTCCCAGCTACTTGGGAGACTGAGGTGGGAGGATCATCTGAGCCTGGGAGGTGGAGTGAACTGTGATTATGCCACTGCACGCCAGCCTGGGTGGTGGCATGAGACTCTGCCTCAATAAAATAAAATAATAAGTAAAAATTTTATTGAAAATTTACAATTCTTAGATGAACAGGCTGTTTTAGTACATTTCGTATGGCTATAACAGAGTACCTGAGACTGGGTAATTTATAAAGAAAAGAGGTTTATTTAGCACATAGTCTACAGGCTGGGAAGTTCAAGATTGGAAAGCCATGTCTGGTGGCTTGTGGTGAGGGCCTTGTGCTGTGTCAAAACATGGCAGATAAATGAAAGGGGAACTGGGTATGTGGGAAAAGGGATAGAAGACAAAAGAGGCGGACTCAATTCATAACAACCTGCTCTCACAAGAACTAATACAGTCTTATGAGAACTAATGCAGTCTCTCAAGAAAGACATTAACTCATCTAAGTCATCTAACCGGCTTTAAAAAGCACTGCCTCCTAACACTGCCACATTGAAGACCAAGCTTCAACATGAGTTTTGGTGGGGGATAAACCATATTCAAGCCTTAGCAGTTAATATGTAATTTTTTTGACAAATATTATTTATTTACAGAATAGTACATGATTCAGCATAAATTTCGTTTCCATTTTTCCTTTTTTAGATGTAAATGCTGAGAAAGCTTGCTTGCATAAATGAGAACAAATGGAGTTTTGTTACAGCAATACGATTTATTACTTTCTTTTTGAGTTATATGTCCCACATCACATAGTAACCTGTCACCAAAAATTATTTTTTAATTATCAATCAACTGATGAGCGTACTAGAATTTTTAATTGTATTGAAAGCCAAAAAATAGTAAACCTCCTTATATCCAAAAAAGTGTATTAGTCAGGCATCAGAATCACTCACCTTTGTCAACACCAACACCAATATTTCAATGGTCCCCTTTTCAGTGTCCCAAATGTTTTATATTCTGTAAATGTACTGTGTAGTAAGACTTGAGTTGGTAAATAAGCATACTTTTCTTTTGTAAAATGGAGTAGTTGATTAAGAAAGACAACAGCAAAATCTTTTTTGATACAGGACATTCTAAGGAAGATAGAGTTTGGGCAAATGCACACGTAAAGGGTGAAATTTAAAATTTATTTCCTTAAAATTATCCAGCCTAGGTACCCTCTTAAGGTTTTGTGTCCCCCTAGGTGTATGTGTGTTTGTGTTTATGTTTAGAAATGCTGGGCCATATTGATTTCACTTATATGACCATTGTATAAGTCAACAGAAAGTGAGGTTTAGGGTAAGGAATTGGTAGGAAAAAGACATAGATAGATAGATATACAGAGATGAAGAACTCCATTTTCAAACTAAACAATTATTAATATATGCCTATTCTATATACTAAGGGAACAACATATTTCAAATGAGCACAGGTCACACTGTCTAAATAATCAGAAAAATGGTTGACTAACTCCATAATGCTGGAATTATAAATAAATCTACAGCAAGCTTCACTGCTCTTTCCTTGATCTCATGAGATTTCTAATCATTTATCTCAGAGGGGTTTCTAGCAAGTCAGGTGATACTTTCCCAGCCCAGGAGCACAAGAGATTGACAGACATCATGTCTTTGTTGTAGCTTCAAGAGATTTGGATAAAAAAGAATATGATTTCCTTTCAAACACCTACCCCAAGGGCTCAGGTAACTCCAAAGTCCTGCAAGCATTAGTAAAAAAAATTAGAAGGAACAGAAAAAGTTATTTGAAAAAGAAAACCACTTACAATGAGTGGGCCCCGGTTGTTTTCCCGGTATTTGTTCTGGAAGAAAATGTAAACGACAGTGGCGGCCAAAGAGTAGAGGAAGGCGAAGACAGCGACAGTGACGAAGAACTCTGCTGAAGACGAGGAGTCACCAATCAATGCCAGCTTCTGCCGTTCCTTTCCCTCGCAGGTGGGCACCTCAAACGTCACCTGGTGCAACCTAAATTGCCAGATTTAAGGAGACATTCTTTAAATGCAATGAAGATGAAAATAGGTGACTTGTGTCTACATCTTCTAAAGCAAAATGGGATGTGATCTGGGAGTTTTAGTGCGTGCCTATGTAACATATTCATTAAGAAATTTACAGGCATTATAGCTAGAAATGTGGAAATCAATATTGCAGCTAATCATCATTTAACCTTAGGTAGAGGGGAGGAGGGAAGAGGAAAGGGAACCTGAAATCGTGATAAATTAGACTACGGCATCCCCCTGCTGAAATTCTTCAGTGCTTCCTCTCTTTAACAGGGCTCACTAGGCCTTACCTTGGTGCCCCTAACTGTATCTCCAGCCTCCACCCCTGCTGCTCTGTCCTCTATCACCCTGTTTCAACTACATTGGCCTGCTTTCTGTTTCTCAGTTATGACAAACATGGTCCTGTCTCCAGGTCTTGTTGTTGACTGTTCTCTTTTCTTAAATCACTCTGCCCCCTGACATTTCCCATGGCTGCCTCCTTGGCATTCAGGCATCAGCTCAACATCTCCTGAGAGATGAGAGCCTTTTCCTGCCATTAATCAAAAGGAGCTCCTTTCCTTTAGGCATTTTCTATTACATCACTCTATTTAATGTCATTCATAGCACTCACTGCCAGATAAAGCTGTCTTGGTAATGAATTTGATTACCTTTTTTTTTTTTTTTTTTTTCAGTCTCCACTGCCCACGCAACTGTGAATATCATTTCTCCATGATAGTGGGAATCTTGGTTTTCTTTTTCTCTGTGATCCCAAACACCTGACATTTTTAAGGCACTGAGCAAATAGCAGTTGGATAAATGATTGCACATTCTTGATTCTGTAAGATGGCTGATAGATCGTAATTTGATTGAACTTTTGTAACTTCTATTTTAGTGAGTAAACTCTATCAGGATAGCGTGCAGGCTCAATAAATTACTGGATACAGACAAAATAAGATGCTTTGGGCAATAGTTTCAGCTCAGTAAATAACACCTAAGGAAGACGTGTTATAGCCAATATAATAGCTCAGGGTGTGAACTGGAACTAAGTTGTGAACTGTAATTTAACATAGAGGCCAAAATTTTTATTCAGAAATGATAATTAGGGAGACACTTGCAAAAAGATATGACTGAGGCTTATTTATAACAATAAAGTGCCACTTGGAAAATTAACTATAAAAGTAACAGTGATGATAAAGCCAATCACGAACCTCATAATTCCAACTTATGCTTAGGAAGTATTTTTCTTACTAAACAAAACTCAATCCCTTTAAAATGGATTTGGTAGAAGTCCTAGCCAGAGCACTCAGGCAAGTGAAAAAAATAAAACGCATCCAAATAGGAAAAGAAGTCAAACTGTCTCTCTTCACTGATGATACAATTTTCTGTCTAGAAAATTCTAAATAATCTACCAAAAGCCTACTAAAACTGATAAATGATTTTAGTAAGTTTTTGATATAAAATCAGTGTACAAAAATCAGTAGCATTTCTATACACCAATAATGTCCAGACTGAGAGTCAAATCAAGAGCACAATCTCATTTACAATAGTCACAAAGAAAATAAAATGCCTAGGAATACAGCTAAATAAGGAGGTGAAAGATCCCTACAAGGAGAAGTATAAAACTCTGCTGAAAGAAATCAGAGATGACACAAATAAATGGAAATACTTTCCATGTTCATGGATTGGAAGAATCAGTATCACTAAAATAGCCCTATTGCCCAGAGCAACTTACAGATTAAATTCTATTCCTACCAAACTACCAATGTCATTCTTCACAGAATTAAACAAAACAAAACAAAACAAACAAAACAAAAAAACCACTATTCTAAAATTCACATGGGACCCAAAAAAAGAGCCTGAATAGCCAAAACAGTCTTAAGCAAAAGGAACAAAGCTGGAGACATCACAATACCCAACTTAAAACTATACCACAAGGCTAGAGCAACCACAACAGCATGGTACTAGTACAAAACAGACACATAGACCAATGGAACAGAATAAAAAACTCAGAAATAAAACCACACATTTAAAACTATCTGATCTTTGACAAGGTTGACAAAAACAAGCAATGGAAAAAGGACTCCCTACTCAGTACATGGTGCTGGGATAAATGGTTAGCTATGTGAAGAAGAATGAATGAAACCGGACTCTTACCTTTCACCATATAAAAAAATTAACTCAAGATGGATTACAGATTTAAATGTAAGACTTCAAACTATAAAAATCCTGGAAGAAAACCTAGGAAATACCCTTCTCAACATTGGTCTTGGCAAATAATTTTTGGCTAAGTCCCCAAAAGCAAATGCTACAAAAACAAAAATTGGTAAGTGGGACCTAATTAAACTGAAGAGTTTCTGCACAGGAAAAGAAATCATGAAAAGACCTACAGGACCGGAGAAAATATTCACAAATTACGCATCTCACAAAGGCCCAATATCCATAACCTATAAAGAACTTAAACAAATCAACAAGAAAGAAATGAACAGCCCCCATTAAAAATGAGCAAAAGACATAGACATTTCTCAAAAAAAGACATAGGACTGGGCGTGGTGGCTCATGCCTGTAATCCAAACACTTTGGGAAGCCGAGGTGGGGTGGATCACCTGAGGTTGGGAGATCGAGACCAGACTGACCAACATGGAGAAACCCCATCTTTACTAAAAATATAAAATTAGGCGGGCGTGGTGGCGCATGCCTGTAATCCCAGCTACTCGGGAGGCTGAGGCAGGAGAATCGGTTGAACCCGGGAGGCGGAGGTTGCCGTGAGCCGAGATCGCGCCATCGCACTCCAGCCTGCGCAACAAGAGTGAAACTCCGTCTCAAAAAAACAAAACAAACAAACAAACAAAAAAGACATAGAAGTGGCCCAAAAAACATTAAAAAATACTCATCTTCACTAATCATCAGAGACATGCAAATCAAAACCATGATGAGATAACATCTCACACCAGTCAGGATGACTATTCTTAAAAAGTCAAAACCAACAGATGCTGACAAGACTGCAGAGAAAAAGGAACACTTATGCACTTAGCCACCATGGAGAGCACTTTGGAGATTTCTCAAAGAACTTAAAACAGAGCTACTATTTGACCCAGCAATCCCGTTACTGGGTATATACCCAAAGGAAAATAGATCATTATACCAAAAAGACCCATGCACTTGCATGTTCATGGCCATGCTACTTACAATAGCACAGACATAGAATCAACTTAGGTGCCCATCAATGGTTGATTACATAAAGAAAATGTGGTACATATACGCCACGGAATACTATGTAGCTGTAAAAAAAGAATGAAATTACGTCATTTACAGTATCATGAATGGAGTTGGAGGCCATAATCCTAAGCAAACTAAGGCAGGGACAGAAAACTAAATATGCATGTTCTTGCTTATCAGTAGGAGCTAAACATGAAGCACACACGGACATAAACATAGGAACAATAGACACTGCAGAGTACTAGAGTGGGGAGGGAAGAGGACATGGGTTGAAAAGCTACCTATTGGGTACTATGCTCACTGCCTGGGTGCAATATTCCCAAGTAACACACCTGCACATGTACCCCCATATCTAAAATAAAAGTTGACATAGAAAAGAAAAAAAAAACCAACAGATTCGTTGTGCACATCATCTTCCAATTAAGATAATAATGATAATAACATAATAATAGCTATTAACATATTGGGGCATTTCTTATGGGCCAGAAACTAAGGCTTAGAAAGATTAAGTAATTTGTTCTAAGCCACATAGTTAGTAAATGTCAGTCCAGGGGTTTAAATCTGCATCAAACTCCGGAGCCTGATTTTTAAACTTCTACATTGACTTGTTTATGTTAAATAATGAAGACATTAACTAGGATATATTTATTTTTAAAGTGAAGCTTATGGACCTCTGACATTAGAATTACTAGGGACTATGTTAAAAATGTATATTCCTGGGCCCCATCTCAGATCTACTGAATTGAAAGCTCTAGGGGTATGCCTAGCTCACAGCTAAAGCAGGAAAATCCAGTCCCCTTCAGTTCCTTATTTCTCAAGTCCATTTGTTTTTGCTTGTACTGTATATTGCACTTTCCCACAAAAATCCTTTTTCTGTTTTTTTTTTTTCTTTCTTTCTTTCTTTTTTTTTTTTTTGAGACGGAGTCTCGCTTTGTCGCCCAGGCTGGAGTGCATTGGCGTGATCTCGGCTCACTGGAAGCTCCGCCTCCCGGGTTCACGCCATTCTCCTACCTCAGCCTCCAAGTAGCTGGGACTACAGGAGAACACCACCTCGCCCGGCTAGTTTTTTGTATTTTTGGTAGAGACGGGGTTTCACTGTGTTAGCCAGGATGGTCTCGATCTCCTGACCTCGTGATCCGCCCCCCTCGGCCTCCCAAAGTGCTGGGATTACAGACGTGAGCCACCGCGCCCGGCTTTCTTAACAAACATAAATGTGTACAGCTCCAACAAAATTCAGGACAACAGAAGCATTCATTGTGGTTATATTGTAGAGCCCCTTTCCTACCCTTGCCAGTGATATTGGAATATTCTTCAATAGTTTTGCCTGTAGAAATACTGAAAAATGAAATGGATTTAAAAGGTAATCATGTCAATCATTCTGATGCAGGTGATTTTCAGATAATACACACTTTTTCTCATTATTTAAAAAAATGTGGCATTGACTTAATACACTTTCAACGACTTTATAGTTCACATAATAGCTAGATGCGGCCGGGTGCCCCGGCTCACGCCTGTAATCACAGCACTTTGGGAGGCCAAGGCAGGCAGACTGCTTGAGGTCAGGAGTTTGAGACCAGCCTGACTGACATGGTGAAACCTCATGTCTACTAAAAATACAAAACTTAGCCAGACGTGGTGGCAGGCACCTGTAATCCCAGCTGCTCGGGAGACTGAGGCAGGAGAATCACTTGAACCTGGGAGGCAGAGGTTTCAGTGAGCCGAGACCGGGCCATTGCACTCCAGTCTGGTCAACAAGAGCCAAACTCCGTCTCAAAATAAATAAATAAATAAATAAATAAATAAATAAATAAATAAATAGAGGCTGGGGCTAGAGCGGGGAATAAAGAAGAGCTGGAATGGTGCCTGTCCATGTTGAACTTAAAGTTTAGAGAGAAAAGACGGGTTTTCTGAGAAGAACCTGAGGCTAGTCTGGGGGTGGAGTAGCCAAAGTAAGATTCCCTATGGAAATGACTTTTAGGCTGGAGCTTTAAAGATAATAGGAATTACCCAGATCAAAAGTTAAGAAAGAAAGCACAATGAGATACTACTTCACATCCACTAGGGTGACTATAAAAAGAAAGATTATAAGATTGGAATTAAAAGTGTTAGTAAGGATGTAGAGAAATGGGAACTTTCATATGTTGCTGGGGAGAAGGTAAAATGCTGCGGTCACTTTGGAAAACAGTCTGGCAGTTCTTCAGGTAGTTAAATATAGAGTTATAATATGACCCCATTCCAGCAATTCTACTCCTAGATACATACCCAAGAGAAATGATAACATTTGTCAATACAAAATCTTGTACAAGAGTGTTCATAGCAGCATTATTCATAATAGCCAAACAGGAGAAACAACTGAAATGTCTATTAACTGATGAATGAATAAATAAGATGTAGTTTATTCATATAACAGAATATTATTTGTTAATAAAAATAAAGTACTGATACATGTTACAACATGGATAAGTCTTGAAAACATTATGCTCAGTGAAAGAAGCTAGTCACAAAAGACCACATATTCTATGATTCCATTTCTATAAAATGTTTAGAATAGGTAAATCTATGGAGACAAAAAGCAGGTTAGTGTTTGCTTAGGACTGGGTGGAGGATGGGAGAATTGTACAGTTTAAATGGGCAAATTGTATGGTATGTGAATGATGTCCCAATGAAGCTTAGAAAAGACGAAAGAACATGTACCAAGCTCCTGCATCGGCAAAGGGTGTAACACATGGGGGAATACAATGTGGCTTGGGAAACTGGAAGAGGGTGGGAAAGGGAATGGTGGTGCAGGATGGGGTGGAAAAGTAGCTGGGGGCCCCCATTGTGGAGCCTTGTTGGCCAGGTGGCCAAATTATAGATTTTGGCCTTAATCTTCAGACAAAGATTAGAAAGATCTTCTTAGAATAAACAGTATGCAGAACAAAAAAAAAGTCACCTGTTGCAATTATCTGCACCTGATGCTTTCCAGGTGCCAGGCTGCACCCAGGATCAGCATGTCTCCAATGCACCTATTCCTTCAGCTGACATGCACAAACTAGGTCTGCAATCGTTGTGTGTGGTGGGGACAGTAGGGAGGGAGAGAATAAAATATTTTTTAAAATATGCAGTCAGCCGAATAGCAATATTTTGCCTATTGCTGACTTATCATGTTGACTTAAAGAAATTATTAATTGTGCTTATCTTAATAAGGCAAAAAAATTACTAAAAGATCTTATTAATACTGATGATGTAAAGCTGGATATTTAGCCTACCAGCCATACTGGGATAAAAAAAATATATATATGTGTATGTATCTATATATAGATACACACACACTTATGTGTATATATATACACACATGTATGTATATATATGTGTGTATCTATATATAGAGATATATACACATATGTATATACACATATATATAAAACTGTTGCTTAAAAGAGCTTATATATAAGAACTTTATAAGTTCTTATAAGCAAAAGGCATATATATGTATAAATACGTATATATTTATTTATATATTATATATAAGTTCTTTTAAGCAACAATTACATATATGTATAAATACATATATTTTGTATTTTGGGGGAAACTGTATAGTCAGCATGTGTTTTGTAGCTGTAATAACTTTGGAAGCAAATATTCATTCAGAATCTAAACAAGGAAAAAATTTTCTAAACAGAGCATGTCATTCAACAGAATATGGATGCTGACGGGGCCACCTCTGATCTTGTGAGGAACTAGTCAGGGAGCAATTGCTGAAGCTGCAAAAGGTACCAAATTCAATTTGTTAATTTCAAATGTAAAATTCTCTTCTTGGCTTGCCCGACCCAATCAAGAGGTAATTGAATTTCACTGGGTTTTGCTGCATTGTGTCTATCAATGAAAGGCCTCCATTTTAGAGTGGTTTCTTAAAGAAAAAATTGTACCAATGTTTAAATGGAGTCATTTAAAACATTTCACTGATTTTTCAATTAAGTTAAACAAACTACTGAGTTGCCATAGTTTTTAGTTATGCTTGTAGGGCCTGGAGTAATATTAAATGCAACTATCCGGGGACTGATGTAAGACAAGTGGCATTGCTTTATTGATAGAAATATTTGTAATAACAACCACCAACATTTTTCAACCTAGGCATTGTGCTAGGTTCTTTACCTACTTGTATCTAATTTAATTCTCATAACAACTCTCTTCAGTGGGTATGATTGCTATTACCATTTTACAGAAGAGGAAACTGAGGCTTGGAAAGGATAATGACCTTGCCTGAGGTCATGTGGCTAGAAGACAGCAGAGATAAGTCAGGAATGTAAGCAGTGTAGAAGGAGCCTACACTGGCAAGTACTGCACATATCTGCCTCTCTGCTTTAAAAATTACAGCATCCTTAGATTTCCAGCTGAATATTTGTAAGCAAATGACCCAAGCCAGCTTTCCCGTGCCATCTCATCTAATGGTAGACTGATAGTCTATATACTGAATAAGATTCTAAACCAATGGTCATTCTGCTACCACCTTGAAGGATGTGAATTTGGCATTGTACAAGGTACCCAGCAGTGATAGAGTTGAATCCCTATGAAATGACCGACAGAAAGCCATGAAAAACTTGCTAATTTCCAAATCTTGTCCTGGGTTATTCTAACATTTGCCTCAGAAACAAGTAAAGGGTAAATGAACCTGACTATATCATGTTGTGAAATTGTGATAACTGTGGTCTGATTTTTTAATAGAAAGTGAGACATTAGGTAAAACAAAGCACAGATTCATCTTTAGGTAGCACCACACTATTATGGTCATCTGATAATAAGACCTTTGAAATTATTGACAAAACCGTTCACCAGGTGTGGAAGAAAACAGGACTAACGCTCCCACCAGTATATTTGGCGGTGGTTCAATGCAAGACAGAAATGACATGTCCCAAGGGCAGTGATCCAGCCCAGGAGCAAATGTGGGAAGGATTAAGGTGTTGGGGAGCAGGCTGCTGTCATTGAATTTCTGATAGCTGGAATTCAAGATCAGAGGGCAATTGGCAAATTGTAGTGCTGAGTATGTTTTCTCTTTACCTGATTATTTTTCATAGGCCCTGTTTCAATTTTGTTTACCAGTCGACAGGAAGTTTAATCCTTTTGCTCCATTTTTATCCATCTCTTCCCAATATGAACTATTGGCACTTATCTGATTTTAGATTGCCTTGTCTTTAGCCAGCCATATGTGTGTGTATATGTGTAATAAGTGTGTTTGTGTGTGCATTTACAGATACACACATACACTCTTACTCAGCGTACATGATTCACAACATAAATCACTACAAAATCCTGAGAATTTACATAGCACTGTCACACACTGCATCTCATTTTTCTCCCAGGTAACCCCCCCAACACACATTATGCAGATAGGGAAGCTGGAGCTCAGCTATCTCAAAAGAATCACTATAGATCACCTGTTGGCACAGAGTAGAGGAAAACTTAGCACTCAGACTTTCTGATACCAGATCTTAGTTGTTTTACTTATGACCCAAATTTCATTTCCACATTTTCCAAGCCACTGACTTCTCCATTATGCTCAAGTTTTTCATTAATTCAGTAGAGATTTATTGAACTTCATGTGCCAGCCATTAGAAACGGATGGGGAGACAATGAACTATGGGGAATGAGTGTGCAGATTATCTGGAAGGTTGAAAAAGATAAATCCTTCTCTGTTACTTCCACTGGTTTTCTTACTGTACCCGAAGCATGGTATTTGGTGATGCTATTTAGAATGATGATGGTGATTTCACTTCTACTGCTGGATGCCAATCAATGATTGACATTCATTGAGCATATACTAGGCCAGGCACCATGCCAAATGTTTTCATATATTATCTCACTGAAACATTCAAATTTGATCAAGTGGTTACTATTAAGTTATTGCATGTTAATTGTAGGAGCAAGGAGAGTTTTTGAAGTAGGGCCTTGAAATGGAGTCTGTATGACCCCAAAGCTCTTGCTCTTAACCTCCCATACAAAATAAAAAATAAAAAAAAAATCAATGCTATCAATTGTTTGTATCAATCACATATTTGCTGACTTCTTGCACCATTGAGAGCTTTTCTAATGGCCTTCTAGCAACTGACTCTCACTTGTTACTTTCAGTCCTTTCTCCATAGGACAGTTGTCATAGGACGAATGTATGAGAACTGTGGCCATTGTTCCATTGCTCCACTGGCTTATGGATGATTCAAAATTGGGCCTAAAAACTCACGTTGATTGGAATAAGATTCTCCTTTATGCCACCAGCACCTCACAAGGCACATTATGCTGTCATCAAAATCTGGGGAGAGAATCTGCCTTCCCAGAGTCTCAGGTTTAGGATCTATTTGGGGTAGAAAAAGCAGACAAATTCTAAGTGGGGATTGAGAACAGACCTGGGAAATATGCACATCATAGTGAGAACTGAGAGAAAGCTCCAGCAATTGGACTCAGGTTGCTTAAGTCAAGAAAAAGTTTGATGTCTTCAGTTTGCAAAGGGGGAATAGAGAGAGTGGATCTAAAATGTAAGACTCAATTGTAGAAGGTGACAAGGATCCATGTATCTAGGATACCTTTATTGAGAAAAAAGGTCATTACTAGAATTTATCCAACATCAAAGCAAACAGAAATATAAAACAATCTAGTACACACATATTTTTCCAGGAGAGCCTCAGGGATTCAAATGATGCTATTTGTTTCCAGGAAGGTTAGTGGACATTGAGATGACTGTACCTACATTCCCATATGCCAGACTCAAGAGATGAACTCCATATCTTCAGTTAAATGGCATTTTCCAGGCAGCCAGAATCATTTTCCCAGATATTTTTTTTCTTAACCTTGGTTGAATCAGAAACTGTTTCATCTCCAAGGCTTGCAACAACAGCATGCATGTGCTAAAAACGTTTTCTTTAAAAAGAAAAAATCTAAGTGAAACACAAAGTGCTATACTTCTGCTTTTCAACATAACAGAGGCATTGCTCCTTGATTTGCTTATGCATTAAGTTTATTGTCTCCATAGGAGGAACTTTGTTTTCATAAGAGGAAATTTTCATTACTTTTTGTCCTCTCCACTTTACCATTAGAGACAATGATTTTTTTTTTTAAATTTTGAAGACAGTAGTAATAAATATCGAGCACAGGGAGTGAGCTAGACACTGGAAAATGCAATCAAGATTACTGCAAACAATACTCTTTTCTACAGTATTAATTGCACTCAGACATGTGAAGATAAGGCTGGAAAATTACTGTTCTCCCCTCACCGCCATCATGTAGTTCCCATTTCCATGTGCCAGAAAGATATTTATCCAATTTATTGAAAGTGTATTGCGCTTTTAAGAAGGATCTTTTCAAATTTCACTCCTCCCTACAGTTTGGATTTACACAGATAGACATTTCAACATGAAACTGTGGACTCTAAGGTGATTAAAAAGGAATAGTTTACAAAGGCCAAGGTATGATCTGGAGTAAAAGGGAAGTAAAACTCTACGAAACCCTTACAATGACTTGCAAAGAGGCATTGCTGTGCTCACTAAGCTATGATTTATTAATTTTGGTTTCTTCAAATAGAATTTGAGTAATGGAGAACTCAGACTCTCTCTACGTTTTCAAATTAAAATAGATAATGAGGTCGTTATCTGTATATTTCAGGGAAAATCCTTTCTTCTCTGGTTTGCTTTCCCTGAGCTGTGGTACTCTACCCAACTGAATTATGAAACAAAAACAGTCCCAGAGTTGATTTTTAAAGAAGTTTGAATGTCCAGTTGACAACTGCTTATTCATCTATTTTATTCAGTTAGTATAGAAATGTATCAGGAATAAACAATTTAAAGTCTTTGATTAAAAGATATTCACAACATTTAGAAACATACAGGTAACATAGGAAGGTGGCAGAAATCTGACCTTTAGTTTAGAATTTAGGTCAAATTGATTGTAATCATTATTTCAGTCAAAACGTGCCATTTATAAAAATTCAACCAATACAGCAATGTTTATAGGAGGAAAAGGTAAGGTTCTTCATAATTTAATCTCCAATATTAACAACTTAAAACACTGAAATTAAACACAATCTTTAATATACTATTTACTACCCAATAATATGACCTGTACATGCCTTGTTTTTTCAAGAAGGATCTGCCTTATTCTTTTTAACAGTCACGTATATACAGGACTATGAATTATCATATTGTACTGTTCTATATGTTACGTAGTGAAGGTTCTATAATAATTTTCTCCCATCCAAGTACTAATCAGGCCCTACCCTGTTTAGCTTCCAACATCAGATGAGATTGGGCGTGTTCAGGGTGATATGGCTGTAGATTACATTAATTTTCTAGATAGCCTCATATTAGTGGACATTTTGAATTTATATGTGCTGCGTCATGTTACATAACTTTTGTTAGATTCTTATTCAGTTTCTTCACTCCCAAAATGTTAAGATTTACTAAACCTCATCACTTTGGTGACCTAGTGCTAAAATGGAAATAAGAGCTGGGTTCTAAAGGTTTCATTCAGACCATTTTACATTTTGTCCAACATGATAAAACCAGTTGACAATTCCTCCCCCTGCCCATTACATACTTCATCTAGTCTCACACCCAGGGGCAACATAGGAAAGAATATTCAAGTATTAGTCCCAGCAATGCAATGTTATTTCCAGTACCCTTCACTTCTATTTGTCTCCATTTTGTGTTCAATGAACAACTACCCTTTTACATGTGTTTTTTTAAATTCATAAATCAAAAGCAATATAAAGCATCTCTGTCAGTATTCAGCTATGTGACCTTGGAGTGTTTCCGAGCTTCAGATTTCTCATCTGCAAAATGGAAGAAATAAAAGCACCATATTCATAGGATTTTCTCTGTGTGTGTGTGTGAGGTTTGAATGAGATAATGCAGTATATTGTACTTGTCATGGTGCTTGAATGTAATTGACAATTACAGGTGCTACAAATATGTGAACTGCAAGGAGTTTCAACAGTTCACAATTGAAGATGTAAGTCTGATTACTAAAGTTGATTTAAAAAATCCAAACTCTTTTAGAAAGTAGATTTTAAAAAACTGGAAACACGCATATTCTATTACTATACAGTTCTGTCAAAAAGTCCCCCGATCAAGCAGTTATTTGGTCATTTTCTGTTATTGCTTACTGTCATTTCATTCTTCATGTAATAACTGGCCTCACTAAATGCTCAGGGTAGGCAACTTCACAGAACTCTTGCTGGGTAGGAAATTCAATATATATGCCAGATTATAATGAAATAAATAGTAATCACTTATGCATATAGAACAAAATACAATCTCCTTTAAACCACTGAAAAGCTATTATCCTGTCAAGAGGCTTTGGAATTGTAAATTTTCAATTCTTTAGTTATTAATATCACCATAAAGAAACAAATCCTTTTTGAAAAAATGTCCTAGATACAAGAAAACATTGTACATTTTATTTAACTAGGAACAGTTTGTTAAATATATTTATCAGCTGGGGATAGGAAAAGTACCCTTTATCGTCAGTACATATAATGTCACTCATGTCTCCAACGCTTTGCAGGTGACTAGGAGATTAATCACATAATTTTCAAGCTGCATTTGTAACATGACATGTAAGAATTCATTTTCCACACAGCAACCAGGAATATTTTAAAAGCATAAATCAGACCATGCCACTCCTCTGTGTAAAACTCTTCTCCGATGGTTTCCTCTTGTACTTAGTCATATTCAAACCCCTTAACATGGCCCACAAAGACGGACATCACTTGGTTCATGGCCATTTGTTTGCTATCATCATGCCCACTTGCTTCTTTCTCTCACTAGAACACACCCCTCCACCCACCTTATTCCCAACGTCTTTGGATTAACCCCCACATTGTCCATGGCCAGCTTCATAGGGGAAGGCAATGTTTAGTGAAGTACATTCTGGAGAGTGCAGAGCAATAAGTCAAGTGCAGTGTCTAGGGCATTGAGGAAGGGTAGAGGACAAGGGCTACCTCCTGCTTATCCAAGCCAGTGTCCTGAACTTCTTTCTCCAAATAAATTACCCCAATTTGGACACTTTTTCAATGAAATGCAGTTTTATACAAAGTCTAGCAAGGGTTTGATTGGAAAGACTGGACTTTTTAATGAGGTCAATGACACCAATCTAGTCATAGGAGGGTCAAAAAAGTCTTTACAAAAGAAAATGGTATTTAATTCTTGGAAAGGGCCCAAAAACAAAAACAAAATAACCGAAACAGCAAGCAACTACTTTCACTTACAGATTAAGATCTATCTTCTATTGATATTTTTCCTCTTGATTAGCAGAATATTTAAATAGAACAGAATCTAAACTAAACTTCCTCTCCTGATAATTAAAAATGTCTAAATCATGTGACTATATGCTACAAGTAAGTCTTACAAGTAATTTAATATTCAATAATTTTGTTTGACTTCCTAGAAATTCTTAATGCTTCTGACAACTCCAAATCCGAGATCCTCAAACTGTAGTTTGGAATGTCTAAAACTCTTTCAAGGGATCCATCAGATCAAATTTATTTTCATGATA
Source organism: Macaca nemestrina (assembly GCF_043159975.1). Taxonomy (NCBI): domain Eukaryota; kingdom Metazoa; phylum Chordata; class Mammalia; order Primates; family Cercopithecidae; genus Macaca; species Macaca nemestrina. Next base: position 127,095,953 of record NC_092126.1, on the reverse strand, counting down.
ACACTAAGATGTTGTTTGTCACTTTCACTCTCACTTTCTTACAAGTATATAGTGGAGTTTTACAGAAGCTGTATGATGTAAGAAGCAGCTATTGTTCTGACAGTTCATGGAATATGCATTTGTATATTTTTATATTTTATAAATTTATCAGTTATGATTTCCAATATGACAGATATCTATGGATATAATCTAAGAAATAAAAAGCTCTTTGTGGTCCTTAATCATTTAAAAATATGGAGGGGTCTTGAGACCTCACATTTGAGAACTGCTCATCTAGATGATAAATTTTGACTTCCCTTAAATTACCTCATTTTACCTAAGCCCACTTTTGGTAATTCAGGTAATATGGGATGGATGGCCTGATTCACCATTTTACACAGGTATTTCTTTTCACTTAGCAGGTATTTACTGAGTATCTACTACATGCAAGTCACCACACTAAGCAATAGTTTTTATTGTCGTCACCATTCAAAGAGTATATGGCAGGTGCTCTCTGTCCTTAGCAAGTACTGAATAAAATGCTCTTTTATCCAAACTAAAACTGCCTGGATATTCTCTATTCAACTGATTGTCCATGCCTGATTCAGAAAGGAGCCCTATCTTCTCAAGTTATAAATGCTCCTTGGTCTTTGACCATTTTAATTCTCCAGGTTTCTCAGGCTAGAGGAAGGAAAATAGAGGTCAGATTTAGATGGCCCACTGGGGTGATTACCCAGTATAAACATTACCTCTCCATCCTTTATCTCATTTCTAAAGGGGAGTCAGAGACTGAGGCTGAAATATGGAGAATTTGCAACATGAAATTTGCAAGCAATGTTACTTATCTTAGTATCTCCCATGAAGTGGGCATCTGATGTTTTTGCTTACCTGGTATGTATTGTTTATTTTCTGAACAGTTTCTTGCTTTTCAGATTTGAACCTCAGAACTAGATCTGATCAATTATCATGTTTTATCCACTGGGCTTGAGGATCTAAGGCATGTATATTCAATTCTATGCCAGGATAATGAGGCCAATACAGAAGAAAACATGGGGATAAAGAGAGAGAAAGAGATTCTAGTTTCTTATTGTGTCTCCAGCACTTAGCACAGTGACTGGCACATTTCGTGCTCAAAATTTTTATTGATTCAGTTGACTTTCACCTGGCTTCTTTATGAGTGACTGGAGCATTTCAGATAAAATAATGGCTCATATAACTTTTATTTTGAATAAGCATCAGCTGTAGAAATACCCACTGGCACCTCAAAGTTTGATAAAATCCATTTCTTCTCTGTCTTTCCTCTCTTTTTGCTGCTACCTTGTACCACTTTTTTAGCTTGTTATTTTCATCCCAAGTGCCCTCTTGAGAAGACAGTTGTTCTATATCAGGGCACTGGATATTGCATGATTGAAAAGCATTCTTTTCGAAATTAATTTTAGTTTTGCATTTTCTATGTTTAGCTTCTCTGGGCTCCTAAACCTTGTGAAATAAATTTCACATGTGGACAGCCTATGCCAATATTCATAGTCTGGATTTCAAGCCAAGGAACCTGAACTAAAGAAGACTAAGCAAGCGAGTGGGAAGATAAATACTTTTATAAAAGGAGGATTATAATTAGCAGCATTTAGTACTCAATAGGTTGGCTCCTTTAATTAAGAAAAAATTCACCCTAAGTTAAGATTTCCATCTTAAATCTATGTAACTATTCCCGTATTCCCACTACTATGCAGTGGGTCTGAGGGCCTGTGATAACTCAGGTCAATAGAAAGAACTGGCGCATTTTGGTGTCCTGCAGAATGACTAAGGCCAATAGATTGTAATTCTGAACCTGTGGTTGGTTGAGTCTTAAAGAAGCCATGTTAAGAAAATAAAATTTGGTTATCTAATCAAACTCCCTTCTACCATGTGTAATTGGAGGAATATCTTCTGAGAAATTTAAGGTAAGATGCGTCTCTTGTTTATTGTCAAGACTCAGTCCAAGAGGGAAAAAAAAAAAAAAAAAGAGAATTGGCAATACACTGGCTGTCCCTTCCTTAAAGCTGCCTGCCTCTGCTTGGTTTTATTCTTTCTCTCTGTGGTGGGCAAAATGGAAGCCTGACATCCACAGCTTACCAGCTCAGCAGCCCTGACTAGCAGAGGCCGTCGCTCCCCAAGCTCCAAGAGAAAAATTCAAATTAGGTCACATGTTCATCTCAAAAACAATCACCAAGGCCAGGCAAATAGATGTACTAATTGGCCAGTCTGCAGTCAGGTACTGTGTGTATGTGTGTGGGTGGCGGTTGTGTGTATGTGTGTGTGTAGGAGTGATAGGAGGTGAAATTTCAAATGAACCTCACTGAATGGGTTCTTCATTAAAAGGAAGGGTTCAGTACTAAAAACAGAAATAACACATGTCTTCTGTATGTGTCTCTCCTCTAGCAAATCATGTCTGGGTCTTTTATTATTTATTTATTTATTTATTTATTAATTATTTTGAGATGGAGTCTCGCCGCTCTGTCACCCAGGCTGGAGTGCAGCGGCGCGATCTCGGTTCACCGCAAGCTCCGCCTCCCGGGTTCACGCTGTTCTCCAGTCTCAGCCTCCCGAGTAGCTGGGACTGTAGGCGCCCGACACCAAGCCCGGCTAATTTTTTTTGTATTTTTAGTAGAGACGGGGTTTCACCGTGTTAGCCAGGATGGTCTCGATCTCCTGGTCTCGTGATCCGCTCTCCTCGGCCTCCCAAAGTGCTGGGATTACAGGCGTGAGCCACCGGGCCCAGCATGTCTGGGTCTTTTAAAAAAACTCTCCGTACCTCCCTTGCCAAGTATGAAGTAGATGCCCAATACATAATTGTCCAGTGAACATAGAGTTACACACAATATTCTATATGCCTTACTGCATAGCAAGGGCCAACTCTGTGTGTGTCCTGATGTGGACATTTTATTTGAATTCATGCCCATTATGTTACAACCATTTCCACCTCCCTCTTTTTCCTTCCTTGACACGCAGAGGCTCGTTTCTTTTTCTGCACCTCTCCACTTTATCAATCTTAAACTACTACTCAAGTATATTTCCTCCACGAAGCCTTCCCTGAGGATTGTATGATTCATTATTTCCTCCAACTTTGAGGACCCTGTGTTCTGCACCTTGCCCCTTCAGTAGTAAAGTGTTGCCTAGACCATGGCTGTATGGTCCGACTACCCATGTTAAAATCTCCATCACTTCCTCGCTGTGTCACCTGAGCTGATTTCTTAATTTCTTTGTCTATAGAAGATGATTATAACATGACCTACTTCATAAGGGATAAATAATAGGGTGTCTGTAAAAAGCTTAGCACCGTGCCTGGCACATAGTAAGTGTTTAATAAATACTATTATCATAACTGATGAAATAAATAGCTGTACTCCTCTAGCAGACACAAGTGGTAGCTCCTGTAGATGTTGATATGCCTCCTACATTAAGCTCTTTTTTCTGTTTGAGGGCCTTCCTCTACCCAGGCAAATTTACTACGCTGCAAGCAGGCACAACTGGAAGTGTGGGAGAGTTAATGTTTTTGGATTCAGCCCTAAAACACTGGAGGGTGGAAGTCAGTGGGTAGATGGCCCAGCCTCTCTGCCCTCTGTGTGGGGATTCTTGGGTGTGTTCCATATAGTTTCTCAGAGGATCCCAGCAGGACTGAGTCCCAGTTGCCCACAGTGACAACCTGCTCATTAATGCAAATTTTACTGGCTTGCTCCCTTCTCTGTCTTGCTTACCCTACGTCTTTCTTGTGCTTTCTGAAATCACTTCCTATATAAGCTCCTTGTGCCTAGGTCTTTGTTTTAAGGTCTGCCTTAGGGAAACCCGAATTAAGGTAGCTCAGAGCAGTTTCCATTTTTAAAGTTGTTACTAAGGTATTTTCACTGTGGGCAAGGACCATACCCTTCTTTTGTAGCTCTATATTGCTTGGCATGTTTTGAGGACCGACATTCAGTAACTACTTGCCGGATAACTGATGTTTTAAGGACATTTTTAGTATTTAGATACCAGAGAAGGAAGTTCTACAATATGTCTGATGAGATTAGTTTTCTACGTGCATTCCTATTAGGTTCAAGTTTGGGACACACGTGTATAAAAACCTCAACTTCCTTTGGAAACTCGAGCCCAGAAACTAAAACTTGTGAAAATGTGCCAAAAATTGGGTGTATTTATAAAAATAACTTCACACCTCCCTTCATGGATTCTACTTTGTTGTGGAATCAGCTATCTATTGAATGACTAATACTAACACACACAGATGCCAGATGCCAAAATATAAACTGTAAGCTACAAAGTTGTGTATTTTTTTCAGGGATGCAAAACCTTCGAACTGAAACTGAAACAACAGATGTCCTGGTGCAGAGGTGAAAGCAGAAGAAGGGAAGACAGAAAGGGCCTTTGCTTCCCTGAAACTAAACAAATGATGAGAGCAAATCAGGAAATCTAGTTAAATGAGGCTTATTTCTTCCAAATACAGTTAGGTAGGCTCCTGTTTGTTTTTATCATTCCCAGGGATGATTTGGTTACTATAGACTATATAAACAATAAAATCATATTAAAAAAGTAAGACATAGAAATATATATTAATAATGTGTGAGATTCATATTGAAGATTATATCAGTTAGCTATTGCCATGATAATGCAGTGTAACTAGCCACCTCCAAACTCAGTGGTTCAAAACCACCACTATCTATTCTTCCTCTTATATTTATGGGTTAGTTGAAGTGGCTCTGCTTCATGCATGTTCATTCTAGGACTCAGGATGAAGAGGGGTCCCTCCACGTGGAGGAAGCCTTCTCTTGCTGATGCTGGGGGCACAGGATGGCAAGCAGAAACATGCAATGCTTATTAAGGTTTCACATGGGAAATGACATCCTATCACTTCTGCCCACTTTCTATTAATCAAAACAAGTCACCTACCAAGCCCAAAATCAATAGGACAGAGAAATATACTGTTTTTATGAGATCATGGCAAAGCTGGCTTTGCAAAATACTAGTTGGAGGAAGCGGAGGAAGAATTGTGACCAACAGTTCTGGCTCCACAGGGAATAATATTAATTACTATCAACTGCTGTGTAATGTTCACTATGCCTCAGCACTTTGGCCTCCTTCCATTCACCAAACCTGTTCTCACCATCACACTAGTTATTCTCTCTGCTTGGAATTGTTTTCCCACATATCTCTTCTGCTATAATGTAAGCTCTGTGAAGGCAATTGTTTGGGTTTTTGTTTGTTTGTTTGTTTGTTTACTTACAGTGGTTTCTTACATCTAGGATGCCATCAGCTGCTTAAGTATTTGGATTTGTGCATCAAAAAAGCCTCATGATCAACTGTCATTGTAAATTATTAATCCTTTTTGTCTGTGTGATAATCCCATTCAAATGTTTCAAACCACAGTGTGCTTAAGTAGTAGGGCAAGGAAATATTGTCTTCGAAAGACAGTAATCTGGGTTAAATTTATCCACCAGAGGCTGTATGTCCTATGGCAATAGATTCATGATTCAACTCTTAAATTTCTCAGGTTTATTGACAACCAAGGCTAGATGTTCCAAAGAAAAGTTTTAGGATCCTGTAATCTAGATGGTTAGTTGTACAAGAATATTCCACAGAGCAAGAAGAATTTCTTGTTCTTCTTAGGAAGCTCAGCTTACCCTGGGTCGCTTGAGGACTGACTTAAAAGCTCACATTTAGAAGGCAAATATTTATCCATTGTAGCATGGATTTCCGCAGATAATTTGAATTCAACATATGAAAGTATTTAAGGCTGAACTCTAAGACACTTTCTGTGATTAGAATATATCCTGACACCATAGAATCTTTCAACTAGAAGGTACTCTTTTATTCATTTTTCTGCCTTTAAGCATTCATTCATTCATTCATTTCTTCAGTAAACATTTCTAATTGCCACCAGGTGCCAAGCATTGTGCCAGACCTCAACACACAAAGACAAATGCTTCAAGAAGCTTATACACTAATGAAAGACTGACACATAAACAGAAGATTACCATGGAGTATGATTTATGCCAGAATAAAGATGTCTGTACAGTTCAGCTGGACCTTCAGATAAATGCAGTTCAGTGGATTGAGAGAGATTTTCTAGTAGAGATAAAATTTGAGCCAACTCACAAAGGAAGAATAAGAAATTTGCAGGGCAGGAAAGGGGTCAAAGTGAGACGAGAAAGTGGGTAGAAGTTTGTAGACAAAGGATAGACTGTGTACATAGTTTTTATAAAAGAGTCTGAAAATGGCAAGTGTGGGGAGGTACAAGTCATTTTACAAGTTTACCATCTCAGAGAAAGGATGACTGACCTTGATTTTTTTTTTAAGTAACAGCTTTATTGAGATATAATTAACATATCATTCACCCTTTTAAGGTGCATGTTTCAGTGAGCTATGATACATTCAGAGTTTAATGTATTCACAGAGTTTTAGTATATTTACAGAGTAACCTACATACTCTCTAATTTCAGAACATTTTCATTTCCTCAAAAAGAAACCTATACCTATTAGCAGTCGCACCCCATTCATTCATCCCTCAGCCCTGGAAACTCTCATTTACTTTGTTTCTATGTATTTGCATATTCTGAAAATTTTATAGAAACAGACTGGCATCTTTTACTTAGCGTGATGTTTTGAAGTTTATCCATGTTGTTGCATGTAACAGTATTTCGTCCCTTTTATATTGCTAAATAGTATTCCATTGTATAGGCATATCACCTTTAAAAAATTCATTCATCAATTGGTAGATATTTGAGTTATTTCCATTTTGAGCTATTATAAATAAGCTGCTAGGAACATTCACGTACGGGTTTTTGTGTGGACATATATTTTCACTTCTCATAGGTGATATACTTAGGAGTGGAATTGCTAGATGATACTGTTTAGTGGTAACATAATCATATGTTTAACATTTGAAGGAACTGGCAAACTGTTTTCCAAAGTGGTTTTACAATTTTACAATCCCACTAGCAATGTAAGAGAAATCCAATTTTTCCACATCCTTGTCAATACTTGTTGTTGTCTGTCTTTTTTATTTTAACCATCTCACCGAGGCTGAAATAGTACCTACTTATAATTTTTATTTGCATTTCCCTAATGAGTAATGATGTTGAGCACCTTTTAATGTGCTTTTTGGCTATTTGTATATCTTCTTAGATGAATGTCTACTCAAATCCTTTGCCCATTTTAAAGCTGGTTGTCTTTTTATTGTTAAGTTATAAGAATTCTTCATATATTCTGGATATAAGTTCCCTTTTGGATTTATTATTTGCATAATTTGTCTTCCATTCTGTAGATGGTTTATTCAGTTTCTTGATGAATTACTTTGTAAAAGGTTTTTTTTTTTTTTTTTTTTGAGACGGAGTCTTGCTGTGTCGCCCAGGCTGGAGTGCAGTGGCCGGATCTCAGCTCATTGCAAGCTCCGCCTCCCGGGTTTTTACGCCATTCTCCTGCCTCAGCCTCCCGAGTAGCTGGGACTACAGGCGCCCACCACCTCGCCCGGCTAGTTTTTTTGTATTTTTTAGTAGAGACGGGGTTTCACCGTGTTAGCCAGGATGGTCTCGAACTCCTGATGTCGTGATCTGCCCGTCTCGGCCTCCCAAAGTGCTGGGATTACAGGCTTGAGCCACCGCGCCCGGCCTCGTAAAAGGTTTTTTTATTCCTTAAATTTTTTAAATGTTTATTTTATTTTTGGAGAGATGAGGGTTTCCTTATGTTGAGCAAACTGGTCTTGAATTTTTGGCCTCAAATGATTCTCCCATCTCAGCCTCCCAAAGTGCTGGGGCTACAGGCATGAACTACCATACCTGGCTGATAGAGTCCTTTAAAATACAAATGTTTTTAAAATGTGTGATGAAATCCAGTTTATCTATTTTTTGTGTGTGTGGTTGTTTATACCTTTGATGCCATATCTAAGAAACGATTGCCTAGCCCAAGGTCATAAAAATTTACTCCTATATTTTCTTCTAAGTGTTTTGTAGTTTTAGCTCTTACATTGTCTATGTTCCATTATGAGTTAATATTTGTAAATGGTAGGAGGTAGGGCTCCAACTTCAATTTCTTTTTTTTTTTTTTGCATGTGGATATTCAGTTGTCTCAGCACCGTTTGTTGAAAAGACCATTTTTTCTCCATTAATGTGCCTTGTACTCTTGTCAAAAATCATTTGATTATAAGTATAAAGTTTCATTTATGGACTCCCAGTTCTCCATTGGTCTATATGTCTATCCTTATGCCAATACTATGCTGTCTTGATTACCTAGATTTTATTTAATGTTAGAGAAATACATTCCACCATCTCTATTAATAAGCTTTTCCAGGGGCAAATAGACACAAGGGTAAAAAATATTAATCAATTCTTTTTTCTTCTGTATTTAGTCCTACTAAAACAACTGAAAACCATTTTCAGAGTCAGTAGAAGGAATCACAGGTTATTGTAGTCTGTATCAAAAGGCCTTTTATGCTGATGATCTTTATTCCTATCCAGAAAAAATTTCTTGGAAGTCATATTTTTAGTATCACAATATAAATTCCTGCCATTAATATATATTTATTGAGGAATTGTTCTTTGTAAGGATAAGTAAGTTAAGTACTTCAGAAAATAATTTCTAAAGTAGTTAACCACATCTGTAATTGTATGTAGGCATGCATGCAGAGTGTATTTATTTTCCATGCAATTATTTTCTTTACTTTAGTTCTGCTACTTGTCAGTTGTGGAACCATGGGCAAGTTACTTAATTTGTTTGATCCCTAGTTTCCTAATACTGACAGTAACTACTTTTACTGGGTTCTGATATGATTGGCTGTTTGTCCCCTCCACCTTCATATTGTAATTTGATACCCAATGTGGCAATGTTGGGAGGTGGGCCTGGTGGAAGGTGCTCGGGTTATGGGGGTGGATTACTTATGAACAGATTACTCATTTTCTCACCCTGGAGAGAGCGGGGTTGAGTGAGTTCTCACTCTATTAGTTCCCATGAGAGCTGGTTGTTAAAAAGAGCCTGACATCCCCCAACTTTTGCATCTTTCTCACCCTGTGACCTCATCATACACAGTGGTCCCCCTCTGCTTTCAACCATGAGCTGGAACAGCCTGAGGCCCTCACCAGATGCAAATGTCCAATCTTGCATTTTCTACCTAATAGAACTGTAAGCCAAATAAATCTCTTTTCTCGATAACCTACTCAGTCTCAGCTATTTTGTTATAGCAACACTACCTGGACTGACAGGTTCTTATAAATTTTACATGAGAAATGTATGTAAAGGTCTTAGCAGAGTATCTAATACACAGAAGCACTTAAAAACCTTAAATGACTAGCATTCGTAAGAGAGGTACAATAAATATCTGCTGACAAAATGCCACTTTCATGTGTTAATTATTAAAGTGAGATACTGAAAATGAGCAATAATGTAATTTCTAGAACTTCTAGAATTTCACTAAACAAACCCAGTTTATTCATTTTTCCTTCTAGCTATAACTTGGTTCTGTACCTACATGAGAAAGCACAAAGCACAAAAGTGTTGACAGAAATTCAATTACCTTAATGTTCTCATCAACTCTAATTTCAGATTTAGCCATTATTTGATGACTTCTTCCAGGGTTTATTTGGTCTTTTTTTTCTATTAAAAAACATGGCTTTCTAAGCAATTTAACAAGGTAATAAAGCCTTAACATACATGGGCAACATCAATAGTGGACAAGCTTATTGATAATATTTGTCTAAATGTGTTGTATTTGAGCTTCAAGTCGGATCTATTTAAATACAAGTTTTCTAGGGTCTCATATTTCCTATTAGTTATAAGAGTGTTCTGGTCCTTAAAGTAGTTTTCTAATTTGGATATTTTCCAAGGGAATACTGTCATCGGCAGTAGCAACATTATCAATGCTCTAGTTGCCAAAACACTTAATCTCTCTTCTTTTGTTAATGGCACCTTGATTTCCTTTTGGGAAATCACATCTCTTGGAGAGACTGCATTTCTTTTATGGAAGGGACTATTTGATAGCCAAGGGATGGGGATATGACCAAACTCAGACCAACAAGGCTCTTTTTCTAGATTTTGAACCTTGAATAGCACGGCTGGTTGAGTTGAATCATGCCTATAACAGTGCGTGAGTTGAACTACAAATTGAAGTCATTTATTAGTTTCCACTGTACATGTACCTTGAGCTGCTTTGCTTCCTGTATGTTTTGGAGGACAGTTTTCAGTCTTCCCTTTCATTATGTGAATGTCTTCAAATGTTTACAATAAATCCCTACTCTGCTTTTACTACCCCAAGGTAATTCTGTTACTTGTAACCTTAGGACTCTTGGTGCTACAAAATCTATCTCTATCCCTGCTAATTTTCAGAATCTTTAAAACAAAAAGGACTAATTAAAATAAGTTTTCTATATGCACGTTTTTGTTGCTTCTTTAATCTCCCAAAAAGCTCACTCCTACATTCCCTTGAAATTCTTCTCTTCTTTCTAAATTCCAGAATCTCTTAAGTATTCCAGAACTCTCTTCCAAGGGATTTGATTGAGACCTTGTGTAAAAGGAGATAGTGACATTTGATCATGATAGAGGTAACCATTAAATTCTTTTTTCATTTCCATCCTTCAGTTCTTCAATAAATGTCTATTCAAGACATACCATACTCTGTCCCAGATGTTAGAAACACAAAAATTACTAGGGCAGAGTCTTGCTCCTTAAAGAACCTGCAGTCTAGTAAGGGAGATAAGATCACAGAAATAACAGTAATGCCAGAGAGACTGTGCTAAGTGCTGTAATTGAGGTATAGGTCAAGTGCAATGGGAACACAAAGGCGAGAGATTAATTCAATGCTGGAAGGATTGGGGAAGATTTCAGGGGAGGAGATAAAACTTCAAGTGGACTAATCCTCCTATAAGTACCCAGTGACCAATTATCTCCAGGAAATGGAGTTTGCAAAATTAATCCTGACCTGTAGAGGATAGCTTAATTTTATCTTAGCATGGTGTATTGCAATTTCATTGGGCAATGGACTAAATTGCTTAGGACAAGACTGAGGACATCGGATGTAAAACCTTGCAGGTCTGTGCCTAAGCGCCTGGGACCTATTGTTTGCGTCTTATGGACGTCAGTGGGATTTAGCAACAACTGACCATGGCCTGGATTGGGGCCAGTGTGTTTCTTAGCAGTCTTTAAATCTGGTTTAAAATTAACTACCTGCTTAAACAAGCTGCTTGGGCTTATTTTCTCTAGAAGGAGACAACAGCAAGGACAGAAGCCTGCAGCTTGTTCTCAGCTGCCTCGAAAACAGATACTCATTTTATGTTATTTTATTTCCACACCATCCCTTCTCCTGCCCACACAGTGCAGCCAACTTTCTTCTTTATTTTAGCAGAGAAAGGATGCTCTGAATTAATCTGGGGTGGACAATCAGTCGGACAGAGTGAGCTTGAAAAACTTACTATTGCTCATGACAATACTTGCAGGGGTTTAGTGTGAAATGCTTCTTTCATGCTGATAACCTCTAAGACATTAGGAAGGAGTGTTATTTGGAACATAAAATGTCGTGTAGCTAGGTGATGGTGCCTTCACTATGGAACTTAGGGAACATATGATTGAAAGAGGGAAGGCCACTTAATTTTTTAAAGTTCCAGTTTTTCAAAGAGGATGGTTTAATTTGATAGAATAATTAGCCAATTCTCCTTTCCATTTGCCTACACAATTCACATGATGGACAGTGTTTACATTCATCTTCTATTGAGCAAGAACAAAGGGAAAGAATGGAAGGCCACTATTTCTCATAAAAGCTGGGGAGAAAGATATTATAAGTTGTTATTTTATTGAATCCTGCTATGTGAATGAATGCATTAGGGAGCAACCTGGTGGACTACAGTCCCAGAAGCTCTTTGGGAATGACATAACCTTCCTATAGAAGTAGGTAGATGGAGAGAAAATTTCAGTGGGATTTCTAATGCTACTCTCATTTCCCCAACACCAGTGTCCTAAGTTTACGGCTAGGTTCAGTGAAGCCCAGGATGTTCTAAAGATCTTTGTTTATTTGAGAGGAAGTAAATATGGAAAAGGCAGAGGGTCTCTGGATCCTCATTTGTTCCCAGGGCTCACTAGGCAGAGGCCACTTTTGAAGTTTATCTGATAGAGCAGAGATGATTACTTGGGCCCAATGAGTGCAAACATATTTGCTGTTGTAGACTGAATTACATCTGCCAAAAAAGTTTTGTTGAAGTCTAGACCCTCGATACTTAAGAATGTGACCTTATATGGAAACGGGGTCATTGCAGATGTAACTAGCTTAGATGAGGTGATACTGGAGTAGGGTGGACCTCTAACCTAATGTGACAGATGTAAGAATACAGGTATGCAAATAGACATACAGGGGGAGTATGATGTGATAGCAGAGGCAGAGCTTGGAGTGATGGAGTTGCAAGCTAAGGAACATCAGAGATTGCTGGAAGACCACCAAAAACCAGGAAGAAGCAAGGAATGATTCCCCTATAAGTTTTAGAGGGAGCAGAGCCCTGCTGTTACCTTGATTTCAGACTTGTAGCTTTCAGAATTATGAGACAATAAACTTCAGTTGTTTTAAACGACCCAGTTTGTGACACTTTGTTATGACAGCCCTAGGATACTAATACATTTGCATAACACTATCCTAGACTGTGTTCTGTTGATACTTGTGACAGTCTTCCAGTTTCATGGTCCACTATCTGCCTGCCTCCTCCTTTTCACCACACCTTAAGCTTTGGGCTCTGTAGGGCTTTCAGCATCTCCTTAATTTCCCACGTTTCCCTCTTCCATGAATGTTTCCCTGCTGGCACAGCCAGGACTAGAGCCCAGGAGTCAGAACCCACTCAAAGTCTACTCATCATTCAAATTCAGCTCAAATGAAAACTCCCCCACAAAGCCTGGGTGAATGAGAATGAGAGAATAGCTGTCTCTTTCAAGGCAATTTGTTTATACTGACACTCTGCTTTGCCATTTAGCTAGCCGACTACATGTCTAGTTTCTCCCCATAAAACTTGTTTCTCTCCATAGCTCCTTAAAAGTGGAGACAGTTGTGTTCGTTTTGTATCTCTGAGAGGCTGGCTTTTCAAATTATGGTCCTGAGACCAGGAGCACAAGGTCACAGACTATCAGTGCCCACCCCAGAGCTTCTGAATGAGAATCTGCACTAAACCAAGTTCCTGTGAGATGTGGATGTGCAGGAAAACTTGAGAAGAACCCCTAGAAGACCTCGCAATATAGCTACTATTAATGGAATGCATGCTTCCCATCTGCTACTTTGCTGAGTGTTTTTACTTACATTATTCCAAATTAGTGATCACAGCAATTCTGTTAACAATCCTGAGAGGTTGGTATTACTATTCCTCAACATACAGAAGAGAACCTTCCAGTGAAGATAGATTGGAGACTTTAGGGAGTGCTCCTACATCTCCTTCCACATGAACACAACTCCCTAGTCAAAGGCTGGGAAGCACCATGGGCCGCCCAGGAGCAGCGTCCACCCTGGCTAACACGGCCGGCCATGAGTGGCAGGTTAGGTGCGTCCTCTCACCCTACAAAAAAAGGCAGAATGGGCTGCATAATTTGCTGGGCCCAGTGAAAAATAACAATATGGGAGTTCTTTGTTCAAAAAGCAGGAAAGAGTTTTTTTTTTTTTTTTCCTCTTCCTTTATTTCCTTCTGGTCTCATATCTCCTAGGGTGTTTTTAGTTGTTATTTAATATCCTCCCTTGGTCATGGGAATACTCGCTGGCCCTCACAGGTATGGGAGTCGGGGTGCAGGGGTGGGGAGCAGCAGCCCAACAACTTTGCTGAAGTGCCCCTTCCCGCTAGGGGACCAGGAGCAATGCACTATGCCACGGTGGGAAAGTCAAGTTAGGGGTTTATCCTTCCCACATCCCCTCACCCCCACCACCAACTAATGGTGGATGGGTGTCTCCCAAACATATTGTATCCTTTTTGCCTGAGTGTGTTAGGTACCTAAATTGGGAGCTTCAGATGTACGGGAGCCACTTGTCTTAGGTCCAGGCTGTTCTGTGCCAACAGGGGCCTCCTAGTTCATGTCCTTTAGGGACAGTTGGCTTCCAAAATCCAATCCCTTGAGTTTGAATCTTTACTTAATTCTTTTGTTATTACTTAAATCCATTTACTGATATATTCTCTTTTGAATTATCTTTTATATTCTTCCTATCTGTCAAGGCATCAACTTCTATGGATTTCAATTACAGTCCAGTTGGAATTTGCCTATCTCTTAACTTTTCAGTTCAACTGTCACATTCTAGGATCATTTAGCTTCTGTGGTATGGAGCACGGAGAAGCCACAGAATCTCTGTGAATTTCATTTAGTTCCAACAAACATTTTAGTACACTCAGACCTCCCTATACCTGGGCTCCACATCTGCAGATTCAACCAACTACAAATTGAAAATATTCAGAACCTCCCCCCAAATTTAAAAATAACAATACCACAATAAAAATAACACAAATAAAAAACCCAATACATGATAACAGCTATTTACAGCTATTTACATAGCATTTACATTGTATTCAGTATTATAAGTAATCTAGAGATGATTTAAAGGTTATGGGAGGATATGTGTAGGCTGTATGCAAATACTACTCCATTTTATGCTAGGGACTTGAGCATTCAAGGATTTTGGTTTCCCCAGGGATCCCCCCATGGATACTGAAGAATGACTGTATTCCTTCTATGTGTGTGTATAAATGTGGCAAAAACATAATACACAGACCCTAGAGTCAGGCAAGCTAGTGATTAAACTTTGTGTCGCCCACTCTGGGCAGGGGGGTCAGTTTGACTGGGGATAGCTGTAAACAGGACATCCACGGGTTCTTTAATCCAGCTTTACCTTTAACAACATGGATATTTTGGTTTCTTTTGGGTGTCAATTCTGTGGATCACTTATTTCTCAAATTATTGGAGGCAGTGTGATTGATACCTCCAGTCATTCAAAGGATGAGGACATCATATATTTCAGTTCTAGAGGAAAGAGTTCACCAAACCCTGGGCAGCCCTCTCTCTGTGGGTGTCACTGGTCAAAATGTGATGAGGAAGATTGCATAGTACTCCATCAGTGCTGAGTGGTGCTTATATGTTGGTGGGCAAAGGTGATTTCTTGTTGTCAGAATTAACTAAAGATAAAACCCTGGCCTCGGTTTTCCTATATGTACAAGTTAGAATTAAAAAAAAAGTTTCTTCTTACATACAAACTGGAAGAATGGTAAGTATGAATAAACCCTGACTCACACAATAAATGTTAGTGTTAGAAACCTAGTGGTTTTTTCAGACAACAATGGTAACTGCCCTGGGAGTTGCAATTTCAGGGTGACATTTCAGTGTCTGTTGCAGCCAGAGGTAGGCCACTTTTTGCTAGTTTAACTCTAGTCTCTTAAGATGCTGAATCAAAAAAGAGTTTCATGGAAAAACAGTAAATCTGCAATTTTTGCATATTACATGGCCCTCTTGAATATTAACAGTGCAGAGTTACTTATTAAAAGCTTGGACATGACCTCAGTAAAGATACCTGCTTAACTTTGCTTAACTCAGTATTCCCTAAAGTTTATTTGACCCCCAATTGAGGTTGCATAATAGTCATTAACATTCTGTGAAACACATTTGGTTTAAAATGAGATGTTAATGACGAGGGATGATCAAGAGGGAGACACACTTCATGGGTTCCTTTTTGATTATGAGAAAGAAAGAAAAGAGAGAGGTCATTTATCTCCTGTAGTTATCTTCCAAGTGGGATTTTTTTTCTCAAAATCAGATATGAACATGTGGGAAGGAGGTGAGAGACCAGCAGGAGTTTTGGAACCACTGGGAAGAGAGGGTCATTTCTCTATGCATTATTTAATATAATCAAGACCTCCCTAGAATATTCTGTTCCATGCTGTAACTCAAAACAAAGACCTTTGATAAAATTAAGTAGAATGTTAACTCAGGTGTACACTGGGAAGATAAAGTGTCACACTACATCACACCAACTTTAAAAAATGAACACTGAAGTTATGAGCTTGACACGTGGGGGCACAGTATTGAAAAATAACAGGATAAAGCCATGCAAAGGACATTCATTAACCAACAGGGGGTTGCTGGGCTCAAACAGCAGGGGAAGGGGAAACAGGGAGGCTTATGCATTTGGCTATCAGGGGAAATCTTTTCAAGGATAACTGTCCCTCTTGAAATAGATGAATGGGGAAAGAGCCTTTTTTTGCTTGGGCTGGACTCTTGATAGTTCTAAGGGTAGATTTATTTGGATTTCTGGTGCTGATGGAGGGCAGTTCTCTGTCTGCAGAGCTGCTCAGGGTTCTGGCAAAGCAATGTCACCATTTTTCAGGGGTTTTCTCAAGGACAGGCATCCCGTTAGTGCAAATTAGGGCAGCTACTGATTGCTGCTTGCATATTTATAATGGGAATGACAGGACATCGCTTTCCGATTTTTTTTTTTAATGGAAAGAAAAGGGAAGACTGTGGTTGGTAATTTGGAAGCAGAGATGCCTCCTAGGAGCTCCTCTCCATGAGGACATGGTTACTATCATCAGAAATGCCTTTGGGATGGTGCCTTGGGAATAAGCAGGCAAAGAGAAAGTGTTACACAATTTTTCAACTGAAGCCTATACATTCCTTTCAGAATGTCCTGTGATCGTTTCTCTAAATCAGTTTCTGCTACTATTCTGCCTGGGTCTGTTCCGGCTGTCCCTCAGTCTAGATTGCCTTGTGCACCATTTTTGCCTATTCAAATCGTCCCCGTTCTTCAGAGCTCTACTCAAAGTTCTCTTCTTGGAAGGATTTCCTGATTTTCTCTGGGTAAACAAACACTGCTCTTCTCTGGCCTATTTGGAGCTTTATATATTTTGATTTCTACTATTGTGGTGCCCATGGATATCTCACCTTGAACGCTTTGAAGATGGGCTTGGATTCCAAATCCCACTCACCATCACTGAGCTCTGACCACATAGCTAATGCTCAGTAAGTGCTAGTTGAATCGTACCTCAACCAGCATCCTGATTTAGACTAGGTAGTATTCCCCTTATTTCATTTCCAGGCTGTTCTTTGATCCTTGTTTCCAGACCTGCTTCCTAGACTGGTGTTTCCCAAATGTCAGTCATTCACTTATCATTCCCATGAGTGATGTCACATCTGTGCACTACTTATGCTTCTATTTACTTAATATTTTACCTTAAATGGATTTTCCTTTTTCCTTATACTGACTCATTTAAAAAGTGGACTATCTCTACTGTAAACAGAAATCTAGTATCACTTGCCCTTAATAGATGATAAACATACACCTTAATATAATGAGAATAAAACATTATTAAATTCATTCATTGAACAAATATTTATTGAGCATCTAGTGTGAAGAAGACACTGGGCTAAGTACTGAGGATATAAGTAATGAATAAGAGGGACATGATCCCAGTTCTCTTTGGTCTTATGCTGTAAGAGGAAAACAAAGTGAACAGCTAAACAATAAATGTAAATGCTATAATGCACAGAGGTGCAGAGCAAGGGGATGGAGAATACTTAGTCAACTCCAGCAAGCTGCTATTGCTGTCTGGTAAATAATGCCATTTGCTGGTGAAGAACCAAGGAAAGCCTCCTTTGGCCTTTGCCATGGTTGGATATGGTTTGACCCCAACAATTCTCATGTGGAAATTTGATCCCCAATGTTGGTGGTGGAGCCTTGTGGGGGCAGATCCCTCATGAATGGCTGGTGTCATTCTCACTCTTAGTTCCCAAGAGAACTGGTTGTTGAAAAGAGACTGGCACCTCCCCTCTCTCTCTTGCTTTTTCTCTTGCCATGTGCTCTGTGTACACACTGGCTCTCCTTTGCCTTCTACCATGAGTAGAAGCAGCCTGAGGCTCTCACCAGAAGCAGATGGTGATACCAGGCTTCTTGTACAGCCTGCATTTATTTAAATGGCTCACGGTTCTGCAGGCTGTACAAGAAGCCTGGCTTTTCTTTTCTAAGTCACCCAGTCTCAGGTATTACTTTATAGCAACACAAATGGACTAAGAGAGCTTTCTAATTAGAACTTTCTCCGTAGTTCATCGCCAAACCCTTCCATCAGGCAGGCTTATCTTCAAGAGATGGTAGAATTTCCAGAGACCTAGAGGGTTCAACCATTCTCTCTGGTTCTCTAAACTGTGATCCCTCTTGAACTGTGCCTGGCACTTCATAGAAATGCCTTTACCTTTTTGTGGAATGAGGAAAATGTCTATTGCTTCTTCCTCCCAGATTGTCTCTGCTTTGGATCTGGCTATCTCTGTGTCTCTGTGACCCTGCTGCTCACCTGATCCTACCAGAACAAGTAGGGAAGGTCAATATGGTCAGGGAAGGTGACTTCTCTTGCATCCTTTTTCTAAAGCGTTTGTTCTTAGTCAAGGCTGTCCATTAGAAGTACCTGGGGAGCTTTGCAAAAATACTAAAATACCTGGGCCTCACCTGCAGAGATTTGGGGCTTAATTCGCATAAGTAAGTTCTGAATATCTGTGTTCCAGAAGTTCCACAGCTGATTCTAATGTGAGTCAGGTGCAGAGTCACTGTTTGAAGGGAAGCCTTAAAGGAAGTAAGCAGTTTTACAGAAGAAAAAAATCAGGGGTTTCAATTTTTTAGGATCAAATGAAAACTAGTATTTTGATGTGGTATATATACATGGATGGGCATGGAATAGAAACATTTTGGAGATGAGGTAGTCAATTCCTTACAGTGAGAGAGCACTACTTTTGGCCCTTTTTTTTTTTTTTTCGTTTTGTTGCTCTCCATCACATATTCCGAGGGTACATTTAGTGGTGCTATCTGAATCTAGCTATGGTCACATAGACACAGCTCTCAGGTTGGAATCTGGAAGAACTATTAGTTTCTAGCTTCAAAGATTCCAAAGTTACCTGTCTTGTCTCCTACATCAGTGACAAATTCAATGAAACATGAGCTGGCTTCTCTCTCTCTCTCTCTCTCTCTCTCTCTCTCTCTCTCTCTCTTTCTCTCTCTCTCACTCTCTTTCTCTCTCTCTCTCTCTCTCTCTCTCTCTCTCACACACACACACACCCCCACACACATACACACACTTCTATTCTGATGTATTTTGAACTCCATACGTGGAATCTACTGGGAGTTAAAAATAGGATAGCATTGGATATTGATAGTTAAAAGCAGATTTTCTTAAGGAGAAACTTCTTGGGCATTCAGAATGGTGTCTAAAAGCCTTGAATGGACTATAAAGTGAGGGTGACACTCAGTGTTTGAAGATGGCTTTCCCAGCCTGCTGTTCAGAAGGTGGGCTAGCAAGGCATCAGGGCAAAAGGGTCATGACCATCAGTGAGCCATTGCCCAGTCTGTGCTCTGAGACATTGGGAGACAAAAACAGAACCCAGAATGCCATGCTTCAAATGTGTGGCCAATTATTTAAAATACAGGATGATATTGTTTGTGTCACCCCATCCCTGATCCTGCCAAACTTTCTCCTTAGCAGCCATCCTGAAAGACACTGAACCAGGGGATATGGGTAGCACATGCCTTACAGACATTCTATTTTCTTAATCTTGTTATTTATTTTTACAGAAGTATAACTTGTCTGAACTGAAGAGATTGTAGACATCATTGAGTACAGTATTTCTCAAAGCGTAGAACGTGAGATGATTTTTTTCGGTGGTATTCTGCTACCTTTTTTTGTATGGTTTTTGATTATTATTATTATTTGGTTACCTTTTATTGACAGCAAGTAATGCTGGCATTCTACTTGTGACTGATAGGAGGCTTCCTTTAGCAATGAATTAACTTAGAAAGTGAGTCATTTTTTTACAGAAATGAGGTAAATATCAGGAAGGTGGATATGGTATTTGGGATGTGGATAGCGTATGTGGATATGGTATTTGGGATGTGGATATGGAAATTTGGGATGTGGTAGATAATGGATTAATGTATGGGAAATGCAGTCTACTAAAAATCTTTCACTAGTCTGCAGTAGAATGACATACCCTGGGTCCTTCCTCAGTGAGTGGAGGGCATATTCCTGGTTTATGCCTCTTTACCTGGCTGTTCATCCTAACTGCTGTCACTTTAAAAGGGAAATAAAACACCTAATAGTACATTACAGACTCTGACCTGAAATCACAGTGAGCAGGGGTGATAGATTTTTTAAAATTCTAAGACTCTTCATGACATGCAAAACAAACAAACAAACAAACCCAAAAATCAACCTTAGCAAAGAGTTCTACTTTCTGCCTGGCAGAGACACAGGTAAGATGGCTATTTCTGACATCCCCAAGAAGCATGAGTGGCCCCAATCACAGTGCTCCCTAGGAAGGCTCACACTGAGCCTCGGGGAGATCTGCCCTAGTGGGACTGTCAGCGTGCATCTGTCAGGGTTCTTGTGGTTACTACCTTTGGTGATTGGGTGCAAAGGGAGAGAATAATTCCGGGGATGAGGTAGGGGGTGGCCAGGGGAGACACAGAGAGAGCTGATGGGGCTGTGACCTCTTTTCCAAGAATGCAGCCAACTGGCGGTGACCCTGCTTGGAGGACCCAGGAATAACCCCTTAACATACTCTCCTCAACCCTCAACTGCCAGTGCTACCCCTTAGCCAAAGACAACAGGGAGCCAGACATAAACTCCTCCTGCACCATAGTGCAAGGTGGAAAAGATGGAGAGTGGACTTGGAAGGGCAAAGGGAAGCATCTAGCACCCTTCTCCTTTTCTGTTCCAGTTACTCTGACCCCAAGCTTCCAGCATGGTTGGTGAGATGGCATTTTCAGAGGGCAGCACCGCCCCACCATCATGTGTGCAGGGGCCCCAGGTTACTATGATTCCCCTAATTCCCACCGTCTTCCAACCTCCAAAATATATGCGGAAGGGGCCCACTTCTATTTCTCTGTTACAACCTGACTCCAAACCAAAGCTATTTCTTTCTGGACTCACGTCAGCCTCCTCATGCTCCCCCATAATCCACTTTCCTCACTGCAGCTAGAATAGTCTTTTAAAACACAAAGCAGAATCTGTCACTTCCCTTCTAGAGCCCTCCAAGAGCATCCTGTGCTCTTAGGGTAAAATCTGAACTCGTTTTCATGGCACACAGGCCCTGCATGATCTCCTCTGCCTCCACTCAGACCTCCCCAGGACACCTTGCCTCCCTTTCCATGTTTCATCCACTATGCTCCCTCTGCCGTTTTGTGCTGGAGAACGCTTGGTTGACTTTCAGGACTGTCACTTACTGCCCTTGCCTCCCATTCCACACATCCTTGAGCTTATCTGTCTTCCATTAAGACAGTCCTTCTCCAGCAGGGTAGGTCCGAATCACCTGGGAAACCTCAACAAACATAACTGAAATCTATTGCAACCTCAGAGACAGGAGCCTGGGTTTGTTCATAAAGCCAATGCACATATTTGGAGGAGCACCACAATGTTGAAAGAATGGTGATTAGTAACAATCATTATATGACGTAGTTTCACTGGCTTTGCTTTCAATAATCCCCTGAAGGAAGTTTGGTGAGATGCCCAAATATAAGAGGTCCAAAAGTGTCCAACGTCAAGTTACATAAAAATGGTGAATACGTAGTAGCAGTAACAGTGGTAGTAGTTACTGTTGTTGTTATTCTCACAGACTAGGAAACTGAGGGTCAAAGAAAAGGGAATTCCTTGGATAAAGTGAGACATAGGAAGCAACAAAACTGGAACAATAGAGTACGGTCCTCCATTTTCACGTTAGCCCTTTTTTTGAGAGCAATTGATAACAACCGCAGCAAACATTTCTGCTGTGCTCATCACATGTCCCGCTCTGTGCCCAGCACTTTACAAGCATTAGGTTATTTACTTAACTCAGTAAGTCCATGAGTTTAGGTACAAATTGTTATTCTTAAATTAAATGTGACAGCCTTGAAACTCGGAGATTAAGAAACATGTCCTTTGTCCCTCCAGGTCTACTTGCCCCCTTCTCTTCTGCATTGTGCCTGGGGAGGTTGCCTGGTTAGGACCGCCTCAACCTGCTCTTTTGTCCTCTGGTTTCTGGTTGCCTTTGGCCAGTCAGAAGCACTGGCAGGAGGCCTTGGGGTGGTCAAGGAGCTGTGGCCAACACCAGCCCTCAGGCATGCCTCTTGAGGTTTCCCTGCACTCTGCCCACACATTTGCAGAGAATCTCTTCATTACTTATCCTCAAATTGCCCAATTGAATGTGCCAAGTGTTTCCTGCAAGGGCCCTGACTAATACCATCATGACCATTATGAGTTAGGAACTTAGATCCAGGTTTGCCTGATACAATGTGGGTTTCCTGAACCACTTTGCATATTGCCTTCAGCATATTGGCTGCAGGAGCACTTTGTGAGGGATCCAAGAAAATACTCCAACATAGTGACTAGGAGCCTGGCCTGGTGGATGTAGCCTTCCCTACTGGTGTAATTTGTGCTTTTGTTTTCTTATCTGTAAAATGGAGATAATATTAGCACCAATGGCACTGGATTGCCAAGTACACTCCTTGACTTAATATTTGTAAAAGTGCTTAGAGCAGTGCCTGGTACTCAGCATGCACTCAGTAAATGTTAACAAGCCCCATTATTAACAGCATAGAGTTGGATTCTACAAAGATACTCAGGCAGTTTCCTAGAGATGAGATTTTAAACAGTGGTTCTCAAATTTTTTGATCACTTGATGAGGTCGCCTATTATATTTACCAAGAATCCATCCCAGATTCCAGTTTTATAGGTAAAAAGTACTTCCAAGAATTGTATTTTTAAGAACTGGGGACTTCCAAGTGATTCTGAGAGAGGTGGCACCTAAACTCACTGGAAGAAGCATTGTCTTCAAGGGGTCTAGCGCCCTAGAAAGCTGGGTTATGGAGCGCACGGACACAGCAGTAGCTGGGGAAGTTCTGCTGTGTATCACCCTCTTTTCAGGCAGAACACTCTATATATCCCTTTCCTTCCAGCACCTCTCTTGCTTGTTTCTTTCTCCTTTAACTAACAATGTTTAGAGATTTCCACACAAATGGACACAAATGTGCAAACATTTGGCCTTTACCAAAAACTGGGCCCCAAAGAGGCACAATGGGCATCTCTAGTCAAGCTAGACTCTCACTCCCTAGGGCCTGTGAATTTTAGCCATTCATCAGCAAAGTCATGGGCAGGCGGACCCTGCAGGGTAGACACGGCCAAATCATGGCTTTGCTGTCAGACATGACTTGGATTCAAATTGTGGCCTCACCTCCCACTAGCTGGGTACTCCCTTTCTGCCTGTTAAATTGATGGTGATGGTGATGACGATCACCCTGATAATGGTGTGTGGTGGTGGAGAAACAGGCTGCTGGGGTGTAAGTTATACAGCTGTCCTGGAAGGTGGTTAGACAACCTGGACTGAAGCCAACTGCACCCCAGAATTCCATTTAGTTTCCTTCCTGATGTATCATTCATTGCAGCATTGTTTATAATGTTAAAATACAAAAGCTACGTAATTGCTAATGAGAGAAGAAAGGGTTTAAAGTATTCATGACTTATGTGTGGGACATGCCGGGTCACATATTAAAATTGTGCATAAGGAATATTTAATGACCTGGAAAGATGTTTGTAAGATATTCTGTGAAAAAAGCGGGTTAAAATAGAACATACCATCTGACTCCAAATTTGGAGATTTATATGTTTAGATATATAAATTTGGAGACACATATGTGTTTATATATGCTTCTTACACACACACATATATATTGTCTAAAACAAAATGTTAGAAGTGGTTATCTCAGGGTGATGTGAATTATGATAATTTATACTTTCTTTTTTGGTTATCAGAGTTTTCCTAATTTTTAAAATAAATCTCATAGTTCACTTTTTGTAGTAAAGGTGCCATAAAAGAGCACACTTTTTCAGGGGATAAATACAATGCATTCAACTTATTATACATATTAATTGAGCATGTTACTGTTTAGCATCAGGTTTGGGGAACAGATGTAAAATACTGCCCTTGCAATGTGGTTGTACAAACCAAAAACCCCCATGATGCAGCTGGGAAATAATCTGTCAAGTGTGATTCAGCGGCAATGTGAACTCTGCCAACCTTGAGGATGTCAGAGAAGAGGAGTCACTGATGCTTGGTTGAGGGTCAAGGAGGGCTTGAAAGTTGGTTATAGATTAGGTGAGCTGAGGCAACAAGGAGCATAGCTACTGGCAAGCTCTACTCTGCTCGCAAAGAAGGGAACTCAGGGAACAAAAGAAGTATTCACATTTCCTGAGCACTTGATAAAAGACTTTATCCCTATTAATCCTTTCAACAACCTATAAGGTCACTATTATTATCATATCATATTTAGAGATGAGGAGATGAGATTAAGAAAGGATGAATGACTCTCTCATGGTTTCACAATTATATGGTGCCAGAATTAAAGGGAGGATCTGATTTCAGAGCTTAAAAACCTGTGTACCCAATGAAAAAAGAAAACTTGGGCCAATATCCCTGATGAACATTGATGCAAAAATCCTCAACAAATACAGCAGGCTGAATCTAGCAGCACATCAAAAAGCTAATCCACCACGGTCATGTAGGCTTTATTCCTGGGATGCAAGGTTAGTTCGACGTGTGCAAATCAATAAATGTGATACACCACATAAACAGAACTAAAAACAAAAACTGCATGATTATTTCAATAGACACAGAAAAGACTTTTGATAAAATTCATCATCCCTTGATGTTAAAAACTCTCAACAAACTAGGTATTGAAAGACATTTAGGTTGGCTCCATATCTTTGCAATTTTGAATAGTGCTGTGATGAACATATGTGTGCATGTGTCTTAATGGTTAGAATAATTTATATTCCTTGGGTATATACACAGTAATGGGATTTCTGAGCAGGTTGCTTGTCCCCCTGAATTTCGCTCTCCAATGGTCATAATAATAATAATTCCTTCTCCAGAAGGGTGTTGTGAAGGTGGGCTGAGTCCACATGGAAAACACTCAAACCGTGCCAGGTATAAAATCAGCAGTCAGTATTTGTTCACTGAGTGTTGAGCGAGGTTAGGTAACTTGCCCACAGCTGGCAGGTATAGGGCTGTAATTGGAATTTAGGTGTGTCAAAAGGAAAATATTAAGCAGTAAAGGTCTAATGCTGGTGGAGTTAGCAATGCACTTGAAGGGAGAAATTACTCTAATTTTGCCTCCCATACTCACTCAAGCATCATTGAATGGGCAGCGTATTTCCATAGTACCTTCTCTTTCTTGCTTGTTTCCAGGTTTGGGACACAGTTAGAGCCCATAAACAAGGTTATGGGTGTGAGGGGTCAAGCATGTCTGTTTCCTTCTCTGGATATTTGCAATCAAGAATTTAGGACTCTCAAGGCTTGGTGTGGGTAACATAGTCTTTAGAGAATATTACAGATGAATAAAACCTATCAAACAAAGGGTGAAGGTATGTCTCCTGATAAGTTTCCATTCAGCCCCCCTCCCCCTCTGCCTCTTCTTCATCTCATAGAGACAAGGAGGATAGACTTGGTGTGCAAGGATGTAGGTGATTGTTTGAGTTACTTCTGATCTGGGACTTTGATTTTGATATTGTGTGTGGTCATATAATCCATAAAATCTCCCAAAATTCTGACACATCCTGGGGCCACTGCTGTACTTGTGAGGTCAGCCTAAGTGGGAGTTGTTTTCGTGATGTTTGTGGCCTTCTTGCCAACCTGCATTATGAAATCATTCCTTCCATACATGCACGTATTATTGCCCTTGCCACACTATGCTGTAATTTTATTTCCCTATTTGTCTTCCTTTCTACAGTAGGGACAGAGCATGTATCCAGTAAATGGCAATGACTGGGATTCTGGCTTTGTGGTCAGGTATACTAAACTGGAGCCCTGAGTTGGCTATAGCTTCTCCCTTCTGACCTCATTCAGATAAGTGAAGTGTGACCTATAACCTCTATGTTTTTGGGTAGTATTAATCTAGAATAGATGTGTTTCCCTAAAATTGAGAAATGTGATATGAATGTGCATATTTCTTTGGAGAATGCAAAGCTTTTCTCAGATTTTTAAATGAGTGAAAGGGCAAGAATATGATTCTAAAAGGAGTAAAACATTGTTCCTGTAGTTCGTTAAAAGTAAGCTTATGAAGTAATTCTGGGTTCTGCGTGGCACTTTTTGTAATAAAAAAGGGATACTATCATTGATGTCTATACTAGAAGAGTCTGTTTTTCTATCTTTTTTGTGCTTTTCAGTACAAATTCACTTAATGATACTATTCTCTACTTTTTCAAGTATATTTTCCTCTGTGATCATCCACCGAGATCAGACTGACATGCCAAGCACTCTACTAAGCACTTGAAAACACAGTAGCTCATAAAGCCATCACAATGAATCTCAAGCATTAGTATCTCCCCATTATACAGAGAAGGAAACTGAGACAGAGTTAAGACTGGTTCTAAAGCTGCCTGCCTGTGCTTATAACCCCTCTGCTATATTGTCCTTGTTGTTGCCAGAGTCCTCAGTTTGTGATTTTAAGTGCTTCTGTCCACTGCTTGGTTTACAAAACATCTAGGTCTAGGAATTTCAGAATTCTCCTTAAGAATTCAGCCAATATCACATGGATATAGATCACCCTGAGGCCCACAGGTCATGTTCATTTTGAATCAGAATGTTTACTTCCCACAAAAGTAGGTATCGTTTTTATAAACAAATTTTGTAAGACAGGTTAAATAACATAACATACAACATTATTCAGAGGCTTCATGAATATATATTAAATTTTTAGTTAAAGAGAAAGAAGAATAATACATCAAGGATTCTAATGAAAACATGAACTACATGTAAAGCAAGAGAAATTTGCTTCCTAACACTTAGATAGGCAAATGCATATTAAACTGATATTTAACAAGAAGAAAAAACTGAAGATAAATAGATGCAGATTTTCCTCTGCTTTTGCAACTGTGCTCTGAAGAGTTATATATAACTGAGTATTAGAGGAGAAGAAAGACCATAGTCTTTGGTGTCAAATAGACAAGTCTTTGGATCTAGGCTCTCCTATGCCTCGGCTACTTGATAGCTTAATTTGATAAACTACAAAATAAAGGTGAGACTTCACTTGTCTTACAAGGTTGTTGAGAGGATACGATGTCTGCACTGTATAATGGTCAAGGAGCATTACTATTCTTACTTCCTTTAGAATTTTCCTTGTAATTTTGCATAACACCAGAGTGATTGTTTTCTAGTGGTCAGTTCTTTAAACATGAAGAACTTGATCCTGAAACAACTGATTTCCAGGAGGTACAGGACTTTGTTTACAAGAAGCTCCTGAGTATTCTTTAGAACCACTCTAAGAATCCAACTTTGGCATTTTCAAAGTATATCAAACCAGAAAGTCAATTGATCCAGTATGAGTTGCCCAAGATGAGCAAAGATGGGGCAAGAGATTCTCCAAGATGGAATGTCCTTTTCTAACAAAAACCATGATGGGCAGCAGGATGGTGAGCACAATGTTCTGGGTATTTTTCTAAATAGCCAATGCTCATGAGTTGGATATGCTCATATGCTTTGAACCAGAAAAACTAATGAGAAATTTGCCTTGAAAATATAATTGTTTTTTGAAAATTATAATGACTATGCATAAGGAATGTTGACTGTACCATAGTTTATAGTAGCCAAATTCAATGTTGGAAATCAATAACCAGTCCCCTTCATCTATAGGGCACTGGTTAAATAAGTTATGCTCTATATGCGTAGGAGGGATCTTCGTGATTGTGATAATGTAAAAAAAATAATTTAATGTGATTTAATGCTCAGTGGATTAAGCTACGTTTTTTTGTGTGAAAAAACAGTAATATGACTATAGTATATATACACATGCAAACAAATTTGGAAGGTAGAAACACACAACATGTCTCTTCATTCAGTTGCTTTCTGAATTATCCAAACTCTCTATAATAATTTTGTGTTGGTTGAGTAATAAAAAGAGTCATTTAAAAAGATCCAGATCATTTACAATATACATGTCTTAACCTTCCCTGTTCTTTTTTCCCAGGCCAAAACACATGAATATATCCCAATTTCCATTAGCAGGCAACATAGGGAAAATAACTCTGTGATATTTTGAATTTTCCATTTAAGGAAAGACTGTTTTCTTTATTCATACTGAGCTGACTAGGAGGGAGAAAAAGAATAAGAGAGAAGTAGCTGATTAGAGTGATGTGAGGCTTCAGGATAATAATTATGACAATTCCGCTTAGCACTGGGTTAGCACCTAGTGTCTTCAAAGCTGTCTCAGATATTATCTAATTAAGCAAAAGAAGGAAGATAATTACAGGAGTGGGATATTTAATCTAAGAAGCATGAGGGGGCCTTTAGATACTGAGGAGATGAGAACAACAGAGGGGGAGTAAGAAGAGTAGCCACACAGAAATGTAATGCAAAGTCTGATATATCATAAGCTCGCAGATGTTTTGAAGGCTGAAAGCAAAACGCATAAAATGAAAAGATGGGGGGAGCAGAATGATAAAACTCATGGAAATGCAGAAAAGGAAGCTGATGGAAAATTTAACAAAACCGTATTGTTTCTAGAACCCCACATCATGAATCCATTGAACATTGCTTTGTAAATATTTCAATGTATTATAATTCCCATGACCCTGGGACTCACATAATTCCAAAAGCCTTAAACATTGAGCCTGCCACTCAGGATTACTGACAACATTTATCTCTGTAACGGAAGGAAAGCATTAAACATACATCACAGATGTTTTTGTGGGAAGCCTTAGAGGACTGCCAAGCTCCTGCCCCATGATCCAATTTAAATGCACCCAGAAAACAACTACCTCAAAGGCTATCAAAAGAGCAAGTCTCAGGCATCCTAAGAGAGGAAGGTTATTCATTAGGAGCTTGGAGAAAAGCTAAAATGCAAAATGCTAATTTGAGAACCTGCAGTTCTTGGTTGATCCGATTCTTGTTAACATTGGTCTGTTTCTTCACTTTATTACTTGCTCCAAATGGCCTCATTCTACAATATATATTAGTGATTCTAATTTAATAAATCAGAAACAGGTTCCCTTGATGTTCTTCCTAGGGTAGAAAGAGAGAAGGCCCTGAAGGATGAAGAGACAAGCTGTTTATCTGCCCAGATGAGGGGAGAGAAACCCAGGAAAGTGAATGGTGGAAGCCAACTGCTGAAGAGCCGAAAGCCAGAGATGGGATCTGTACTATGATCCAGCAGGGACAAAAGGCAGAGATTTCAAAGAATTGTTCCATCTTCCATGGTGTTCCATGACTTGCTCTGTCTTCTTCAGCAGGTTTAAAGATGTACAATGGTACATTACCCACCCTGAAGACAAGCATCTCAACACCTGCCTTTTTTTTCCCCAAAAGCATTCGAGCCTGCAATGTAAATATAGCTGCCAACGACCAAATATGAACTATCTGGCCCAATGGTGACTTGCACATGTAAAAGGCCATATGAGAAAAAGTCTAATGCACCAAACACACTTGTGTGCTTTGATAATACCTGCATGCCTTATTGAATTTTTTAGTGCTTCACTGATCTAAAAGAATCAAAGAATCAGACTCCTAGTTCTCTACTTTGGATACTGCTCACTGCATTTCTAATATTTGACTTGAAGCAGCAGTGGTGGGGGTGGTGAGCATGGGAAGAAGTCCAGCTTGTGTCACTGCAGTCAATGCCAGGCAAATTATGAGCACTTTCAGCAGGTTTATGAATTAAATATAAAGGGCTTAATTTTAGCAAGATGCCCTGCTGGGATTTCAAAGGCTCCTCAGTTGTTACAATCATAGTCTACTTTTTCTTTTCTCTCTCCCTTTCTTTTTTTCCCCTTTCTTTCCTCCTATCTTCCTCTCTTCATTCCTTCCATTATTCATTCATTCATTTGTTTATTTACTCAGTTATCTTATGCAAAACCACTCAAGTTCTTTGATGCTGTGATCACTGTAGGTGAATATATCTTTTGGGTGGCGCAATTCAACCCACTATACCGGTTTTGGCTACATTTTCCCTCACATTACCTATGCCGAGCAATAAATAATAAAGCCTACAGTATGTGAAGTGATATATTGAAGGATATGGCCTTCTTTGTAAGCAAATATTGGAGACAACTTAAACTTCCATCAACAGGAGACTTGGCTAAATACATTTGGTTCATCTATCCTACAATACCATGCAGCTATCAAAAAGGACAAAGTGGGATCTACATGAATTGATATGTAAATATCTTTAACATATGTTTTAAAGAGGATTAAGCAAGTCACAGAACAAAATAAAAGTTACAAATTCATTTTAAAACAAACAAACAGGGAGCAATGGCACATGTCTGTAATCCTAGCTACTCAGAAGGCTGAGGTGGGAGGATCTCTCAGCCTAGTTCGAGGCCAGCCTGGGCAACACAGTGAGATTTCACCTTAATAAAAACAACAACAACAACAACAACAACAACAACAGCAAACAGAAACAAATGGACAACAAACTCTCCTTATGTGTATGTGTGTGTTTGTGTGTGTGTGTGTGTGTGTGTGTGTGTGTGTATGTGGAGAATTTTTATCTGCCCCCTCATAATCTTTTTCTAAGGAGTATTTCTCCTTTCCCAGGCCAGTTATACGATTCTGGGGAGGAAGGCTGGCACTCAGTCTCTTAATCCCCCTTTCCTGTAGCAAGCAGTATTCAGATCTAGACATTTGTGGTATCCTATTGTGCTAACCATAGGACTGAAATAGAGGCTGGGTTGAAAACCAACCAAGAAGCTTTCCAAGGACTTTTAAAATTTAGATTTTGACTAGAACAATTCTTTGCCTTTTGAACCCTGTATTAGTTTTCTGTGGCTGCTGGAGCAAATTAGCACAAACTTAATGGCTTAAAAAAGCATACATTTACTATGTAATATTTTCACAGGTCAGAAATAGGACACAGGTGTCAAGCAGGGCTGTGTTTTCTTCTTGAGCCTCTGGCAAGAATCCATTTTCTTGCCTTTTGCAGCTTCCAGAGGCCACCCACGTGTCATGGCCTTTGGCCCCTTCCTCCATCTTCGAATTCAGCCACATCCACTTGAATCCTCTCCTGTCACATCTCTATGACCTTGTTTCCATCACCACATCTTTCTCTGACTCTAACTCTTCTACCTTCCCTCTTTCACTTTTAAGGACCGTTGTGATTACTTTGAGCTCACCCAGATAATGCAGGATAACAGCTCTATTTAAAGGTCAGCTGCCTTTAATTTAATTCCATCTGCAACTTTAATTCTCTTTTGCCACGTCAGGTAACATATTTATAGATTTTAGGGATTAGGATATGTATTTTTGTTGTTGTTGTTGTCAAGAGGATATTATATATTCTGTTCTAAATCTAGAGTAAACCCAGGGCTGCAAATAGCATAATCCATTGAGAAAGCCCACTGAGGTTGGAAAAATGAGGCAGACACACAGAAAGAGGCAGTGCCAAAAGATAATATGAGAGATGACGAGAGAAACTACCCTGTTGGGACCTGTGTATCCGGCCATTCTTGAAGGTAGTATATCTCACTTCAGAATTATTATGTAAGCAAAGAGATTCTTTCCATTTGTTTATAAAATTTTGAATTGTGTTTATCTCATTTACAATTCAAAGAGTCCTAATTACTCACTTGTGTATGTGTGTCTGTGTCAGTAATCATATATGTTCATATATGTCTAGAAAAATCTAGAAAGAATAGCAGGAATAAAATTAGGGTGGCTGGTATGGGGTAACTTCATTTTTGAGTAAATACATCTGTATTCTCTGAATATTTTACAATAGGCATGGGTTACTTTTAGAATTTTTAAAATGAAGAAAAGAGAAGAGACTACAGCATAAAAAAACTCCTTCGGGGCTCCAAGGTCTAGGTAAAGCAGCAGAAACCTCCTAAGATTCTCTTTCTTTTGGTGCTTTTAAATAGTGCACGAGTCCACTTGAGAGCCAATAATTATAAGTTTCTTCTTAGGCCCTGATAACCTAATTTATCCGTTAAGAAAAGCTATTTAGATGGGGCCACAGATGATAAAAGGCCCATGCTCAGAGAGACAAAGAGTCTACTGGCTCGCTTTTGTAGGCCTGACATCTTCCGGTCCAGGTCCACATGGCAAGCCTTAAAAGCACAAGCTTGTCCTAGTTCTCTTTCTTGCCTTCTTGGATTATAAATACGTGCATTATAGGGATCCAAGTTAAAAGAAAAGAAGCAGAAACAAGTACCTGTGTTCTCTTTTGCAAAACAAAGACATAAAAGCAGCCTCAACTCCAACTGTATTAAAACATGGGAACAGAATTGTTTGTTAAAATGTCACAATGCAGAGCTGTGAAGAATTCTGTTGGACTTGGCACAGTGGGGTGCACTATGCTGGATATGAATTCCCCCTCTTTCTTTCAAGGAGTGCTAAACAGAGAAACCACCAACTTGGAGGGAGCATCTCAGGGTCACCTTCTTAGATGAGACCCTCTGAGCACCCCAGCCCATGAGCAGGAGCATCAGGATTTACATTCAGGCCTTTCTAGGCCCATGATTCCCAGTACTCAGGGTCCATGATTCCCAATACCCAAAAAGCATAAGGACCACTCAGGAACCTTATTAACTACTCAGATTTTTAGGCTTCACCTACCAAAAATTCAGAATCAGGAGGCCTGGGGCTGAGTCCAGCAATTTGCATTTCAACAAGCATCCCACATAATCAGATGCAGTAGACTACATTGGAGAACAAACGAAACACACACACACACACACACACACACACACACACACACACACAGTTGTACCTTTTGCCTTTTCAATTGTTTAAAGTATCTCAGGCTCTGAAAAGCAGAAGTCTTGGATACTTACATATTTCCAGTTTCCATTCTTTTCTTGTATCCCAGAGCATAAAGAACTGAGACTGGGAGGTATTTAAATGAGTAACTGTTATTGATCACAGGTTTAAAAAACACACAAAGAACCTCATACTCTATTACAAGGAGAGTAAACAAAATTCACAAGCCTAGAGAGAGAGGTAATCAATTTTTTAATATGTTAAATTCATCAGGGTATAAATAATTATTCAAATTTCAGGGAAAGTAAGAATCAAACTTTATTGATTTAACCTTTATGGACTCATGTCAAAAAAATTGCAGTGGTTGCATGATTTAGGAACCCTCTGTTTTCTACTGAGATGTCCTTGTTCTCACAATTGGCACATTCATATTTCTGCTTATTTATCTGAAGGGCTGTTGGTTCAGAATGCTATCACCTCCTTTAAACCACACATTGAAAATGGCAGTCAAGTTCAGTCATCTATGACTGAGCTGGACTTGAGCCTTTTAAGTACTAAATAAGTAAAAACACAGCATTGTTTCAAATTTTCCATTGTTCTCTCCATTCAAAACCATCTGTTGAAACTAAAGGGTGGAAAGAATCATAATACAGTGATAGGGTGAACTGGGTTTGAATGTCCTGCCTCTTTTAACAACCTCTGCTTTGCTAGTTGGAAGCCTCCCAGCTCAGCCACTCTATCACATAATCCTTTCAAATTAAGTTGATTTTTGTTTCCCCCCTTATTTATTTTTGTTCCTTGCCTTCTACTGCCATATACTCACCATCAACCCCACTCTTAAATATAAGCCTCCAAATTGTACTGCTGTGTCTATAATGGCTAGAATGATATTTTCCAGATAGTAGTCATGAGAAAGGAAGGAGGAAGGAAAGAAGAGAGGGAAGAAAGGAAAAAAGGAAGAAAAGGAGAAAGAAAAGAGGGGAAGGAGAGAAGAAAGAATTCTATCTTGCATTTTAGTAATAACAATTGTATGAGATAGTCATTGTGAAAACTGCTTTATAATGTATGTCATTTTTAAAATGCTTAATTTTAACTAAAAACTTTCCAGAAAAGATGATTTCAAGATACCATGCTAAGTTTTTTGCTTCAGATTATGTTGTATAGTTTTCAAAATATAATAACCTTTATTGTCTGTCGAAAATAATTATCTTTCTGGGGACTATCAATTCAGTTGGAACTTAACAATTAGTATTAGCTTTTATTAGCATTTCTGAATAAACTCATAATTTTTCTTTAGTATAACTAAAGATGTTGAGATTCTTCTGAGAGTATATTCTGTTTTTAACTCCCCAGAAGAAAATAGCCTTAGTTAGCATCTCCAAATCAATGTGTGTACCCTGTATATCTTTATGGACAAAAGCAAGGAATGTGCAAAGAAACTGGTAGAAAGAACAAGAAAAGGGGAGCCACATTTATTTAAGAGATAGAAGAACTTCCTTGGAAAAGATTCACTTACAGATATGAGATGCTTTTCAGGCTATAAGAATATGTATATTCTTTTAGTTATATATATGTGTATACATACGCACACATACATATATACCTTTCAGTCTTAATTTTGTGTGTATATAGATGTACACATACGCAAACATACATACATATATGTGTGTGTGTATGTGTGTGTGTATGTGTATATAGATATATATGCTGAAAGGTACATGAGTTTTAAGGAAATACAGCTGATCTTGGAAGAACTGGGACTTTAACTTGGACCACATAGCCAGAAGTTTTATGTTCTTTCCATTTACTTTCCTATTTGTTAAAAGTCTATAAAGTTATGAAGCGAATTGGCAGGGTAAACATGGACTTTGTCTAGGAAGTCACAGAAGACTAGAGACAAGGTTCTTTTGAAATTCCAAAAAATTAGTGAATGAATATTTTTCTTCCTGCCTAGTACCTTCTTGTCTTCTGGGAATAGCATTCCCTTTCTAAGGATGAAGAGGGTGGGTGGGATTGTTTCTGTAACTGGTAGCTGCCATCTTTTAATTTGTAATTTGTTGATTAGGGATTCAAGTTAGACCAACCAGAATGGTTATGTTCCGCCCTTCACGCCATGTGATTGGTCACAAAGAGGTAACATGACCCTAACCAGGCCAGTCATATTACTTGCCTGCGATTTTTCTAACTGAAGCCAGGAGGAAGTCATTTTCTGCTCTGGTGCTTGAGTTAGGGAGTTTCGTCTTTCCACCTTTGTCTTTGCTCCAATGTCAGCTTCTCAATGACATCACATTATTTGAGGTTGCAATCCCACCCCCAGCATATCTGAGTCACTTTACATCACCTGAGTCACCTGACATCTGAGTCAGCTATGTTTTTTTCTCCCATAGTACTTATTACTTCTTATTATAATTTATTTATTTACTATGGCCACTGTTTATGTCCATCACTCCCTCTTGAGAATGAGAGCTCCAGAAAGTTAGGAATTATTGTCAGTTGTGTGTGTAGAGCAATACCTGGAATATATAAATTCTTGTAGGTGAATGAATGAAGGAAGGAAGAGGGAGTCTATAGCAAGAAAAAACAAAATCCTCACAGAAAGAAGCAGAAATAAAAGATGTATAGAATTGATGGTGGTGGAGCTATGCTGTCCAATAGAGTAGCCACTGCTACATGTGGCTATTGAGAATTTGAAAAGTCTGAATTGAATCTGAATTTTGAAGACTTAGTACAAAATAACGTTGAAGACACCATTAACAATTTTTATATTGATTACAAAGTTAACATGTTAATACTTGGATATATCAGGTTAAACAAAATATATTACTAAAACTAATTTTGCCATTTTCATTTCCTGTAAGTTAGCTACTAGATAACTTAAAATTACACCTGTGACTCATATCCATGGCTTGTACTATATTTCTATAGGTCAGTGTTGTGTTGGAGTTTCTGAATCCCATCATTTATTTCTCTTTGCTTTTCTGCTATCATTTTTTTTAACCTTTTATTTTGAACTAATCTTAAACAAAATTTTGCAAAAATAACAGAGGTCATATATACTCTTCCTCTAGTTTCCCCTAATTAAATGTCCCACAATGCTTCTAACTCAACTAACTGAACTACAGACTTTATTCAAGTTTCACTGCATTTCCTAGTAACGTCCTTTCTCCATTCCAGAATCTGATCCAGGATCCTACACTGTATTTATAAAATAATATGCAGTTGCATAGTTGTTATGTTTCCTTAGTTTCCATCAATCTGTGACAGTCCCTAATTTCCCCCAGTCTTTTGTGACTGTGGCATTTCTGATAAACACTTCACAGAATGTTACTTACACGTTACTTCTCGGAATGTATGAATACTTCACAGGTTGTCTGTTTCTTCACAGAACATCTCTCAATTTGAGTTTGTCTGAATTTTTTTCCCATTATTAGATTGAGGTTATGCACTTGTGACAAAAAGACTACAGAAGCAATATTTGCGACCTCAGTGCATCATATCAATTACTTATTATTTTTCCCTTTGTAATTTATAAACATTTGGAGCAGATATGGTTAAAATTATGCAAATATGCAGTTTCTCCTTAAACTTTTTAAGCACTGCTTAGAGCATCTGTTGGCAAACAGCCCAATTTCTTTTGCTTTTCTTTTTTTTTTATTTTTTTGAGACAGAGTCTCGCTCTGTCACCCAGGTTGGAGTGCAGTGGTGCGATGTCGGCTGACTGCAATCTCCGCCTCCTGGATTCAAGTAATTCTCTCACCTCAGCCTTCCAAATAGCTAAGAGCCCATCATTTCTGAGGCTAGTTCTTCATAGGGCTGAGTAGCAGTGGGTCTGTCTATTCATTCCTCTTGCACTGTGGTGTCTTATATCCTGTCTTCTTCATCATTTATGTTACTTGCATGGCACTATTGGTGTTTGAGTCTGCAGTCTCTTTGGGATCAACTCATCACACATAAAACCAAGGTTCTCGTACCCCAGTGCTCAGGGGCTGTCATATATTTCTGAGGCAGCATGGAGGTTTCTAAATTTTAATTTAAAATAATCCTTTTAAGATTATATCTCCTCTTTTGAAGTTAAAATGAGAAAGTTTGCTAATGTCTAACTCAATATTTCCCAAAGTATGCTATATGAAAAACTAATTGTGTGATGTTAATAGATCTTAACACTTTAAGAAAAGTTTCTATGATCAAATAAGTTTGAGAAATGCCAGATGAACAAAAATAAACAGATTTTTCTACTGTAGGACTTCTCAGAGCATTTACTATTTCAATGTACATTATAAAGGGGACCAGTAAATGTTGTTTCTCAACAGCATTTAAATCCTTTCTTTGAAGAGCATTTCACAGGATTCATAGCTCTGAAAAATCACTTTGGGGATCACTGGCCTAACTCATTCACCTGGAGGAGACAAAACAACTTTTCTCAAAATAGATGAGAAAGTCCGTTAGGAAAATTTTGTGGCATACAATTAATAACTATTAGTTTTTTGGGTGTCATTGGCTGAGAAGTAGAAAGTGCAGATTTGGAAAGAAGCGCATGTCCTCGGTCAGTCACCTTAGGCCTTTCCCACTGTCCACTCCACGTTTTGGGGCCCGTGTTCAATCAATGGTTCATCTTGCAGATTTGCTCTGTAAGGCTAAGTCAGGAGAAGGAAAGAAAGGAAGGAAGAAGAGAGAGGAGGGAAAGGCAGGGTGGGGAGGGAGAGAGAGAAGCTAAAAAGAGAGGAAGGAAGGAGAAAAGGAAGGAAGGAAGAAAGGGAGGAGCATCTAAGTTTGAGTGATAACAAAGTATAGAAGAGTAATCTCTGTGCTGCCTTAATATCCAGAAAAAATGAAATAAGTCCAGAACAACAGACAGAGCTATTTATCAATGGGTAGAGGTTTCAGCTCAATGATGAAATCTTAGAGGACATAAAAATACAAAAATCAATAAAAGGGTTATCAAAGAAGGCCCTTCATAAGGCATTAATGTCGTTGATTGAACTCATCTAGCTGTTAGAATACTGTTGACTAAAACATGCAGCCAATTGGAATGAAATAATGAAAATCACAGCCAACTGCAATGGAATAATTTGCATAAAGATGCTAGCTATTGATAACCAATAAAACCCTGCTTTCTTAGGGTGAAGGGAATAAAATATCTATCTTGGATATAAACACATTACAATGTAAGCATGCTATTGCAGAAATGGTCTTCAGTTTATCAATTAACTTTTTAATACATATAAACTATTTACTGTAGACAACCTTCAAGCTGCAAAAGCAGACCCATAAACAACCCATGCATTCAAATAATTAGTTCTACTTTGTTCCCTACCCTCCACTTGGCTCTAAAAAGCATTCCTTCTTTGATGGGACCATTTTCATGGCCAGAATGAGGTCCTGTCTGATTCAAGCTTCTCCTGTAAGATATTTTTACTTCTCACCAGTAGTGTTGTGTGGAAGTGTGAAAAGTAGGGGAAATAATTAGTGTTTTGGAGCCAGGTATTCGAGGCATTTAAAACTTCATTCCAAAATTTACTAGCCCTGTGTCCTTGGGAAAGGTGTTAAGTTGAATCACATAAAATTGTCAATATTCACCTGGTTTTGATCTATAAATGTGCCAATTTCATATGCTTCAACCTAACATTTAACCTTCTGGGCTTTGGTTTTGTCATTTATAAGTGAGACTAATATTGTCTTTCATTGTGACAATTACATGCATCTAAAGCACTTGGCACAGTGCTGGCCACTGAGCTGGAAGCTCAGTAAATGAGAGCTGTTATCACTGATCACTGAGAGTATGTTCCATACATTCTTTTTTTTTCCTTCTGTTTCCAGTTCACTTACCATCTTTCACTCACAGACATGCACTCTCTTCATTCACCTTCCTTTTCTGACTTTCACCTCTTTCTCAGTCATCTCAGAAATCTCTCTACTCTGATTTGTTCTCTTTTTGTCACTTCCTCTACACCCCTCTGTCCACGTGAGTCACACAGGACTCTATCATGGCTAATGCATTTAAGGGTAATAAGTCTGACGTTTGAAAATTCTACTAGATGCTATACAGAACATTTACCATTAACCTCGATAGTCTTTGAAAGTTCCCAAACCAACTTTCAGAATGGCCACAGAA
Source organism: Macaca nemestrina (assembly GCF_043159975.1). Taxonomy (NCBI): domain Eukaryota; kingdom Metazoa; phylum Chordata; class Mammalia; order Primates; family Cercopithecidae; genus Macaca; species Macaca nemestrina. The sequence goes on along the minus strand of NC_092126.1, from coordinate 127,057,153 downwards.
GTCTCTCCCGTTTTCTTTTCATTTGCTAATTAAAAACTGCCTTTTTTTTCGAGCATAGATCAAGACATATTTTAAAATAATATTTCCTATCCATGAGCATGGTATGTTCTTCCATTTGTTTGTGTCCTCTTTTATTTCACTGAGCAGTGGTTTGTAGTTCTCCTTGAAGAGGTCCTTTACATCCCTTGTAAGTTGGATTCCTAGGTATTTTATTCTCTTTGAAGCAATTGTGAATGGAAGTTCATTCATGATTTGGCTCTCTGTTTGTCTGTTACTGGTGTATACGAATGCTTGTGATTTTTGCACATTAATTTTGTATCCTGAGACTTTGCTAAAGTTGCTTATCAGCTTAAGGAGATTTTGGGCTGAGACAATGGGGTTTTCTAAATATACAATCGTGTCATCTGCAAAGAGGGACAATTTGACTTCTTCTTTTCCTAACTGAATACCCTTGATTTCTTTCTCTTGCCTGATTGCCCTAGCCAGAACTTCCAACACTATGTTGAATAGGAGTGGTGAGAGAGGGCATCCCTGTCTTGTGCCAGTTTTCAAAGGGAATTTTTCCAGTTTTTGCCCATTCAGTATGATATTGGCTGTGGGTTTGTCATAAATAGCTCTTTTTATTTTGAGGTACGTTCCATCAATACCGAATTTATTGAGCGTTTTTAGCATGAAGGGCTGTTGAATTTTGTCAAAAGCCTTTTCTGCATCTATTGAGATAATCATGTGGTTCTTGTCTTTGGTTCTGTTTATATGCTGGATTATGTTTATTGATTTGCGAATGTTGAACCAGCCTTGCATCCCAATATCGTGAAAATGGTCATACTGCCCAAGGTTATTTATAGATTCAATGCCATCCCCATCAAGCTACCAATGACTTTCTTCACAGAATTGGAAAAAACTGCTTTAAAGTTCATATGGAACCAAAAAAGAGCCCGCATCTCCAAGACAATCCTAAGTCAAAAGAACAAAGCTGGAGGCATCCCGCTACCTGACTTCAAACTATACTACAAGGCTACAGTAACCAAAACAGCATGATACTGGTACCAAAAAAGAGATATAGACCAATGGAACAGAACAGAGTCCTCAGAAATAATACCACACATCTACAGCCATCTGATCTTTGACAAACCTGAGAGAAACAAGAAATGGGGAAAAGATTCCCTATTTAATAAATGGTGCTGGGAAAATTGGCTAGCCATAAGTAGAAAGCTGAAACTGGATCCTTTCCTTACTCCTTATATGAAAATTAATTCAAGATGGATTAGAGACTTAAATGTTAGACCTAATACCATAAAAACCCTAGAGGAAAACCTAGGTAGTACCATTCAGGACATAGGCATGGGCAAAGACTTCATGTCTAAAACACCAAAAGCAACGGCAACAAAAGCCAAAAATGACAAATGGGATCTCATTAAACTAAAGAGCTTCTGCACAGCAAAAGAAACTACCATCAGAGTGAACAGGCAACCTACAGAATGGGAGAAAATTTTTGCAATCTACTCATCTGACAAAGGGCTAATATCCAAAACCTACAAAGAACTCAAACAAATTTACAAGAAAAAAACAAACAACCCCATCAAAAAGTGGGCAAAGGATATGAACAGACATTTCTCAAAAGAAGACATTCATACAGCCAAGAGACACATGAAAAAATGCTCATCATCACTGGCCATCAGAGAAATGCAAATCAAAACCACAATGAGATACCATCTCACACCAGTTAGAATGGCGATCATTAAAAAGTCAGGAAACAACAGGTGCTGGAGAGGATGTGGAGAAATAGGAACACTTTTACACTGTTGGTGGGATTGTAAACTAGTTCAACCATTATGGAAAACAGTATGGCGATTCCTCAAGGATCTAGAACTAGATGTACCATATGACCCAGCCATCCCATTACTGGGTATATACCCAAAGGATTATAAATCATGCTGCTATAAAGACACTTGCACACGTATGTTTATTGCGGCACTATTCACAATAGCAAAGACTTGGAATCAACCCAAATGTCCATCAGTGACAGACTGGATTAAGAAAATGTGGCACATATACACCATGGAATACTATGCAGCCATCAAAAAGGATGAGTTTGTGTCCTTTGTAGGGACATGGATGCAGCTGGAAACCATCATTCTTAGCAAACTATCACAAGAACAGAAAACCAAACATCGCATGTTCTCACTTATAGGTGGGAACTGAACAATGAGATCACTTGGACTCGGGAAGGGGAACATCACACACCGGGGCCTATCATGGGGAGGGGGGAGGGGGGAGGGATTGCATTGGGAGTTACTCCTGATGTAAATGACGAGTTGATGGGTGCTGACGAGTTGATGGGTGCAACACAGCAACATGGCACAAGTATACATATGTAACAAACCTGCACGTTATGCACATGTACCCTAGAACTTAAAGTATAATAATAATAAAAAATAAATTAAAAAAAAATTTAAAAAAACAAAACAAAAAAAATAAAATAAAATAATATTTAATTTTGTGGCAGTCTCTTTTCATTAATTATGTTGCATCTGGGTTGTTCAGTGTACATGCATAGCATTTTAGCAATATATGGAGGTTTGGTGGGCTAGTCTTGGAACGTAATACACATTGCACTCAAAGGGGCAATGACTGACTTGTAGATAAACTTTGGAAAAGCAAATGGTTTGTAAATTTGGAGGAGGGTGGATTATTACAAACTTGCAGAGTGAAGAAGGAAGATGGAGGTGAGTAGATTACAGAAAGGATGTTTTATTTGTTCTATTCTGTGAATTACCAGTTCTAAGCTAAAACAAGTTCGTACTTAATATCTCTTTATAAAAAATTATTTTGCATGCTTCAGACAGTTATTGAAATTTTGTTTGCAATATCTTCATGAAGTAAAGCAGTTTGTATTGACTCTTAGCTTACCAGGTCTCCTAATTTTATAATATTCCCAAAAGTCTGAACAGTCAGACCTACACATGGATGCATAGATGCATATGATAATTTAAAACATTATCAATATATTATTTGCCAAAATATTTTAATTTCAACAATGAGCATAAAATAACTCATTAAAGGGTTATCCTGTTATATATAGTACTTGCTAAAGATTTAGAAATGTGCCTATGAAAATAACATACGGTTTTCAATAAAAATCCACTAGATTCACAAATTAATATGGAATACTAAGTAGGAAATGGTAATCTTCTATAATCTGTTAGTGCTGGGTATAATGGCATTACTAAAGGCAATATCCTATTCATATAAATTAAAGTATTATGATATCTAAATAATTCATTTTTTTCAGACTCATCACCTTAGCCACTGACTGTCCCTTGAGATTATATATATAATTCCAACATTATTTGTTTGTGTGTTTAGTATTTTGTTAGTTTGTTAGTTTCTGGAGGTACTGTTACTCTTCTATACTTTTTAATCCAGTAGAAACAAACCTTAAATGTTTTTTTAAGAAAATAATACATTTTAAATAAAACGAGATGTAAACAAATAACAAAACTAGAATAGAAGACTAAACCCTACCTCCTTAAAACTGTGATTTTCTACAAAACAATAAATGAAGAAAATAGCTTTAACTGACCAAAAAAACAGTAAAAAAGAGTTGAGATTAAAAGTCTGAGAAGAATTTTGCTACTGTTTTCAGTTCAAAAAGGCCATTTTGATATTGTACAATTATAAGATGTGCCACAATATTTTGTCAACATTTGAACTCCTAAATGGCCTAGATTATAAAGAGAATGAGGAAGACAAGCCACAGACTGGGAGAAAATATTTGCAAAAGATACATTTCATAAAGGACTGTTATCCAGGATACACAAAAAACTTTTAAACCTCAACAATAAGGAAACGAACTTTCTGATTAAAAAATGGGCCAAAGACCTTAACAGAGACCTCACCAAAGAAGATATACAGAGGGCAAATAAATATATGAAAAGATGTTCTACATCATATGTCATCAGAGAAAATGCAAATCAAAAGAATGAGAGATACCATTACACACCTGTTAATATTATAATGGCAAAAATCCAGAACACTGATAACACCAAATGTTTATTTCTGGTGGGAATGCAAAATGGCTCAGCTACTTTGGAAAGCAATTTGGTGGTTTCTTATACAAACTAAACATACTCTTACCATGTGACCCAGTCATTCCACTCCTTAGTGTCTACTCAAAGGAATTAAAACCTTACGTCCACATGAAAACCTGCATAGAGCTGCTTATAGTAGCTTCATTCATAATCCTAGAGACTCAGAAGCAACTTAAATGTCCTTTTGTAGGTGAGGGGATAAACGGCAGTACAACCAATGGAATATTATTAAGTGCTAAAAAGAAAAGAGCTACCAAACTAAGAAAAGACATGGAGAAAACTTAAATGCATATTACTAAGGGAAATAAGCCAATCTGAAAGAGCTACATACTGCATGATTTCAACTATATGCCATTCTGGAAAAAGCAAAACTATGGAGACAGAAAAAGGATCAATGGTTGTCAGAGGTTGGAGATGGTGAGGGTGGTGAATAAGCAGATCACAGTGGATTTTGAGTGCAGTGAAAATACTCCATATAGTACTATAGTGGTGATTATATGTCATTATGCATTTACTCAAACCCGTAGAACATGCAACAAGAGTGAACCCTAAGCTAAACTGTAGACTTTGGATGATAATGATGTGTCAGTGTAGGTTGATCAATTTTAACAAATGCACTACTCTGGTGGGGGACACTGATAAAGGGGGAAGGTATGCATGTAGCGGGGAAGGGGAGGTTATGAGAAATCTCTGTACTTTCCTCTCCATTTTGCTGTGAGTCTAAAATTGCTCTAAAAAAATGAAGTCTTAAAACAGTCCTAGATCAGCACTGCCCAACAGAACTAGAATGCATGCCACTAATGGGAACTACATGTGCAATTTTAAATTTTCTGGTAGCAATATTAAAAAATAAAAAGCAACATGTGAAATAAATTTTGATAACATGTCTGTATATACCAATATATCCAAAATATCACTTGTGTCTATGTGTGATCAACATGAATAATTACTGAGATTTTAAATATTATTTTCTTCTTACTAAGTCTTTGAAATGTAATGTGTATTTTATACTTACAGCATACCTCCATTCAGACCAGCCACATTTCAAGTGCATATAGCTAGTGCATAATAGCACAGGTCTAGCTCTTTATCAATAAGAAGCTTTACTTGTTCAAATCAAACCATATGCTAATCTCTCCTTTTCATCATGTAGTATCTTTTAGGTATCTATTACTTTCTAACATTATGTTAAATTCTTACAGTATTTCAAAAACTAGATAACAACATAGTCAATTATGATTAGATACAGAATTTTCTACAACTCAAAATTCTTACATTCATCATACCCTACTTTATCCAAAGTAAGATTTACAATAGTAGACACTGAGATAACAAAAGCTGATGATGATAGCAAAGGCTCATCATATTTATCAAGCACTTATCATTCAAGTGCCAGACAGTGTTTACATGTGATAACTTTCATTTTCTTTTCTTTTCTATTCTTTTTTCTTTTTCTTTTCTTTTCTTTTTTTTTTCCTTTTTTCTTTTCTTTTCTTTTCTTTTCTTTTTTTTGAGAAAGAGTAGCTCTTTGTCACCCAGGTAGGAGAGCAGTAACATAAACTCAGCTTACTGCAGCCTCAACCTCCCAGGTGCAAGCAATCCTCCCATCTCAGCCCCGCAAGTAGCTAGAACTACAGGGGCATGCCACCACTCTCAGATAATTCTCATAATTTTTGTAAAGACGAGGTTTCACCATGTTTCCCAGGCAGGTCTCGAACTTCTGAGATCAAGCAATCTGCCCACCTCAGCCTCCAAAAGTGCTGAGATAGCAGGCATGAGCCACCACTCTCAGCTTCATTTAATTCTCACAATAGCCCTATGAGGTGAGTGCAATGATATTTAGCATTCTAGACCCCTAATACTGATATGTCACCAGTGCGAATAGTGATGCTCATCACTCTTGGAGTAATAATGGCTAATTTTTTTTTAACAACTTGCCATGGGCCAGGCACTGTATTAAGCAATTAACTATCATTATTTCATTGAATGTCACAAAAAACTTGCGAAACAGGGATTATTAGTTTCATTTTCCAAATTAGAAAATAGATTCAGAGAGATTAATAACTTGTATGAAGACTCAGTCCATAAATAGCACTATGTACTATAATGTATAGTTTATTTTATAATTGTTAACTCATTTGAATGAGTTCTCTGGGGACTTTTTAATATACTTGGGAAGATGAGGCTTGCTTGCTAGAAATAATTGGAAATACCACAAAAGCAGTGAATGAGCAGTGATCAAATTGTGTGAATGAACAGTGATCAAATGGTGTGAGTGAAAACAAGTTTTGAGAAGATAAGAGCTGGACCATTCTGGGAACACAGCTTATAGGAGAAATCATTCTTTTTGGTTTTAAAAAATGCCAGCGTTTTCCCAAGGGACACTCATTTTAGGAAGCCAGTATATGATCAGTATAGTCCACATCTGCATCCATAATAAGCACTGTCATTTATTGAACACTTTTTCTTTTTTCAACCATTTTGACATACTTTGGTTTGTTTAATCTGTAATCACCCTGTAAGGTGAGCAGGGCTGATATTGTACTCATTTTGTTGCGGAGGTAAAATGAGACTGACTCACCCAGAATCCCACAATTGCTCGGTGAGGGAGGCAAGTCCAAAGTCAGATCTCGTAACCCTGAGTTCAGCTCTTTTTTTCTCTAGGTCAGTGTTTCCAAGAATCTAGTACATGTACTCTTGATGATTGAGATGACTGCGGAGGCATGGAGGACTGCCCTTTATTTTCACATTGTTTCAAGGGTATCATTGTTTAGGATGGGGTAAAGTATGCATTTCAATTACAAAAGTGAGTTTTTAGTCAAATGAAAATATTAAGTAAATAGTCCAGGTGGTATGCAGATATGGTAAAAACCATGCTCCAAATTGGGAAACTCTATCTTATATACCATCTATTTCCTGCTAGAAATTGTCACTTACACTTTCTATTACTTAATGCAGATTCCAGTGAGCAAGTTGTATGTTTCTGTTTAATTTTTTAAAAATTTAATCCCAATGGCAAACAAATAGTCTTTTAACACATTTAGCCTTCCATTTTGACTTTACAAAACAGTTTTTTTTTTTGTATGATTATCTTTTCTTCTTCACTGAACTGTGAATTCCTTGAGGACAATGACTTTGTCATACTAATCTTGGTGGTCCTCAGTGTGCCTATGTATTTATTTCAAACAGGTTAGTGTATTAGAAAGAAACAGAGACTCATTTAGGTTACATCAAGAAAAGACGGTAGTTTTGGAAGGATACATATGAACAGAGCTAGAAAGTAAGAAATACAGAGGCAGCTCTAGGATTAACTCACCTCCCACCTCTGTCACAGGACATGCATCCTGCTGGTTTCTCAAGGTGTCTTTGTTCCTCTGATACTTTCCTTCACCTCTGAAGGAAGCGGCCTCCTTCTTGATTCAGAGTCTTCTGCTTCCTTATAATTTTGGCTTATATAGAGTTCTTCATTGCCTCTTTGGTCTTGACTGTACCTCATCAATGACATGAAACTCTATCTCTCCTTTGTTCCTACTCTCTCTAGCTTCTTGGTGCAAATTCCCCAAATAAGAAATCGAGTTGGTCTGGTGCAGCTTTCTACAGCAGTTCATTTCCTCATTTATTAAGAAAGAAAACTATTGCATCTAATAAATATCGCAAATTTACATGTCCAAAATAAAACAACCAACTAATGTCCCACCAACCTCTCATCATCATCTTCCCAGTTCTTGGACCCCAAAACTTCATTCCTTCTTTGCCTAACCTTCTCACCCATATATCTGTTCTGTTAGCCAGTTCTATGGATCATACCTTTAAATATATCCTAAATTATTCCAGTTTTCTCTCTCTGAACCACTAAAACCTGAATTAAGCCACCATCAACTGTTGCCTAGAGTATCTGTAACCACCATTTAACTGGTCTCCTCATTCCACCAAAAAAACCCATTTTTTTTTCACATTGCAGCTAAAATAATTATTAAAATAAGTAAATCTGGTCATGGCACTTCTGTAGTTTTATTTTTTTAATTTTTTATTCTTTTTTTTTTTTTTTTTTTTAAGATGAGGTCCCACTATGTTGCCCAGGCTGGTCTTGAACTCCTGGGTGTAAGCGATCCTCCTGCTTCAGCCTCCCAAAGTGCTCAGCTTACAGGTGTGAGCCACCACGGCTGGCCTACTTCTGTAGTTGTAAGCAAAAGATGCCCATTTCATCTAGAAAAAAATTCACACGCCTTATGGGGCCCATGAGGCCATGTCTGATACTGGCCCCTCCCTGCCTCACTGCACCACAGTCTGCACTTACATACTGTGTTCTTGCCACACTAGTCTTCCTTCTATTCCTTTACCACACCACAGTGGTTTTGCACACCACTCTTCCTGCCTTTGCTCCTTCTATTCCAACTGTAAGAATTTCTTCTCCAGATCTTTGCATTGTTCATCTTTCTTGCTATTCAGGTCTCCGCTCGATGTCTCCTTCATAAAAGGGATCTCTTTGCCTAGGTTTCCCCAATTATTCATCACATCGCTCTGTTTAATTTTTGTCATGGCACCTATTTTAATCGGACACAATCTTGGTCTCTTGCTCGTTTGCTTGTTTATTTTCTCCCTTCCTTCCTCCTACTACAACATGAAGCTCCATGAGAAGGAACCAATCAATGTTGCTCTCCACTGGATGCCCAGCACCAAGAACAGCTCCCGGCACAGTGTAGGCATTCAAAAAATGTGCTCAATGAATGAACGAGTCTCTTTTTGTCAGCAACCATTCATAAATTATTGACTGGCTGATAAATTAGTGTCCACCTACCATCCAATTAGCTAAGATGGTGGTGCCCTTAGAACCCAAACATGGCTAAAGATGGACTAGTTCTGTTGCTGAGGGCAAGCACCCTATCCTCATCTGGTTACACACTTGACACAGATGTACTGACCAAATGAGTGAACGAACGAGGGCTCAAAAGTTCAACATATCTCTGAGTATTTCTGCTGATGTACAGTGAGACTTTGAAAGAAGAGCTGAGTATACTCTTTTTTCTTACTCCCTGTATTTCTCTTCTAAAAAGCATTATAAAAAGCACCAGAGACACACTGTTTATCTGGCTAGCGGCATTTGGTTGAAAATTGAAGTGATTTTTAAAACTACAGAAACACATAGTCATCTGGCACCCAGTGATGAGCCTGAGTTAGGGAGGAATTCACATTACATTTTCATTTAGTCTTGCACAACATAAGGAATTTACATTCATTTTCTTCTGTGCCACTGTTTGTTCCCATACGGAATATTTATGCTTTACTTTTTAAAAATCTGTATAAAGGAAACACTAAGCTTTATCAGTCTTTAAAGAATATTCACTCTGAAGAGAGACTGAATTCCATCTCTAAAGACCATGGTAATCAGAGTAGTAATTTCAGATTTGGAAATGGCAAAGTTTGAGTCAAAGATGGTGGCTCACACTGACAAGAAAAAAGAAAAAAAAAAAAAAAACAAAACACCCCACAACATATATAATGGCGTATTATCCATGGCATTTACTCTCTCTTGACAATTGTGATGACTTAGAAGAATATTGAAGGAACCAGTCCCTTCTCATTTTAGCAAGACATAAACTAAATCTAGAGATAAATAAGAATAAACTGTTTAAAATTAAACCTAAAGACAAACTCTTTCACCATAAGTTGTATCTGTGAGGAAACAGGGACTAGAAAATGAGTTTTCTTTGTAAGTACTATGAAACAAACTATTTTCAATGCCAACATTTAATGAGGGTTGTTAAGATGAGCACCATGATGTAAATTAATTCAATATACAAATTTTCAAAATGTTTGCTCACACTGTGTAAATATTAATTTGTTAATCTGGGCGATTTGTCATAGACTTCTTTGTCACTAGTAAAGATTAACAGACCTTAATTCTAATTATCTGCAGTGTGACTTTGTGTGATGGTCATATTGGGTAAGGATTTCAGGAATATTTATGCAAACTCCTGTACAACCAAAGACTTGCAGTGGGTGATGGATGAGCCATGGAATGTCTCTGAGCCTTAACTTGATCAATATCAATCTATTCTTAAAAACAATGAAGCTCCATAAAAAGAAAGCCCATTCCCTTTTCATTTTTAAATTCCCTTCATTGCCAAGCATAGTGCCTGGGACCATACTGAAAGTGAGTTGCATCAATTAGTAAATCAAAGGTATGCATTGAGGAATACTGACAATAAAACAACCGGGGACAGGCGGACAAGAGATAAGGTGGGTACGCCAGCAATTAGATATAAAGAAATGTGAGCATATTCTTCTTAAATAGTTTCTTTGCCAGGAATAAAAATGCCTAATAATTATATAAAAAAGTATTCAGTCTCACTAAAGTAATTAAGTAAATGCATTTATAGTATTCCATATTAGGAAGAATGGAGAAACAGGCACTTTCATATCCTCCTGATAGGCATATAAATTGCCTTTTGGAGAGGAATGTGGCAAAATCTATAAACGTTTAAGGTGTGTATTCCTTTTGGCCCAGGTATTTACCTGACAGATGAGTTTAAAAATTATTTTAATTGTACCATTGTTTGTGATAGTGGAAAACCAAAATAACCTAACTGTCCCCATAGGTAACTGGCTTCATAAATTATGATATAGTCATGCAAGAAATTATAGTACAGCTGTGAGGTCCAAAAAACAGGTGGTAGATCCATAAGGGTTGACATGAAAATATATTTATAATTATTATTTTTAATAAAAATGACTTGTAAAATAAGATTTACATCAACATTATAAAAATGAATGCATTAAAAGTTCTGAAATAATATACATCAAAACTTCTGTAGAGATTGTCTCTGAGAAGTTACCTTAAGAAGGTTTTTAATATTCTAATTCATTTCTATATAATAGGATTTTTAAAACATAAATACTTTTTTAAAATAGCAGTTTTAGGCTCACAGAAACATCAGGAGGAAGATACAAAGAGTTCCCATATAACCCTCCCCTGCCCAGGCACAGTCTCCCCCGTTATTGACATTCTGCACAAGGGAGGTACATTTGTTGCAATTAATGAACATATAGTGACATACTGTTATCATCCAAAGTCCATAGTTCACATTTGGACTTACTCTTGATGTTGTATGTTCTGTGAGCTTGGAGAAATTTATAATGACATGTATCCATCATTATAGTATTATACAGAGTACTTTCACTGCCTTAAAAAATCCTCTGTGCTCCAACTATTCATTCCTTCCACACCCCACATCTCCCCCAACCTTTGGCAACCACCGATCTTTTTACTATCTCCATAGTTCTGCTAAAATGATTTTTAGAACAGAACAAAAACAAAAAAGTGCTACTTTTTCTGATAAAAAAGGATATTTTAAAATGTGGTTATAAACAACAGATAATTTAACTGTTTTAGACAATGGAATGCAAGATGGTGGAAGAATAGTGGAAAGTGAACCCCCTGGTGCATGTACTAAAATAAAACACGTGTGCAGAGATTGTTGAGCATAATTCATAGCTAATTTCTAAAGATGCCAAAAGGTAATCAAGCATACCTTGGAAGAAGCCCCAGCTCTGTACTTAGGAAAAGTGATTCTCTGCACTTTACACTTACTTCTTATATCATAGCACTAAGCCTAAAGAGATGATAACTAAAGATCCCTCATTGCAATCAAAGATGTTCAAGTTTTTTGATTAGTATCTGGGACCTCTCAGCTCATCTCCTTCTTCCCTCCACAACCCACCCCTTGTCAGGGAAATGAGAATCAGCTACAGCACTAAACCCTTTGGAATAACTTTATTCCTAGAAAACCCTGTCATTTGTGTGACTCCTTAACAGTCTCTAAGTGACAGCTGCTAGTTTGGCATAGAATATTTCAAAATGAAAAATAGGAAATTCTACAAACTGTATCAGCAACAACTTATTTATTTCAAATTCTAGCCAGCTGCCAAAAGGAAAAAGAACAATCATTTCAGTTCCAGCCTAGAGTCGTTCTTCCTTCACAGTTTATTCCTGGGGTCTCAGGAAATCAACTGGAAAATTAATACCAGTAATTCTGAGTCCCAAAGAAAACAATGTCTCTGAGAACCATTCGCTGAATTCCTCTGACCTTCCTGGCTTGCCTGGTATGAGGAATAGGCTATAAATGTAGGAATGAGGAGGAAGTCTCTGCAATTGTGGGGACTTGTCAGCTCCAGGGCATCATTGCTGCTCTTTACAGTGTGGTGGTGAAGGGCATGGTCTTTGACGTGAGTCAGATCCAGACATTCTAAGTATGGCCTTGCCACTTACTAGCTATGTAACCTAGGGCAAGGCATTCAACCCCAGTGAGCCACAGTTTACTGACCTGTCAAGTGGAGTTTAGAGTAACTATCTCATAGAGGTGTTGTTAGCACCGACTGGTATAATGTGTGTTATGTGATTTCCACTGGTATATGGTAAAATTATCAATAGTGGCCTTTTTTGATTATAATAATGATATCAATGACAACGATGATGATGATCTTTGCCTTTTATATATATATAAAGGATTAACATATCCACCCTACTTTTTGATCTCTACTTTCATTTGTACTTAGCTGAGGTAGAGAAGGCAACTAGCACTTCAGCCTTTTTTAAGGGGACATGCTCAAAAGCACATTGTTGTGGGGGTGGTGATATTGCTACTGTTCACCTATCACTACCACATTTAAATTACCATTTGCTTTCTTTTCAAGTTCATTGTTTTTCTTTCTAAGAGTAATATATGTCAGAAAAGAAAATTTGAAAATAACAAAAAATAGAAACATCTATTTGCTTTTTTATGGTACTTAAATTTTTTTTATTGTGTTAAGTATAATAAATAAGCTAATTGTTTACTGAAATCAAAGTGTAATCTCAAATATAAAAAAATCAATCAATGTTAAAACACAAAATATCAGGCTATTGCAAATTAAAGCTCTGTCTGATTACTTTTAGGTCAGCAATTCTCCAATTTCCACAGGTCTAAGGCTCACTTGGGGATTATTTAAGATGCCAATCCTTGGGCTTCACCCAGATACTAATTAAATATGTCTCTAGGGTAGGGTCTTGGAATCTCAATTTTTTTTTCTTTCTTTCTTTTTTTTTTTTTTTTTGAGACAGAGTCTTGCACTATTGCCTAGGCTGAAGTGCAGTGGCGCGATCTCAGGTCACTGCAACCTCCGCCTCCCAGGTTCAAGTGATTCTCCTGCCTCAGCCTCCCAAGTAGCTGGGACTACAGGTGTGCTTCACCATGCCTGGCTAATTTTTGTATTTTCAATAGAGACGAGGTTTCACCATGTTGGCCAGGCTAGTCTTGAACTCCTGACCTCAAGTGATCCACCTGTCACGGCCTCCCAAAGTGCTTGTATTACAGGTGTGAGCTACCGTGCCTGGCTGGAATCTCCATTTTAAATGAGCTTTCTACATGTTACCATGTAGGTAGGGGAGTTTTCAACCTATCATCGAGAGAGTCTAAAGTTCTGATCACATCCAGGGCTTCTGAATTCCCACAGTGGGATCCTGGAAGGGGAAATAAGAATGTGACTCCTGGTTTTCCAGTTGTCACTTCATGACACCCCAAGTCCTGATGCTTTCATGTCTCCGCTCTGGCTGCCAGAGCATCTGACTAGCGAGTCAGTTTGAATACTTGCCAATCCTCTCTGTTTGAACCTCTCAGCCCTGGAGAATCTAAGTCCTCTCATGGCTCACAAAATGCCATTCTATCGGGGATGGGCTGGGGTTGGGGAAGGAGAGGGAACACAGGTCTCCACCACTCAGTTGACACCAGCTTGACCCCATAAGGTATACTGTGGGACTTCCAGCCACCTGCTTGAGGGGACGCAAAGAATGTCCTAACATTTCTTTCCAGAAGAGAAGGAAGCACAGAGGGAGGTTAATGGGACCACGGTGCAGGCACCTTACATTTTCAAGACACATGATATAACATACAGATAAGAGTGGGCTGTTCCCTTCTGCCATTCCGAGGCTGTCACTACAGCTGGATTTTTTTGTCCTTTTCTAGGCAACTCAAAGTCAGTCTCTCTCTGTTTCTCTTTCCTATTCTAGGAAAGAAAACAGATGTAAGGAAAAACTAGAACTTATTTTTATAACTTTGAAAACAGCAATGTTTGTGTTCTTCTAGGGTGTAAAGCTTCTCCCTGGTAATGAGGTTCTTCCCACCACACTCCCCCATGCCTGCTCTATAAAATTACACACAGTGAGACTGAGAACTACATAAAAGGCCCACTCAGCATACAGTGATTTAATCTCTGCCGCTTGTCACCTCCCTATGGGAGCTCAACAGAAACAACAGCCTTGATTACATAACCTACAATCATTTTCAGTAAGTGTCCCAATCCTGGTCTTTAAAAGCCTGTTCAGATCTTACCTAAATAGGACAAGCTTCAGAGCAAGCCATATGAGGTTGAAAGAGTCTTATGTAAATTAACGCTTTGAGTCTTTACATTTCCCTCTGTTCTCGCCGGAGCAGCAGTGGCTGGGGCACTATCAGGGTTCCCAGCCAAAGTCAAGTTCTACTGTTCCTCTGTATTTTCATAGATTAGAAGTCTAACTCTCTCTTAGGAAGTCTTAAATCCAGCTTTGTCATTTTGTAGGAAACTGAGGTTCAGCAAGGGGTTCTGTGGTTGTCATCATCTGGTTGTTCTAATCCCACGCCCTACTCCTCCCGTGCTCTGGATCTCAGTCTGGGGCCTGATCCTGTCCAACGGGCTTCCAGTTACATTCAGCCATTGGGAAGCTCTGGTGGGAGACTGGAGGGTTAGAGCAAGGGAAAAACTAGGGGATTTCACCCCTTTCTCTTGTTGCTTTGGTGAGCATCTCTCATAGTAGCTGCATCCCTTCCTTCGTTCCTGAACCCACTGGACGCCTTCTCTCATCATGTTCTCAGCTTCTGCTAGACGGGCTCCACCCTGGGCTCTAACAAGACCACTTCCTCTCATTGTGCCTCTTGCCTAGGAGTCAATACATTTTTGAAAAAAAAAAAAAGATGTGGGGGGGCAAGAGTAAACACTTCAGGCTTTATGAGTCAAAAGGCAAAACTGAGGATAGTATTTTGTAGGTACTTATGTAGCATTTAAAGCATAAACATTTAGGCCGGGTGTGGTGGCTCACGCCTGTAATCCCAGTACTTTAGGAGGCCGAGGCAGGCGAATCACTTGAGATCAGGAATTCGAGAACAGCATGGCCAACATGGTGAAACCATGTCTCTACTAAAGATACAAAAATTAGCCGGCATGGTGGTGTGTGCCTGTAGTCCCAACTACTCGAGAGGCTGAGGCACGAGAATCACTTGAACCCAGGAGGTGAAGGTTGCAGTGAGCCCAGATCGCACCACTGCCCTCCAGCCTGGGTGACAGAGCAAGACTGTCTCAAAAAAAAATTATATATAAGCATATACACATAAGCCTTTAAAAGTGTAAAAGCCATTCTTCACCTGTGGGCCATATACAAACAGGTGGGGGGCCAGCCAGTTCTACTCAACAGCTTTTCTCTGTCAATCCTTGCTCTACCTGTAGGGGTGGCTTCCCTCTGTTGCTCATCTTCAGATTGCCTCAAGG
Organism: Macaca nemestrina; assembly: GCF_043159975.1. NCBI lineage: Eukaryota > Metazoa > Chordata > Mammalia > Primates > Cercopithecidae > Macaca > Macaca nemestrina. The sequence continues at coordinate 127,041,506 of NC_092126.1, read as the reverse complement.
ACCCTTTCCAAATCATCCAAACCCTGTATACCTAATTCTCTACATTAACTTTTTGTAATTGAACCACCTGGCATGAGCTCTCTTTTCCTGAATGGACCCTGACCGATTTGGGCAATGACTTGTTTAAAATCACATTGCATGAAGTGGGATTATTATCTACTTCATACATTTCTTATTGCTTTCTGGTCTTCAGAAATATGTTCACAAACACATCTCAATGGAATTGTGCAGATTCATCATTTAAGTCAAATCCGCGGGTTGTCTTCTTGTATTTTGACTACTCACACAGTGATGAAAAACTAGTGGCTCCACCTGCAATCCCTGCACTTTGGGAGGCTGAGGTGGGTGGATCACCTGAGGTCAGGAGTTCAAGACCAGCCTCCCAACATGGTGAAACCCCATCTCTACTAAAAATACAAAAATTATCTGAGTGTGGTGATGGCTGCCTGTAATCTCAGCTACTTGGGAGGCTGAGGCATGGAGAATCACTTTAACCAGGAAGGCAGAGGTTGCAGTGAGCTGAGATGGCCCCACTGCACTCCAGCCTGGGTGACAAAGTGAGACTCCATCTCAAACAAAACAAAACAACACAAAAAACAAAAAACCTAGTGGGTCTAAGGGGTGCCCATGAACCAAAATCAGGAACAAGAAACAAAATATTAAAGTTGGTCAATAGACTGACACACTACTCAACATCACTGAGAAAAGTGATGGAAAAACTGACGAACAGGACTGGGCTGTAGATGTACATTACCGTTGGAAGTGGGGCATGGAAGACCATGCATGGCATGCTACATACCATGCCTTCCCTCTCTGCTGCCTCCACGCTGGGTCAAGCCACCACCATCTCTTTCTTGGATGGCTGCAGCCACCTCCTTACTGGCCTTCTTGACTTCACCCCTGCTCCATGACCTCTTAAGTGAATTTACTTTTATTAGCCATAAGCAAGGTCTTTTACAAAGTATGTCTCCTTTCCAATGCCTTCCCATTTCACTCAACATCAAATCCAGTTTCCTCCTATGAACCCACAACACCCTACAGGATCCAGTCTCTGCCTCCTTTTTCAACTTAATCTCCTGCACCTCTCCTCTTCCTCATTCCAATCCAGCAAAACTGGTTTCTTTGCTGGTTCTCAAACTCTCCCGAAACTCAGGTTTCAGGCCTCTGCTCTTGTCCTTTGCTCTCCCTGGAATATACCCCTTAGACATCTTTGAGGCTCTCCCTCTCCTAATTCTTTCAGGTCTGCACTCGAATTTCATTTCACCAGCAAGGTTTTCCTCCAACCAGCTAATCTAAAATAGTACAGCTTCTCTCTTTATTCCTTAATCTTCCTAATTTCCTCTCAAGACTTTTACCATTACCTGATATCTACTGGGATTGCATCCCTGTCTCATTGGTGTCTCATGTCACTCCCCTCTCCACTTAGGAGTCTCTCTTTATTCCCCCAGATTCCAGTCTTTTCTCTCTAAAGGCCACGCCCATGCTTTTCTCTTTGCTTAGAACATTCTAAGCGATGTTCCCTCTGAGTATGTATTATCTGGTCCTCTCCACTCCCACCAATACTTATTTTACTTCTCTGCACAATGTTCATTTTCTTCATAGAAATTACAATTGTAAAATTATGTACATGCATATATGCATATATATGTATTTATTTATGTTTCTCACTTCTTTGTCTTTCTCCCATCTCCAACTAATTGTAAATTTTGTGAGGGAAGCAGTCATGTCTACTTCACCAACAAATGCATACCAAGTGCCTATATAATTCACGGCCTTACACACTGTAGGTGCTTAATAAAGAATTAATGAGAACAATTAAATTATACAGGATAGGGTCATTCACAGATCTAGGAAAAGTGATTGAAGGATCTCCTTATCGTATTAGAAGCTGTTGGTTGCCCACCCGTATCTCTCTTGTTCTCACCATTTCTGTATACAATGATGGCTTTCTAATGTCAGCATCCATGAATTTGCAAGAAGACTTTCTTCAGCTGTAGGCACATGCTAGGTCTGCATGCAGTCCCAGGGAATTAACACCCACAGGAGCAGCTTTTGGCCAGTGACCAATAGGAGTGGGGGTATAATTACCCAGCCTCATCACCTGCCAGATGGATTTACTGTTGGGGCATGTTGCCCACAGTTTCCTAAAAATCTTAGATGCCCTGGTTGCCAAAGGTAGTATCTTGTCAATTAATCTAGCTTTCTTCCCTTCCCGGTCTCATGTCCCCATTCCTCACTGGTGCTTCCAGGATCACCTTCCAAGAAAACTACTTGCACTCAAATCCTGGTCTCAATATGTGCTTTTGCAGAAACTCAAACTAAAATATCCATTCTACCCAATTCCCCACCACCACTCTCCTTTTGGGGAAGCGTTGCAACAAAAGTGTTCCAATCTTGCAATTATACAGATTGAGAGGGGAACAGTGGAGTGGAGATGGGGTAGACTAATTTGTCATTCACTAACTTTTTTCATTTAACCTCTTTCATGCCAACAGCCATGGCGCATATTTGGATCATTTTCTGTGATCCCCAAGACGTTCCCTACAAATGATAGCTCCTCTCTTTACTACAGAAACTTCCAAACAGGACTGTCATACTTGGTCTACAGCTGAATTCTGGTGCCAATTTCTTTCACTAGGCTCCCTTAATAATAACAGCCACAACAATGATAGCAACTTAGGGAACATTCAATGTGTGCCAGACTCTGTACTACGCAACTAACTCACATTATCTAATTGAATGGTTGCAACCACACTTTAAGGAAGGCACTAGTATTATTGCCTTTTTATAATAATGAAACTGAGGCCCAATAAGGTTATGGGCTCAGGATGCTTCCACTGCATAATTCACTACCATTTAGGGGGCTATGTCTTGCCCAACCACTAGGCAATAGAGTTTGGATTTGGCTAGAAATTCACCATTAGCCCTTTGGCCACACCACCTCTACGTCTCCCAAAGTCTCTGCCCTGTAGCACCACCAGGTCTCATCATACACAAAATTTATTTTAAGGCAAAACATTAGAATGAGATACTCTAGCTATAAAGTTTCTGAAATTGTAGGCAAAAAGAGTGAAACCCTTTGGTAATGAGAAACAATAAATGAATACTTAAATGTAATTGCAAGTGCAGCATTTCCTGAACACAAGATATAAAAAATTGCAGCCCTTCACACTTTTATTTTCCCCAAATTGGCTATTATGGTAAAAAAAAACAAAAAGAAATGTTTCTCATCACTGCTCTTGGTTATGCATCTTAGGGATAAAATGCTTTCTTCCTGGCAGAGCTAGCATTACTAGATAATGGCCCAAACTCTACAGCTTTCCTGGCATCTACTTGCACCTGCCCCCGTGTTCCCAACAGGGGTGAGGGAACGATAGAGCAAGTGGCTAGAGTCATGAGCAGAGGAATGGTGCTTATTCAGCCAGCACCCAGCTGAGTAGCACCGGCTTTCCTCTCCCTCAATGTGGAACCTCTCGTTGAACTGAATTTCACAGATCGCAAAGATGAGACTAAGCCTCAGTATCCTACTCCACCGATGCCAACCTCCCAAGGATTATGCTAGTGCCACTAAGAGTTCTCCATTCTGTCACTTTGAGGGGGAGTTTTCATTCCCTCATTAGTTAAATTTTTAAAAAAGGCCTAATAGTAATACATCCTAGGGCAACCCAAATAAACATTAAATATTTAAAAAGCAAGTTAATCAAGAGACAGTTAAATATGTACACCCTTTAATGTTTTTATATAGGCAGAGGGAGGGTTGGGGAAGATCCCATTCTGAGTAAAATATAATAAACTGGCCATTTGTTGTCTCAAGGGTAATTTTGCTAATTAACCAGAATAAATATCTTTTCTAGCACGCTAGTTGATTTTTAATTGCCCTTACTCGATAATGAAATAAAAATAATATGCTAAATGACAATGTATTGAATGCCAGGTCTTGTTTTAAGCATTTTATATATATATGTCTTATTTAATACTTATAACAATACTATGAAATAGGTAACATTGTTTCTGTTTCACAGATAAGGAACAGAAGTGATAAGCAATTTTCTCAATATCATACAGCTAATAAGTAGCTGAGTGGAGGATTTGAACCTATGTAGTCTGTCTCTAGAGTCCAAGCTATATTACATTGCTTCGGCTTTAACAGTGTAAAACAGTTGGCACAAGTGTGAAAAGAGTATTTGATTCACTCATAATCTTGCCACCTAAAAATAAATATGTTAACATTTTGATGCAGTGGTTATGACATAATCTTTATAAATATAACTAGTTTTTGTAGTTTACCCAAACCTTTGAGGAGGAAGGTTGTAAGGTTTATCACCAAATTTGGAGAATATACTTGGGATCTAAAATACAAACTATGTCTAACCAGGTTTCATTTCAGAGGCCCCATGCAGCACCTCCAAAATCTCAGCCATCATCTGATTTTCAGAAAATCTGAAGCTGACATTGAAGGACACCCTACCATGACTGACAATTGGGAGAAACCTACCACATATACTAAGATTCTACGGATGGAGAAAACCAACCATGGTTTCGTACTTCGTATGAGACCTGAACTGAAAACGACAAGGGGAAGTGTTGTGAACTGAAGTGACTGATTTCCAGCCAAGCTATTTGTTTGCTTGTTTGTTTTTGAATGAGTATTACTGTATAATATGATTTAGAGTGAGAAGTAGGGATTTACTCTATCTATTGATCAATCAAGCAAATGATTAATCTATCTACTCATCTATCTATCTTGTTTAAAGATGGTAATGTTCTCACGCAATGCCAATGTCTTAGGTTGGACTTCTAAGAAGCAGCCCCTGAGATCAAGATCTGAGTGCAACTCCTTAGAGGATTCAGCTCTGAAAACACCAATAAGGCAGTGGAGAAGTGAGACAGAAAATGTAAAAAAGGTATTGAAAGGTGTGTTAATGATCAGGTTTGCACTGTGGGTGGATCGGTCCTGTTGGTGCCTCTGGGAAATGGTACGGTACATGACTTAGTGTTATGCCACATGAGGGGTGAGGAAGTTGGGATTGTTATCCTCCAACTCACATTTGTCATTGGGTAAAGGCTGCTCCAAGAGACATTACTCTCCAGTATTTCTTGCCTGCCCTGCCTATAGACCAAGCAGGTTCCAGTGGTGAGAGAAAGCCTTTTAACAGTCACAGGGACTTGTGGCTTAGCGTGGTGGCCCACACCTGTAATCTCAGCACTTTGGGAGGCCAAGGTAGTTGGATCACTTGAGCTCAGGAGTTTGAGATCAGCCTGGCTAACATGGTGAAACCCTGTCTCTACCAAAAATACAAAAATTAGCCAGGCATGATGGTGCACATCTGTAATCCCAGCTACTCAGAAAGCTGAGGCATGATGAAGGACAATTTTGCTAATTATCTGGAACACTGATTACTAATCTCATATCTAAAATAATGCTTAAAATTGACAGCAAACAATATTTTTATCTTGATGAGGTCTCAAGACATGGAAGTGACATAACAACTACTTTATTTTTTATTATAAATCTTCTGTTATTTCCTTTATTTAGTTGTTCTCAAATGAAGGAAGATTTTTACAAACTGAAAATCTTTTTTATTAGTTATTTGTTCAACCAAGGTCATAAATTTATCATCATGGCATTCAATGAGCTGGTTACTTCCAAGAAACAAGAGGTGAGCACCTTCTCTACTAGAAGGTCATTAAAAAACTTAGTCTCTTTCTCCACAAATATCATATATTGAAGGCTTAAGATAAGCAAATTAGGGTCCTTCAAAATTGTCATTGTATTGGTCTGAGAGAAACTATACTGAATTCTATTTTCCATTCCCCAACAGCTCGGCATGCTTTCTCTCCAACTGAAATGTCCCATGAAAGTTTTTAATAACCACCATTATCTATATTTGATGGCTTTTTCTTGCTTTTTCACTCCTTTCTTTCTTTGAGGTACTCAATGCTGCTGAATGGTAGCATCCATAAAGTTTTCTTTTTTTATATTTTATTTTATTTCTGTTTTTATTTATTTTACTTTAAGTTCTGGGATACATGTGCAGAAAGTTTTCTTACCTTCTGAAAAACCTGAACTTTCTGGTTCATCCAACTTCTTTTCCATTTGGTCTTCTCCTATTGGTCTCTTTCAGTGACCCGTTTCATTCATTTTTTACAAGCACTGGCATCCTCCATAGTTCCCATTCTGTCTCTCTTGGTGACCTCTCTTCATCTAGATGTGACTTCATGATGATGACTCTTAAAGCTTCATTTTCAGTATTCACCTCTCTCATCTTACATAGGGTTTAGTGTGAAACTTCCTGATAGAAAATTCCCCTGTGCTTCTAACAAGCATCTCAAACTCTGCATGATCAAATCCTAACTTGTACTCTCTACTTCAAAATAGATTTCCTTGTTATTTTCCTTTTGTCAGCTTTAACTCCTTCTTCCTATTCAACTTATAAGGAATTCAAGGTGTTCTATAATCAGGGGAAAAAATGGCCTTTCTAACTTTATCACTTTTGTCCATCATAAATTTTTGTTCTGTTCACCATGCTCCAAACAGTCTGAACTTTGCTTTCTTCTTGTTTTTATTCAAATCATAAAATTTAAAAAATCCAAAAGTTTAAATTTAATTTTCTGTGTGATGTCAACAAAATGTTTCTCAGCCCAGTCTTCTCAAACAGTACAATAGTAGCCTCCTTCACAGAGTCTGTGTAATGGCTACATAATCTAATATATGTCAAAGTATCTAGCACAGTGTTTGGCACATTGTGCCTTCGCAATAAATGTTCACATGTCTGTTCATTCATTCATCATTCTGACCCTTCTCCAGTACCTCTGCCATGAAAATTTTTGTTCCCATAGCCCCTTAACCTCTCAACTCTGTCCTTCTCTATCTTTTATTCATGTATAAGTTTAAAATGTTACTTGGCATTCCTAGAGTAGGCTTTCTACAAATATATTAAGTACCTTAAAATAAGACACCCTACTTTCCACTTCTGTGCATAAAGGAAGTACCAAAAATATGGAATCTAGAACTACTCTCCTGCTAGTTATCAAGTAAATTTCATACCAAATTTAGTATATTATTGCAGATAGAAAACAGTTAAGTAATAGTTGTTCATTTTAATCACAAATAATAAGGAAGATAAGGTGACAAATGTTTTATTTCTATGACAAAATGATACATTGCTGGATGTCAATTATTTCTGATAGGAATCAGGAACACACACATATGGTGCTGTAAAGAAGAGATGCACTTTGGCATATTTATTAGAAGCAGCACATTAATATTTTGTGAGTTATCTAGAATTTTCAACACTGACATCTTACATCCTAAAACATGTGTTTGATAACTGGTTAAGTAGCTTCCTTTGATGTATCATTTACAAACTAATTGTTTTTCTTCAAATGACTTGAGTTTATTGCCCTTTTGGTCTTTGCAATACACTGAATAGTTAAAAGCTACTGAATGTTCTTATCTTATTTCTGAGATTATCATCAAATCATTGGCATTGGCTTGTGACATTTTAGAAGAAAATAACTTTTTTAAGCATAAGCAATGCTTTCATAATCTGCTACTTCAAATCGCTGAGTTGTCTCAACAGCTGCTTCTTGCCATTCACCTTGAAAATAGAGTTTTTTCATCTACTTCAATCCCTTTAGAATTCCAGATGGGGTTCCTATAAGTTATTTCTCTCCAGAAGCTGTGTCTTATCATTTCATCTCACTGGAAGCCATAGGATGACTCATTTTTAAAGAGTGCTTTTAAAATTACCAAGGTATAATATGCGTATTTTAATAAATTCAAATAATACTCAAGTATGTAGAGTTAAAAGTAAATGTATGACCTCTGCATACCAATCACACATCCCTCCCCAGAAGTAATCCCTATTAACTGTTTGTCTGTATCCTTCCAGACTTTACATTTTACAAATATATATAAACATATAGGTGCATAAGTTTAAAATTATATTGTGCATTTACTATTATGTTTTTTTCTTAACATGCTGCTACTTACTTTCTTTTTAGTAATACATTTTAAACATCTTTCTATATCTGTACATTCACTTTTAAAACTTCTGCATAGGACATACATAAATAATTCATTGAGTCTGCTTCCTGCTGATGGACATTCAAGTTTGTTTCAGTCTTTTATTATTAACAACACTGAAGGGCACATCATTACATGCATATTACATGCATGTATTTGTGTATTTATATGAACATTTTTGAAGATAGATATCTAGAAATGGTATTGCTGGATTAAATAGAATGTACATTTAAATTTTGATACCTACTTCCAATTGTCCTCCAAAAAGGCTTTATCAATATACACTATTTCCAACCACATGTGAGAATCTACATTTCTCTCCATGCTTTATAATGTTGGATATCATTACTTTTTACTTTTTAATTATTTATATTACCAACACCTTGCTAACCGTACTTCTTCTGAAACAAATGTCTTCATAATAATCTGTATAAATCCTGGCTTATTACTGAGATTTTCCCCATAATGCTACAGGTTATGAATAGGTACATGGATAATGAATGGTACATGTTAAAATATGCAAATGTAAAATTGAAATTGCAACCCTAGTAAATTAAGCTGTTTTGGAACGGTGTGTATATCTCCTAGATGAACATTAATGGGGGCAAATTACAATAAATTCTATAAAAGGAGATTGGTACTCCTTCTTCCTTAACAGTAGACAGTAAATGTAAGGTGTGGTAAGCAGAGTGGCAAACAATTTCTTGCTTTATCCTACAACAGTGGTTTTAGAATTGTTTCTAGGAGACCTAGGGTTCCCAGGAGATCTTACAGGGTCTGTATGGTGGGGAGTGGGCAAGGTGTGTGGCAGGGAGAAGGCCGAGGAGGACTGGCTGGGGGCTTTAAGTTCCCTTCTTCTCCTGCTCCGACTTTCTCAGTAACTCATGTCTATTTTATACATGGAGCTTCTGAGTCAGATAATGTTTGAAAGAAAAGCTATGCTACTAAAAAATATAATGATTAACCATATTTGTTTCAGAATCCAAGTAAAAATATTTTAAATGAGGGGGCTGCTATAGATGGCAATACATTTTGATCTAATTTCTCTAGCTGCCTTTCACTGGGCCAGTCATTTGAATTTGTAGTCTTGGGAAGAAATTAAAGAAGCCCAGTGCTGGAAACTGTGATTGAAGTGTCTTCCCACATTGTATCCTTAAGCAGGGATTTTATGAAATTAGATATTACCCTGCTCTCCACTGCCACACCAGCTCAGGCAGTCGTTTCTAGTTCAGATAGGTCTCTTGATTACTCTCCTCCAGTTTGAGGAAAAGACTGAGAGTTCTAGGCTCTGGTAGTTCAATGTTTAGGGACTTGCTGCCTTTTAAATCTTGAGAGATTGACTTTTAAGTTACCTGCTCCTGCCACATCTCTTAGTGGGAAATCACTGCAGAAGCCATGCGGAGCTTATGTTTTCATGTACAATGTTACCAAGCATCCCAGCCCTGCTGTCTGGCCATTGGCAGTTCTCATCTCTTGTCCTAGATCCTGCATGTTAATCTGAAAGCATACGTTGTCTTGGTCACTCTCCTCCAGACGCCAACAGGTTGGTGCAGAACTTTCAGAAGTCAAGTGCTTGCATGTCTACTTCCACCAGCACAGCACAGCTCTTATTACTAAATTTCCAGGGATTATGTGCTTAATACTTCTGAGCTTTCTATTCTTTTACTCTTTTATTAGCTAGTTAGGGGAGTATCTACTTGAGCAAGGTATTTGCAACTTTTGTCAGCTCTACTCTTAAAAACCAGTAAGAATATTGGTATCAATGCTACCTCTCTATGATGATTCATCACCTATGAATGGAGTCATCTTTGTCTTAGACTAGGAACACTTCACTTAATATATATTAAGTATACATATACACATATATACACTTTATATATATGATATATAATATAATATATATATACACACACACATATATATATACTTAATATATAAATATTAAGGATGTGTTCCATAGTATACAGATACTCTGGGATACTCTGTGAAAAAAAAGTTTCTGCAGTCAAATGTATTTGGGAAATAATCTGTCATTCTTGTTGATTCAAAATGTGCATTAGAAAGGCAAAGTGCTAAAAATATTTCTTGAATTTATTTGATCGTACTTTAAAATTACTTCTCCAGTTTCCCTTTCTTTTTCTCTCACTCTTTCTCTTTGTAGCAAGTTTTTTTTTTCTTTTTTCTTTCTTTTTTTTTTTTTGTTTTTGGAGGAGAGTCAACTCATAAATCCTCCCAGTGCCCACACTAGGTGGTGAGTGGGAACAGTGTTTGGGCATTCCGTGGGTGCAGGCAGAATCCTTTCTGTTTACCCAGAAGTCCCTGGGAGACTGCATTTTTCTGAGACAAAGCACAGAAGAAAGAAAGACCCCTCTGTGAGGCTAGCAAGAATGAACCACCATTCCCTACCTGAATGGGTAGGCAAACGCTATGTCGATGCTGAGGTTACTTTCTGTCTTGTTGACGCAGTCCACACTCAGCCGCAGGCCTCCAGAATAGCCACCACATGTTGCAAATGCAAAGATTGCAAAAAGCTGTGGAGAACAAATAAACGAACAGAAGGCAGTTATTAGGATGATGTTGCTCTAATGAGATATATCAAAAGCAGCTTAATGTTTGGATTGAGGGAAGTTATGGTCCTTCTGAAGAAGAGCATTGCACTTGGTTCAGCTGGAAGATGAAGGTAGAATGGAGTGAAGACTGGGGACGTGGTGTCTATAATAATTGTCTGGCAAGTGAGAGAAATGTGGCTTGGAGAATAAATAAAGACAATCCAAAATAGCTGTGTTTGAGTGTGTAAATAGCTGTCATGCCTCAGAGGGCACAGGCATAATCCCATAGTTAAAGGCCTGGAAAGCACTGCACCAACTGGTTAATAATGGATGTCTCCAGGTAGGAAGATGTGCGGATGTATCCTGCTCTCTTTGTTTGTCTGTATTTTCTACCATAAATATGATTTGTCTTTTGGAATAATATATATCAGTATTTCAAAGTCATGGTCAGAGAATTCTAGAGCTAAGAGTTTGAGGAAGAGTAGGTGAGTTTCTAAGAGGTGCTATTTTAGAGCACAAGATCTCAGTATATTTCAGCTTCCAACTTTCACTGGTGGTTACATCTCTGTGTTGGTTGCTGCTTCTAAGTCAACATTAAAAGTTTCAACAGTTAATGTCATGGTCTGTCCTGGTGTAGAATGTGAATCTGTGGGGAACCAGGCACCAATAATTAGGAGCAGGGACTCTGAGAAGTCTCCCAGGAAGAAGAGACACTTGGAAGACAGGATGGCCTAAGAGGGGACATAAGCAAATACTAAACTAGGTTCATTTCATAATTTGGCTAAGCTCAAAAGAATTTCTTGCTCGTTTCTAAAGGAAGTCGATGAAATGCACCTAACACTAACATGCTGCAATATTCCAATTTATCTTAACTTTGAAATTCAGCTTCTTACAATAGTTTGGGGTCATTATTGGAAACACTAGATCATTTTGCACAGTGAGAGGAGTTATTGCACAGAAGTCAACTGGGGTCAAGGGCTCTGGAATGTGACCTTGGGAAAGCTGCTTAATTTCCTCATGCCTTGATTTCCTCATTGAAAAATAGCATTGACGGTAACTCTTCTGGGTCATTTCGCTATTTGTGGTGTGACACAGACAGTTGCTGTGGCCAAGAAGGCTGCTGGAGCTGGCAAAGTCACCAGGGCTTTCCAGAAAGTTCAGAAGGTGAAATGACTATTATCTATAACACCTGCCACCTCAATCTTAATCGGGGTAGAAAAAAAGCCTCTGAATTTTTTTTTTGTCTTAATTGGCCACTTAACTTTAGTAGGAAAAGACTGACTGATGATAACAGGGCATTGTGAAACCTTCACAGGCAAAGCAGTATTTTGTGAGTCACGTGTGTGTGTGTGTGTGTGCGCGCGCATGTGTGTGGCAGTTTTAAGTGACTAGTTTTTAAAATCTGTATTTTAAAAATAGAAAGAACTTGACCAAAAGATATAAGGATTGTAGTAAGAGTGAAATGTGTTAACATGTGGAAAGCATTTAGAACAGGTCCTGGCATTGCATAAGCTCTCAATAAATGTTAACAAATATTACTGTAAATAGCAGATGCTCCTTAATAAGATGTTCCGGGCCATAAAATAGGAAATTTACACTTAATCCCTAGCTAAATCTGTCTGGCTGTCTGCCCCAGTGAATCAACATTCAAGCAGTCCAGAAAAACTGATCTTTTTAACTTTGTTAGCTTTTGTTGCACAGGATTTGATGAAGCATTCAGAAGCTATTCCAGCTCGCTCCACAATCTAGGGTTGAGACACAGAATGCTGAAGCTGAAGGGAATCCCATCTTTAGGCCCCTGATGTGGACTTGCTTTCTCCTCATGACCAAATGCTCTCTTCCTGTAACCAATTAGTATTAGTCGTATTAGTAGAAATAAAGAGAAAGTTATTTTAATGGTTCAATGCTTAATTCTAGTTTTCATCAGCCAACACTGGATGTCGCAACCCTTTGTGCCACATCAAGATAGCGTCTTTGGTAAGAAAGAATGGAACGATGGAGTCCAAAGCCCCATGCTGTGGCAATGGAGATAGCCCTTTCTGTCTCCAAGTTTCCTTATCCATAAAACAGGGATATCCCCTATGTCTCTCTGAATTGCTGAGAAAACTAAGTGAGATGGAATATGTATTTACATGCTACCCTCTTCCAATTCATACAGAGATTTGTGTGACATTTACATTTCTCTGGGGCCAGGAGTCCTAAGTGTGTGATAGGCAATTGTGCAGGTAAAAGTAAGAAGGGATTGTACATTGTGGCCATTTTAAAGTGCCTACTATGGGCCAAGTATTGTGTCCACCACTTAACATACATGGTTGTATTTCCTAGTGGCAACAATGTTGTGAGGCATGTGTGCATGAAGCTTAATACTCCTATAGGAAAGATATGGTAGATAGCATAATTGTTTCAAAATGCTTCGTTCAAAAAATCCTTGAGACATTAAAATGTAGCAGATTGGAATTGAAGGATATAAAAACAAATGTCCATTTCAGTGCTTAATAGCTATAAAGAAACTACCTTCGCCTTTCATCTTATATTAACCGCTTTATATACAGTAAGGTATTATTAATACCATCATATAATAAACTTAAGAAGGAATGATAATTATGTATTTAACTAGTTCAAAATGTTAGATACATGGAAAGGAGGTGTCATGACTATTGAAACCACATACACCACAATTTTTTCTTGTCACTTCTCTTGAGCTCTGAAAACATAAGGCATTGTAATCAAGTTAAATATGATACCTATGGGCTTTTGGGTTACATTTCTCTCTTTCCCATAGTCCTCACTGCTGTAAGGTACATGGATGTACTTTGGTCAACAAGTAGGCTGAGGCAGACATCCAGGCCTGCATGACTCAGCAAGTTTAGAGTGCAGGTACATACTCCACTAGTTATATACCCTGTTTGTATAAGCTCATACTTAGCTCAAATCCACTATTGTCTGGAAAAGATATAACTGCCCTGCTGACATGCTCTTGGGCCCAACATGGCTCTTGTGCAGATGCAGGCACCCAGAGAAAAAGTGAAGCTACTGATCCCTGTAAGGGAGAATGACCATCTGGCAGATGGTCGGCTTGCTCGTGCCCAGAGAAAGAAAGAGTTAAGCTACTAACCCTACAGCTGGTCTTGCAGGCTGGCCATGCAGCTGTGCATGGAAGCCGGCTGCTGGGAGAAGCCACAGAGCCAGAACAGACAATCAAGGTAAAGGTGTAAGTAAGCTGCTGTTGAGAGAGCTGCTGAATAAAGCCATGTCTCATTTACCTGCTGTCTCTCAAGTGATCTTCCAGCTCCCTGCCCTATGTCTACCCACTCCCCTCTGCCCTCAGCTGGGGCTGGAACCTGACCCTAAGCATGACACTTGGCGTAGTCATGGACCTAACAATTGGCAACGAGGATGAGATGAGGTGAGTGAGTCTTCAGTCCCTGAGGCTCTTGAATTGACTTTGTGGCCACAGCATGAGCTGTGATACCTTGTGGCTGCCATGCTGTGAGGATGAGCCCCAGTGAAAACATGGGAGGCAGTGGACAGGTCTCCTGTGAGTGTGGAGAAGGCACTGAAGCACCTGGAAGTGCACGGCACCGAGAAAAAGAGTGTGCCTTTGCCAGTAGAGTCAGATGGGCATTCGTGGCTGTTCTGTAGGAAGTGCACATCCAGTCCCTGAAGGACAAGTGCAGGGAGGAGGAGGAACCTCCGTTGTGGGCGTACCCTGTGATCCACCAGAAAATCGAGCTTGAACAGCTGTTGGGTGTTCAAGTCCAAGGATCAGCCCAGGGATTCCCTACCACAGTGAAACACATTTCTTATAGTGCCTGTGTCTCTGCTGAGTTGTGGGGGTTAAGCAAGTAACGTCGGCAGTCATGTACAGACTTAGTGAAAGTCATTTGAGAGAAGGACATTGCTGCGCAACCTGGTCCTGCTTGAGCATTCCAGTTCACATGTTGCCTGCTGCAGTCAGGTGGAATTGTAAAGCCTTTTCTATTTGATAAGAGACTGGCTGAGATGCCCAGCTTGGGGGGCACTGGATGACCAGAGCCACATGTGAACTTGGCAATCTACTGGTCCCTGCACCTGGATAAGTTTCCAGGCAAGGCTGCATAGACAGCTATGAAAGCTGGTCAGTGAAAGCAAAACCTGTGTCCTTGCACCTTGGCATCAGCTGCTTGACTCCCCATTTGTGCACTGTGTATGTCTCTCCCATACCTGAAAACGTTCCGGGGGTGGATGTTTTACATGGCTTGGCAGCTGTGCCGTCTATCACAGACTTGATGGACCGCATGACAATGGAACTAGGATGGTACAACTGTGTGGTGGTCTTGACCAATGCATTTCTCTCCATTGATATTGCTCCAGAGAGCCAGGAACAGTTTGCCTTCATGGGAGGGCAAATCACAGTGTTGCTGCAGGGCTATATGTATAGCCCCACCATGTGTCATGATCTTATTGATGATGTTATGTTAACCTCTGATTCTCTTGCAGATTTAGAAGTGGCAATGCCTCACTTGCCTGGGATTGGGATGATAAGACTGAGGCAACCTTTCTGGCCAGGGGTGCCCATTTAAACTTAATATACATGTGACCACAGACAGTTTCAGTTAGGGCTTTTAGCAGTGCATGGAGTGCCTCGGAATGCCAATAGGCTTTTGGTCACAGCTGTGGAAGAGAGTTGAGCTCCAGTATTCCTTAAGAGAGAAGTAATTAGTAATGGCAGGATGGGTGCATTCATGGGTAATGACCCCCACCTTCCCCAGACAGAAAACACAGTTAGTAACTGCATATGCTGCCCTTCAGCCTTGTGAGAGCATGGCAGGGTGGGTTACAGTCGTTGTGTGGATGATTTACCCTATAGCGGGTTGGGTGCATTCATGGGTAACAACCTCCCAGACTGGGATGGCACAGACATCCAGTTTAGTGAAGTGGGGTGCCTACTTGGAACAGTGGAGTACACTGAGTACAAGTCCCTTAGCAGCAGAATTACAAGAAGCCTTAGGATCTGTATTCCTAATGCAAGATAAGGCCAAAGGCATCTCTAGACCCTGCACCTTCACTGTTAGGAAGGGTGTCCTTCCATTCCTAATAGGGCATGGTATACAGATGGGTCTAGCCAAGGTGCTACTGCTGCCTGGACTGTTGTTGCAGTCCAGCCTAGTACTGACACCATACGGTTTGAAACCAGGCATAGGCAAAGTAGTTATTGAGCTGAACTCAGGGCAGTGTGAATGGTCATCACCAAGGAGGTGACACCTATGGTAATCCATGCCAATAGCTGGACAACCCATTGACGCTTATATGTCAGGCTCATGTGTCAAGTCTCTGTGTAGATATCGGGCCTGTGTGCCCACAGCTTATATGTATAACCTGTGCGTCCAAGGCCTATGTCTCCTTCAGCCTAGGGGGTGGAGTGTAAGGTACATGGATGTGCTTTGGTCAAGGAACAGGCCGAAACAGACATCCAGTCCTGCATGACTCAGCGAGTTTAAGGCACAGGTGCATACTTCACTTGTTATATAACCTGTTTGTGTAAACTCGTACTTGGTTCAAAGCCACTATTGCCTGGAAAAGGCATAACTGCCCTGCTGACACTGTGCTCTTGGGCTCAACATGGCTCTTGTGCAGGTGCTGGTGCCCACAGACAGTGAAGCTACTGACCCATGTAAGGGAGAATGACCGTCTGGCAGACAGACCAGGGGGAGCCAGGACACGGCTCAGCTTGCTGGTGCCCAGAGGGAGGAAAAGTTAAGCTGCTAACCCTACAGCTGGCCTTGCAGGCTGGTCATGCAGCTGTGCATGGGAGCCAGCTCCTGAGAGAAGTTGAAGAGCCAGAGCAGACAGCTGAGATAAAGGTGTGAGTAAGCCGCTGATGAGAGAGCTGCTGAATAAAGCCATGTCTCATTTACATGCTGTCTCTCAAGTGTTCTTCTAGCTCCCTGCCTCATGTCCACGCACTCCCCTCTGCCCTCAGCTGGGGCAGGAACCTGACCCTGAGCATGACAACTGCTTAAAGGGAAACCATACTATATGATTGATAATAAATTAACATGGGTTTGGTGAGGATTGAACATACGATGTCTGTATAACACTGGAAGAGTCAGTTCCTTCTGAGTGAATAACTTATTACAAGAATGTTTGATTTTGTATTTTGGAGTGTGAAATCAACTCCTCCAGGGAAAATCAGCCAGTGGCCTGGTCCTATAATTGGAATACATCAAGACACAGTGAGGAGAGGGGACTGGAGGATCTCCAGGGATCTGAGATTCTCTAGGTGTTGCCTTGAAAGAGTGGGAGGGGACTTCAGAAATCTTCCCACTGATTCCCCTCCCAGTTACTCACCCAATCATTCCTCCTTACATGGGGGAGCAGAGCAGTTTTGGGGTGAGGCAGACCTAAGCTTGAGCCCATTTCCTAGATGTGTGACACTGGGCAAATCACTTCACTTCTCTAAACCTCAGTTCTCACATCTACCAAATCAAGACTAACATGCCTCATTCATTGGATGTTTAATGACAGATTTGCTATGTGCCAGCTGTTGGAGAACAAAAAAATTAAACAGTCACAGAAAAGACAAGATAAGGAGTTTCCCACCCACCATGGGGCTTAATGCTACATGTGGGAGACAGAACCAAAAAGCACATACAGATAAAATAATCTCAAATTCTGTTACACGTTTTGAGGGGAGTTATTCTGGACAGGAGGTTACACCTGGCGAGTATTACATTTAAGCTAAGACCTGGAAGATGAGTGAGAGGAAGCCCTGCAAAAACTGACAGTTGGAAGTAGGATCCCGGTCTCTAGACTTCCCCAGTTAGTATTCTAATTAGCTCTATGGTTGTGAGAAGAATGATGTTTGTTTGTTTGTTTGTTTTTGCCACATTGGTAAGAGTTGATTCTCAAACGATCCAGTCTTCTTCACCCAGAAATGTACCATGGGTGCTTTGGTGACCTGAGGTTCTCCATGTTTCTCCTGAGTGTCTCATAAACACATACCTGGAAGCTCATTACCATAGCAAAGCAGGTGATTTGTCCTTTCTTTCTCTTTCTTTCCTTCCTTCTTCTCTCCCTCCTTTCCTTCCTTCTTTCCTTCCTTCCTTCCTTCCTTCTTCCCTCCCTTCCTCTATTCTTGCTTCCTTCCTCTCTCTCTCCCTCTCTTTCTTTCTTCCTACCTTTCTTCCACTTTTTACCCTTGGTGGGGTGGAAGAATTTAGAAGGAGGATCTTGGGAGACATTACAAAGAGACAAGGCATTCCTTGCTTGACCACTGATGCTCGAGAGGCCATTAATGCTAGCAGCTGAGAAGGCTTGCCTTGCAGATGCTCGGTTCTGCAAAACTAAGTCCAACTCCTAATGTAGACAATTTCCCCTTTGGAGAGACAAAAAAGATAGAATAACTTTCTGTTATATAGCCAGGATGGAATGAAAACTGGGGGTGAGACCTGGAAGGCTAAGGAGTGAGAAAAGCCTGAGGGGACAGTGTGAGGGGGTTGGTTTAGAAATAAGTGAGATAGAGGAACTAGAGTGAAAGATCTCCATTTGAAGCTGACTCTGCAATGACTATAAGCAAGTTGATGAGAGATGTAAAGACATGGTGGGGTGTGTGTGCACGCGCACATGTGTGTGTTATACTTTCCAAATTCTAGGCTCCACACATCTATCTTCAGCCAGCACAGCGCCTTCTTTCTGGTAATGTGGTGCACTAGCTCACCTTGCCAGACATTGAAGGTGTAACCCAGGGGCAAAGGCCATTTACCCGTTCAAGTAGAATTATAAAACCTCTGTATTCCTATCTTTTCTTAAGCTCCTGATACTCCTCAAACAAAGCAGATACCTCACCCTCCAGCACATTCTAATATAATCAATATCATAACCACTGGCCCAATCATTCACCTCTCTTGAGTTCAGGAGACCAAAATAAATCACCTGCAATGAATTCTCATTTCACTACTGTCTTAGATGATCTACGGCTCTGTTCCTTACAAAAAATTACTCCCAAAATTGACAAAATTAGCCAACAAAGAATCCCTTTCTATGCAGCCTGATTAGAAATACATTTAGGTGGAACAGAACAAAATTGTCCTGTGTTTTCTAGCTTAATAGTCATCCATAAACCAAAATCACCCATAGCAGGAATGATATCTTTGCAGTTAGTGACATCAAATGTTTTCCCCCTGGAAAGAGGGCAAGCAGCTCACTTCTTGGTGCTAATAGAACCACACAAGGAATATCAATGAAAGATGATATTAATCCTTCTGGTTAATTTGTAAGTCATAGTTAAATGCAATAGGTTGGAGGAGGACAGAAAATCAGGCTGATTAATGGCACTTGTAGGGATGCTTGCTCTGCAGTGAAGTCAGGGAGGGGACATCTCCCAAGGCCTGGTATACAACCTTCATGTACCAATCCTGGAAGAAACAAGAGTCAGGAGACTGGTAGGTAAGGGATTGGGAGATTGAGACCAAGCAGTTGGTACCACTAAGTTGAGCATGCTAACAAACAAATCTCCCAGAAATAAAGCTGTGTTTTATAGCATTTGCTAGTTCCCATAGTGCAAGCATTTCCACCATGGCCAATTCCAAGCTACGAACACACTGCCTCTAAAATTGGACCTGGAGGAGATCTGCACAACTCCACTGCCACCAAGGTACTCACCGGGGTCAGGGACCTTCATTCACTTTGGGCTTGTTTCATTGATTCACTCCTTTTCCACTAGGTATAATCATTCATTCATTCATTCATCCACTCAATTACTTACTCACTTATTTAGTTAGTTATCATAGCAGAGGCTGTTAATGCCCTGCTGATAGCTGCAGCTTCAGCGGGTCAATCCTGGTAGACACCAAAGGCTTTCTTCCTCATAAACCTGAATTTCTCTGCTGAGGGCATTCACAGCTAGCACGAGTGTACTTGGCCTGAGGCTGGAGCAAGTAGACATCCCCAGGAGCTAATTCCCTGGCAGCTTTCCAACAGTGGGAGAAGGAAATTGGTGGGTAAAATCTCCAATGTTCTTGCCCTTCTGAGGGACAATTTTGAGGTGTGTTCAAGACCATTTCTCAGAGGGTGCCCATTAAGACTGAGCCCCAGTTTCCTACAGAAGCAACCTGCTCACCACACATCATTGGCTGGCTTTCCTTCCTTCCCCATCCCATCGTCCACTTGTCATTGTACTTCCCACCATTGCTCCCCAAATAAACTTATTGAACCAAAATTCTTGTCTCAGGATCTCCTTTTGGGAAACATGACTAAGACAGTTATCAAACGCTAACTGAGTGGGCACCTTTTACTTTGCCGGCACTACAAGTACCCAGGACTGTGATAATAAAGGAATCATATTTCCCTAACCACCTGATCTCAGCTTCTAACTTACTGCATTTTAGTCTTTCTGACTCTCTCCAAATAAACTGAGCTCCCTCCAGCTGTAGGACCTTCATGCTGTCTGTCTCCTTCAGTTGAAACTTCTGTCCTCGCATGCTTTGCACAAAGGGCTTCTTCTCATCCTTTCTTTTCTTTTTTAAGGAGGAAATCTTCTTTGACTACACTAACTAGCCTTCCTCATTTTAGTACACACCAACCCCGGCTCCCATTATTCCATTTTTTAACATAAGCAGCCTTTTAAAAATCGGCATGTGTTTGATATTATTTAACCCATTGCTTATGCTTTGTTTTACCACTTCCCTAAGGAAAGGCAATACACGTGTTTTATTGCTGAATCTCTACAACCTTGCACAGTGCTTAGCATGAAGTAGGTGCTCCCTAAATGCTTGTTGAACTAAAAAGAAAAAGAAATACAATAAATAGATAATATCCTTCCCCTACCTCCAGGGAACTTGCTGTCTATTTGAAGACACAGACAAGCTAATGAACAGGCACTGCAATGGTGCTTTACTGTGGTGGCAGAAATTGGAGCATGTTAGGGGAATATACGGTACACAATTGCAAGGGAGGGGAGGAGGACATAGCTGTCTGGAGGAATGCATGGCTAAGCAGAAACCAGGAAAACATGCCTGAGTTATCCAGGTAAGAGAGAGAAGAGTGTTTTAGGCAGAGAGGAGCAAGTCAAAGACACACAAACGAGCAAGCGAGGCACATTTGGGCTGTGCATTTGGTAAGCCTGCATATGTTGTAAGGTAAAAAGAAGAGAGTTACTCAGTTGAAGAGGCAGGCAGAAATGTGTCAGGTATGGGCTACCAGGGATCCAAAATCGACAGCCCATGGCCATATCCAGCCTCAACTCTTCAGCTATGTATGGATGCTTTCATGCTCTGATGATAAAGTTGAGCACTTCTAACAGACAGCCTGTGGTCTACAAAGCCAAACGTATTTACTATCTGACTCTTACAGAAATAGTTTGTCAACGTGAAGAAACTTGGGTCTTGCAAGAGGAATAGGTTTTCAGCAGGGGAGAGGCATTAAAAAAAGTACAGTTTAGAAAGACCACGCTAATTACACTGGTAAGTGGATTGGCAGAAGGTGGAAGATAAGGAAGTGTCTTACTTCCCCAGACAATGGGCAAATCCTTTGCCAACAGGACCATGCTTCAGGCATGTTTGTATTTCCCTTTTGGGCCAAAATGTTGTTGGTGGCTCACAAATTTTATTGAATAAGCAAATATATGAATGAATGAGTAATAGAAGGATGAAGTGCTTGAAAAGGGACATTTTAGCACTGAATAACTGAATAGTAACATTATAATGATGATGATAATAATGATACAATAATTATATTTAGTTTTCTGTGTCAGTCTCCTCAGTAAGTCATCATTTACATTGGCTTATTTAATCCTCTCAACAACACCCTGAAGTAGAAATATAACCCCTCATTTTTCAGATGAGGAAACTGAGGCTAAACAGCAAGACCAAGGTCACATGATCTACTCGTAAGTGAAGCAGTCATGGGTTGAACTCAGGTCGGCCTTTCTCTAAAGTGTCTTCCTTCTTCCCAGCTCTCCCAGGAGTGTGTACAGGGTCTCTCTCCAATGGAGCATACTGTGGAAAGACTCATACAGAAATATTGAAGTTGGGCTTTCTAACTAAGGCCTTCTCTGTCGCGTCAATGTTCAGAAAATCAGATGAGGGCTACATGAAGCATCTGTAAGACAAAGCCGTGATCGTCCACGTTGCTGCAGGTGGTAGCTCATGTATTGTGTCTCAGCAACACCCAAGCCTCCACTCCACAGCATCGCAGGCTGACGTGGGAAGGGAGTTAGTCTGGCATGATAGGAATATTTGAAAAGCCTGATGTGAGTAGGTTATGCCAATTACACTTGACAAGTTCCTCCTCCTAATTGTCAACCACCCACAGCTAAGGATGCCAGGTTCCTCACTTTCATGCAGCTTCACAATTCAACAGCTCGTAGGTTAAAGAGGCCCAGAGTCTCTCCCTCCTCCATGCTTTGATGTCCCCTTCTTGTCCCATCTCGTTTTATGATTTGTCTTGAACTGATGATTAGTCCTCAGCACCCCCAAAGAGCATTTCTGGGAACAAAGCTGATTACCTCGATAGTAGCCCTAAAAAAAGTGAGGAATATGTCCTGTCAGGATATTTTCCAGTGCAGAAAGAGCTTTTATTAACTGCGGCCTCCCTCACACTCCATGCCCTATACAGGAGGCCCCCAGTAGACAGATGAATGCCTCTAAAGCTTGGTGTTCCATTCCTACTGATCTTTGTCTAATTCTTTCTTTTAGTTTTCTTCTCCTACTGATAAACGTATTTTTCTAAGGAAATTGACCAATCGTTTTCTCAGCCATCAATTTATGGTTACTGCTATGGGCGTATAATACTCTGACCCAGAAGGCTTTTGTGAATAACCTTGTAAAACCTCAGATGGGACCTTCGTGTGAAGATAAAAACTACAAGCTGTCCTTGGAAGACATGCAGTTGTATTTTATTTGGAGGCACTGAAAAGTATTGTTAAAAGGCTTTCCCCCGTAGAGCTATGTGTGTTTTCCTGTCTATAATATATAACTATCTGTGCTCTTAAATGGCCCCAATATGGTCCATCCTGCATTCCATTTCATGCTACCTGTCAAAAATTGAATACTGTGCCCTTCTGACTGCTTTGTGATTTGTGTGAAATCTTTCCAGGCAAAAGCAGCCTTATAGAATTGGTACTTCATGCCATCAACTGGGGAATTCTGACTAGGCCCTACAGAAGGAAAACTCCAAGTTACTTACACAGCAAAAGAAGTTTCTGTTTTCATTTTCTGAAATGACTAGTCTGGGGACTGCACCACATAGCAGAATATTTGGCTGTAGATAACAGAAAGCCTGACCTACGGGAGCTTAAACAAATAGGGGTTTGTTTTTCACACATATCAGGAAGTCTAGAGCTAGGTGACTACGGTATTGATGATGTCTGGGTTATTTCTTTGATTCTTAGTCTTTGCCTCATTATCACAGAATGGCTGCTGTGTTCCTGAGCACCTTTCACTGCATAGGAGACTAGAAAGTGAATATTCGGCTTTCCTGAGTCTTACAGGGGAGGTGGGCAAGAGGAAGAGAGTTGGGATGATTGTCAGCCTCCACTCTGCCACAGAAACTGATGAGAGAAACCCGGCAGAAATAAAACAAGCGTCCAAGTCATATTATAAAGGAAACACAGCATTGTCAAGCCCATTCAAGATCCAGTCATTTCTTTTTCACTAGATACTTCCTAGACAGCCCTGTGCTTTTATGCAATGAGCTAAATTGAACTCTTGCCCATGAATTGAAATTTAAATCTCTGCTTGAGTTATATTTTTCCACACGAAGCCTGATACAAATCTTTAAAATAAAACAACACATGGTTGAAATGGTAAAAACAATTTGGAAGCAATTTTCATTCTTATAAAAAACAGAGTAATTAAATTATGAGGTATCCAATCAATATTATGCAAGGATTAAAAAGAATGAATAGCAGTACAGAAAGTTGAAAGTTGTTTATAATCTTTTTAAAGCAAAAGAGTAAATACATGTATTGCAATGTTGTAAAAGAAAATATTTCTACATATACATACAGTATATACTTTTTTCACAGAAATTTAAAAGGTCTAGAAATATAACACTGAAGTATTATTAGTTGTAACCACTAAGGAGTAGAAGTTAGAGTCAGAATATCAGTTTTAATTATTTTTGTATTATTGCAATGTCTTCCAATAAGCATTGTAACTTTTGTAACTAAAAACTGATTTTCTTAAAATTGGAAATGTAGACAACATCTGGGTAACTTGAGCAAAGTAAATTCAAAACTGTCATTAGATGGGTGTGCTGTTTTTCACTTTCATTTGGATGAAAAATGTAAAGTTAAATAAACCCACTCCCTTTGGAGTTTATCTTCAATAGTACTTCCAAATTTTTTATATTTACAGAGACTATAAAGTGGAAGAACATTTTAGACCGGCTTATTCAATAAGATATTTTGGCAACATCTCTCTTTAGAATCAGGGTAAAAATATTTCAGAATACACCAGCAGAATATATGGCTAAAGTATAGCATCAATCATTAGTTGATTAAAAAGGACAACGTCCATCAGGTTGAATAGGAATAATTACCTTTAAAGGAATCAACTCCAATTCTCTCACATTTGTCAAAATGGAATAATAAGATAAAATAAAAATTCAACAGAGCTGACACCACTTCTCTGACACCTGATTAGAGAGAGTCTTGTGAATTAATTTCTTGCCTATGGTCGTGTTTTTGAACTTGGTATTTTTCTTGGGTAAATTTGTAATATGGACTTCTGGAAGTTTCTAACCTACCATAACCATATCTTAGTGCATTGAAGAAAATCAGTGCTGATAGATACCTTAACTGTATACTTCTGCTTTATAGAAAAATTAGAGCACGATGAGCTCATGCACACAGCTACTGTTCCATAGTTAAATAGCATGCATTGGATATGCTGAAATGAACTACTCCTTGCCAGAAGCTGTGCTTTCATGATAATACAGAATGATTGAATTTTTTAAAAACTGAAGATAAGTCACAACCCTCAACTTCCTCCTTCCCTTATATTTTAGAATAGGCTTCAGATTGACATGTGCAGTGTTCTCTGAATAGGAAATAAATTCCCATCAGGATTCAGTTCTGGCTGAATTCAATACATTTGGCATGTCTTTTTAAAAATTTAAATATTTTAGCAGTCAGAGTTGTATTTATACCCATAGAGCAATTTAGAATAACATAGGGTTATTCTGGAAAAAAAAATATTGATCCGTAGTCAATTGGTTGTATTCAATTAATGCCTTTTCACTAGACAATAAGAGTCATTAAGCGAAGAAGTGTCTCTTATCCTTCTTCCTTTTTAAAAAAATTTTTATTCAGCTTTACCTTAATGAAAGACAAGCACAGCATCCATTAACAGAGTAGTAGGAGGTTTTCATTTGTTTGTTTGTTTGTTTGTATGTATGTTTTTGAGACGGAATCTCCCTCTGTCACCCAGCCTGGAGGGCAGCAGCATGTTCTTGGCTCACTGTAAACTCCACCTCCTGGGTTCAAGTCATGCTCCCACCTCAGCCTCCCAAGAAGCTGGGATTACAAGCATGCACCACCACACCTGGTTAATCTTTGTATTTTTAGTAGAGATGGGGTTTCACCATGTTAGCCAGGCTGATCTTAAACTCCTGATCCAAGTGATCTGCCCGTGCTGGCCTCCCAAAGTGTTGGGATTATAGGCGTGAACCACCGCCTGGCCCTTAAGCATTTGTGTGTGACTCTGTGTGTGTGTTTTGCAGCTGTATTAAATAGAATCCAGGGTTTACCAGCTACAGGCCACAAGTATAAATAGCATCACACTTAAGCTCATGAGCTAAGAGGTAGCAACCCAGAATCATTCATAGGACCATTTATTATCAGAAGAATTTTGAAACATGAAAACAAATGTGTCTAGAGATTTAAAAACCTATCTATATTCTACCTCCTTTGAACACCATACTGGCAAGTTGCATCTCTCTACTGCTTCTACTTTGAGACATTCATGGACTCGTTTTGATTATTCTGATTTTTTTTTTTTTTTAGACGGAGCTTTGTTCTTGTTGCCCAGGCTGGAGTGCAATGACGCCATCTTGGCTCACCAAAACCTCCACCTCTTGGGTTCAAGCAATTCTCCTGCCTCAGCCTCCTGAGTAGTTGGGATTACAGGCATGTGCCACCACGCCTGGCTAATTTTGTATTTTTAGTAGAGACAGGGTTTCTCCACATTGGTCAGGGTGGTCTCGAACTCCCAACCTCAGGTGATCTGCCCACCTTAGCCTCCCAAAGTGCTGGGATTACAGGTGTGAGCCACCATGCCCAGCATGATTATTCTGATTCTTAACCTGAAAATTGATGTTTGAACCTCTCAGACATGATGCATGGTCATCAAATCATCTCTCTCCAATAACAGGAACTTGCTACAATGCATTTTGATGGTGTATTGGAGAAGAAACAAACCTAAAATAGTTAAAAGGCAGAGTTCATATTGAAAAATTTTCAAAATACAAGAGCAGACATTCTAGATGAGTAAGTTTAAGTATATTGTAATGTGGCATTTTCTGACTATAATTATAATCACAATAACCACAACAACTGCTGCTGCTACTTAGTAAGCTTCTATTTGTATCTGACAACATGCCAAGGGCTTTACAGACGTCGTCTCATTGAAATCTCATAGCTCTGTGAGGTGGGTACCTTCATTATCACCATTTTAGAGCTATGTAAACCATGGCTTAGAGGGATTAAGTGATTTATCCAAGGCCACACAGATAAAGATAGTTTAAATTCATGAGTTTATAACTATACCAAAAGGAGCAAGTAACCATAAAAATCGAATTGGTCACTGTTAGAAAATACTAGGGAACAAATTCATTAGTTTAAAAACTGGTAGATTAAGGAATTAATCCTGTATCTTGCTCATTTTTTAAGAACACTACTGGCAGGTAACCAAAGAGTTGAAGAGAACACATTCTCTGTGTAAGTCTTCAGCTCAGCCTGAGCAACATAGTGAGACCCCCATCTCCAGCAAAAAAATAAATAAATAAAATAAAATAAAATAAATTAGCTCAGTTGGGTGGCATGCACCTGTAGTTCCAACTACTTGGGAGGTTCAGGTGGGAGGATGATGTGAGCCTGAGGGTTTAAGGCTGTAGTGAGCTGTGATTGCACCACCACACTCTGGCCTAGGCAGCAGAGTGAGTCCCCATCTCAAATAAATAAATACATAAACAAAAGAATAAATAAATAAAAAAATAAATAAAAGTATTCCGCTAATAATGAAGAAGAAATAATAGAATATCACAGTTTTGCAACTTGTTTGCCCAAATTTGCATGGCAAGGTCCCAACTCCTAGTGTGTCTGCATTTTGAGATGGGGCCACTAAGGGAGTAATTAAAGATAAATGAAGTCATAAGGGTGAGGCCTGATTTGATAGGATGAGTGCCCTTGTAAGAAGAGACACTGGAGAGCTGACACTCTGTCTCTCTCTCTCTCCAAATGCATGCATTGAGGAAAAGCCACGTGAGCGTACAGTGAGAAGGCAGCTACCCACAGGCTGAGAGAAGAGGCCTTAGCACCTTTAGCTTGACAGCACCTTCAGCTTGGATGCCTAGTGTTCAGAACTGCAAGAAATAAATTTCTGTTATTTAAGCCACCCAGTCTGTAGTATTTCGTTATAGCAGCCTGAGCTGACTGACACACAACCCTTCATGAATTAATAAATCTAAGCACTGATGTCTAATGTCACAAAAAGAGAGGCAACCGGATGTTATATACCGCCAAAGGAAGACGACCGCACCAATTATGAAGTATTCTTAGAAAAAAGGAAAAAAAAATCAAATCCCAAATTTGTGTAAGCCTCTACGTCCAACTGTAAATTTATAGAGAATAGAGGAGAGAAGAAGATGAGAAATGACACCACAAGAATGAAATCAGCAAAACTCAGGCCCTGAGAAGTTCTCTGGGGAGAACACCTTGTTTATTTAACCACAACAGCAAACTACAGGAAAAGAAAGAAAAAGAGAAAGGAAGTGAGAGAGAGAGAGAGGAACATCTAGATTGAAAGGAGTTGGAGGCTATCGTCCCGAGCAAACTAACACAGGAACAGAAAACCAAATACTGCATGTTCTTACTTATAAGTAGGAGCTAAATGATGAGAATACATGGTCACATAGAGGAGAACACCACACTGGGGCCTCTCAGAGGGTGGAGAGTAGGAGGAGAGAGAGGATCAGGAAGAGTAACTAATGGGTACTAAGGTTAACACCTGGGTAATGAAATAATCTTTACAACAAACCCCTGTGACACAAATTTACCTATGTAACAAACCTGCACACATAACCCTGAGTTTAAAATAAAGAGTTAAAAGCCAAAAAGGTCTTGAGGGACGTATCAACCAATTACAATGTGTGAATTTAAAAAAAAATTTAGATTCAATAAAACTATAAAATATCATGAGATTAAGTGAAACATTTGGAAATGTGTAGATATTTGATGACATTGAATTATTGCCAATTTTTATATGTGATATATTGTGGTATTTTTGTTTTAAATACCTTTGAGAGATACATAGCAATTTGTTTATGGGAGGAAAGATATATGCCGGGGAGAATGTAAGGATGAAAGTATAAAAGGAACAACATTGGCTATGAGGTAATTCTTTTTGGCTAGACAACAAAGAGGCAGAGGCTCATAATATTATTTTGTGTTTCTTTATATATGTTTGAAATTTTTCATTAAAACTTTTTAAAAATTAAGATCAGATTATTAAGCAATCTGTATGTGAATATATATGTATAGACAAAATCCAATATAGTTTTTCGTTCAATATATATAGTTTTCATGCTTTTTAAAGAATATTCAAAAATAATATTAATCAAAATTCCCTAGAGGAACATTCTTTAAAGTAAGGACACTTCACTTGCTTCTATTATTATACTACTGTAGGACGTAGAAGAAAATATATTCTCTTTTCTTTAACAAAAGTTTCCTTGTTAATAATCTTTTATTGATTGTGCTAAGGACCCATTTAGTTCTGCCTTATTATGGGAGAGTAGCTTTTCTCATTATATTTTAATGAAATGAAGGATCACCATCGCCTAAAGGGCTTTACATTCCATGTAAAAGACATTATTTTTTAGGCAATAAGATAAAGATCCTCCCCATCTTTCAATAATGTCTTTCTATTGATTAAATCTAAGAGGCAATAAAATGTATCAAATTACTTAATGTTTAATATATTGGTTTTAGTTTCTGAGTACCAGTGATAAGTGGAGTTCACATGGAACATACTAATGAGCATAGACGTAAGTATTATCCCATCATCTCCAGCACTGCGGAAGAGACTGCAGGGATGGAGCCATCTAGGGATTCTGTAACTAAAAGACAGAGTGACCTTTTTTAAAAAAATTAACTTTGGATTCCCAAATTAAATGCATACTGCTTTTTAACACATCTAGCAAGGTTAAAACACTATCAGAGACATCCTATTTGTTGATGGGAACCGAAGACAATGATGCAAAAATTAGTGATGCAATTCTAAAAGATATGATTTACGTGAGCTGGAGAAAACTGAAAGATGTGGGAAAAGAAATGTAAGTGGGAAGTGCCTTGCAAGTAGTATTTGCCCAATAAGTATGTGTCTGATGAACATGAGAGATATTTCTTTCTCTAAGAGATAAGAAGGAGGTATTGGATGGGGCTCCGGGGAGTTACGCTGAGTTAGAAAAAAAGGGAAATTGAGGGTCTTATACAAAAGGGTCTTATTCTTAGTAAAGGAAGATGTGAAGATTAGGTATTTGAGGAACTAGAAAAAAAAAGTGGAATACCTTCTGAGGAGATGAAAATGAATTAAGTAAAAATGAAACAATTAAGAATTACATAGAATGCAGGATGCCATTACATAATTTTCCTTGCCTGGTTGAAAGCCCTTTGAGGCAGGGACCATCCTTTGGACATCTCTGCAACCCCCATACTGTGGGAGTGTCTGTAAATTAATTTCTTCAATGAAGGCCGGTAAGCTCAGAGCAAAACTCCAGTCAAATAGGCAGTAGAGGTAAGTTAAAAAGTAGGCAAAAAAATTAGAGAAAAAGTGTTTGCAGAAGGTAAATAAAAATCAACATGACAGAACTAGCATCAGAGCAAACACAAACCATAACTCATAGCAAGCATTTAATATTAATTTGTTGAATTGGAAATGCATCCCTTCTCTCACTCTAAACAGGGTGAAACTCACAAGTGTATATCAAAGTGCCTTAGTGGTACTTTGGTCTACCAGAAGTGGTTAAGTAAGAGACAAAAGTAGAACTAAGTGTTAGGAAAAAAGGCATCTACATAAAATGTGAAGACATATAAGGGAAGGGAGGCAGAATAAACATTACAAAAAATAGATAAATAAAAGTTACAAAAACTGAATGACAAGACTCCAAGGCATGAGATTATCTTGAAAGTTGGAATAAGATGAACTTGTTTGGGAGAAAATTTGATAGTCGTCATCTAGGAAAGTCCTGATGAGAGGAGATGAGGAGTATCTGTTGGCTGGTGTTTAAGCTTAATTTCCCCTTTGGAAACCTCCTGAAAGCTATGGACTTACTCCATAGAAAATTTTTCATCTGCACATATACTGAAAAATTGTCCTGCAGATGTGGTGGATGAAGATACTTCTCAGGAATCTCTAACAGACCAACCCAGAGATTCAAGGACCTCAGCCTAAGAATGTCTGCTCTGACAGACAAGCACAACTTACAAGGTGCCACAGCTGGTGATGGACTATGGATGTCTCTTTTGAAAACCTGTCCCTCACATTCATTCACAGCTACTTTTGGAGCAGCTACTATTTCCAAGGCACTTTCCAGGTCTACTGTCCACTTAGGTTTCTGATTCCAAATCTTCCGCTTTTCTTGGATATTTACCATAAATCAGGCCCTTTAGAATCACGTCACCAGTTCCATTTTTGTTATTTCCATGTGCACCAGAGCTCTATCTGTTAAGAAAATCCAGGATCTGGATTTTTTGAGCCAGTCTACTTCTTAGAAGGGAGCTACCCTGAATGAAAATCACTTCACTGCAATGGTAAAATAAAATGTTCCACAGTAAAGTGACATAGCTGTACCTTTTTCCGTCGACTGTAAAAGAAAGTGGCAGAATCCTTCTGAGAAACCCACTGGCACACATAAGACCTCAATAACTATGGGCATAGAATTTATTTCTAATGGAATAACCCAGTCTCTGAGGACTGTGATGTGTAGTGGCCAAAACATCGTATCAATGGCAGCTGAAATATGCGTCTGCAGAGCAAAGGAGCCTGACAGGAACGGTGGAACCCAGCCTCCATTCACCACTCATTTCCCTGGTGGCCAGGGCCTGGATGTTCACACAAGCACCCTCCCCTTTCAAGAAACTGAAAGCAATGCTCAAGACACTGGTTGAGGGCATCAAAATGTTATGGTGTTTTGACTTCCCTAACAGAGATTTGCTGTAACTGCATATTATAATGGATGCACACTGAAGTATGCAAATAATAATTTTCCAGTCTAATGTTTTCATCTCTTCCCAGTCATAATAGATGAAAAGGATATCATCATTCCAAAGAGATAAATCTCAGTCCATTTTATATTAGGGTACAATTTAGAAAGGGCATCTTCCCAGGACCTCTGTTATCAATGACTCTAGGAAGCTAGTACTCGTGTCCTGGGAATAAAGTATAACTCAGCAACCTAAATTAGAGGTTAATGAATATAAATTCACACCACTGAATTCAAGGTTTTATTTGATCTATGACTCTTTTTGGGACAGTCTGTATCCAATTTGTTTTATCAGAGGTATGCAGACATTTTTCTTAAAATAAAAAATGAACACCTTTTCAGTGTTAATATTTATTGACTGCACACAAAACAGGAGGCCTTGTGTAGGTACTGGGTGTATGTGTACTTATTTATGTATATAGCAAGAAATGAATAGGCAAATAAAAATAAAATTGTGATAAAGGAAATTAAGGTACAAGCAGGTACAATAGTAGAGAATAACAGTGGGGTCTTCTCAGATAAAGTGAACAAGGAAAGCTTCTTTGAGGAAGTGACTCTCTTGCCCAAAAGACTGAGAAGGAGCTAGTCTTGAAAAGAGTTAGACATGGACGAACGCAGAGTCTCGGAGAGAAAATTCTGTGAAGGGCAAGAACTTGACATGCTTGGGGAAAGGAAAGGAAGCTACTGTGGCTGCAGTGGGCAAGAGGAAGCATAGCATTAGATGAGGCTTGAGGCAAGACCAGGCGGGTTTTCCTAAGGATTCTGGATATTTGTTATTTCTTTATAAGTCACTCTGTGGTAATTATTAATAATAAAATACCTATAATCAAAAGAATAACTAATGTTTGGGGAGAATTTACTACGTTACAGGTCCTGAAGAAAGTGCTTTACATCCATAACCTCAAATGATCTTCCCAACATACCTGCAAGATGGGTATTATCCCTGTTCTACAGTTGGGGAAACTGAGGTTCATAGCATGGTAACTTCTGTAACATCACACGCAGAATAAGTGATAAAGCAAGGAGTTAAGCCCAGGACCACCTCTCTTGAGTTCTTAGCCAAATCCAGAGACACTCTTCTTATCTTGAACTTCATCCATATATTGAAGTAAAGACAAGCAGAGCCTGGCATAGGGTGAGAACTTGGAGGGACCTGGATTTCTCTGGATGCCACTTAGTCTCACAACTGTATTTCCCAGATGCTGGAATGGGATACAAATCCCTAACCGAACCAGTGGTTTGTGGGGATAGAATTAGAAGAAATGTTTTGACACAAATTCAGAAAAATCCCAAGACAAAGATGTAAGATGTCAGACTTGCTCGAGTAAAAGGAGGAAACTGCTGCTTGACTTTGATTCGTTTATGTGT
Source organism: Macaca nemestrina (assembly GCF_043159975.1). Classification (NCBI taxonomy): domain Eukaryota; kingdom Metazoa; phylum Chordata; class Mammalia; order Primates; family Cercopithecidae; genus Macaca; species Macaca nemestrina. The sequence goes on along the minus strand of NC_092126.1, from coordinate 127,009,097 downwards.
TTATGTTTCCTGGAAAGAACTGGTAGACAAATGCCAGAGGGAGTAGGAGGAGCTGGATAAAGTAGAACGTGCTTCATAGGAAGTGGATCTCCTTAATGATGATGATTATTATAATGTTCTCATTTCTTAATGCTGCAACTTTAGAAATGAAACATTAGAAATGAAACAACAAACCCATTTACCAAGAATTACGAGAATTTCTGCCTAGGTATGGCATTAGGACATAAGGTTTTAAAAATATCTAAAGGCTATATTCCTTTTAGGGTATTTCCTAGAAACCATGGGAATAGTCTTATTTGAGATGTGCCCAATCTCAGCCCATGTTACCTCCCTCTGTTCCATCACCAAAGTAAAAAGACAAACCTGAGAGGCATCCTGCATTCCTCTTTCCATCATCTCATTCAGTAAGTTACCTAGCTTTGTTAGTTCCGCATTCATAATATTGATTTTATCTGTGTAATCTCTGTATTTGCCTGCTAATGCCTTAGTTCTGGCCACTATCATCACTTGCCCAGAGTGGTGGTCTTGTCAGCTGTACCTGCCTCCAGCCTTGTCCCCAAACATCTACATCCATGCTGCCACAAAGGTTGTCTTTCCAGGATGCAAGTCTGACTGTGTCGCCTCCTTTTCCCCACTTGTCACCAGTCATTGGTCCTCCATTGCCTGCCAGATAGATTCTAAGTTCCTTAGCATGGCGGTCAAGGCTTTCGGTCTTCAAGTCCTTGCTTCCCTCTCTAGCCTCATCTCTCATTGTCTTCGCAAATAGCAAATTAATTACAACATTGCCTTCCGAACCAATCTTGGCTTTTTCTTTTTTTTTGGTCTACCAACCCTCACCTATGCTGTTGCCTTTGCCTGGAGTACGTTCTCCATCTTTGGGTTTTAAGACTCAGTTCAAGTGCTAAAAACCAAAGAGGCCTTCTGGCTTCAAGGAGGTTATAGTTTGATGGAGGAGACAGACATTGATTAAGTAACCAGCAAAATAATTTGAGTTGCCCAAAGGATGTATAGAAATGAATGAAGGGCAGTCAGGGTGAGAAGAGTGCTCTGGCAGAAAGAATGGTATATGTAAAGACTCTGTGGGCGATGGATCATGGTGTACTTGAGGAACTGGGCTGAATAAAGCAGTGATGTAAGGGGCATTACAGGAAGATATAATCTGGAGAGGCAATCAATGGCTAGATGCTGCAGGGTTTTATGGATCTGCTAAGGATATGACCTTTAATCTAACAGCAATGCAATTACTCAAATATGTTAAGCAGGATAAGCAGACTTGAATTCAGAAATGACCTCTCTGGTTGCTATGTGGAGAATAGCTTGGAGGAAGATGTGAGTGGGCAGAAGAGTAGAAAATAGTGAGAACTTTTATGGGATGTTGCAGTCATCTGAGACAGAGAGAGAAGTGAAAGTGGAGATGAAGAGAAGTAGACAGATTGAGGGAAATTGTGGAGGGAAAATGAATAGGATTTAGTGCTGAACTGGATGATAGTGGGTGAGGGAGGTGTCAAAGATGACTTTGCTGAATGAGGGATGGCAGCATTTTCCTCTGTTTAGGAACCCATATCCCTTTCCTGGACCCCTAAATATTGAACTTGATAAATCACATAACTTTTCTGCTTCTTAAAATGATAGGAAAAATTATCTTCACAAAGGGGATGATTAAACGAAATTAGAGATTTGATTCAATGAAATATGTTTTTGTTGAATATCTATTTTGCCCATACCCTGTGTAATGAGACCTGGATAATCTAAAATGAAGATGTGATGTGTTTATTCTCAAGGAGGCCAAACTTTGCTGCAGGAGCCAACACCAGTGCCCATAAATTTTGGGATAATTTAGGATGAAACATAATCACATGGCAAAATATGTAGTGCTGGTTATATACTTAACAGAATAGGAAGGAGAGAAATCGCTGTGACTATTGCCTTTGGCTCTGTGCAGAAGGAAACTTGGTCTGAGTTATGGAGGTGGTCAGAGTTTAAAAGTCAAAAAGTATGGAGAAAAACATAGTGTGAATAAAGGCACAGAAGCAATTATAGAGTGTTTGAGGCCAGTGAAATGTCTCATTTCACTGAGGTGTGAAAATCCAAATTGGTGAATAGTGGGAGTAAATCTGGACAGGTAACATGGGCCAAATCAGGAAGTGTATCTGGCAGAGAAGGCTGAACTTGTCATAGTGAATCAGTGGAAAGTTTTGGAGCAGGAAAGAGAAGAGACAGGTGAGATTAATTGGGAGGCGGTGTGCTGGAAGTCTTGAATGAAAGAACAATGAGAGACAAAGAGTTCAAGGAGAAACTTAAGTGATGGGAGAGGAGAGATAGATACCTCAGAAGGATTCTCATAGCATTTGGTGGTTTCGGTTATAAAGAAAGTGGGGAGAGGAGAGTGTAACATGAATACAGGGCTTTCAATTAAGAGCCTGGGAAAATGACACTTTTTACTGACAGAAATAGGTTACAAGGAGAGAGAGACAATAGTTAGGCCTGTTTTGAAGAGGTCGAAACTCAGGTAATATTGAGATAATCAGGTGAGTGTGCTCTGGCAGTAAGGTAAGAAGATTGAACTCTGAGATGATTGAGTGCTAGATAGATTTTAAATATAATTGTAATACTTTGGAGCAACTGCTGCCAAGAAGTGGAATCTATTTCCTCAACTCTTGAATCTGGGATGGGCTTCTGCCTTGCTTTGACCAACAGAATGTGATGAAAGTGGCATTCTCTGAGTTCCAAGCCTAAGCCATAAGAGATCTTGCAGTATGCTTGCTTGCTTAGAACCTGGTGATTGCCATGAGAACACGTCCAGGCTAGTTCACTTGATGAAAGGTAAGGGGCCCAATTATCCTCATTTTTCTAATCATCACATAGTTAATCCTTAGAAAGAACAACCACCTTATTAATCAGAGAATGACCATAGATACATGAGTGGGCCCAGTCAAGATCAGCAGGCATGCTACCCAGCTAAACTCAGGCCAAATTGCTGATCCACAGAATCATGAGTTAGATAAATAATGTAGTTTTAAGCCATTAAATTTTGGGTTGTTTTGTTATGCAGCAAAAACTAACTGATACGTAAACTCCAAGAGAGGGTGTCAAGATAGTGAAGCAGAGAATAGTGCCATCAAAGTAAACTACATAAATTCAAGGAGGAATTAATTTTGCTAGCAGATTTCTGAGACTTTATTAAATGCAACAATTTAATTACCTTATCATATATCAAAAGCAAAGTTTAGTGCCCCAGATACCCAGATTTTCATAATAGGTGAATGAATAACTAGGATTAGGAAGACAAGGTAAGAATAAAATTAATTAAGAATCTGGGAAAGAGATTAATTCAAAAGAAGAGGGTTAGAAAATTCTATCGTTTCAAGTAAACAAAGACAAAAAGAGTAAATCAATATCAAATTTATCATGTCTGAGTTATCAGTAATATCCAAAGCATCACCCAAGATTAAGGTAATCATGTAGTCTTACACTTTTAAGGCATGAGCTCAGACAAAGCAGTCAGGTCTTCTTCCTTCCTGGACCAAAGTTTGCTAAAGATTCCATGTGTCTATAATATGGTCTGAGCTCTGTGCGTCTGTATAATTTTTCAGGTGACCTTCTCCCTCTTTTGTAGGTAATACAAATTAGAATTTTTCTCCACTGAGACTTCTGATCTTTCTCTAAGTACACAAATTTAATTTTCTTAAACTGCAGTTCTTTTCACTTTTTCCTGTTTTCTAAATAATAAAATCAGTTTGTTAGGTGTTGCAGCACTTGAAGATCTCTTCAATCTTATTTTGACCTAATTTATTTCAGCAGATGCAAGGCAAATCCTGAAGAGCTCATTAAAATGAACTTTCTGTACTTCTCAGTGCTAATGCTTATTGGTGAGACATAAATGTCCTAGAAAGTTCTAGGGGAAAAACAGTGACATCTTAAGACTGTAAGGAATAAAAAATAAAAAAATAAAAAAGATCATTATAAGTGGAAATCTAAATTCAATAGAATGGAATGACTAGAATAAAAAATATCGGTTGACTGGAATTGAAAACTATCCTTGTGAGAGGGGGAGTCAGAGTTTACTCAAAGAGAAAGTACTGAGGAGTTCATCAGGAAGTTAATTCTTATCTTGGGAGAAGGAAAACAAGAGGGTTTTAAGTATGTATCACAGCGCCAGATAACTTCCCAAGAGGTACTTCAAGGCAAGCTACAAAAGGCATTCTTAGCTTGGAAGATGATAGCCCCATTTGGGGAGAAACAGGCAAAGCTTATGACTATAAACAACTCCTTCTTACCACTCAGTTAGGCCCCCCGCAAGACAGCCCAGTTCAGAGGCCCCTCTGCAAAGAGGAGAGCTTCCCTGGACCCACCAACTCTGACAGAAAATAAAAGGCAGTTTTTGTTGGTGTATTCGTGTTTGGTCCTCATTTGAAGTGAACACTTCAGTCATCCCAGGATGGATTTGAGGATGAGGATTTAAAGGCATGGGGGTGGGGAGAAAACAAAAAATGACAAGAAACTAGCCAGGATGAAGAGTGGGTTCACCAGGAGGATGGAACAAGTGGCAAGACCTCAGGGAAAGAGGTGTGATCACGCATCAGATCTGCTCCTTTCCAAACAGTTTGTGCAGTGGTTAAGAGTAGGGATGGTGGGTTCAAGCTCACCTAGGAGTAAAGTTTACACCATCACTTCCTAGTTCCGCATTCTTAAATTTCTAAACCCATCAAGCCGTCTGTTTTCTTCTTTGTAAAATGAGGGGGTGATCCCTGTCTCAGGGGGCTGTTGTGAGAATTCAATGATTAAATGTATTTAAGGTAGTCTACCTTGTGCCTGAAGGGCTCAAAAAAATGGAAACTGTAATTCTTACCCCTCCCATCCCATTCCCATATCCTTCTGACCAATTTCATCAAATTATTTACTCTTCACCCAGCATGTTGGCCTGGAGAGGCTTAAAGGTACTGATGCAACAGAATGCTCCTTGCTTGGAGTGTGAATTCTAAATGATTGTCAGTTACTCAACAAATGTTTACTTAAGGGCCTACACCATGCCAAATACCGTATATTAGACATTAGGGAGGAATATGATTTGGCTGTGTCCCCACCCAAATCTCATCCTGAATTCCCACATGTTGTGAGAAGGACCCAGTGGGAGGTAACTGAATCATGTAGACAAGTCTTTCCCCTGCTGTTCTCATGATAGTGAATAAATCTCATGAGATCTGATGGTTTTAAAAAGAGGAATTCCCCTGCATAAGCTCTCTCTCTCTCTTTGCCTGCCGCCATCCATCTAAGATGTGACTTGCTCCCCCTTGCCTTCTGCCATGATTGTGAGGCCTCCCCAGCCAAGTGGAACTGTAAGTCCATTAAACCTCTTTCTTTTGCAAATTGCCCAGTCTCGTGGAAGGCCTTTATCAGCAGTGTGAAAATGGACTAATACAGGAAGAAAAGAAGGGCCTTAATACTAGAGGTCTGCTTTGGAATAAACTTAATGGGAACAGGATAAAGCAGTTGACATTTGACTTCGAGAATATTTGAAGATACATGCACACACACACACACACACACACACACACACACAAGCATGACTGTGTGCAGAAGCAAAATCAGAGAGGAGGAAAATTGGGGACACTTTTAAGGCTTAATACAATTACCTTACTGTATGAGTAAACATATAACTCAACTGGTGGCTTCAGTAGGACTTGGATGCACCAAGTTTCCATGACTATTCAGCATGTTGTGGATATTAGGAAGTTTTTCTTTTAACAGAGAAACTAAAGAACAGTGGTTAATCCAACAAGTGAATGAGTGGAATTTTTAAAGAGCTTCTATTGTGCTTGCAAATTATAAAATGTTATTATTTTCTAGCTCCAGATCCCTGGAATCTTGATATACTCTTATGTCTAGCTCCAAACCAACTGCACATGGCAGACAGTAGGGTTTCCCATGATAAACTTATATCAGTTTTAGCTTTCAGAACCTGGAAGAATGAGGCTGAAGAAAGATGCTTTCAGAATGTTACCATCTTAAAAGTTATGATTACAGGGAAATCTGTCCTTCAATTATCCTATTATTATTTATGAACTAATTTCTTTTTAACCGATAACCTTCAACTATACTTGTCAACTAAGTTGACACATTTCTGGATAAGCATCTGCCCTATCAGAACTTTGGGGCCACATACATTAGGAAATGATTTGTACTACCACTTTAGCTATTTGTATCACTATCAAGGATGGCTGAACATTCTAGGATGTTTCTTATTCTTTCCCAAATTTCATACTCCAAACATAGTTGGGGGAAAAATGTAGTAGCATGTGTGTGTGAAAGAAGCCAAAGGCATGACCAATTATGATAGTATAAAATGTCATTATTTCACTATAGAAATAATTGCAAGTAGAGTTTGAATAGTGTAATGTGAATTTTAACCTCAATCTAAGAAGACTGGAAAATTAATGAGGCCATTCTAGAGTCCAGGGATGGACAATGCGCTCTTGAAGCCCAGTGGTATTCTGATTGTCCTATAAGAGTTATAATAATTATAAATGATATTTTTGTCTCCTTTAACATATTGGCTCAAATATTTTACTTATTAGATCATAGCATTGTTTGTGGACCAGAGAGAATAAGGAGAGAGGTAACATTTTCAAGGTACCTATTGAACACTTAGCTGCTAGAATTCACTAAACTATAATGTCAAATTAGGGCCAGTAAGAAAAAAATTGTTCCTAAATTAAAATCCGAAAGTATAAAAAAGGATCTTATTTGGAGTGAATGCTTAAACTTTCCATTCTATAACTTAAGTAAAGTTGAGTTTGGAAAATTCCATTATATCCTAGTAGATTTTGCATATATCAATCTAACATTTTCTTGAAGCTGATGCTCCATGGTTCATAAATTCCATTTGCCTTTGTATCATTTATTTTGTTTTTATCCTCAACACCTTTGTATTTAGGCAATGGTAATAGTTTAAACCTACAATAACCTCAACCATTCCCTGCCATGCAGAATAATCACATCGTTACATCATCACATCACATCACATCACATCACATCACATCACATCACATCACATCACATCACATCACATCACATCACATCACACAGAGCTCTCTACCACCTTAGAGGCCTCACCTTTGTTTTATGGGAGGCTTTCAAGGGATTGACAAATAAGTAGAGATCCTGTGGTAGAGTCCAAGTTGAAATAGGAGAATGAGGACCTGTGTCTGTGTCTCCCACATCCCTATTAACTAGTGGTAAAATGCTGATCAATTGGAAATGGCCTTCCTTAGCCATAGTTTCTCTCCCTTAATGGAAAACTCAATATGCAATTCACCTGTTTGTTTCACGGGGCCATTGTCAGTATTACATAAAATAATGAATGATTTTGTTAAGTATTAAAGGTCACAAACCTGCAATAGTTACACATTCTGTGGGAAGCAGAAGAAGTGGTATTTCTTCACTTTTCTGAAGTGAAGTGGTCAACAGGCTTTGAATCAATTTAAAATTTTCAAATACTCATTTAAAAGAAAACCTAGAAAGAAAATTTGAAAACTCACAAAGATGAAAATAGTTATTTCCAAAACTTTTCTGTTTCTTCTGATAAATGTACTGTTTAATTCAATGTATTAAAATATGTATTTGAAAGAACAGTCCATCCCCTTTACCTGATTTGTATTTTTCCATAGCTCTTATTCTATTTTCTGTCCCTCATTTCACCCCTCCATATAGCATATAACACTACTGCATTCCCAGTGTTTGGGCAAGCTCGTGGCACTTAGTAGACTATTAATGAACATTTATTGAATGAATACATTAATGAATGAAGTAACAAGAACTATATGCTAAGTTAAATTAAACATTACTTCAAAAGTTATTCTACGTAGGTTTCTATTTACAGCAATAATGATTATATCATAATACAGATAATTTAAAAATAAGTTTTTGTGAAATCTCATTATGTTTAATAACCAATAATAATAGTTATGATTTATTTATAGCAGTACTGTGTGCCACATACTTATTTACATTATAAAGAACCTCAAAAGAGCTCCTCTCTTTCCTGAATGGTGAGAATTTGCTCCTCTTTTCACAGACGAGAAAACTGAGGTTCAAAAATGTAAGTCACTCAAAAGTCACACAGGGAGTGGGTAATGGGAGCAAGGATTTGAACTCCAAGTTTGGGTGGATCCAAAGTACCCATTCCACATTGTCAGTTCTTCCCAAAAGGAGATTAATCAAATGTGAAGTTTAAATGTCATTTAACCTTTGTCTGATAATGACTTTATTGCATCCTTATCCAGATAAACACCTTGGGAGAGATATTCAATTCTCATCTAACAACCATTTTCTCTTGGTGTTTGAAGACATTATGACACCCTATTTTTGGCATTTATTGCCATTCTGACTAGTCTACTTTTAATCTGAATGTCATTTTAATAAACTCCCCAGGTGATTTTCATGTAGGTGGTCCTTGAACTACATAGTGAGAAACTGATTCCAGAGGTAAAAAAGAGTCTCTGAGTTTCTGTGGAATCTTCCTCCCCAGGCTCTTCTGCTGGGAGGTTCCTGACTCTTCTGTGAAGAGAGCTGAGGTCATTTCCATTGAAAAGGCAAAGAAAATCTGGGCAGGTCAAACAACTGGTCGGTTAGCATCACAACCAGGGCTGGAAGCCCTTTCTTTTAACTTGTGCTAGATCTGAGCTCGTCAAACATAAGTGTGCATGCAAATCATCTGGAGATCATAAAAATGTAGATTCCAATACTCAGTAGGTTGAGGTGGAACCTGAGACTCTGCATTTTTAACAAGCTCCCAGGTGATGCCCACGCTGCTGCTCTTCAGCTCACCCTTTGAACAGGAAGCTGTTACATGGAAATAAGCTTAAAGGTTAAGGATTCAACACTCCCAGTAAAAACAAAGTTCCATTTTATTTCTTTTTTTTTTTTTTTTTTTTTTTTTTTGAGACGGAGTCTTGCTCTGTGCCCCAGGCTGGAGTGCAGTGGCACGATCTCGGCTCACTGCAAGCTCCGCCCCCACGGGTTCACGCCATTCTCCTGCCTCAGCCTCCCGAGTAGCTGGGACTACAGGCGCCCGCTACCTCGCCCGGCTAATTTTCTTGTATTTTTAGTAGAGACGGGGTTTCACTGTGTTAGCCAGGATGGTCTCGATCTCCTGACCTCGTGATCCGCCCGTCTCGGCCTCCCAAAGTGCTGGGATTACAGGCTTGAGCCACCGCGCCCGGCCCCATTTTATTTCAAGAACGATTATTGTGGCTCTAATTCAGATACACACAAAAATGATCCACTTTTTTCCCTCCACTTTACCAGTATTTACCAGGACAGAAACTGTATGAGGAATATTTAATATCAACTTTTCACAGGTTAACATGGTGGGTAAGAGCCTAGACTTGGGGTCAAACACACCTAGGCTATACTCTCAGAGTCACCACATACACAATGTGTGGCTTTGGACTAGTGGCTCAGGCTCTCCATATCTCATTTTCCCCATTCTTAAAATAATGATAGTGATCTTTCATGGTGCTGTTGTGAAGGTTCAAGTCCTATGTATGAGATATAGAGCACGGTGCCTGGTAAATAAAGTGTTACATAAATGGCAGCTATGCAAACTTTTAGCATCTTGTCCTGGTGTATCATCCTCATTCCAACATTCCTGAATTTGCTAATGGAGTCTATGCCCTTCAGGTTTTATAGGCACTAATCCTCTCCTCTTTTAACTCCCTCAAAGCATCGTTACAAGGCTTAAATGAATTAATATGCATAAAACACTTGGATCCGTGCCTGTCACAGAATTAGTACCCAAGATGACTTAGCTTTTATTTTTAGCACTTACTATAATGATAACTAAATCACTTTTGAGGGATTTTAAATTGCCTCTCCCCCCGACTGGATTGCAAATCTTACATGAGACCATGTTTGTTTTAGTTACCTCTGTACCCCAAATCTTAACATAATACCCAGTACCCAGTGGCTGCTCAGTATTACATAGAATGCACAACTGAATGAACATATGAACAAATGAATGAGTGAGCAAATAAGAAGACATTCTTGCCTTTTTGAAGAGATTCAGAGAAAAAATGTTTGAGAAACACTTTATTTGAGTGTGAAGGCAGTGGGAGAAAAAGAAAAAAATTATATCAGAGAACTGGTCTGGGGGAGGAAGGAAGGAGGGTGTCTTCCAAATGCCTCAGAAGATGAGGAGTTTATAAATACCACTCAGAGTGAAGAGGTGAGCTGAGGGAAGGAGTCTGGGAGAGGAATGCCAGCAGATAATGGTCTTTGAAAAAAATTTGAGCTAACCGAGTTTTCTAATCAAATGTGTTAGGAGATGCTTTGAGGTAAATAAAACATGAGAAATGAGAAACCCTTGAATATCCTATAGTGGGGGCTAATGAGAAACCCAGAGCAGGCAAAGAGAAGCTTTCTCTGAGCATCTGTACTTGGGGAGAAAATTATGATTTGTCAATTCCACTGAGGAGTTTCCAGGATCGTGTTGAGAGGGGAGAGGGTTAAAGTCACAGTGTTAGAAACTGATGGGCAAGGTCCAGGTCCTGTCAATCCCTGCCCCCTCTGCCCTGACTCCACAACAAATGGGTAATGGCAGGACTGATGGGTGTAAAGGGGTCCTAAGAAAGTGGAAAGGAAAATTCAGGGGCATTACTAAGATGAGCTAATCATAGGGAATGGCTTTATACATATTGCATGTGGTTTTATTATAGTTATCCTTCAGTGATGATTCTCTGTCCCTGCAATTTATAATATGGCATAAATCTCCCCTTGAGATGGAATGACCCAGCAAAGCGTTTCCAGACTACTTTAGACCCATCCCATAACTGCAGTGATTTTCCTGGTAGGCTGGGGAAATGGTTCCCCTAACCTGAAGCATTCATTGAGGGCATGAAATGAAAACTGATAGCAAAATGGACTTTGACTTACAGAGGAAGAAAATAACAATGCTATTGTCCAGGCCTGCAGTTTCAACAGTACTTTCCCATTTCATCTATGACAGCAGTCCTCTTCATCACTCTGGGAAGGTACTCGTTATTACTCATAATGGTACTCATTATTTCCATTTTACAGATGAAATTACCAAGGCCCCAAGATGGCAGATGAATTGTCTAAGGCCATGCATACCCCTGTGTCGCAGAGCCGGAATTTGGACCTATTTCCTCTCTTTGCAAGTTTGAGTGCTCTGAGGCAATGCAAGTAGAAGATAGTTTTCTTTTTGGGAATGCTGCCAGAGCAATATACTTGAAAGGCCTTTTATCTTTGCAAATGTGCCAAGGGTCTCGATAATTACAGATACCTTCTAACAGCTCATCAAAAGATCAAGGATATGGGCCCACATACAGTGTGAGCCCCGTCTCCTGGCAAACTCCTGCATCTTTTCAAGCTCAGGAGCGTGTGTGACAAACCCACTGCAAACCACCACCTGCCTTTTACGTGTTTTGCATGTCTACCGGTCTTCTAAGAGCCATCTAGGAGGACACGCTCTGTATCTTTTAGTGAGGCTGAAATTTGGCTAAAGTAACCCCCAAAGATGTTTGGGTATGTCCAGTTGAAAAACCAGAAACCTGCCTCAGGTACCTAGACATCTGCTTATAACCCAAAACACATACATTTCTGATTTGAGCCAGATCCATATGCTGGCCTTCCTCTGTTTAAAATGGTTCTTCAGCTCACTGGGCTGGAAGGAGATTGAGCTCTTCTGTTGTCTTCCTTTTGCATCAAATTCACCACAGGGCTTGGGCAATTCAACCCATCTTTTGGGGCTTCAGTATTCTGACTTAAATAAATTAAGTTTTAATGGTGTACAGTCACCAGCAAGAGGTCAGATAGTTTGAAGATATTATCTGCTTCCTGCTTGGATGCTGACTCACACACCTGATCCATCAGACCTCAAAACCCACACTCTCTCTACTGTGGTAGGCTGATCTCTAGGGCTTCTTGCAGCTTTTGCAATAATCACTCCACATTCCCTAAACTTCTGGGGAGACTCTAAGAATGTATGTGGGCAGTCCAAAACCACTCAGCTAATAAACACTGAGTAAGAAAGCCAAGCCTGTAGACCTCAAATTCCCTAACTACTGCTGGGCTGCCCTTATTGAGATGCTTCAAAGAGAAAAAGTGTATTTTAACCCTACTTACCTTTTTCCCCATTAAATAGAATAATTGTGTAGAAAAACACTGGTTTTGGCTGGGCGCAGTGGCTCATGCCTGTAATCCCAGCACTTTGGGAGGCCAAGCAGGGTGGATCACGAGGTCAGGCGATTGAGACCATCTGGCTAATAAGGTGAAACCCCGTCTCTACTAAAAATACAAAAAATTAGCTGGGCATGGTGGCGGGCTCCTGTAGTCCCAGCTACTCGGGAGGTTGAGGCAGGAGAATGACGTAAACCCAGGAGGCGGAGCTTGCAGTGAGCCGAGATCGCACCACTGCACTCCAGCCTGGGCGACAGAGGGAGACTCGGTCTCAAAAAAAAAAAGGTAAAACACTTGTTTTAAGCCAGGACATGTGAGTGCGAATCCAGGTTTTATCCTTTATTAGCTGCAAGACTTTGGGTTTGTAACCATGTAAATGTCCATTTACTCACCTGTTGAAGGTGATAATATTTTAATATTGTCTTACTAGTTGGCTGCTAGAATCAAATAAGATAATGTAAGCTACACGAATGTGGTAAAGTGTTATGCAGAGGTAAGGGATAGTAATAGTAAAAGGACTTAGAGATGCCTTACTTATCTTTGTTGGCAAATGTTACATATTCAGGGAAAGCAACTTAAAAACCCTAGGGTAAACCATGCAGCAGAATATCTGAAAGAAAGAAAAGTAGAAACGTGATGGGAGGATTTGGTCAAAGGTGATGGTAAATCCTGCGTTTCCTGTCGTGGTTCTCAGCCAGGGGCAATTTGGCAATGTCTGGTGGTAATTTTGGCTGTCACAACCTGAGGGTTTGGTGGGGGGATTGCTACTGACACATAGTGGGTAGAAGCCAGGGATGCTGCTTAACATCTTATAATACATAAAACAGCTCCTTAACAACAATGAAGTATCTGCACCAGAATGTTAATAGTACCAAGTCTGAGAAATCCTGGTCTATTAGAAGTTCCGTGAATCCAGGAACTAGTATATCTTGTTTATTTCTGTGCCGTAGCATCTAGCAGTGTACTTGGCTTAAAGAGGGCACCCAATATATAAATATATTTATTGAATAGATAGATGAGTGAGTGAATACCCACAGAAAACCAGATAATGCAAGTTAGATCTATTTCAGATTGCCAGGGAAAATCGTAGTTTCTTTAGTCACCTACTCTGTTTATTCTCTATCTTCTTTACTTTTCTTTCCTGTCAAATCTTTTTTCCCCTTCTTTCCTCTCCCAATACTGTCCAAGAATGAGAATGGCCCTATCAAATCTGAGAATGCCTAGAAGCAATAAAGAATGCTTATAAGACACACACACTGCAAAACCTTTTCTAGCTCCCTGCTTCCTACCACTCCATTTCAGCAGACAGTAATCACATCAGTAAATAAGTGGATTCACTCTTGTTCCCTCACTGAGTATGAACATATAGGACCAAAAGCACATATTTCCTGCAAATGCCTTACTAGAACACTTCAATTATGTGTTTAAGAAAACACATCCTGGGCCATGAAATAGAAATGAAGTTGAGGTGAGAAAATGGAAAAATGGAGGCATTTAGTTCTGGGAATGCAGAAATTATATCTATTTGTTCATCACTGTATCTCCCATGCCTAGCATGGTGCCTGGCACATGGTAGGCATCCTTAAATATTTATTAAATAAAAAAATAGACGGGGTGCAGTGGCTCACGCCTGTAATCCCAGCACTTTGGGAGGCCGAGGTGGGTGGATCACGAGGTCAGGAGATCAAAACCATCCTGGCTAACATGGTGAAACCCCGTCTCTACTAAAAAAAATACGAAAAATTAGCCAGGTGTGGTGGCGGGCGCCTGTAGTCCCAGCTACTTGGGAGGCTGAGGCAGGAGAATGGCGTGAACCCGGGACATGGAGCTTGCAGTGAGCCGAGATCGTGCCACTGCACTCCAGCCTAGGCGACAGAGCAAGACTCCATCTAAAAAATAAAATAAAATAAAATAAAAATAGATGACGTCCACATTCCAGACTTTTTCTAAAATCTTCCCCCAATTAAAAAAAAATGTTTTTCCTCTGCCATTCAATTTCTTATGAAGGTAGTTTGAATGTCATAGGTTCTGCAAAATCTTATCCATTTTCCTCCCTCATGGAGATCTAAAGCCAGATAAAGATGTGTGGGTTCAACATTGAGAATTGAGTGTCAATATGGTGACTTAAGAAGTCCTTGAAATAATAATTCATATTTGACACATACATTCTGAAAGCCATATTTTACCAGAAATAAAATGAGCCCAAAATCTTTGTTGTATCTTTGCCTGTAAGTCTACATTGAGACAATGTGTGGTAATTTGGGAGGATTTAAAGATTCTGTAAGGCCGGAACGATGGCTCAGGCTTGTAATCCCGGCACTTTCGGAAGCCGAGGTGGGAGGATCACCTGAGGTCATGAGTTCGAGACCAGCCTGGCCAACACAGTGAACTCCCGCCTCTACTAATAATACAAAAATTAGCTGAGCATGGTCACACATGCCTGTAGTCCTAGCTACTCAGAAGACTGAGGCAGGACAATCACTTGAACCCAGGAGGCGGAGGTTGCAGTAGGCTGAGATTGCACCACTGCACTCCGGCCTGGGGGACAGAATGAGGTTCCATCTCAAAAATAAATAAATAAATAAATAAATAAATAAATAAATAAATAAATGTTCTGTAAGCAAGGCTAAATAAGTATACCAGTAGCAAACTTTTATGCCCAACACATCATTTCCCCCAAAAGGCAATAATGACATGATCATCCACTTAGATTGGCCAACTCAAAGCTCCATGGTAAACTGATTACCTGTGTTGTGAATAAGCTTTCTAGAAACTATAATGAAACATGTTTGGAGTTGCTCCTGAACAATTTTCCATTAGTACTTTTGGATAGAATTTGTGTTTAAAAAAAAAAAAAAAAGATCACAGAAAATATATTAATTATGCAAATCCATTAGTCTACAGAGTGGAGAGACTGAGGTGTTTCCATTTTCAAACACTGAATCTTTAAACATTTAAAGACACATTGATGACCAAGAGCCTCTTCTAGAAGATTTAGTGCTTCATGTGCTGATTTCAGGCTCAAAATATTCACTGACTTATTTTCTTACACAAGAATGTAACAGGACCACAAACTCTATTTGTACACCAGTCTAGAATGTTTAACGAAAAATGCAAGATTAGTCCAAGACTAATTATGTGTTAACACCAGATGCTTTCTCCATACTTAACAGATAATTTTTAAGTGCTTAACGATCAACATGTTTAAGTACACACATCTGTAGCCAAAGAAAGGGCAGGATGAAACACAGGCAAGATGGAGTACAATCCTCAGTACTATTGATTTGGAATTTAGTCACCCCTCTGAAGAAAGCAGTATCTTCTATCTAGGGACTGAAATATGATATACTTTATAAACTTGTCTATAAGATTAGTTTTTAGGGATAGCCTATATTTGATGAACTCTGTGGTTGAGCACAACATATTTTTTTAAAGTAAAAGTTTTCATTTGATGGCTGTTAGTATATTTAGAACTCTCATAAATGCTGTTGGAAAAAGCAAATTGATTTGAATTTATTTTTCAGTATTGGCTCTAATACCACAGTTTCTGACTAAACCACTCAATTATGACTTTTTTTTAAGAACAAGAAAAAGACATAATCTAGAATTGAGGAGTTACCCAAGCTTGCCTCTGACAAAAATGACTACCATTGTGGAAATGTATTTTATTGTGTACTGCAGTCTGAACTCTTTAACTAACTGGGTGCTTACACCAAGAGTAGCTCAAAAGCTGTTGCTTATTAGACACAGCAGATCACACCAATAACTCAATATTGTGTTAACCACTTCAGAAATTGACTCAGTTCTTCCAATTTGTGGTGGGTGGTTTTTGTTTGTTTGTTTGTTTTTAAGATCCCTCTGAGTTTTGGTAAATTTAGCAAAGGTGTTGTGAGCTAGGTTCTGTCTTCTAGCAACATTTTCATCACTCATAATCCTTTCTCATAATGCAGCACTTTACAGGCTCACTTTATGACTGGAATGCCCTGCTTCTAGTCCAGAAGCTGCCACTTGAGGAGACATTTAAACTTATTGATTATATGTCAGTTGCATTTTCCCCCTATAAGATCCATCTGAATTTTATTGGCTCAAGTGGATTTAAAATGGGGAGCTCAGTGCTCAGGTGCAAAGGAATGCATTTGGGGACTCTGAATTTCGACTTTGTCACGCTTCTCAGCATGCTTATTGGCAGCTGTGTTCCTTTTTAAACTACCCAGGGGAGATAGACACTTCACAGTATTCAACCTGAAGTGCTACCTCAGCCCTTTCCAGCTAGCCAAAGAATAGAAATAATAATAATAATAATAAAATCATGGTGGGAGTAAAGGGAAGGTGAGAATTTTATAAAGCTCTCCAAAAATGATTCAGTTGTAATGCTTTTTATATTTTGCACCAATGACGAACCAGCTGCCTTGAGATATTGATATTTCTAAGCTATCGTCACATCTTTATTTTGACTTTATGTCCAAAAACTGAAGGTCAAAGGAATTGATTTACTTTGATCAATTAAAAGATCTACCTTGATTTAGCCACTTCTGCATAAATTTTACCCTAGGTGGGCTCATTTAGTCACACTCACATCTTTGTATCTGCTCAAATTGAGTGGAAATAAAACACATATTCTTCAGTTTCAAAGACATGCTTAGCTCGGAGTCATAACGGCATAGACTGAGAAGAAGGAGACTACCTTGTATCAAAACAGGGAAAAATAGGATGTTTAACTGTAGGTCCCTGGAAATCATTTCAGTCTAGGCATTCGTTGTAGATTGTACCAATGACAGATGGGAGGGAGGAAGAGCAGGACTCTGGAATGAGCCTGCCTGGTTCCGAGACTCATCCCCATCACTGTGTTTCTTCAAGTAAGTTACATACTTGTCCTACGTCTCCATTTTCTCATCTGTAAAATGGGGAGGTAATGTTATGGCCCTCATAGAGTGCTTGTCAAGATTACAGGAGATAAGCCATGTAAAATGCTTGGCACAGTGCCAGGCATATAGGATGTATTTACTAAATGGAAATGACTTTTGCATTCTTCATTATGCTAAAAAGAAGAGAGGAGCTCATTGTGAAATTTTAAAAATCTCTTTATTGTTTCCCCCAAATGACACAAGTCTTTAATTCTTGGAGGAGATTATGACAGATTTTCTAGTTATGGCATTATGGACCTTTCAGAAGTGATACTTGTAAAAACTGTGCACATTGGCTCTAACTCAAACTAAGGATCCTGACCTTTTAAAGATACAGATGCCTTGTTGTTCCTCCTGTCTGGGCCTAAGTATGCTTGGAGCCCTAACACTTCTGTAAACCAGGAGACTGGAGGAAAAGGCATAACTTTCACATGCAGAATGCATGCTGCCACCTCAAGTTTCATTAATTTATATTACTGAATAGCTTCAGAGGATGATAAGCTCTGTCTATAGCAAATGACTTTATATACAACCTGTTACAGCCATGAAAGGAGAATGATTATATAAAATATATTATATAAAATATTAAGGGACGTTGAGGGACTGGATGTGCTGGGGAGGGGAACAGGTGATGTTCCGTGCTGGTGAGTTTACTTAGCAGTAATTGGCAACAGCCCAGGGATAAAAGTTTTTTTTTTTTTTTCAACAAATTATCTGCTAAGATACACTTGGCTCCAGCTAAGGTTTATGTCATCTGAGGCTGATATTAGGCACATGCTTATTGGGACCTGTAATAAGGCAATATAATAACTTGGGTGGGTTTGGGGGATTAGTCTATTTTTGAGGCTGAGTTAGATTGATCAAAATTCAGTCTATTTGTCAAAATGAGTAGCTTCACTGGAGTGTGCACAGGGTGTGTGAGTCGTGGCACATCCAAAAGGGAGTAGATATGAAGGTTAGTGCACTCCCAGACAGGCATTCTGAGCTGTCATAAGACTACTTCACAATCTGAAAAATTGCTATTCTGAAAAAAACCTATGCCTACAAGCCTTAGGCCTGCATGATATTCCCAACTTTACTCTCAAAATCTCTGAAAAATGTACAGTCAGACCTCCTCTTGCTTCACATGCCACAGTGCCTTTAACTTTCATCATAAATCTATTCTCCAGCTCATTTCACCGAGAAAAATACTATGCAGATTTGTTGATTGTGTAACAAAAAGAGAAGATTAAAGCATCAGTTTGTTTCCATTAAAGCAATTATTTAATCATCTTATCATCCCTGTCAAGAATAATTATATTAAAAGACTTTTCCCCAGACTTCTGAATTAACAACGAAGAATTCAGACCATCTCTTACTCTCTGAACAAAAAGAACGCAGCTAACCAGGTAATGCATTTAAAAATCATTTCTAGCAATGGTGACCGGACAGTCATTTTGCAATAGTTAAATTTAATAACAGCAACTTTTCTCCTGATTAGCTTCACATATAGAAACACAGGAGCCCGGACTGGGCATCTGACAGATGGTGGCAGAAATACACAGTGCAAAGAAAGACGAAAGAGAAGCAACAGCCACTTGTGATTACAGCTTTTCATGGCATGCTAGGACTTCATTTAGTGATCTGAATACTTTTTCTAAATTCAATTCTTTTAGTGTGTGCATCCAATCGTAGGGGAAACTCATTCATTCTACATACAGCTATAAGACCTTATGAAGCTAGCACCTTTCAGCACAACATATAATATTTGGTAGCTGTGGATGGAGTTTAAGTAATTCTCACTCTGACACTGACGAAGAAACTTTAATTAAAATGGTAAGCAGGTTGCAGCACAATGAATGTATTTAGGATATTAAACACTCCAAAGATGGGGGTAGGGTAGAATGACATTACATTTTTATAAAGCAAATATAAGTTTGCTTAAATAGTTTCCTTACTATGTTCCAAGAAACCCAGCACATACTTAAACAGCTAAAGTAAGCATTTCACTATCAACACAGCCTCTTTGGTTTTTAAACATACAAATCATAAGAAAGCAAAGTCAAGAAAAAGAGATATTACCACTAAAGACTTAAAAACTGATATTTGGAAAGAAAAGTGTACAATCCAAATGTGCCTATGGAGACACACACATGCACACACATATCCCCACAGCCAGCTGTAAATCAAGATAGCTGCAAACTTACCGGAGCAAATATCACCATACACATTTACAAAAGAATTGATAATCCAACTTCCCTCTCCTGAAAGAAAATAGAGGTTGTCTCATACTAAAAATAAAGCTTCTCTGTCCACAGCACCAGCCACTTGTCCCTCTTTTTATGAAGCAAAGAAGGAGAAGAAGAAAATCAATGCAGAGGGAAAGTGAGATGTTATACCAATCAGATAGCAGCTTCAGCCTCATTTGCAGAGAGATGGCAAAACGGTCATATTATTAGATGGTGACAAACCACAGCTGAGTACGGGAACCTGATACTCCCCTCTGGTGAACGCCGCCTGCTTGGTGGGGAGGTGGCTGCCACCATGGTGAGCTCCCACACTTGGCTCTTGGCTCACAACTGGAAGTGCAGGACTGCTTTGCACAAGCAGGCTGCATCACCAACAGAGGCACCATCTCCTCTTTACTCTGCCAGCCCCCTCCTCCTGCAAGCACAGTGCTTAAAAACAAACTAGATTTTTTTTTTAAAGCCAGAATTTTGTGTTTTAAGGGTATGGGGAAAAATGATGGTTTTATAAAATCTTATGAATAGATTTGCATAGATTAAGTAAACGTTGATATGTTTGTTAAAAAAAATTGCCCTTGTTTTAATGTAAATGCAGAGATGTTATGCATAATCCCCATTTGGGAAATTCATACACTGCCCATAAATAATCATTAAGGTGATGTACTGGAAGACAGGCTTTTAAGACTCTGGCAACTGTAGAAGGGACAGATTACAACTTGGTTGCTCACTCATCACAGGAGTGTTACTTAAAGACGTCTCCTGCAAAATCTCAAAATTAAAAAGGTTTCAGATGCTTAAGTGCAATCTGGATCTGTTGTTTTCTTCAAATAAACCTCTGTAGGAAAGAGTTGAGCTCGACTACTTCGAAGGGCCCAAAACATAGCACCTTGAGGCAATGTGTGTTGGGGGCGTTTGTACCAAATTCTTGGAGAGGCTGCCACAGGTGACATGTTCTCACCCTGGCATCCTGAGGACAATTTTTCCCCAAGGTGGATACCACAGCACAGGGAAAGGACGTCTGTCTTTGGGTCCCCACTCAGTGCAGGAATGTTGTCAGTTTGGCTGAGATGTCTCTGCTTTATCTTTTGTACAGCTGGTGATGACTCAACTGAAATGCACAGAGGCTGGTCACATTTTTTATAGGGATTAATTTGTTGTTAATTTGGAGTCATTCGAAGTCTTTTATTGAGGTCCCTCTCTCTGTGTCTCGCTTTCCTTCCTATCTCTATCTCTTTGTATCACTCTCTCTCCTTCTCTCTCACGCATGCGCGTGTGCACACACATACACACACACACTATCACTACCATATCACAGCCACCACCATCATCTCTCTCTTACTCCCTTTCTTCCTTTTCTTATACACATAGTAACAACTTGGTGGATAGGGGGAGGTTGGGGGACCAAACAAAACCACCAAAAAACCATAATGAGGAGTCAGGCAACTTGGGTTCTAGTCCTGGTCTCCCACTTACTAGTCATGTGACCTGCGCATGAGCCTTAGTTTCCCCTCTGTAAAATGGCTACACTTATGCCTCATAGAGGCTTCTCTCCCCTTTGGTGGACACACCTTCTGGTAAATGCAACAGTTCCTTTCCCTTATAGCCTCTATTTCTAAACATCTGGCCTCTCAAAAGGGGTCCTTTCAGGCCTGTCTGCTGGCCAGTGGGAGGCCTAGCTTGCTAAGCATTTCCTCATAGAGGCATAAGTGTAGCCTCATAGAGCTGCACTCATAAAGCTATGAGTGGGAAGGTGTGGGGAAGAAATGAGCACTGGGCAAGGCAGTGCTTTCACCTACACTACACACCTGCAAACCGGGCTCAGGGAGTCCAGATCCCTTTCTCCTCCGTCTCCTTTGATTGGCTTGTTTCCTACGCCTGAGCTTTTGGGATGCTTACCAACTCTTCAAACTGTATATGCCCAGTGGCCCCTTTGAAATTCTGATAGGAACCTTTTCCTCCCCACTTCCCTATGGCCACCACTCACCTGCTTATTGACAAATCTCTGCACATCAGTGAGAGAAGTTACTCAGGGGAGTAAATTAAGCAAGTGAACATATCTGAAGCAGGGAAAAAAAGGCTTACGATCACCAGGCATTTAAGTGAGCACTCAGTAGGCATTTACAGAATAAATAAATGAAGGATTGACTGAAAGAATAGTGTCCCTGTGCTGAAGGCCACAGTTCCTCCAGGTGGCTGATAAGGGGCAGAGTTAGAGTAGGGTCGAAGAGGTGGCAGTTTCCAGTAATGCACCTGTAGGGTAGAACCATACTTAATTGTTTCTTCAGGGAGGCCAGTGAGTAATTCTCATTGGCTTTGAATATTAAGAGCCCTGTTGCAAGTAAAAGTAAAAAAGTTCTGTCTTCTACATAATAATAGTGAACATTTCTTGAATATTAACTCTGTGCCAGGTACTATTCTAAGTGGGTGTTTTTGGTATATCATCTTATTTGAGCCTTACAAAACTTCAGGTTACAATTTTTATTCCAGGGTATAGCTGAAAAAAACAAGACCCAAAGAGTTAAGTAACTTATCTGAAAGTACACAGTCAATACCTGGTAAAGCTAAAATTCGAGCCTAATTGTATGCCATTGCCTAAGCTATTAACCACTCTGTTTTGGACACCACATGATGGTACTTATACTTTTATTTATTCAGTGTACAGGGTATGACAAATCCACATTTGGATGCATGGACCCCACAGTAACTTCTCAGTTGTCCCCATTATGCAGATTTGCACCAGAGATTAGAACTTGCTGGTGTAGAAGGAGCCCATGAGATCCACACTCAGGCCCTGCTGGGTTCTGTATGGACTTGGGCACTTTATCTAACACTTGGGAAGATAGGAGGTGTGAGGCTCGGTCTTGGGTTTGCTAGCGGTTTGCTCTGTGACCCTGGGTGTGTCCCGGAATTTGTCCACGTCTCTGTTTTTCTCATGTTTAAATTGAAGGATTTCCACTGAATTATCTCTAAAGGGCTTTCTGGGTCAACTTTCACTAGATAAGATTCTAAGGCTAATAGGCAGATTCTAACCTGCTGGTTGGGTTAGCTCTTCCTGCCTCATATATTTTTTCCAGATAGAGCATTAACATTCTCTAAGTCTGTCCTGCTACCACCCTTTGGTCACCTCTCTGTGGACCACTGCAACAGGCTCCCTTTAGGTCTCACTGCTTTCACTCTTACCCCTAGAAATCTCTATTATCCATGTTGAGCCATTTAAAGCATAAATTAGATCATATCAATCATCTGAGAAAAGTTCTTCAATAGCTGTCCAGTAGGTTTACAGTAAGTAAAACCCAAACCCTTTCTCATGCCTTTAAAGTGTTATGCAATCTACCTTTCATCTATTTTTTTTTTTTAATTTAATTCCAACCCTCTCCTTTCCTACTCTTCAGCCACACCCACCTTCTATGCCTTTGTACTAGCTATTCTGTCTGCTTGGAACATTCTTTCCTCAGATCTTTTCCTGCCCTCTCTTCCTTTGCCATTCAATTGTTAGTTCTACTTTCTGTTTCGTAGAGGGTCTTTATTCCCCAACCACCTAACTTAAAAACATCTTTCACTTTCTCCAGTAACTCCTTTTTTTATTTTTGCACTTTTATTGCCTGACACCTTCTTGCTTATTTATTTATTCATTTATTATTGACTATCTCCATTTACTAAGACGTCCACAAAAGCAGGAAACTTGTTTGTTTTGCTTAATACCATATCCTTGGTGTTTCAGAGAGTACCTGCCACATAGCAGGTGTTCAATACATGTTTGGTGGAAAAATGAATGAATGATGAAATCAGTGAATCAACATGAGAACAATTTAGGTTTGAGATGGTGGTAAAGAAACCTAATTTTTTCAAAGGAGTTTAGCCTTGAAATGCAGAACAGATGAATAAGGGCAACTGATTCATTCATACTAGCAGATACAGACTGTTTTTAACCTCTTCATTCAAAGAACATTCTGGAAGGATTGCAAATTTCGGTGTCATATTGATTTAATGGGAAACCATGTCAAAGATGGTGGAAAGCTCCTTTTGTAAACTATACTGATCAGTTGTTTTTTTAGAAGCTTGGGTTCCCAGGGTTTTGTTCACCTAGGCCCACATAGAGCAGCTGATTTTTGGATACTTGCCCATATATTTGTCATTAGAGAAATAATCTTGTCAGCTAGCCACTTAGACTGTCCTAACCTTCCAATTTATCAGACAGCTCAGACAGTCGGCTACCACTCTCTATCATAGAATTGGAACTGACAAAAATAAAGCAATATGCCAATATTTGATAGTTCTTGTTTGAAAAATGATATTCACATTGTTGCTACTGCCTTTAAAATAACATTTATCCATTATTAGATTATTAAAAATAGAAGTACAATGTTTTCTAAGTCAAGTATTTACAGAGAAGGTTAAGTAGATTAAAATAATCTGTGATTCTCTGAAAACCTCATTAGCAATGCTAATTTCTAATATGGTCAGAGCTTCAACTGTGATCTTTCAGTTGAGCAATGGCCTTCAGACAACTTCAAAAGAATTTTTTTTTTTCCTCTGAATGGAAAAGCTTCTCTCCCCTTTGGTGGACACACCTTCTGGTAAATGCAACAGCTCCTTTCCCTTATAGCCTCTATTTCTAAACATCTGGCCTCTCAAAAGGGGTCCTTTCAGGCCTGTCTGCTGGCCAGTGGGAGGCCTAGCTTGCTAAGCATTTAGCAAACACTGAGAGGAAAATTCCAGAGCCAGAGGATTTCTTCACTGCAGTGGGAGAAAGGAGGTAATCAAAGATAAGGCTACTTTGACCGTACTAATAAATGACCAAGAGAGTTAGCCAAGCCTCTTCCATTTTGCTTCAGGAACAATTTCAGCTCTTTCAAGCTATAGCAGTGAGAGCACTTACATCCAATTCACTTATGGAACAACCCTGAAATCTTTAATGGTGCCTTCCTTTCTCTGACTGAGCACAGCTCCTAGCATGGGTAAAATGCAATTTATTGTGATGTGAGCAGGTATATAGAATCAGGGCAGAACTTTCTAGGCCTCTTATCTTTTATTTTCCTTGTAAGAGAAAGTTGTTTTCTCCAACACTGTCTCTTTTCTTTCTCAAATACTAATGAGATAAAATGATATTAATATCACTTGAACATTTATTAGATCATTAGCTTTCCTCAGTAGGGTTCAAGTCTGTCTGAAAGAATTCTACAGTGAAGCTGGGAGGCACAATAGCTCAGGCCTGTGGTCCTGGAGCATAAGGTAGCAGAGGCCAAGAGTTCGAGACCAGCCTGGGCAACATAGCAAGCACTCATCTATATGACGGTAAAACATAATTTTATTAAAAAATTTCTACACTGAAGCTGAAAGGAGAAGGAAAAATTTGTGGATGCAAGAAAAGCTAAGGAATATAGTGGAACAAGATTGAGAAAATTAGGATATTTGGGTGGAAATGTAGTCACACTTGGGAGATAAAAGGAGAGAAAATGGTAGTTAAAATAGCAGGTAAAAAGTGTTCAAGACATATTTTCTGAAGACCATGAGTCTAAGCTCTTCAAGGACACAATATCTCACTTATCCCTGTATCCTCAGCCCAAAGCAAAGTGCCCAGCACAGAGCAGCCAAGCAATGACTATTTGCTGAATGAGCAATAAATAGAATTATTTGGAGATAAAATATATATGGTTAAGCATGCTCCCCTTTAGGCAGACATTGTGCTGGAGAGCTTTTGTTTGTCCCTCTAGAGTCACTCTCCTGTCTACTCTGTGTCCCAGCAGGCTGAACTAATGGACTCCATCAATGAGCTCCCTTTCTCTGAGGCATCCTAATGGGAGGTGCTAATAATAAGAAGTACTGCCAGGAAATTAGAGGGTGAGAGGAGACTGAGGTCAGGGTATTTATTCCCTTAGCACCCCCGATGGGTCCTTAAGTTGGCTATGTTCCTCTAGCGAAGGCCACAGGTGCTGTGAAGTGGCCCTTTCCATCCATACAGCTTCTTTCTCTTTCTTTCCTTCTTTTTCTTTCTTTGTCTCCATTCCTCCCCTCCCCTCCCCTCCCTCCCTCCCTCCTTCCCTTCCTTCTTTCCTTCCTTCCCTCCCTTCCTTCCTTCCTTTCTTGCTTTTCCCTTTCTTCTTTCTTTTTCTCTCTCTTACTCTTCTTTCTTTGTCTCTCCTTCCTTCCCTTTTCTTTTTTACTTAAACTTTGTTTACCTCTTTTCAATTTGCCCCTTCAAAAAACTCCCCTCAATCACTCTGTTTGAGTGTGCCAGCTATTTCCTGTCTGAAACCTGACTAACACAAACAGGCGGATTCTAGTTCCAGCTCTGTATATTACTACCTGTGTGGTCTTGTCACTTGCCCTAACCGATCAAATTGGGTGCTTGTAAACTAATGCATACAAAGTATTAAGTGCATACCAAGCATTTAACATCTAACAACAATAAGAATGACAGTGATACCCTTTGCCAGCATGTTTGTTTGATAGAGATAATGCACATGCTCTTTTATTTTGTCTCTAAAGGAAAGAGCTGTTCATGTTTTAGAAAGAAAAGGGGCCAGGCACAGTGGCTCATGCCTGTAATCCCAGCACTCTGGGAGGCCGAGGTGGGCAGATCACTTGAGGTCAGGAGTTTGAGACCAGCCTGGCTAACATGGTGAAATCCCATCTCTACTAAAAATATAAAAATTAGCTGGGTGTGGTGGCGGTTGCCTATAATCCCAGCTACTCAGGACGCTGAGGCAGGAGAGTTGCTTGAATCTGGGAGGCGGAGGTTGCAGTGAGCCGAAATCGTGCCACTGCACTTCAGCCCTGGCAACAGAGCAAGACTCAGTCTCAAAAAGAAAGAAAGGAAAGGGAGAGGAAAAGGAAAATCCATACTGTGTTGAGAAAGATTTAACAGTCTTTCCCCACTGGAATATCAGGGAGTATGGAAATGACATTGAGGCACATGTCTTGAAGCAAAAAAAGATTTGTTGAAAATGGTTTTGACTATTGGCATTTCTGAGTATTCAGAGTACATGGGTCAATCCAGTCAGCCTATCAATCAGGTGCATGAAGAGTTGCTTCTTTTTGACGCTTGCTGGAGGGCTGTCCATGGATTCCTGGATGTTCATCCACAGGCCCTGGATCTCAGGCAATAATTCCAAATCTATTAAGTGCTAATTACCCCCTCTGCTTTCATTTCTGTCCTAATTAAATACTTCAAGCCACTGGAGGGGCTGAGTCCCTTTAGAAGCTCCCTAAATGTCCCAAAAAGACTTTGACTCAGGAGACAAGGTGGCTCAGATATCGCATATCATGTCTAAAACCCACCTGGGGGCTCACGTCCTCAATAGGAAACAACAATTCTCAAATCCATGAGAACTTTGTTAATATTCTAAAGTAAAAGGGCAACCATTCATTCGCCTAAAAATTTCAATTCTGCAATTGTTTATGGCATATGTGTTATATGCCAGGCACATGCTAAACTCTGTGGATACAGTGGTGAAACGGGTAAACATGGTCCCTGCTGAAAGGAACTTAGAATCTTTCTGAGTAACTGTGCAAGTCAGGACCTTATGGGCCTGGTATATAAATAATGCTCAATACATATTGTTATATAATTGAGTACATAATGCTGAATTACTCCGACATATTTCTTAATTTTAAAGGTTAAGTATATGAACATATTGGCCTAGACTTGCAATGTTCAAAATGTAAAATACAACCATCAAATATTTTGGTAAAATTTGTGAATATGTGAGAATATAGGTGGTACATTCAAATAACCAAATCATCTCAGCTTACAATGTAATTATAGGCATAATATTTAATAGCTCAGTTTTTAAGCTGAATGCCAGGAATTCCACGGAGATGCTCCAGGGCACACCATGGAGGTGGGAGGGTGTGCTAGGGGCAGCCAAAGGAACCAGGGTTCCACATCCCTTCTCTGCTTCAACCAGGCCACTCCACTGTTTTCTCGATATCCCAGGTTTCTGAACATGATTGCATTTGAACAAAATGTTTTGGATCTTAAAAGAAAAACTGTGGAGAACCACTCATGTAATGGAGAAATTTGGCAATTGTGATTTCCTATCATGGACCTTTCTGATTCCAATAATGGTGCTAATATTTATTTCTGGGTATTAGCCTAAGTGCTGTGCATGGATTATGTCATTTGATTATCATTTATCCCGATCTACCAGAATCTACTGTTATCATCATTTTACAAACAAAGATGACAAGGTTTAGTGTGGTTCAGTAAGTTGCCAAAGTCCGCCTAGAGAGTAAGTATTTGAATAAAGGCTTGAACCTGGGTTGTCTGTTTCCAAAGGCCAGGTTATAAATCTCTAGATTACCCAGTCTTGCGAATGTGGGCAAGTTTAGCACGTACAAGGTGGGAGATGGGCATTTCCTCTCTGACAGTTGTTTAGAACTTAAAACAATGTTGTATTTCAGTTGCATAATTTCTGGTGATTATATCTACTCTTCTGGTGCAGGGGATTAAAAGTGGTCCCACCATAAACTGCTAAACAGTAGACTCATTCTCCCTGCAGTCTTGCATAGCACACAATATTACGTTGTTCATAGTAGGCACTAAACAAGCCTTTGCTTATTATTAAAGAAGAGAAAATAAATGACTTTTCTTAGGCCTATTTTCATAATTCTAGTCAAAAATAGCAGAGATACATCTGTTTGTTTTCCTTCTATTATTTTTTATAACAGGGAGAGCTCTATCAGCAAATTGATGGCTTAGGAGTTTGGCTGGACCTAACACACATTTCTTAAAGCCTGGTGTGGAACCAGAAGATGAATAGTTGTTGCTATGATTAAGGATTAAGACTTTATATCAGAGGTCCCTGAGGTCCAGTTTTTACAAGAATCTTGTTAGTACTGTAATAAGAGTGAAAGAAGAAAAACATGGAAACCATTTTCAATAATCTTGCCCAGTACACTGAGATGGGAATAGTAAATTCCATCAAGAGGTACGTGACTTTTTCGCTGATCATTTCCGCATGAAGGGAGGGCGTCATAGCCAACTGCATGTATTGATGAGACTCTCTTAGCCTTTCTAAACTTCCATTTCTTCACCTGTAAAATGGGAATAACAATGCTGAGTTATATAAATAATATGCAGCTGAGGCTGGTGGAAAGTACAATGACACAAGTGAAATTGTATTCTCTCTGCTAAAGCTACAGGCAAGATAGATTTCAGAATCAAATGCTTACAAAATGGCTTTCTGGTTTTTCTTTCCTTTTCAACAAATTGAGTTAAAAAAAACCCTGTTAAACCAATATGCCTCCAGAACCCAGACCAAATTACAGCTCTTAATAAAATAAGGCGTGGGTAGGAAAGAGGATGAAAGTCTGTTTCTCCCCATGTAGTTTATGAAATGTAGAGTGTATAACATTTGAGTGTTCTCATGGAGCTCCAAAGAGCCTCGTCATGATCTGCTTGATTAGGATTCCATCTGAAAGCATTCTCCCCACTCTGCTCCCAGCTCCTGCCCCACCCCAGTCTCAGGGATATGTGTGGTGATGATGCCCTGCAGCAAAGGAATGGAGTTGGTCTAAAGGGATCTGGGGCATTATTCTAATTGGAGTGCTTATGAAATACTTGTAAAAACCTCTCTCTTTTGATGAGTATGTCTTACGCCAGAGGTGTTTCTGCATCCCTATGGTATGAGGGTAATCCATTTAGCTGGTAAAATTTCTACAATTTTATTAACCGCAAAATCCCTCCTATCTGGGTGAGGCTTCTTATATTTCTGATTTACATCTTCCCAAACCCTCGGATTCAGGGCTGCAAGGGGAGGCGCTGCAGCTCTGGTATCCCACGGGGCAGTGGTGAAGCCACCATGAAGCAGCTCATGCGAAAGTACTTTGAGAAGTAAAACGTGCAGTACTAAGTACAGTTATTCTTAGTGTCTGTGTTCAGTGACCCTCCATGAATATAAGACAAAACTATCTTTCCCCCAATAGTTGATTATGTATTACTGCAGGCATGTGTAGAACAGTCCAAAATGCCATGTGAACTGTTCATTCTCGCACAGAGAAAAACCAGTTTTCTTTCTTCAGCTGTGCCTCTGTTTTTAAAATAGAATGTCTTACCAATGTCTTCCTTAAAATGTTAGTTCTTTCTTACACCATCCCCAAGTCTTTAAATGATACAAATTAAGAGAGTCAGTCTGAAGAACAGGACATTCTGATATTTCCAGAATGTCACTTATCTCAACTCTAGGAGCAACACTTCTCCTCTCATTTTGCTGAAAGTGTGGAGACAAAAACTCCCTGTAAGGGGCTGTAGCGCCACTTGTTCTGACATTAGTTATAATACAAGGAAAGTCAGCCTTAGACTGTTCAGAAAAAACTTCCACCCTTTCTGTTACAACACACAATGCTCTGTGATATGGATCCTGGGGAACAAAGCCACATAGCAACGTGGTTCTCAGACTTGGCTGCCCATCAGAATCACCCGGGCAGCTTATAAAAGAACATGGATTCTCAGTTCCAAACCCGGACCTCCTGAATCAGAAGCCAGGAGAGTAGAGTACTTAGAAATCTGGAATGATCAACTCCCCCGGCGCCCCTTTCCCACAGGGAACTTGACAAGGAATCTTTGCAAAGCACATGAAGCCAGGGATTGTACCGAATGATCCTCAACAAGGCCACCATAACTTGTCAGACAAGGTGAGTTCCATGTTCAACACAAGTAAGAAGTGTTGTGGGAAGGGGAGTCTCATCAAAGGTGAGAGAAGCTGGCAGCAGGCATCAGCTCTACGGTGTGGAAACATATCAGTGAGGCCTCAAGCCCACCTCTTCTTCTCCTACCTCTTTCTTGTCTGGGTCTGCCTCTTTCAGGGAGCATGCTGCTACACACCAAAACAAGAGGAGGGGCTACTCAAAAAACAATAAGAGCAATGACAAGGTTGAAATGTATGTGCCAGGCCCTTTCCTAAGCAATTCATAGGAATTAATTCATTTAATCCTCCTTAAGATACAATTAAATTAAAAAAAATTAAAGGTCAAAAGCACATGGAAATACTCCTGGAACCATTTCTTAGAATCAGCTTGGATTCTGCTGTCTTACCTCAAACCATCCCTAATCTTTTCCATGTCAGTTCATCAACACTGCTTCCACCAGGAGGCTTGAGCAATGCTGTCTTGGGGTTGCCCCTCCCCGAGAATGTCCTCCTGAGAGACAAGGACATAAATGCAAGTAGTTTATTTGGGAGATGATTCCAGAAAAGAGAGTGGGGAATTGAGACAGGGAAAGGAAGGCAGCTGATAAAGAATGCATTCATGAGCAGGTGCCTGTGCTAGGCAACTGGGATTACCTCACTGGGGTGCTCTGGAAGACAGTGTGCACACACTTCAGAGGTATTATAGGAGGTGCAGGAAGCAGGTACATTTATCCTCCAACTCCCTTCTCTTACTGGCTCCTGCAAGCATCAAATTCCCTGCATTTCTGGCCTATCCCTCTTCACAGCCTGAAGCCCTCAGTTAGAGAGAACTGGCCTCCAGACAGAATGCTCAGGGCCTGTGTGGTGAGTGCTGCAGATTTAAGTGCATGGCCTTAACAGTGCCTGCTGCAATGCATACAGGTGCTTTGGAAAGGTCTAAGTCACAAAAAGGGAAGAAAAAAAAGAAAAGAAAAGGGAAACTATGACTTTTTTTAATGAGGGCTCCAAGGAAAGATTATGTTGGTTCTAGCTGTACTTCTTGGTGATTTTTTTTTCTTTTTGCTTGTTGGTTTTGTTTTTAATGGACTTGATGATTTGTGTAACGGTTCACGCTTTCTTCTTCTTTTCTTTGCAGCCATGTGCTTTTAAACCTCTGCCCTTGGTTTATGCTGTTCTCTCCACACAGAGTGCTTTGCTTCTCTCCTCGGCCAACCATGACTCTACTTTTCCTTCAAAAGACCAGATAAATGATCACTTCCATCCTTTTTACTTTTTTCTCATGTATAACCCTTATTTCATCCTGCATCATAGTTAGCCATCTTCATGTTTGTCTCTTCTCTTAACCCAATATTTTGCGAGTGAGAGGTGATAAACAAATACCCACGGACTGAATGGACAGACCTAATCTAAACAATGAGATCTCAAGCTTCTTATTCGTAACACCTGATTTAACTTCGGATCCTGGGCACATGATTGTGGAAGAAATATTTCACTTCCCCTTGCCCATTTTCAAAATTGTTAGGTCATTCAATGTTGTTGATTTCTAGTGTTTTCTTTTCTGTCCTTCCTATCAGGGTAAGTTCCACATCACTAGTAGATTGAAATCACAGCTCAAATATGTCTTAATATTGAGGTGGCACCAGTGAGTGCATAAGTCCACTAGGTTAATGAGCCAATATTATTAAATACAGGTAAAGAAATAGAGAAGTGTTGTTGGCTCTGCTGCCCACGAAGCAACAGCTTCACAAATCAACTTCCAGTTTGAGAAACAAATGTCCATATCTCACTCTGCTGAAAGGCCACTTTCCCTGTAGAGGATTCATGATTAGGTTTGTGAACTCCTACTCATCCTTCAAAACCCAGCTCAGTTGTCACCCACTGTGTGAAGAGGAAAAGAGGAAAGAAGCTGACATTCGTGGAACACTTACTCTTCCAGCTACTGCGTGTGGCACTTTACTTGTGTCATTTTATTTTATTCTCCCAACAGCACTGCAAGGTAGACGTTAGCCCCATTCTTCAGAAAGAAAAAAAAAATGGCACGAAGAAAAATCCAACAAATAAGTGATGAAAATAAGCTTCGAAGCTGGGTCTCTCAGATAGCACAGTGTTATACTTTCTGTTAGCTTAGATTGCCTTCCACATCGTTTATATAATAAACTTTTTTGAATACATATGGCCTCATCCTGTGTCATAATAAATCCTCAGCAAAATACCTGTTAGTTGGATATTATCAACCACATTTCACAGGGATGCAAAGGTCTAGGAAGTGCTTTTTTCTTCCTCTGTCTTCTGTCCTTCCACACTGGCTGATCCGTTTCAGTTATACTATTTGTCTTAAGACTTCACAATTATGTACATCTATTTCTATCTTCCAAACAAGAACACAATTTCCATGAGGATAAGGGTGTGTGTGTGTGTGTGTGTGTGTGTGTGTGTGTGGTGTGTGTATTCTCAGTGTAGGGGTGAATGAATGAAACTGTGAAATGAATAAACTTACTTATACCCTAAAATAAAATGTAAATATATGTTAATGCTTTGAAAAAGTCTTTAATCTATTTGAAAAACTGACCTTTGATAAAATAAGGTTATGGAATATTTAATGTCCTAAGTACAATTAGCCCACATTGGATGCATTTCATTTATTCACTCAGGTCATGCATAGCTGTACCTCCCTCACATCTGGCAACGTGCCAAAGTTTCAGATTCCCAACAACCTGGCTCTTTTCTATGTTTTGATGTAGGCAAGAACCAAGAAAAAAAAATCAGACAAAGGATATGTCACCAAGCCTTTCATACACTAATGACCATGTACCTTGCTCAGATGAGAGGCTCCCTAGTCCTTACCCAGAGCCTAATTCCTCTTCTTTGACAAATAGTCCTAATAAGGTTGGTTTTTTCTAAGTTGACAGCATATTAGAAGAAGCCAAGTAAAACGGAACAAACTGTCAGAAGAAGGCACACTTAGAGCCCCATGGGAACAAGAGAGAGCACAAAAACAATGAAGGGGCATAAAGAAGAACTTGAAAGCATGACATTCTCAGAATATTTTATGTAAGGGCAAAGAAACCCTGCTCTGCTTCACAGGTTCTGAGGATGTCGTTGCATTCTGGCAAAGAACAATGTTGTCAAAAAACTGTTGAAGTGTTTTCCATCAACTCTATTTTAAAACACAAGGATGTCAACAAGTTATATATTTAACTAATAATTTCTATTTTAAATAGTTACGATCTTTTTTAAAACAACCTGAGAATTTGGTTCTTAAGTGACAAAACTTTGACTATCAGAAATCACATCTATTAAGGAAGAATTTTTTCCCTAGGGATTCCAAAGATTGCTAAAATGTTGCAGTGCTGAGATGGTGCCAGTCCTGGTACTATACAGAGTGAGTAGAAGTACTAAGAATAATTGGGTGTCTCATGGCTAAATTCCACTTGAGATCCACAGCCACTAGATATATTTGGGAGATCTATTTAACTTTAGTAGTTTGAGGCTCTTTCCATTGTTACCCACCTACATGCTCTACAGAGAAGAAGACTATATTGGTTTATGGTATGCACATTATTGACACAATCCTTTCAGCATAGTGAAAAATGTAGTTGTTAATTTACGCTTGTTATGGCTCCTCTTACTGTTTTTTGCTTTCAAACATTGTTTGTGACACCGACAGGATTATAACCACCTATATGAAATAATAAAGGTACAAAGAAAAAAGAAAAATCTTTCACAGCCCTAATTGCCAATACATCAGTTCTCTGCATTTTCCATATGCCTTCCAGTTCTCATTCATGTGTGTAGCAGATTGATTGAACAAAATGACCCTATTATTCCTTTTCCTGTGTCCACATTCATTCTATGTTACTTTGTGGCTTTTCTTATGCAAGAAATAGAGTTGATTTTCTCACTCCTTGAATCTAGAGTCACCTCATATCTTTTTCTGGTCAACAGAATACGGCAGAAGTGAAATCGTGCACAATCTGAGCCTAGGTCTCAAGCTGCCTTGCAGTCCCCACTCTCTTGGAACTTTTCCAAGTCATCATGTGAATAAGCCTAGGCTAGCCTGTTGCATGACACTGAAGAGACACATGATCTATCATCCCCGTTGCTCTAGCCAACAGCCAGCTGACCAATAGACTTGTCAGGAAGGCCATCCTAGCCTAGACCAGTCAGTATCTGGCTGACCCAAATGCTGACATCCAAACAAGCCCAGCTGATCAGCAGAACCACTTTTTTCCCATAGACAAATAAACAATAATAAATGCCTATTGTTTTAAGCATTGAGTTTTACATGATTTATTATGCAGCAGTAGTTGATAAAACACGCATAACTAGAGTTGACCTAGTCATATTCATATTGTAAATCATGCTTCTAATAGCTATGTTAGGTTTCATATAGTGAACATACAATAATTTATTTTAATATTTCCCCAATTGGGGGATATTTAATTAGTCTGCAGTTACTAAATAGAGGCAACAATGTGACATAAACAGCACATGTTATTGATCTTCTAACAATGATTTCAAATCCTGAATTTTCTGATGATGAATTCTGTGGCTTTGGCCTACTTAACCTCAATACACCTGCTTTTTAAAATCTGTGAAATGGGAAGAATGATTCTTCGAGATTTCATTTTTAATACTCAAGATGATATATTACGGTCTAGTGTCTGAATGCAGTGTAGTTAATCAATAAATGGAAGATATCATATAAACAATGCTGCAATTCATTTAATTCCCAAATATGAAATTGTTGGTTCAAAGATAAGGGCAATAAAAAAGAGAAGGAAATTAAATGAGCAGACAGACAATACATTTTTTAAAAAACTAGTGCTTAGAGGTAATTACTGACTTCAATTTCCATTTCTGGAGTTGAGAGGCACTGAAGGAATCATTATTCTGCCACGGTATACTTGGATTGGACCTTGGAAATCAGAAATCATCACTCTGGTGGTTATTAAACAAGAGTGTGTGGCAAGAGCTGTATGAGAAAGAGCTAATGATCTTGTTTAACATGCAGGTTCTCAAGCCACACATCCAGAGATTCTGATCCAGTAGATCTGGGTTTGAGCCCAAGAATCTCTGTATGCTCTGAGCTCTCCCCCAGGGGATTAATCAGAATCTACCAGTTTGGGGAACAACTGCCTATTTCCACCCACTCCTCAGTTGTGGGAGATCAAAGGCCAAGAAGGGTTAAATAAGAAGCTTCCATCTCCTCAGAGACAACCGGTGGCTGAGATGGGGCGAAAGGGTCCAGTCCTTCGGCTTTCTGAGCAGTGGTTCCATGTGGCTTACAAGAACTATCCTGAGTTCATCAAAGGACAGAAATCTGCTGAGACCCTTGTTCTAAGTATGTACTTTTCTTCCCAAGGCCAGTCTCTCTCTCATCCTAGTTGATACATACTTTATACACTGGGGAAATGATTAATGTGAATACATTATTTATTCTTTACTGAGAACTTGTCCTTTGAGCTGTAACCAAAGTAACTGACTTTCAGACAAGTTGAAATATGCCAAGAAATGGTTTGTCTTGTATATCAATATATAGCTCAGTGTTGGCTTTCAAAAAAAAAAAAAAAAACAGTAAATAAAATCAAGGTAACAGATTCTTTTACATTTTATTGTCTCCTTGGGGCTTTGTAATACTTTTTTTTTAAAGATAAAGAACTTGCCATTTTATATAACTCATCCTTTCAAACAAGTAGCTTGAGACATGTTTGCCTTCCAAGTTTGAATTTTAGGAGGACACTCTTCTGTCATGTCATTTCTTGAAGAAATGCAGCCGTCAGTGTGGATATACCCAAGAAGCATATTTATTCTGGTAGAACTAGAAGGCTCGACACAGTTTTTTTAAAATTATTTTAAATTAATTTTGAAGTTGAATTCAAATGCAAAGCAACTTAAATTATTTGCTGAGACAAAAAAAAGAAATTCTGTCACCAGGACTGCCCTGCAGTGGAAAAAGTTTAGCAGTTTTTTTTTTTCTTTTAGTCTCCTTATTGGTAGGCACAACAGCTTGAAGAAACCAAATGGCCTGGATGCCAAAAGCAATTTCTTGACCCCCTATCAGAGGAAGTGAAGACCAGGGAGAAATCAGTGCAGACCAGAGACGGTGACCTCTAGTTACCTTTGAATCATTAACATATCATTCTTGTACTAAAATCCCCTCTGCTAAGTGAAGATCACCACCATTTTGTGTATATGCAATATACGGAGAAGCATGTTCATGAATTGCACCCACCACGTGGAACTCCACCCTATACATGCCTGCATACCTCCCCCTACATTCAACTCCTTGAAACTCCCATACCTCCCATCGCCTGGGAAGAAGTGCCTTTAGATCATGACCTCCTCTTCTTTGGCCACTGAATAAAACCTGATTGCCTTTCTAATGTGACATTCTTTCTTTGTGGTTGACATAAAATAGGGAAAGAATGCAGGTTACTGGTGACAGTTCCAGCCCAAGTCAACTGTCTGCAGAGTCAAGCTTCATGTGCCTAATCAGTGAAAGCAATTTGTGGTACAATGATTGAAAGAATAATGTTTGAGAAGACAAGGGCTTGAATGCTTCCCCACTTACAGGCACATAACCTTGGAAAATGACTCAGCTTCTCTAAGCCTTATCATCTTCATCCATGTAATGGGCATACTTACAGCAAACTTTTGTTGAACACATTATACACTAGGACATTTTAAAAAGTCTATTTCTGGCCAGGCATGGTGGCTCATGCCTGTAATTCCAGAACTTTGGGAGGCCGAGGCGGGTGGATCACAAGGTCAGGGGTTCAAGACCAGCCTGGCCAATAGCGAAACCCCATTTCTATTAAAAATACAAAACAATTAGCTGGGCGTGGAGGTACATGCCTGTAATCCCAGCTACTCAGGAGGCTGAGGCAGGAGAATTACTTGAATCCGGGAGGCGGAGGTTGCAGTGAGCCGAGATTGCACTACTGCACTCCAGCCTGGGTGACAGAGTGAGACTTTGTCTCACTTAAAAAAAAAAAAAAAAAGAAGTCTATTTCCATGAGTTCATTTAACACTTACAATAATTCCATGAGTTAGTGTTATTTTTATCCCTGTTTTACATATCTGAATGCTGTGGTTCAGAGAGATTAAGTAACCTGCCTAAGGTCACACAGATAGTAATGGATGAAGCCTGAATTTGAACCTAGGCAGGCAGATCCCAGAGCCTAACAATTCAATAAAAATAGACCCTGCCAAGAGCTTGGAAGTGTGCTTATAATGAGAGCTCAAAAATGGTACCTTAATATTGTTATCAGAGAAGAGCACCTTGAAGCTTATTCCTACATGAGGAGTTCTCTCCTGGGACTGTAAACCACCTTCATATCATTATTTACCTTTAGTCATTTGTAGCATGTATACCCATAATAACAAATTAACCTATACCTCCCCTATCTCTTTTCAGTCTCTTTAAATAATGTCTATTACCGTCTGAAAAACACGAAAACTACACAGAATAAAGTTTACCGTATACCATCAAACAGTTGACTACTCTTTGGGTGAAGAGTTTATCCTTCCAGTGTTTTCTTTACACATGAGTATTTGCCCATTTCCCCCCAAAATGGGGATTATTCTATAAATAGGATTTAATCCTGTTTTTCCTCCCTGATGTTTATATCATGAGCATTTTTCCATCTCATGCACTATTCTGTGAAAATAGAATTTTTGTGATGACACAATATTTCATTTTAAAGATAAAATGGAGAGAGGTAAGGGGAGCAGGAAGACGACCCTTTCCCCTCCTCCCCGCTAACAGGGTGGATCTAATGTGATTGGGATTGGGCACATATGCTAGGAAGGATCATTGTGCTAAAAAATTCACACACAAGGGTACTTTCTCTTCCTTAGTTGCGGAAAGATTACTGCCTTTGTATGAAGCTTTTCCTTTGTGTCCCTCCCTCTCACTGAAAAGAGTGGTGTAAGCAAGATATTTTGGTCTGAACTTAGGAAGAGTGGTAAGGAAAATTCTCCTAAGAATAAGGAGAATAAAGTCCAGTACAACTTACTAATAGCTCCCCTCCCTCCAAAGCGCCCCATATTGTCAAAGGGATTGTTGATATTGTGTACATTTTGGTGTGTGCTAACAGAGTGATTGCAAACCTAAGCTTGTTTATTTTTTTAATTAGCAAGGGTTAAAGATACTATGGTTTTCTTACCTAAGAATCAAAACAAACACATTTGATATATATAATAATATAATAATTACAATAAAATGGAAATAATAAGTAATTGTTATTGAGTCTTTACTATGTGCTAAATGCTTTATGCATACTTATTTAATGTCTCAACCATTCTCCAAGGTAAAGATTGTTCTCATTTTGCAAAAGAGGAAATGGAAGCTGAAGTAGTTCCAAAGGTGTCGTGGGCATGGGTGGAGGAGCCAGGATTTCAACACAGACTGACTTACCTTCAAAATAGTATTTTCCTACATGACACCCCACCAAGATGTTTTCTTTGAACTATAGGTGATTTTTTTTTTTAAAAAAAACCTTTTATTTTAAAATAGTTTCAGATTTACAGAAAAGTTGCAAGAATATAACAGAGTTTCCATATACCTTGCACCCAGTTTCCTTTATTTTTGACATTACTAGGGTACATTTGCCACAACTAATGAACTAACATTGATATGTTATTACCAACTAAAGCTCATAATTTATTCTGAGTTTCTTAGTTTTTAACCTCATGTGCCTTTTCTGTTTTAGAATCTCACTCAAGATACCACATTACATTTATTCGTGATGTCTCCTTAGACTGTAAATTTCTCAGATTTTCCTTGTTTTTGATGACCTTGACATTTTGAAGAGAACTGGTAAAGTATTTTATAGAACGTCTCTCACTTTGGATTTTTCTGATGCTGTTCTCATATTTAGACAAGGGTTATTTATAGGTGATAATTTAAAAACAAAATAAAGTGAAACTTTATGTAACGGCCAAACCAGCCCAAACTGGCCCTACTCTGCTGGTAACAGAATGTTGCATTAGCTTATAGGCATTAACAGAGCCAAGGCTGCAAGTCATACAGCCCAGGCATGTGTAACAGAAACAGCTTTGACCTCTAGAACCAATGATTCCTCCTTATGGAACCAAGAAGATGGGACATGACCAGAACCTGCTGGAACATGACCACCGGAACTCTTTCAAAGCAAGTGGTCTGTTGGCCAGGAAGATCTGGGACTAAAATCTGCCTCAACATGCCTTACTGTAAGTGGTCAAATTTGAAGACCTCCAACTGGACCCTGCCAAGCCAACATTTGTAAATCCTTTCTCTTGTCATCCAACCCCTTAATACTTGCCCCAGGCCACAAGTGTGAGAGACTGATTTGAGTCTGTCTCCTGTCTCCTTGCTGGCCAGCCTTGTAATAAAGCCTTTCTTTTCTCAAAAGCTGGTGCCATAGTATTAGCTTCTATGTGTGGTAGGCAGGAAGTCCATTTGCTGTATAACAGTCACTCAATATCCACCACCAGCATGAGCAAACACTAATGTTTTCCATACTTGCTTCTGAATCTCTTAAATGAAAAAAATAGATGATGAAACTGAGCTCCCTTTTAGGTCTGTCTCCAGTTTTATTCCCTTTTCTCCCAAAGTCATGAATTTGTATTTTTTTCATCCATGTTGTTATGTACATGTGTTACATATATTTTTCAATAAATAGCATGCAGCAATATTTTGCACTTTTATTCCATAGATGTTATCATAATGAACAGTGGATCTGCAATGTGTTTTTTTAGACATTAGACTTTTAAGATCTATGTTGATATATACAGATCCATGTATTCATTTTTAACTCCTGAATGGTGTTCCCATTTATGAATATGTCATTGTTTATCCATTTGTCTAATGATGGACATTTAAGTTGTTTTCAATTTTTGTTATTCCAACAATATACAGTGAGTATCCTTGTGTTTATTCTTGGTGGATTGGGTGAGTTTCTCTTCAATATCTACATAGCAGTGAGATTTTGGGGGTATTAAAAATATAGCCATATTCATCTTTTATTCTAGGTATGACCCAAACTATCTGTAGTTTACACACTCCTGCCCCAGCACTGTATGTATTTCCATTATGTCCCATCATTGCTTATACTTGGTACTTTTAGACTTTCAATATTTTGCCAATCTGATGGGTGAAAATGTTTTTATTTAACTTATGACTTTATTGAGGCACAACTGATATATAATAAACTGCATATACTTAAAGGGTACAATTTGATGAATTTTGAGAAATGTATATACCCATGAAACCAGCATCAAAATTGAGATATTGAATATTTCTGTCACCTCTAAAAGTTTCCTTGTGTCTCTTTGCAATTCATTTCTTTCTCAATTATTTTTTTTTCACTCAATGCACTGTAGACGTTAATCATCTTGTTCTTAAAATAGTATTTTTTTTCATGTATCTACATGACGGAACAGTTAAAAAGGAAAAGCAATTGACATTTCATTGTGTTAGGGAAAAGGTCCCACTTTAAAAAGAAGGGAGAACACACTGCAACATAGAAACTAGTTAAGAACACTGATAAAACGAGACTGATTTATTTATATCTTTCCCTCAACTTCTGACCCTGGGTGTGGTAAACAGGAGATGGCCTCAAGTTTCCCACTCCTTGGTGTACAAACCCTATGAAATTTCCTCACCTGAATGTGAATGGAACCTGTAAAAATAATGATACAACACTCACTGATTAGCCTACCTTATGTGGCAAAGGGGAAGGGTTCTTGCAATATGTAATTAATATCCCTAATCAGCTGACTTTAAGCTAATCAAAAGAGAGGCTATCCCAGATGGGCCTGATATAATACATGAGCTCTTTAAAAGAGGTTCTAAAAGTCAGGAACAGAAGCCACAAAGATTTGAAAAAGCAGGCAAGCTGTCCTGGTAGCCTGGAAGAACCAAACTGCCATGTGTGAAGAGGGCCCTGTGGCAGAGAAGGGCAAGGGCCTATAGGAGTTTGAAGCCGCAATCCTCCAGGTGTAAAGAACTGAATTCTGCCAACAACCAAAGAGCTTGCAAGAGGACCTAAAGCCTCAGATGAGATTGCAGCACTGATTTCAGTCTGGGCAGAGCGCCTGGGTAACTCTTGCCCCATGGAAACTGGGAGAAAATAAATGTGTGTTGTTTTAAGTCTCTAAGCTCAAGGTAATTTAACATGCAACGATTGAAAATGAATACACAAGGCAACAACTGATCTGTTTTCTTTTAATAAAGAGTAGTTTGCATTTTCTAGATTCTTTAAACAAATGAAATCATATTATATATATACATATTTTTTAGTCTGAATTTTCTCACTCAGCATAATGATTTTTGAGATTCATCCATCTTATTGTTTATCAGAGCTTAGTGATTTTTTTCAGTGTATGGATATACTATATTTTGCATATATATTTATCTGTTAATTAACAGTTGGTGGTTTCCAGTTTTTTGGCTATTACAAATAAAATTGCAAGTCTTTTTTAAAATTTCTCTTATTTTAATTTGACGTTTCCTGATTACTAGTAAAGTTAATTATCTTTTCATATTGTGTTACCTACCTGAGCATCCTCTCCTGTGAATTGCCTCTTAGAAGCTGGGCACAGTGGCTCATGCCTGTAATCCCAGCACTTTTGGAGGCCGGTACGGGAGAATCGCTTGAGCCCAGGAGTTTGAGACCATTCCTGGGTAACATAGGGAGACTCCATCTCTACAAGAAAATTTAAAAATTAGCTGGGCATGGTGGTATGTGCCTGTAGTTACAGCTAGTTGGGAGACTGAGGTGGAAAGATTGCTTGAGCCTGGGAGGTTGAGGCTGCAGTGAACCATGATCACACCACTGCACTCCAGCCTGGGAGGCAGCAAGACTCTGAATCAAAAAATTAATTAATTAAAAAATTGCTTCTTAGTATCTTCTGCCCATTTTTCTATTTGTATGTTTTCTCCCTGATTTATAAGTTCTTTAAACATTCTGAATACAACTCCTTTGCCCATTATAAATGTTGAAAGTATCTTTTCCCAGTTGACAATTGTCTTTCTTTGATGTCTTTCATCATATAAATATTTAAATTTTAATAAAGCCTAACTTTATCTTTAAAAAAACCATTTGCTTTTATTA
This sequence comes from Macaca nemestrina, assembly GCF_043159975.1. Taxonomy (NCBI): domain Eukaryota; kingdom Metazoa; phylum Chordata; class Mammalia; order Primates; family Cercopithecidae; genus Macaca; species Macaca nemestrina. Next base: position 126,967,038 of record NC_092126.1, on the reverse strand, counting down.
CTTGTTTTAAGAAATTCCTCCTAGCCCGGAAATTATAAAGGTATATTCCATTTTTAAATCATAGCTTCAGAGTTTTGTTTTTCACATTTAGGTCTTTAATTCTTCGGAGTTTATTTTTTTATAGAGGAAGGTAGGAATACAATTGTTTTCCATAAAGAAAGATAATTTCTCAAGTCTACATATCAAGTAGTTAATCACTTCTCCACTGATTTGCAGTTTCAGATACAGCAATTTCCATATATGCATATATCTATTTTCCAGCTTTTTGTTCTGATGCACTGGTGTGTTTGATTACTGCTATTCCAATACCATGCTGTTTTAATTATAATATCCTTGCTATAAGCCTTATATCTATTATAACATTTCCCTCTCTTTTGTCTTCTCTCTAAGAATCATCTTGGCCTTTCCTGTATTTTATGCCTTTAGATTAAGTTGAAAATAAATTTACCAGGATACCTGAAATATTTGGTACATTTTAAATTAAAATGTCTTTGAATTTATAGACTAATTGGGGGAAATTTGCATCTTTACAATATCAAATCTTCTCATCCATGATCGTGTTATATCATGCTATTTTTCTTGTCTTCTTTTTCAATGCATAAACAATATTTTACATATTTTTCAAGATCTTGTACTTCCTTTGTTAGATTTACTACTAGGTAGATATGGTCTGAACATTTTATGCAAACCGTCATAGCTATTTCCCTATGAAAGTTATAATGTGAAAAAAATTGGAATCTTCACCAAATAGGCTACTTTCAACAAAGAAAATGAATATAGTCCTAGTATTGCTTATGAGCTGATGTCTAAAATGATATGTTCTCTGTTCTGTGTTATGAAAGAAGAGCCTTTTTTGATCCTTCACCTGAGAGCTTCACGTGCCTTTCATGGAAAATCACCTTCTGCAGTCTGTGCTTAAGGTATCAATAGTCTCTAACTTCCCTGGCCCACTTCATGGGGCAACTGTTACTCAGCTCCTGATCATCCTGCAATTAGGAAATGTGGGGGATGATGGTTGCTAGACTTTTCAGTTCTTTAAGAAAAGCTGACAATCCAGATTTTTATATAAAATCTTCTTACCTTTAAATATTAGTAATTTTTAAAAAATAAGACACTTTATATTATGTGGGACAAACTAAGCAGGCCTTAGACCTGATAGGACATGAGGGCAGCCTGTGTTCAATCTTTGGGGTAGCTCTGCCACCGACAACTTCCAGTTCAGCTTCTTTCCTTTAGACCACAACCCTTTGCCCAAGAGGGACATGCTTTCCAACTCTAAGTATTTGGTGTCACAGAGTGTGAGCCATAAGGGATATTAGAGTTTGTCTGGTCCTAGTTCAGTTTTGATGGCTATAGCAGTTTTGAGGCTGGGGCAGGGAAGCAACTAGTCTGGCTTCACACAGTGACCTAAAGGCAAGGCCAGGCCTAGAACTCAGGTGGGCTGAGTACACATCCAGGGGGTTTGCCATCACTTACACTGCCTGATTACTTTGCAAAGTTTTCAAGGGACACGCTGTGACCCTTCCCATGATGTCTCAAATAAATAAGAGTTTGTTTGACAAGTGAGACACTATTAAGATACCGTTCTGTTTGAGGATGCCTATGGAGGAACTCTAGAAAAAGTGGAGTGAATGTACAGTCACATAAATGTTGCCCTCTAAGAGGAAGTTAAAAATTCATGAAAACTATTAAGACTCTATTAAACCAAATATTCTACTAATTCTTAGTAGCCCCTGGGCCTAAATTCTGAGCAGCTGTGACCAGACTTTCCAGATTAATGGGTGGAAAGACTGAGTGATATGGTTTGGCTGGGTCCCCATCCAAATCTCATCTTGAATTCCCACAAAAGTGGGAGGGACCTGGTGGGAGGTAATTGAATCATGGGAGGAGGTCTTTCCCATGCTGTTGTGACAGTGAGTAAGTCTCACGAGATCTATTGGTTTTAGAAGGGAGAGCTTCCCTGCAAAAGCTCTCTGCCTGCTGCCACGTTATGTAAGATGTGACTTGCTCCTCTTTGTCTTCCACCATAGTTGTGTGGCATCCCCAGTCATATGGAACTGTGAATCCATTAAACCTCTTTTTCTTCATAAATTACCCAGTCTTGGGTATGTCTTTTATCAGCAGTGTGAAAACAGAATAATACAGTAAATTGGTACTGGCAGAGTGGGGCACTGCTGTAAAAATACCCAAAAATGTGGAAGCAACTTTGGAACTGGCTAACAGGCAGAGGTTGGAACAGTTTGGAGGGCTCAGAAGAACACAGGAAAATGTGGGACAGTTTGGAACTTCCTAGAGACTTGTTGAATGGCTTTGAGCAAGTTGCTGATAATGACAGGGACAATGAAATCTAGGCTGAGGTGGTCTCAGAAGAAGATGAGGAACTTGTTAGGAACTGGAACAAAGGTGACTCTCGTTATGCTTTTCCAAAGAGACTGGTGGCATTTTGTCCCCACCCCAGAGATTTGTGGAACTTTGAACTTGAGAAAGATGATTTAGGAAGAAATTTCTAAGTGTCAAAGCATTCAAGAGGTGACTTGGATGCTGTTAAAGCCAGTCAGTTTCATAAGGGAAGCAGAGCATAAAAGTTTGGAAAATTTGCAGCCTGACAATGTGATAGAAAGAAAAATCCCATTTTCTGAGTAGAAATTCAGGCCAGCTGCAGACATTTGCATAAGTAACAAGGAGCTGAATGTTAATCACCAAGACAATGGGGAAAATGTCTCCAGGGCATGTCATAGGTCTTCACAGCAACCCCTCCCATCACAGGCCCAGAGGCCTAGGAGGAAAAAGTGGTTTCATAGGCTGGGCCCTGGGTCCCTCTGCTATGTGCAGTCTAGGAACTTGGTGCCCCGCATGCCAGCCACTCCAGCCATGACTAAAATGGGCCAAGGTAGAGCTCAGGCTGTGCCTTCAGAGGGTGCAAGCCCCAAGCCTTCGCAGCTTCCACACAGTGTTGAGCCTGCCAGTGCACAGAAGTCAAGAATTGGGGTTTGGAAATCTCCACCTAGATTTCAGAGGATGTATGGAAATGCCTGGATGTTCAGGAAGACGCTTGCTGCAGGGGCAGGACCCTCATGGAGAACTCTGCTAGGTCAGTGCAGAAGGGAAATGTAGGGTGGGAGCCCCCACACAGAGTCCCTACTAGGCCACTGCCTAGTGGAGCTGTGAGAAGAGGGCCACTGCCCTCCAGTCCCCCCGATGGTGGATCCAATGATGGCTTGCACTGTGTGCCTGGAAAAGCTGCAGACACTCATCACCAGCCCATGAAAGCAGCCAGGACAGAGGCAAAGCCACAGGGCCGGAGCTTCCCAAGACCATAGGAATCCACCTCTTGCATCAGTGTGACCTGGATCATGGAGACAAAGGAGATCATTTTGGAGCTTTAAGATTTGACTGCTTCGCTGCATTTTAGACTTGCATGGGGCCTGTAGCCCCTTTCTTTGTGCGAATTTATCCCATTCGGAATGGCTGTATTTACCCAATGCCTGTACCCCCACTGTATCTAGGAAGTAACCAATTTACAAGCTCATAAGTGGAAGGGACTTGCCTTGTCTCAGATGAGACTTTGGACTGTGGACTTTCGAGTTAATGCTGAAATGAGTTACGACTTTGGGAGACTGTTGGAAAGGCATGACTGGTTTTGAAATATGAGGACATGAGATTTGAGAGGGGCCAGGAGTGGAATGAGATGGTTTGGCTGTGTCCCCACCTAAATCTCATCTTGAATTCCCATGTGTCATGGGAGGGACGTGGTGGGAGGTAATTGAATCATGGGGGCAGGTTTTTCCTGTGCTGTTCTTGTGATAGTGAATAAGTCTCATGAGATCTGACGGTTTTATAAGGGGGAATTTTCCTGCACAAGCTCTGTCTTTGCCTGCTGCCATCCACGTAAGACGTCACTTGCTCCTCCTTGCCTTCCACCATAATCGTGAGGCCTCCCCAGCCATGTGGAAATGTGAATCCATTAAACCTTTTTCTTTATAAATTACACAGTCTTGGGTGTGTCTTTATTAGCAGCATGAAAATGGACTAATACACTGAGCATAGCAATAACTTCTGTGCTTAAGGCCTTTTTTTTTTTTGAGACAGAGTCTCACTCTGTCACCCAGGCTGGAGTACATTGGCACAATCTCATCTCACTGCAACCTCCACCTCCTGGGTTCAAGCAATTCGCCCACCTTAGCCTCCAGAATAGCTAGGACTACAGGCACGCACCACTACACCTGGCTAATTTTTCTATTTCTTGGTAGAGGCAGGGTTTCACCATGTTGCCCAGCCTGGTCTCAAGCTCCGAACCTCAGGTGATCCACCCACCTTGGCCTCCCAAAGTGCTGGGATTGTAGGTGTGAGCCACAGAACCCAGCCAAAGGCATTTTTGATACAGATTCTGTGTATGGGTGTTTACATGTGACTGCACATAAACACACTCATATAAATAGAATGAAATACAATAAAATGCCGGCCTTCTTACTATAAACAGTCTTGTGAACTGAAATGTAAAGTTCAATGATCCAACAGAAAAGAGTCTCAGTAAAATTAAGTGTATATTACTCCAACCAATTGGCTTCAGCGTATTTAAAAGATCATCAGTGGGCTGATGAATAAGTAGATGCCTTGCTTGTAATCATCTATTGCTTTCTGAAAGTGGCTGTGTGGCTAAGTGAATCAGGCAACTTTAAAGTGCTTTAAAACCACACAGCTTCATTTCACAACTGCCATTACATGATTGACCAAAGAGTCTTCAGACATGGAATTTTCCATTTAATATAACTGCAAAGTGATTCAAATTAGCTATACTGCAATTTGCTGCAGGGAAAAGTCATTGATACTTTTAATTCTTTAAGGGTAATACCTAGATCTAAATATTTACTATAGTTATAACTTATTGGTTAGAAGGACGCTTACCAAAACATAGACTTAATTATTTTTGTTTGCAACTTACACCACTGGTTGGAAAACTATGGCCTGTGGGCCAAGTAAGGCCCTGTTTTTCTTGAATTTTTATTGCAAAACAGCCATGTTGATTTGTTTACATATTGTATATGACTGCTTTTGTGCTATAATGGCTGAGCGGAGCAGTTGTGACAGGTTCTATAGGGCCCATGAAGCCTAATACATTTACTAACAGCCCTTTAAAGAAAAAAATTGCCACGTATGATCTGTCACATATTTGTCTTTTCTTTTTAAAATAACCTTTAAAAATGTAAAAAAAAAAAAAAAAAAAAAAAAAATTCTTAATTCTGAGACAGGATTTGGCTTTTGGGCCAAAGTTTGGTCCAGATTTGCCAATCTCTGGTCTAGATAATTAAAACAATAAAGCAAATTTTAATTTATGGCATTTGCCTATTTCCATGGTGTAAATACTCTCACCCTGACTGATTTTGAGCTACCAGCACTCTGTTGTTGAATGCAGTGTTGTGAGGGGATGTATAAGAGCACACCATTTTATAATATTTTAACCATGAAGATACAATATGTATAAAGAACTGCAAGAGCATAGATAACAGTAAAAAGTAGTAAAAGAACTCATAAATAATATATTTTCAGCATTTATGATTCTTTTTTTGTTATAACTCATTCAATTTTAAGCTTATGTAATTTAATTTTTAATAGTGAACATATTTAACAACTCGCTCATAAAAGCCTTGAAAATTTAACAGTGGGCTCTGGTGAGCCAGTAAAAGCCTGCAGTAGCACATTCCTGAGTTTAGAAAATTTTGCTCTGTTTAGAGATAAAAGGAAAGTACACAAATGACCATACTGTAACTTAGAAAGTGGTAAGTTTCAAAATATGCATATGCATATAAGGAGAAGACTTGAGCATAAACATATTGGCTAATTAACTTCATTATATGTGCAAATGACATTCATTGTAATTGGGATCTATATAGGCTGAAAAGCTTCAGTTTATATAGACAGTTGGTAATGAGACTTACATATTCTCCTCCTCCAAATAAATTTTCTTTTAGCTTTAAGAAAAACAGTCAGTAGCAGGTGGATTTGATTTTGATCGATTCAAAATATTTAGTGGAAAAATTTTCCTATCTTTTTGTTAGTGAAGGTTGTTTCTGAAAGTATTTGCAATCAATCTGAATATTCACAATATTTCTGAATTGCAATAATGAAAAGACAAAGATAGGTTTGTTGCAGCACTGTTGACATCTCACTGTCACTGTTTTCATGCTGAAGAAGACACTTAACCCATTTGTGGCAGGAAGTCCTTTTTTACATTTCTACAAATTCAATAGACTTGGAACCAAGGCTGAAGTGACATATTTGCAACCTAATAAAACTCCAAAAAGTCAGAAATCCATCCGATGGGCCCCTATTGTGTGTGAGGTTTTTTTCAAAAGATATTTAATGTTTTATGTTTTTAAGAAAAAAACCCACGAAACTAATTACTGTCAACTACATTTTAAGTTTTCAGATATCTAGCCAGCAGAAAGCTGTTATTAAATCACTGTAAGTCTTTTTTGCCTTTCTTCCCACATAAGAATCATTATTTTATTCACAATATTGGCTTCAAAACAGAGGTTGTCAATCAAGATACCCAAGCTACTGCCTGAGAAAGAACAACCTAGGGCCTTTGTTTTAATTTCAGATCTCTCTCTCTCTCCCTCTCTCTCTCTCTCTCTCTCTCTCTCTATATATATATATATATATTTTTTTTTTTTTTTCTCCTCTTGGGGTTTCTTATACTCGCACCCAACTGTTACTAAGAAAATAAATGGAGAAAGGCTCCTAATTTGAGTATACTTCAGCTCTTGGGTTCTAAAACATAATTTCTTTTGTTAATGTTCAACTCCTCCATTATCCTTCTAGGGCAGTGGAGCCTTTCACATCTGGGCAGCACGGAAAACACAGTTGGTAAGGGATCTTTCTTTCCCCTTCCTCTTCCCCAAGCAGCAATCACCATCAGCAGCTGCCAGCAACTTACATGTAACAGCAGACAATAAAACAATAGCTCATAGTGATTTCAATAGGGTAAGCCAAAAGTATCCAGAGTGTTGTTATTTAAAGTTCTAGCTTAGCATAACTGCTCTCTGCCAAAGTGGTATTTGAGGCTTTATTTGTTCTAAGGGTCTTTTCTTGATTTTTGTTCTCATCCCTCATGTTAATGAAGGAAAATAACATAGCTTTTGTCTAACTAAGAGAAACTTGATTTCCTATCTCGCTTTCTATGTGGATCAAATAAGCCATTACATAAGCCTTCAGGGGCTCCTTTTTAGAATTCTTTCTCAATTATCTACTCATTATTTAACTTAAGACCAAACAAATCTTAACTTTTACATTAATAGTCTCACTGGCCTGTTAGCCTGTAGCAAACTGTGGCAAAAAGGTAAGAGACTGTTACAGTTCAAGTCAGCTATAGTCAAAACATGGTGAGTCACGGAATATGATAAAAAGCAATATGCATCAATTAAAGAGAGATTAAAGACACACTGTACCTTGTTCCAAATTTGCTTTGTGATGGAAAAATGTTTTTTTAATGAGGAAGGTTATTTTATGGTTTCTAACAAGTGAGCAAGCTAACGCCATTTTTTGATCATTATCTAATTTAACCATAAAAAGAATAAAGTATAATGGTACACTGATTTGTGTATTTTTCAGTTGTTGTGCTTCAAATGAGATAAAATAATGACATGAACACTTGGAACTCTAAAGGCACTAATAAACATAAAATCCACCTACTAAAAAGATGCAGATAACAAGTTTGGAATTTGAGTGATATTTCTCAGATGTCTTATTAAATCCATCCACCATGACTCCAGCAGAGTTATCTACCTAAAACACAAATCTGATCCTATCTGATCCTATTCTCCCCTTGCATGAAATGCTTCAGTGGCACCTGGCAATCTTCAGGTTCAAGTTCAAAAGGTTTATAGGATTGCTGATTCCAGCCTTCTGCCTACATCTCTGGCCTTATCTTTTAAAACTTCTCAGTTTCTAACTCTCTTCCTTCAGCCAAATTTAATATTGATGATTCCTCAAGAACAGTGCACGCTTCCATGACACTAAGTCTTTGCATTATTGTCTTCCCTTCCTAGAATACAACTCATCCCTGCACCTCAACCCTAAAATCTACCCTACAATATTTGCCTTTTAAAAGAACCCTCTACACACCTTCATTACTTACAGTTTGTTGTTTGTGTATTGACTTTTACATTTCTCAGCTCTACTGTAAACTCCTCTATGTCCGTGTCCTTCTCTTGATTCTCTATCTCCAGTGCTTGGTGCAAGGCAGATGCTTGATAAAACTGCATGGAATAAATAGATGAATGTTCCAAACTTGAGCTTATCAGTTTGGAGTTGGTCAGATTCTAGCTTCAGCAGAATCCTGCTCTTAAGATCAATAAAGAAACATTTTGAGTGCAATACTCTTCCTGAAACTTCAGACCCTCATAGCTGTCTACTTTTTTCTTCTCTTGAATGCTTCAAAGACACCCCAGTCTCAGTATGTGCCAGAACTGAAGACACTATTCTCACTCTTTTGGTGCCAAATCTGATACTCTTCCAGTGGTCCTTGCATCAGTCGCCTATCAGAAAAGCCAGTCAACACCCATTCTATATCTAACTTATTGAGAAGTTCCATTGATTTGCCTCCTAACTCTATCTCCAATCTACTCTACTCCTCTTCATCTCTCTTGCCAGTTCTGTATCCTGATCTAGTAATCCACTCTTGGCCTACACTATCACAGTCGCCTCCTTAGTAACTTTTTTGAATTCATTCCATTCCCCTATCCCATCCACTGTTCCTACTTTGGTCAAAATGGCATTTTAGAATGCACATCTGCAAGTGTTACCACAGGGCTTAAAACTCTTTGATAGCCTTCTATAGATTTTAGGAAAAAGATCAAAATCCTTAATAGGTCTTCAAGACTCTGCATGTTCTTCCCTGACTCCCCAGTACCACCAAAGTCAGATCTTATTCCATTCTTCCCGCTTCTCTTCACTTCAAGTTCATCAACTTTGCAGTTCTTCAAATGTGCCATGTTTACTCTGTCTCTAGGGTCTTTGAACATGCTGTTTATGTCTCCTGGAATACTCTTCCGTTCTCTTTCACCCCTGATTGTCTCTTGGCCTTCAAATCTCAACTGCAAAATCACTTCCTCAGGAAGGCATCTCTGACCTCCCACACTTGGTTGTTCTGTGTATATGACTTTCCTTTATTATCAGTTTGTAGTTATATATTTGTCCATTGGTATGATTAGCCTTCCCATTATATAAAACTATTAGCTAGTATGAGAGCTGAGATTATGCCTGACTGATCCATTATTATATCCACCACTGCCTAGCATGGAGCCAGGCATGCAGTATGTGCTATATAAATATTCGTTGAATGACTGCACGAACAGATCTAAGAGTACACAGGCCAGCAGAAACATGCTGCCCACACCAATATGTTCATGGTAGAACTGAAGCTCACCTCCTTTTCAAGCCTTACCACCTTTGACCTCAGACTCCTCAGACTTTAATTCCCTACCCACTCACACACACTTAGGTTAGTCATTTGTTGTTCTCTTTACCCAGGATCTGGCTTGAAACTTTTCTGATTCAGTTTCCACATTGCATTGGTTCGAGTTTTTACTTAAAGAAGCAGAAGTTGACTGCAGTTCATTAAGCAGAAAACAAGTTCATTAAAGAATAGTGAGTAGTTAAAAGATATTGGGAAGTTTAGAGAATTGTGCTTAATGCCAAATTTCTAGGAATAACGCCCCAAATTATGCTCCAAAACTAGCCTAACAAGATGAATGCTGCTGCCCTACCATTGGTACTATTGAACAAGTTCCTGTTCACACTGCAGCCTCATGAGCCAGGCACTCAACCCAACCATCACTGTCCTCCTCAAAGTCAGGGGCTTCTGCTGCCCCTCACCAGCTAAGTAGATCCCAGTGTAAGCATTTTTCCTCAGATTACTCATTTCTGAACTGAAGTCTAGTGGGGGTGACCCTGATTGGTGGAGGATGGTCACATGCATGTGTTCTAGCTGCAAAGGAGGCTGGAAGTGAGTTTTTAGGCTCCCACTTTGGAAACCCATCAATTGGAAAAATTCTGCAAAAACATAATAGGGTATTTAAAAGATGCAAGGCAGACACAGACATGATGGAAAACATGACCAATGCCTACTCCATAAATCATGATCAAAATGTTGGTATCTTGCTCAACTTCCTTTTGGTAATGAGCCTTTGGCAATTTGCTTTACACATTACACCTGGACTGATAGTGCATTAGGAATTTAGCCTGCTATCTGCCTGACATACAGCAGACCCAGACCCTGAAAGATTTAAAAAATCAATCATAAACTGTGTTCAAAAATCTGTATTTGAGATCATAGAAAGCATCATTTCAGTGCATAAACTCTGGAATCTAATGACCTGAGTCTGAAACTCAACTCCATCATTTAATTAAGTTCATGATTTTGGTGGACAAGTTACCAGAGATGATAAAGACAAGTGTCATGTCTTGCTTTTGCAGTATGTAGCCCACATCTGGCACACAGTAGACAGTTCATAATTGTCTGTGAATGAATAAATGGATAAATAATTGCATGAATGAGTGACTTCTGTATTCATCACAACAAGCAAGGTGAAGCTGTGTTAACAAACAATGTGCAAGTCAGTGGCTTGAGACAACAAATTGTTTTTTTCTTTCTTGTCCACTAAAGAATGGATGGGGCTCTGCTCCATGACACCTCTTCCCAGGGTGCTAGTGAATGGAGTTTCTACTCTTTGGAACACTGTTGGGTCACATGGAAGGAGAACACCGTGAATTGTGCATTGGCTCCGAGAGCTCCCACACTGATGTGACGTCTATCACTTCTACTCATACTTTATTAACCAAAGCAAATTATATAGGCACACCTAATTCCAAGTGGGTAGAGCAGTGCTCAAAAAGAGAGTTTGAAATATATAATGGACAGCAGAAAGGATGGCCTTAACTTTTCTGAATCTCAGTTTACCCATCTGTAAAGTAAGGACAATAATAGCATCTACCTCATAGGGTTGTGAAGACAATGAATCACACATAGTAAACATTCAATACATATCTAAAGAACAATATATAAGCTTTATGAAATTCATAAGGAGCATTATGATATAAGGAGTGTGAATTTTAGGAGAATTTGACCACCATGGTCCTCACTGTACATCTTCATGGGGGCAAGACAGCAAAGTCCAGGATTAATGCCAGCCAAGAGTCAAATGTGGGAATTAACCTGCTGAAACCTGAAAGTAGGACTCACAGTGAATGGATGCAGTACAGCAAGATGTGATCTGGAAACATCAGTCTTTGTGCTTTTCTTCCCATCCTTATTTATGACCCTGCCTCCTGTCAGTCAGAGGCATCACTTTGCCTCAAGGAGAACTGATGTAGTTACAGTAGAAATGTAAAAAGAACAAAAAAAATCGATGTTTAGTTTTTCTGAATCCTAAAATATGTTCTTAAAGCCCACAGGAGAAACAAAAGCTTTGAAAGCTACAGCTTTGATATATAAGGAGACTTAGGAGAAGAAAAGGGCTTTTGAGAATGAAAATAGAAGGCCCTGAGGAATGAACAAGGGATATAGGGTTTATGCCACAGACCACATTGGAATAAGAATAAAGCAAGCTGCAGATGGATTGATCTTTAGGGAGGCAGGACAAGGTTCACCTGGCTTGGTGGGGTAGAAAAGAGAGGAAGAGGGTAGAAGAACTTAAGATCCTACAGAGGTTGGTGGGGTTAGAGAGGAGAGACCCCATGAAGAGGAGTGGAGGGCAGAGTCGGTTTGGAGACTGTGAAAACACTCTGTGGGCAACTGTTAACTTTAGGTGTCAACTTGAGTGGATTAAGGGATTCCCAGATAGCCAGTAAAGCATTATTTCTTGATATATCTCTGACAGGGTTTCTAAAAAAGATTGGCATTTGAATCAGTGGACAGAGTAAGGAAGATCTTTCCTCGCTCCATGTGGGCAGGCACCATCCAATCCATTGAGGGCTCAGATAAAACAAAAAGGCAAAGGAAAGATGAATGTGCACTCTCTCTCCTGGAGCTAGGACACCCTTCTTCTCCTGTCCTTGGGTATCAGAATTCCAGGTTCTCCAACTTCTGGACTCCAAGACTTGCACCAGCAGGCCCCCAGTTTCTCAGGCCTTCTGCCGTGAACTGAGAATTATACTATCAGCTCTCCTGGTTCTCAGGCCTTCAGACTTAAATTGAGACACACCACCAGCTTCCCTTATTCTCCAGCTTGCAGACGGCATGCTGTGGAACTCATCGGTCTCCATGATCACATGTGCTGATCCCCATAACAAGTCTCCTTTCATCTGTCTATCTATCTATCTATCTATCTATCTATCTATCTATCTATCTATCTATCTATCTCCTATTGGTTCTGTTTATCTGGAGAATCCTGACTAATATAGCAGCCGGAAAAGCCAAGCCAAAGTCTGCAGATTTCCACTGCCAGTAGGGAAAGCACTACATATCACCATATTGAGGAACCATGCTAGCTAGTTTTCTAAAGATGCCTGTGAATCATTCAATAGAAAGATGGCCCGAGTGTGTCCAGTATCTCTGCCAAGCCCCAACACAACTGGACATTCAAATTCCTTTCAAATGTCTCGAGGTACTGTAATCTTCAGAAAGGCAGTTGATATCAGCATGATAGCGTTGAAGTGAGAGCCCTAGCATCTGTACTTGGGTGGGAAAACAGAGATACCCATTCTGGGTTACAGTCTAACTTCTGAGTACTCTTTCTACTTACCCCACCATTTGTCTTGCTTTCCAACAAGATAAAATTGCACTCCTGGATCCACCTCTCAAGGGGATAATTTTGACATGGTATATTTTTTTCCTTGAGCAAAGATATTGTTGAAAAAACATACATGATTACAAAGAAGGCATTTAAATTGTATGATATTAATGCTGACAAATAAGTAACAGCTAAGACGTATTGAGCATTTACTCCTTGTCAGGTCCTATTAAACACTTTAAATGGAATATCTTACAATAGCATTATCTCCATTTTATAAATAAGAAAATCAAAGTCAAGAGAGAAATGTCAAACAGGAAGCTAGGATGATTTCAATCCAGATTGGCTGATTTCCGCATCCTGAGATTTGACCGTTATACTACATTTCTCCCTTATTATACAAAGATAAGTTGTTCATAACTCATGTAATCCTTCACCTATTCAAGCATTTTTTGAGCTTGCTGTAAATTAAGCACTATGTTGACAACAGGGATGAAGAAGTCAGTTGGACACCGTGTTACCGCTCTGGAGCCAATCCTGGTCTATGCTGTAATGGTTCATTATTACTGCTGTCCTAAGCTCCTCATGGGATTTCTCCAGGGAAAAGATGCAATGGAAATACCTTTGTGCAAGTTTGACCACCAGGTACATGTGTGATCCAGGGAAGTAAATAAATCATTTAAACTGTCTGGGCTTTGTTACCTGTTAGATATTTTCAGTCCTCCAATTATAAGGTCCTGGGACTAGGACAGGTAGAGCATAAGCTCAAGGTATTATAAAGTCCAAGAAAGTTCAGAGGCAAGTTAATATTCTTTAGATTCTCAATTAGTCAACATGGGCCAATCTGTGGCCATCCAAAGGGCACCACATCTCTTCTATCAGCAGTAAAAATTTCTAGACTGGAACTTATGTTCTGGTCATGACTTCTCATTCAGTGTGGGCCTCTGAAGTTAACAGAACACATTCCTGCCATCAAGGAACTAGGCAACATTGTTAAGACGAGAGACTTCTTCTGTTACTCTAATGAGACCTCTTTGTAAGATTGCTCAGCTCCCAATTCTACATCCAATAAAGCTTTCCTTTGTCTTTTCCACTTTGGGAATTTTTGTTTCTTTCTGACCAAATGCCTACCTGCCTTGTGTGTCTCTGTCTTCTTTTCCTCTTTGACAGGCAGTAATGTGCCACTGAGAGAGAATCAGAGTCAGGTTTGGCTCTCGCCTGTCCTAACTGAATGACCTTGGACATAAAGCAAAATCTTTCTCAGTCTAGGTTCTTAATTTTTTTAAAAATGGAATCATATCACCTACTTTCTAGGGTTCTTGGAAGATTAAAAATAATACATTCCCTAAAGCTGGCACAGTGATGAATAAAAATAAAGCATGTACTGAATACCTAGCCCATGCTTAAGTGTTCATTATTTGATTTCTTCCTTCTTTTTACGTTTCTTACCCCAAGCCAATGTTTTTTTTCTACAACAAAAAGAACAAATCTCACTGAAAATATAGGGATGTTGGTCCTGACAAGTACACAGGGCATTGGTGGGTTTCTTTTTTTTTTTTTAAGCTGCTTTCTAAACCCACGCACCTCAAGACTTGAATGTTATACTCATCTTAATATTGTTCTCTGACATTGATTTCCAGCGAGAACACAGGCTTTGGAGTCAGACTGCCAGTGCCCAAATCCCAGCTCTGCCACCTTCTGGTAATGTGATCCTGGGCAAGAAATTCAACTTTTCTGATCCTTGATGTCCTCTCTACAGGACAGTAAGAATAAATTGAATATACCCATCTCCAGGTGGTGGTGTGAAGGTTAAATGAGAAGCAATGATTGAGTGCCTATCATAGAGAAAATGTCCAACCAGTGCTGTTATTTGCACCATTGTTACTATGTCGTTATTTTTATTGGAATCAGCACGTTGACATGTTTTCCAGTAACACAGCATTCAAGCAAGGCTTTGTGGATTCTATTATTTAATGTTCTTTACAAATCCATTTATGCTCTTCTCTCCTCTGGCATGTGCCACCCCATCTCTGACTCAGAATCTTACAATAGTCTTCTAACTGCTCTCCCAGCCTTGCTTCCTCCACACCACTGTCCACATGGCAGCCTGAAGGATCTGTTTCAGGCATTAATATGATCATCTCACCCTCTTGGTCAACACCTTTCACCTGCTTCCTACTGCTCTTAAGATTAAGTTCTTTCTTTAACACAGTCCATGGGTCCTGTGCTGTCTGGGTCTCATCTATGTCTGTAGCCTCAACACAAAACAGGGCCTCCTCCATCCTTTGTGATCTAGCCATACAGAGCAATTTACGCTTCCTTGAAGGAGTGGAAAGCACACAGCCTTCTGTGCTTTTCTGTTCACTCTTGCCTTACCTCAGCATTTGGTACAAGTTTCCTATCAGTTTGTAGAACATTTCTTTGGAGAAGGTTTCCTTAACCTGTGTTGTGTGTTTTCCTTGCGGTTTTATAGCCTCATGTATTTCTTCTGTTAGACCACTCATCACATGGTTTACTGTTTTCCCATTGAATTCTGAAGCCCCTTTCCATAGACAGCTACAGAGAGAAACTGAGTCTACCTTGCTCATCACTGCATGCAGCCATGCTTCTCAATTGAATGAATAAAAATAAAGCATGTACTGAATACCTAGCCCATGCTTAAGTGTTCATTATTTGATTTCTTCTTTCTTTTTTATGTTTCTTACCCCAAGCCAGTGTTTTTTTCTACAACAGAAAGAACAAACCTCACTGAAAATACAGGGATGTTGGTCCTGACAAGTACACAGGGCATTGGTGGGTTTTTTTAAAAAGCTGCTTTCTAAACCCACCCTCAGAGAAGGGAAGGACAGAGATTGCCTAGACTGGAGTAGCTGGAGGTAGGGAGCCAGTAAAACTGATGTCCTGTTCCTTAGGAATGTCACCAAATAATGGTATGGATTATTGCACCTGCTTGGTTCTCATCATATATGACACACAGTAAGTACTCAACAAATGTTTGTTGAATAAGTGACCAAATAAATGATCATATGTTCACCTACACTGCTGGCTGGTAATTTCTGACTACATAGAGTTAGTGCAATGCCACTCCCTTTTGCAGACTTTTAAATTCCAGCTTGAGAGGGGAGGTCAATTTTGCCTAACCCCTGAGATTTATGTGAAATGTGTTAAATAAATGAAGCAGATATTCTATTTAAATAATCAGGCGGCAATTACTTGTATTAAAAGGAGAGTACTTTCAAAATAAAAAAACAGGATAAATATCTAACAAATATTAATACTGTGAATTATGATTTTTATTTGAAAATAAATATAATTAAAATATAAAGTAGAATGATCATGATCATACAGGTTATGTGAAGCACAGGGTCTCTGTAGTGAATAAAAAGCATGTAATTAAAATTTCATTGAAATGATAGTTTATAAAAATGACAGTCTGACCCAGTTCTAAGGAAAATCAGAAAGATACTTACAGCTTAAAACGTTCCAGTGAAACCTTGAGGCAAAGTTTTAAGATAATTGATAACTGATTTTCTTTTAAACAAGGGATCCTGTCTCAAAAACTTTTTTTATGATTTTCCTTAACATGTACTACATAATTCATGTGAGACTATTATCATTGTTGTAGTTCTTTGTTAAGAAATCTATTTTACTATAATTCTATTCACTGTAATTTCCTTAGTAACAGGCTGCTCTCTTTTTCTTTTAAAAACTATTAAAATGTCATTCACATCACATTCTAGATGTGGATCCAGCTATTCCCAATAGCTATTCAAAAAACGTAATCACCATAATTATTGTTGACATCTAATTAACATTCAGCTTCCTTTCTACAGCATCTACAGCTGGACAAACCATCTATTCCAGGATAAAAAGAATGCTCTGTTGCCTTCTCTTGAAAACATAAAACAAACCAGGATCCTAAACACCTGGGCTCAGTGTTTTTGTTCTCCAGTAAATGGTGGTTGGAGGTAGGGCAGCTAACGTGGACACCTTTCTAAATATTATCAACTGATAAATTGAACCCAGTCATATGAAATTAAATCCACCCTACATGTGACAGGAATGCTGATGTTTATATCCAAGGTAGGTGTTGTGGTTGATCAAGGATGGCTCCCAGAGTCTCTCAGTGCACAGTCTTTTGACGAGGCTTCCCTTGATCCGGCTCCTTTCTCTCTGGCTTACTTCATCATTTGCCACCGTCTTCCTTGTTCTCTCTCAGGCTACATCCTGGTCTCCTTCCAGTTCCCCAACAGCATGTTCTCTCTCACCTCTGTGGCTTTGACTATGCTACCCCTCTGTCTTCTTTCACTATTGTGATAGTTGAGGAGTGTAGGCCCTGAGGCTAGAACCTCGAATTTCGTGTCTCAGCTCTCCATACTACAAGTATGACCTAGAGCACGTTAGCTTAGCTTCTGAGTTCCTGTGCTGTCTCATTTGTTAAATGAGGATGCTATCCAACAAATGTACCCACTTCATGGGTTTATTGTGAGGATTAAATATGCCTCTGTCTCATCCTCTCTGTGTATGTGTGTGTGTGTGTGTGTGTGTATACATATGTATGAGAATGTGTGTGCATGTGTGTGTGTGCGTGTGTGTGTGTATATATATATATATAACAGTAACTCAGTAATGCAGTAACACAGCATTCAACCAAGGGTTTGTGGACTCTATTATTTAATGTTCTTTTCACATCCATTTATGCAACATTTAGGCAATTCATTTAGGCAAATCCATAGTCCAGACTAGGAACTGACAACACTTTCACTTCTACCTCCTTCAATCAGCCAGAGCATGTTATATGGTTGAACACAAAGACAAGATACAAGAAAATATGCTTCAGTGGGAGGAACCACAGAGTTATATGGCAGAATGTGGATGTATAATTATGTTACTTGCGAAGGAGTAAACTATAGACACAATAATATATATAAACATTCTCTCTCAGTTAATGTTTACTGTATGGTCTCTTCTCTTGTCCAGAGACCCTTGGTCTCATATTTGAGGTCATTATCTCTAGAAAGAATTTCTTAGTGTTCCAGGACGTTTTCTCCAGAGATTCTTTCTTCATGTTCCAGAAAAGTTTAGTTTTCTATCCTGTGTGCCCCCACAGCACCTGGTACTTCCACATTTGCATCACCATCGCACTTGCAATGATTATGTCAAGTGTGCTGTGCTTTATTATTTGTGCAACAAATATTCCTCCAGCTGCCACTCTATGCCAGGAACTGGGGATATAGCAGTAAATGAAAAGAGTTCCAGGCAGAGGGAACGGCTAAAGCAAAGGTTTGCAAGACAGGCTTTGCCCAGGCCTCTGGCTTCACCTCTTTTCCTCTCCTTCAGTGAATGGCCACAAAGCATACTCCCACTGCTTCCTCCATCTTGGAGTCATCCTAGCTATCCCCACAGTCACAAATAGGCTGGCCTTTTTTCCTCTTAAGGTTTTGTCATAAAGAGGGGTCAATCCAGATAAAATAGCAAAAGGACAGAGTTTCCAGAATCCTTTATGGTTCTTGTCATCACAGACGCTGGATTATAAAATACTAACTCGCTTTTGGGATGAGAACTAGGATTCATATTGAATTTCTATCCTCTGATTTTTATCATTTAGAGCAGTGGTTCTCAACTGGGGGATATTTGGCCTCTCCCCCTTCTACCCTTAGCCCCAGGCCCCAGGGACATCTGACAGTGCCTGGAGACATTTCTGATTGTCACCACTTTGCAGGGAGTGCTCCTCATGTTTAGAGGCCAGGGATGTTTAGAGGCCAGGATGTTTAGAGGCTAAACATGCCAGAGTGCACAGAACAGCCGCACACCGAAGAATTATCCAGTCCAAAATGTCAATAATGGCTGATCTAGAAAGTGTCTTCTTCAAACCCCTCCTTCCTCCTTCTGGCTGCAGGGGTTCCTTCCTCTGCAACATTGCTCTTCATTTATGAGCACGTAGGCTTGAATACATGAAATTAAGGATGAACAGCAGGGGCCTATTTGTCTCAAGAGAGAAATGCATCTCTCTTAGGATCAGCAAACTGGAGAAGACTTTGTTCTCTAGATATCTGTCTGGCAGAAGACATTGCTTTCTTTATCTCCTACTGGCCTCATGTTTCTCAACTTTCAGAGAGACTGAGCCCAGGGATGACAAATTGGGTTCATCCTGCACTACCACTTCATTAGATGGGTAGCAGCTGTTTGGAGCACAATTTTTATTCCCACAAGGATTCCCAAGGCCACATTCAGGCTCTGCAAAAAAGCGCAATCAATTAGTGATGTCCATCAAAAATACAAGCACAGTACCAGGTATATGCCATCTCTTCATGAGAGAATAGCTCTTTTTTTTCTGTCATGAACCTGATTCCATAGTTCATTTTATGCTCTGGGCTAGACACGCGACTCTAAAAAGTTCACAGTTAATGCCGTTCAAAACTGCACAGACCACCTGGGGAAGCTAGTGTGCAGAAAGTGATGCTTTTCTGTGTTTTCTCCCTACTTTCTCATTCTTTGTCCTTAGGAACAGCATGGGAGGGAGGGAGACATGACCACTGACGTCCTGTGATTGGAGTGGCACTTCCTAGCCACGCCTTATACCGTTCTACTTGGCAGTAGACATAATGATCATCACTGTCCTTTTCTTCTTACTTCTAATTGACCATAGTGATCGCATGCTCTTAACTGAATGGCTCTCATCAGGCATTTATTTGATTCGTGGATGGTCTGAGTGCATACACACCTGCAGGCCACTCATCAGCAAATTCAGCTATCCTCTTGGGTACTTGCTTTGTTGTTTCCCTTACCCGTCTCGCCAACCTGCCTGCAGACTTCCTTCTAATACCTTTATGAGTACATGAATGCCATCTCTACCTCTTTTCCTTTTCCCACCTGCATTATAGGCCTCAAAGACATTTTTGTAAACCACCTCCCTCTCAAGCTGGGTCCTCTTGTTATCATCATTTAAAAAAACCCCTTTTTTGGGGTTTTACATCTAATTCCTATACCCCCACGTTGCCTCTGCTGTTTGTTGCTTTTGTGCCAATTTTGCTTTCCTTCTGGACACCCTCAGAGGATTTTCCATCATATGTATCAAGCCATTCTGTGTTGCTGTACCTCTTCACACAGTGGCCCTACTGCTAATTTAATTAATTTAGATTGCTCTGCTTCCCCTCACTACAGAATCCTTGTTTTACTTCGGGAAATTACCTCTTCCCCATTTTGTTCAATGTGATGATGAGTTAACCTAGTACTTGCCTGTGGTAGGTTTGACATATGTCCACAAATTCTTTGACACTCCTGTCTTTGAGTGGTGGAGCCTAATTCCCCTCCCTTTAAGTGTGGGCTCAGCTCAGTGACTCATCAATGAATAGAATGTCATGACAGCAACGATGTATGACTTTCCAGGTTATCTTGAAAAAGGCACTGTGGCTTCCTCCTTGATCTCTCTCTTGGGAAGTTTCCTGCTGTGTAGAATATCAGCTGCCATGTTTTGAGGACATACAAGCAGGCTGGTAGAGAAAGCCATGCGACAATGAAATAAGGCATTCTGCCAACAGGCAGCTCTAACGTGCCATTGGTGTGAGTAACCCATGTTGGAAGCAAATCACTTAGTCCTTCAAGTTACTGCAACTGTGACTGATATCTTGACTTCAGATGTCAAGCAAAAACTCAGATGTTTCATGCAAAAACTTATATTAGACCCTCCCAGCTAAGCTGCTTCTGGACTCCCAACCTGCAGAATCTCTGTGGGATAACCATGTCTATAGTTGTTTTATGTCTTTACGTTTTGGGGTATTTTGCCATGCACCAACAGATAATGAACACATTGTACCTCACTAAGAAGATAAGAAGTAGAAAAGCCCATGTGTCAGTTAGCTATAGCTGTGTAAGAGCCACAGAATCTTATTTTCACACAAATATCAGCATTCTTCTCTTTGTGCTTCTATAGGTCATGAGGATAGCTCTGTTAACCTTGGCTGAGCTGGCTCATCCTCTACAGAATGGGTTGGGGATTGGTTCACTTATGGGGCTCTGCTTCATTTGACTCTCATTTCCATTGAACAACGGGCTGTCATAGGCATTTTTCTTTTCATGGAAATAGCATAAGCACAAAATAATGAGCAAAAATAGGGGAAGCCTTTTAAGGTCCAGACTAGGAACTGACAATCAGCCAGAGAAAGTTACATGGTTCAATACAAGGACAAGATGCAAGAAAATATGCTTCAGTGGGAGGAACTATAAAGTTATATGGCAGAATGTGGGTGTAAAATTTTGTTGCTTGGGAGTGAGTAAACTATTGGCACAATAATCTAGTCTACCACAGGCAAGGTCCACCTGCTACGGTCTGAATGCTTGTAGCCCCCAGATTCATACATTGAAACCTAGCCTCCCTTTTGGGAGGTGATTGGGTCACGAGAGCAAAACCCTCATGAGTGTGATTACTACCCTTGTACAAGAGGCCCGAAGCTCCCTTCCACCACGGAAAGACACAGCAAGAAGGTGCCATCTATGAGGAATGGGCACTCACCAGACACCAAATCTGCCAGCACCTTAATTTTGGACTTCCAGACCACCTTTAGAAATACATTTCTGTTGTTTACAAGCTACTCAGTTTATGGTATTTCGTTGTAGCAGCCAGAAGGGACTAAGAAACCCTCAACACAGCAGGCACTGGGACTAAAACTGATCTAATCAGATGGCCTCTTGCAGGAATTTGAATCTTAAATGGTGCAAAGTCCAACAATTTGCATCTCCTTCATTCTAGCCACAGGTCCTGATGAAGCTTTTCCTACCACGAGAACAGTGATGTATTCCTGCTTCCTAGCTCAATAAATGTCTTAGTTTCTGCCTATTTTTAAGCCTGAGTCTCTATCCTTCATGTCAATGCCATGAGCTTCAGATACTTTTTCAGTAACTGTCCTTCTGCTTAAGTCAGTTGGAGTCAGTTCTGTAGCTGGCGCCAAAAGAATCCTTAAAAACTGCAACTTCTCTTCAGATATCTGAAGCCAGCTACATCCCAGGCCTTACCTTCTTCCCAGTTTACCATCTGTGATCCCCTCAGATATTCCTCAGGGACTGTGGTTTAGATTCCTCCATCATTTAGTTACTGCTATCTGAATATATTTCTCTGAAAGTACACTCTTAAGTGGCAGATTCAAATACAGGTCTCTATGTATATTTGACATTGCAGAGAATAAAAAGGGCATATCTCTTCATTCTAGATAACATGCTTTTAATATTGGAGACTAAGATTCCATCTGCTTTCACTTCCAATTCAAAATCTGAAAACTTAACCTTTTTGAAGGCACTGCTGCCAAGTGCCAGCTCTTATGCTCTATCTATGCAGTCACTTTGTCATCTTTTGAATTGGAAACCCCTTCTAAATTTAGGAGTTGACTTCACTTACAGAAGACCAAGAAGGACAATCAAACTTGGGATGAGCCATGTCCCCAGAAGCAAAGTATTCACTTGATCATTTTGTAGCCCAGGCTCTTCTAAAAGGTTCACCCTCTTTTCTCCACCACACCACCCTACAACAGTGACCACTTTTCCATCCTCTGTCCATCCCCAAGAGTAACTGGAGATTCCATTTCTCATAATATCATGAATATTTTACATATCTTAAAATGATTTCTTTGCTAAAGCTATTTCTATACTTGCCTCAATGTCACTTTTTATTTTCTTTAAAGGCAATCCTTAGGCCCCAATAGATAAGAGAATTAATGTCTCTTGAATGCTTTTATGAGCCATTATCATATTTTTTGAGGAAGTTATCATCTTCATTTTTCAGATGAGATGAAGGTTTTTATAGAGAAAGTAACTGATTTGTTCAAAGTCATACAGCTAGTCAGTGGCAGGGTATAGGTTGAAACTGAATCTGCCTAATGCCAAAGTTGGTAGTCTTTCTTCTGCACCATATTAGATGATCTAGTATTGACTTGGCTTCTGATATCATAGAACTTCACAGCAAGTAAGACCTCAGGAATTGCTGAATGTAGTGGTTTTATAACTATCATTCTCTGGGTCCAAGAGTTTCTCAAAAGTGCCTTAGAAGCTGCCAGAAAAAGGAGAATGCGGTAGGAATTAGGGAGAAAAATGGAAGTAAGGGAATACGTGAAAGGGAGGCAAAGTAGGTAGAACTCTAGACCCTTCAGTTTTGTTTTCATCAGATTAACTCAATTTCTGTTTTATATACCAGAGTTCCAAGTAAGATTTTTTAAGGGTTCCGCTGCATTAAACAAAGTTTAAAAACTACCAGTTTAAATCAACTCTTTCATTTTCCCGATCTATGATTCTGAAGACAAGTTAGGTGGTTGGTTCCAGATCTCAGTTAATAATAGTCCCAAGATACTTTGCATCCCAATACAGCACTTTCTCTTCTCTCCCTCCCTAAAGCCTTCTTGAATTAACTCCTCCCTTCCCCCATCCCCATATTTTTAATGTTAATGTTTTTAAAGTTTTAGGCTGTTCCCTCTTATTCTGTCTAGTACTCAAGAAGCCTGAAGTTATAGGCAGAGAGTTCTCACAGGAAATGAAACAAAAGAAAATGCAGGTATGAAATATTTAAATGCTACAGTTTGTGTCTACATCAGATTTTAAGTATTGATGGTCCCTGAGCTGAAGGAAGACCTCAGGCCTCCATCATACATCTTTTCCAACTAAAGACCTGATAGCCCAGAGATTTATCCAGGCGTGCTCTTGACATGTTAAGAAAAAGGATGTTGTCAATCTAGCAGCTGAAGATGTTGGCTAAAAGAGAGGTGATACCTGAACTAATATTATTTCTGACAGGGATACTGATTTAGGATGCCTTGGGAAAGAGTGACTGAAAATATCTCCCCTCCTTCCTCCCCCTAGACATGGGATATTGACTTGCTCACAGAGTTGATTTTATAATCTTCTTCCTCAGGTTTCACTTCTACAAAACTCGTTTTGTCAGAAAGGGAGCTCTTGAAGTTTCATTTTTAGGCTAATAGCTTTTCCAAAAAGCAAGATCTTGAGGAACCTTGTGATATGGATGAATCACTGATTTGAAGGGCAATTAGAGAGTCCTTTTATAGTGAGGGCATACCAACTCCAGAATTAATTGTGGAGCAGATATCATGCAAAAGACTATGCAATGTGCAGGGGAAATCACTCCAAGGAAGTAAGTTTATAACACGTCATAGCTGTTTTCTGTCTGATCAAGAGTTCAACCATGGATGTTGGTTGTGCCTGTGTGGTTATTATTAGGTAACAGCTAACATGATTAGGCTGCTTTCTATGGGCTAGCCATTGCTTTGAATCCTTTCCATGTTCTTATTCATTTAATCTTCAAAAGAAATGAAGAATTTGAGGTAAAGAGCTTAAGTAAAATGCAATGTTTTAGAACTTTTAAATCCCTCAAAAAAGGAAAAATGTAAAATCCCAAGGAATGACTTTGTACCCACCAGATGAGAAAAAAAAGAACATTTAAGTATGATACCCAACGTAGATAAAGTTATAGTGATAAAGCTATGTACACTGAAATAGCTAACATACATATAATATGTATATACATATAATACTTGGCATATATTAAACATTCAAGGTTTGTTATCTATCATAGCTAGTTATTACTATTACCTCACATGTAATGGGAAGACAGCACTAGCACACATAAGGTGAGCTGTGTGACCTTAGGTATCTTACTTAGCCTCTCCGATTCTCTGAACTTCATCATGTCTATTTGAAAATATACATAATTATAGTATTTTCCTCACAGGATTGTTATGAGTTTCAGGTAGGATACTGTGTATAAAGTGCTTAGCACAGTGCTTGGCATACAGCAATTACCAAATCAACAGAGCTAGCATTTTTGTTACTGTTATTATTACTACACATATTTTGCCAGCCACACTAAAATCAGTAGGATAAATTCACATAAAAAGTCATAAAAAGATTTATGTCCACTTCTCAAGATTTCTTATAAGGAATAATTCAATAGAGGCAAGAATCAATGTGTAAACTGCATTTGGTAATATTATTTCCAATAACATTTTGGTTTAGGCAGAGAAGAATAGCTATCCAACAGCTTTCTCCCTGCAAAACATGGAAACTGGAGCCAGAAACTAGCAACTGGTATTTTTTTTTCCCTAAAACACTGGAATTGTTTAATAATCAGTAGTCAGGCCCTGAAGCAAGTCTGTTTTAGGGCTTTTAAACCTATTACTATCTACCACGTGTGAGTTAGGGGAGCACACTGCTTTTCATATGGTGGTACAGATTAGTAGATGCATAATAAGTATATTTTGATGGATGTATCTGTTTATACTGAAGATTTCATTAGATAAATTATGCCCTATAAATATGAGATAATTGCAAACTTTATCTGATACTAATACTCAGTATTCCTTTAGTAGTTAATATTTGCTTTTAGTAAGAACATTTTCTAAAAGAATAATTAAGGTATTTTTGCTTCTCTGAACATATTTGTATTCTCTCAGAGCTAAAATTCTGGAGAAATGATTCTGAATCAAATGCGACTCAGTGTTTTAGCTTTGTCTGGTTATATCTTGGCAGTGTGGCCTACAGCAATTTAGCATACTTACTGCTTAGGGATATCTGGGGAGCATTTTTTCTTTGGAAGAAAGCTGAATGACGCCTCTGATCTAGAAAAGTTGAGAGCTATTTGTTGAAAAGGTAACAGATTTTGCCATTTTGAAGGAAAAAATGCAGATGCAATTGCCAGATTCTTAAGAAAGCAAATACAAAATGTTAAGTACATTTAGAGTTTCATTTAATGTCTGTGCTCAGGGACCAAACCAGGACAACCGCATCGTGAGCAGAGCTTTCTGATTTTTCTAGTAATATCCCTTGGAAGAGCCAAAATCAGACTTAAAATACAACAATTTCTGGATTAGAGTGAGTAAGATTGAAGTTAGGCTCTGATATCATCTTAAAAAGGAAGAACGAGCAGAAAATAGAATTATAAAATGTATTATAGTCAAGGAAAGTTAGATTAAAAGAGGTTAAGAGACTTGTTCAAAGTCACATAGGTAAGAAAGGAGAAGAGCTAAGATTTGAATGCAGGTCTTTCCTATTTCAAAGCTCATTTGGAAGTTGAGCAAACATTTATTCTGTATCTACTATATATTAGTGCTATGACCTTGGGGGGTAAGTATTGGCTAAAATAAATACAATCCTGACTTTGGGAGATTACATTCTGACAGGGAAAATAGATTTAAAACATATCTGCTTATAAAATATTTGTAATAAAAGTGAATAACTACAGTATGTAAATACTACAAGTCAACAATAAAAAGAAAATGTTCAGTAGACAAACAAAAGATATGAACAGAAATGTCTCTCCAACAACGAGGCAGCAAGAGAATACCATTTACTATTCACTAGATTAACAAACATGAAGTTTGACTAAAGTTCCATGACAATATTGAGAAACAAGCCACTGCGGCTCACACCTGTAATCCCAGTACTTTGAGAGGCTGAGGTGGGAGGATTGCTTGAGGCCAGGAGTTCAAGACCACCCTGAGCAACATAGCGAGACCCCCATCTTCAAAACAAAACAACAAACAAACAAAAAACATTGGCAGAGAGTGGTGGAGAGACAAAGAAAAAAGAACGAAAAAGAAAGAAAGGAAGGAAGGAAGGGAGGGAGGGAGGGAGGGAGGGAGGGAGGGAGGGAGGGAGGGACGGAGGAAGGAAGGAAGGAAGGAAGGGAAAAAAGAGAAGGAAAATGAAATAGTCATTCTCCAACACTCCAACACTAATGAAAAGAATACATATAAAATAAGCAGCTACTTTGGAGACCTACGTACTCTGTGACTCACTAATTGTACTTTTTAGTATTTACCCTAAAATAACCCTCACATACATGCACAAGGAGACATGTATAAGACTGTTTATTTTAGCCTTATTTGTAATACAGGAAAAAAGTAAAATAACTCAGATATTCATCAGTGGGGGAAGAGAGAAAATAAGTTTTGGTGTGTTTGATCCTGTGCAATACCATGCAACTTTCCCAGTGAGTGCTTTAGGTGTGTAAGTAACAAGCACATAAAGCAAACATATTTTTCAGTGACTTATGGTTGACTCCAAGTTGTAGAACAATTGGTAAGGGATGCTATCATGTATGCTTGAGACTCCCATCCATACCATTTAGTTTTCCAGGGCCATATGTATGCACGGAAATGGGAAAAAAATATATAGAAGAATCATAATACACTACTGGAGTGAGTATATTCTTTGCCCCGAGAAAGGCAGGCAGGTGGGAATCAGGGCACAAATCGAGAACACTAGAGATTTGCCTTTGATCTTTCAGCACAGTTTTTCCAAAAATAATTTATCCAAAAATCACTTGTGTAAATAAAAGTTAACTATAATAATAATAATAATAATAATAATAAAGAAAGTGTGTGTTACTGGGTGAGAGCATTCTCCAGTAAGAAAATGGAGGCCTAGCTCATTACCTCCTTCCGGAAAAAAAATGACAGTTTCCCTTTGAGCTGGATATTAAGGCTGAACCGTCAGGCATCTGGAGTATAACTGAATTCCAGAGACAATAATGACAATACTGCTTTCTATGTGTTCAGCACTTGGCAGTTTTCAAAGTACCTTCCCCATACATTATCTCCCTGGATTCTCACAGCAGCCTAATGAGGATACAGCTCTATTTCCCAGGTGATACTCACATGGGTGAGAAAAATAACACAATTCCATAAACAAAGCACATACACACTAGATGTCAAGGATTGTGAGTAGTCTTATTTTAGAGGTTCTTTTGTGTGTATGGTCATTCCTCTTGTTGCAAATGTGGGGCAGAAAATGATAATTTGAAGAGTTTGTGTACAATGGCATAACCTGAGAATCTATTTGACTTTTGCCTCTGAAACCAGAGAGAAGTATCATTTCTGAAAATCTCACTCTTACTGCCTGGAATTAGGCAACCTAATATTCCACTTTGAGTATACTAATGCACGACCTTAAAGAAGGAAGGATGTGTGGTGGCATTTCTGGGACTAATTCTCACGTTTTCTCTTTTCCATAATAAATGTATCATTACACAAATATTAATTATTGATAATGCATTTTAGTTAGGTGGTGGAGTTGCTAGTCCTAACAGAGTTGAAGATTACTTATATACAAGCTCACACTTAGAAGGCTGGCTCACTGCTCACATCTGAGAAGAGGTTGCACAGCTTAGGAAGGGGCAGTGGGATCTGGCCATTAAGAACCAAATCACTAGAGTAAAGCACATCTGAATTATTATTTTGCTTCTGCTGTTTACTAGCCACGAGACATGGGTACATACAATTGCTTTCATAAGCTCAGTATCCTCTTCTATAGAATGGGGTTAGCACAGGAGTTAAGTGAGCAGACTCCAAACCCAGTCATCTGGGTTCATCTCTCAGCTCTGCCACTATCTTCCTATATGATCATAGCCAGCAAAATCTTCCTTTGTCTCAATTTTCTCATTTTATGAGAGGTAATAATTCTGCCAGTCTTATAGGGTTGTCTTCAATAGGTATGTATCATATCTATGGATACTGAGTATAGTATGTATCATACCTATGACAATTGAGTCAATAGGTATGTATCATACATGTATATATTTTGTGTGTGGGGCACATAATTCTCATAGGTGTTAGCAAGGATTGATATGCAGCACACACAATAAGTGCTCATTATATGGTAGTGGATGCTTATGGTGCTATTGACACAAATGACATTCGGAAAGAGAACTTTTCAAATTCAGACAATGGTAAGTACAGATTCCTTCAACCACGGAAAGGCACAAAGTTGAGGCTCAGTGGATGCCCATTACTTGACTAAGATATGAGCATCCTTTGGAAGCCAAAATAAATGGCTATATGAAACTTAAGTCACAGACACACATTGGTGCAAATTTTATGGACTTCCTACGTTACAGTGAGGCAGATTCAGCAGTGGTCCAGGGTGAGTGGGCC
This sequence comes from Macaca nemestrina, assembly GCF_043159975.1. Taxonomy (NCBI): domain Eukaryota; kingdom Metazoa; phylum Chordata; class Mammalia; order Primates; family Cercopithecidae; genus Macaca; species Macaca nemestrina. The sequence goes on along the minus strand of NC_092126.1, from coordinate 126,938,378 downwards.
CCCAGGGAGGGACCAGGAAGGATGAGTGGTAGATAGCTCCATTCTCAAGCCTGGCTAAGGCTCTGAATAAAGATAGAGAGGTTTCCAGGAAGAGCTATCCCTAAATGTCTTCCTGTGTAAACAGGCCAAAGGTTATTATGAAGAAGGAATTGAGTCATGATGAAATGCAGTATACCTTATTTTGATGATGACTAATTCATTAAACAAATATCAAGGACTTACTATGGCCCTGCACTATTCTTGGCATTGAGTTTCCAACTGGGATCATAGAGTGATTTCCAGCTGCATGGGGCTGATGGTCTAACAACAGATGCAAAGAAGAGCGCAGGGGGCTCTGGAGGAGTTGAGTGGGCTATGAAGGCACAATGAATACAGGAAAGCAAAGACAGCTTCCAGGAAGGAGGAGGTCTTGGCTGAGTAGCCAGCGAAGTTAGAGATGAGCATTCCAGGCCAAAGGAACAATGTGGGGGAAGGCCCCGAGGAGGGGTGCATTTTTAAGAGAGTTAAAAAAAAAATCCGTTAGCCTGGAGCCAGAGCATTACTGGGAATGTGTGAAGGAATGGGAAACCCAAAGTCTTGGGAATTAAACATTTTTCCCGAGTTCACATAACAGGATGCATATCCAGGTCCGTCTGACCACAAGACGCACAACAGGCTCTATTTTGTCTCACATGGTGCTATTGGCATTGCATCCCCACAATAGCAGATGAGATGTGTGTCCTCAGTAAGCAGTCGGTGATGACACCCTACCTTCTTTTAGGGGTCAGCTCAGATCCCTTTCTTTTAGGTGTACACTTTCATTTATCTCTAACCTTTCAGTGGCTCACATCAAAAGGCATCACACTTGAATTTCACATTCATTCGTCCTTTCCTGGGTTTCCTGCCTTTGATGTACTTAACAGCCACCTGGGTACCATTTGGAGGGTGTGTTCTTGCTATTTGGGCTTTGCTAAATGTACCCTGAAGAATTCTATCTATTTCTGTTCTATCTTTTGATTAAAATTCAAAATTAGGCAACAAAAACACATTTGTTTATCATGATCTTTAGAGACAGAATGATTTTCTTGTTCCTAATTTGTGTGCAGGGTAAAAATGCTGAGCTATCACATGGTTTTCTCTTTATGGTGCTAGGATAATATTAAACATCCTGTGAAAAGGGGGAAGTCATTAGATGCTTGGTCCAATTTAAAGGCTTCCATAGGTTTCTAATTGAAGTGAGTTAATACTTGTGGAAACACCAGCACAGAGCCCAGAGTGGGCTTGCTATTAACTACAATGATAGTTCTTAGTTAATGAGCACCTTCTATAGTCCAAAGAGCTTTTATTTACACATTAACAACTATACTTACAACAATCCTGCAAAGTCAGAATCATCTGCTCCACTTTATATGTGAGAACAGTGAAGGGAACAGAATAGAAGTAACTCGCCAGATAAAAGTGGCAGAGGCAGAATTTTCACCTTGGTCTGAAAAGATGGTACATGCCAGGTGTTCTTGACATTCATTTATCCATTTTATGATGACAGCATGTTGATTTTCCCTTAGGAAACACCCCTACCGGATATTCAATCTTCGTGGTTACAAAGGGGCTGATGGGATGCCTCAGCGTCAGGGTGGGCACATAATACCCACCTGGTCAATGCAGATACCTTACCTGCCAACCTCAGTGATTGGTTCAGGGATGGGCATATGACTCAAGTAAGCCAATCAAAACCAAACAGTATCAGTCTTACTGAGTTGGCTGGAATGATTGGTAGGAGAGATACCTTTCTGCTCAGAACTGAATCTGGGATGATAAGTTTGCCAATTTCCATCATTGGGAGAGCCTACCTGAGAACGAAGCTAAAGTTATAACATCATTGTAGACTGTGCTGCAGATGTATTGACCCTAACAATTCCTTCTTTTCCCCCTTTTTTACACTTAAGGTAGGTTTTGGTATTTTTTATGCTTAAGGTAGATTTTGGTTACTTGATTCATTCCATCCACTCGATATACTTTTTTTTTTTGTCAACTTTTAGGTTCTGGGGTACATGTACAAGATGTGCAAGTTTGTTACAGTATACTGTCACATAATGCATTATGCACAAGAATAGGCTCATTAAAACACATTCTTCTATTCCTAATTTATCTGACAACAACTCCAAAGAGATCACCGCTTTTACTCTTGCTGATCAAAATTTGGTAAAAATAAAACCCAGATGTGGCCAAAACTCTAAATCTCCTTATGCAGAGTCCAAAAAGATCTAATTTTGGAAGTCAGCATGACTGTTTTATGAAAATATAACAAAAGCCACTTTCCCCCATCTCAGTTTTTTCCTATTTATAGGAATTTGTTTTGTGTGAGCAGTATCAATTAATGGCTTTGGAAGCCTAATATTAAATTTCTGAGTATAAATCTAATAATTTCTGGGGCCTCATGTGGCTCAGTCTCTGCACACTCTTACTTTAAATGCATCGTTCCAAAAGGAACTCCAGGCTGGGCGTGGTGACTCACGCCTGTAATCCCAGGCATGAGCCACTTTGGGAGGCTGAGGTGGGTGGATCATGAAGTCAGAAGATTGAGACCACCCTAGCCAACATGGTGAAACCCCATCTCTACTAAAAATACACACACACACACACACACACACACACACACACATTAGCCAGGTGTGGTGGTGCTTGCCTGTAATCCCAGGTGCTCAGGAGGCTGAGACAGGAGAATCGCTTGAACCCAGGAGGTGGAGATTGCAGTGAGCTGAGATTGCATCACGGCACTCCAGCCTGGGTGACAGAGTGAGACTCTGTCTCAAAAAAAAAAAAAAAAAAAAGGAGCTCCAAACTTTACTTGGGCTTTTGAAAAATATTAAATGAAGTCCAGTTTATAACTCACAGGATAGGTGATGCTGTGATATGCCTTCCAGATATCCCTCAGGAATTCAGGAATAAAGCACATATGATCTTAGTTTCTGGTCACACCGCTTGCTGGGAATGCTCTGCCATCAGCTCCTCCGGGAATCACCTTAGTTGAGCAGGGCTGCCTCATTCAAAGTTGCTCACTCTTCCTCAGACAACCCACATTCAATAACTCATCATGGGTACCCAAGTCCAGGCCCCTCATCCCAGCTGGAAAGAGCTCTGAGGGTCATCCTGCCTTTAGAGCTCCCAGCAGAGTCAGCTCAGCTGCTATATGTCCTGTGACTATAATGTAGCTCACCTCCTTCCTCTGCCCCAGCCTGCTCCCACCCTTTGCTCTCCCCAGGTGTTGATCTAGTGATCCAAATATTCTCTGATCCATTTCTTCAATCTAGTCTCTAACTGAGGGTTTACTTCCTAGCTAACCCAATCTGTGACACATAGCAGTCGGCCTCAGTAGCTTTGTCCCTCTGCCACCCAATTCTCCCACACTCCAAGGCTGCTTTGTAACCTCTTATCTCAAATCCCAAATACCCTCAATAGCCTCCACCATATAATGCCTTTCTTCCTATTTCCCTCACTCATTCTTTTGGCCTAGAAGGATGAACCACCAGTGGTTAAGTGGTTCAACTTGACCTCTGTGGCTATGACTGTGTGTTCCTATTTTCTTTCCCACTCTGCCTTTCACCTCCCATTTTCCAAATTCTGAAAGGATTTTTTGTTTTGGCTGCTAAAGAAATGTAAAAGACGTAGAAAAGTACATTTAAAGTTGTTTCAATCACATAGGATCATAATGATGCTAAGGTTCTCTTTAGATAGCAGTAAACTAAAGTATCGAAAGAAGTGGGGGCTACAGAAACTAGTGACATTTTGAGGTCATTAAGACAGACATGCCAGTGGGAAATTCTAAAGGATAAGAGATATGAGGTCCACTTACGGACCTCACAGATTTTTACCCTCCCTTGTAAACATTGTGGAATTCTAACATAACTGTATGGTAAAACATTTACCTTCATTTAAATAAAATAGAGTGACTGAATGAAAAATATTGAGTTACATATTTGGATATAAGAATGGATATGGTGAAAATTGCAATGGTCATATGCAAATAACTAAATTACAGAAAACCCTTGTGGGGCTGTTGTGGCCATCAAGTCAGATCATTATGTGAGCATAAACATTGTATGTCAGTAGAAGACATTTCTGCTCTTTGAAACACTGTATCATCTATTAAAGGATAGTCCTGATTCAAGAAAAGGCAATTTTCCTAATAGGACTAGGAAGCCAAATATAAACTGATCCCAGAGAAATGAGATTCTTGAGAGATCACTGCCATTGTTTTGAAATATTCTAATTATCTGAAAAGAAGAGCAGAGACCACTCAGCAGAGTCCCCACTGTCTTGGTGAGGCTTTCCTCTGACTTGAGCCACACCATCAGCTGCTGAGGGAGGCAGTGTGCTTTCTGTGCTGACCTACAGCAGTGCCATGCTGCTCTTTGCTCCGCGAGGTGCCTGAGCAGCCTCCCTAGCTCCCACCAGGCTGACCCTGGCTGGAGGCACAGCTCCTCCTCTGAAGGCTGATCTGAGGTCATTCACCCAGAATTGAGGCTCATCAAAACCTAGTGAGTCATGATCAGATTTGTGTGCTCAAGAGGGAAAATAAAGAAAGAAAGGAAGGAAGGAAGAAAGGAAATAAATATAATCCAACTCTGCTCTTACTCTCATGGAAGATAATTACAACCAAACAAGAAAATTAAATGTAAAAGTGCCAGACTATATTATAATTAAACAAACACAAAGCAGGTTTGGGGAACATTAAGAATGCCATCTGAACGATTCCAACAAAGCTTGTTAAAGAAGAAGGCAGACACCTTGTCATTACTCCAGAACTTGGCACTGCCCATGCCTTCTAAGATGGCAGGCGGCAATGGGACTCGGGAACTCCTACAGAGTAAAATAAATTTATTTCTTTGTTTTTGGGGTAAGACAATAAGGCTCAATAGCTACAGCTAAGATTGTGGGGTCAATTGAAGCAGGGTTCAAATCTCACTTGACCATTTAGCATGTGCATTCTCTATGCCTCCATTTCCTTTCTATAGAATAGGGATTAATTACAGACAGTTGTGAGGAGGATGTGACGCTGATGCCCATGGAGCCTCACTTGTAGTCACCACTCTGTATATGTCAGCTGAGTGCTACCAAAATAATTAGCACTGACCGTAGTACTTGATGCATTACTGGGGCCCAGTTTGTGTTGCAGGAGGTAAAATAAAGATGAATAAGCATCTAGCTATTCAGGATTTCCCATATATAATTCAACACTTCTCTAGCAAGGTCTTGACAAGACTAACACGTGGCCTTGAGTCCCAGTTTTGATAGTCTATGCAAAACTTGGAGTTCTCCGAGGTTAGAACCCCCATTTGTTTTGTCTCAATGAAGTCCACAGCACATAGGTATGTGTTGCATAAAGAGCTGTTGACAGCTCCCATCATCAGAAGCATAAACAGCGTATTATATGTGTTTCCTCACATGTGTAACCAGTGATTTCTCTTCCACCTGACCTCACATGAAGTTTATGTACCTTCAGTTCTCAGCTACTAAACAGTTTATAGTTAGTATTGGAAAAAATCTAAATTAGCTGTAGGAGGGAGACCAGCCAGAGGTGCTATTAATGTTACAGCCAGGTTATGGATTGATGTTTCTTTAGTCCAAAGGGAAGAGCTGCAAAAGAACTTTCCCGTTTGCTGAGTGAGTTCAAATCCATTGTTTCATTAGATTTTCACAAAAATGCTCAGAGTTCAAGCAAGTGCATCTCAAACTGTGGAGCACATACTTAAAATGAGAGGTGATATTAGGTGATGTACAATATTAAATCACATTGAATCACACCATCAGAAAATTACTCCCTTATCAATTATTTTTTAAATGTTTTCTATTACATCAAGAAGTAAGACTCAGTTTGGTGCCACCATGTCCTTAACACCTCCATAACACTTGCTAACCTCCGAAAGAAAAAGGAAGGAAACAGGGGAGGAAGGAGGAGGGGAAAATAGTAGTCCTGTTCAAAGCATTGTGGAGTATTGGGGAAGAATTTAATGCTATTATCTTCATTATACTTATTTTCAGAGCTATCTTCTTAAAGAAGGGTATTTAGTGAATTTTAAGTAAATAATAGTACAGGAGGTAGCAATACAATGAAAAAATTGAGGAAGTAGGGTAGATGACTGAAGTTTGTATGCGTAGTTTGTATTAGGTCATAAAGCTGTAGTTGTTAAAGCTGTAGTTGTAAGAGCTGAGGCCATTGGAATCACGTGCTTTTTCCACCTCAAGCATGCCTCCTAAACTATTAAATTCAAATACAGGTCTGAATAGAGCGTAAGAGCTCTTCTCTCTAGTTAGAAAAATCTAAAATTGAATCCAGCATCAACACCATGGCCATGCTTCCTTGGACAAGTTATGTTACATCTCTACATCCCAGTTTTTATTTTTCAAAAGAGGGGGAAATAAAAACAACAAACTCATAGGATTGTTATGGTGTTTTGATGAGAAAAAACAATGTAAAGCATTTAACACAGTCCCACACACACAGTAGGGGCTCCATAAATGTCTGCTAAAAATATTAATGGAAAGGCTTAAAATAAGAACTCTGCCAAATGTTTGTATATTCTATCATTTCAATGAATGGTCTTTTAACTATCATGAACTGATTTATCTTAGTCAGGACATATTGTTCTTTCCTTTTCTAGGATAAAACCTAACCACAGTTAGGGAATTATGAGGCTTGTTCCTGACACTGACTGGTTGAGATAAAAGAAACATAAAATTACACATCGTAGTCAAAGAAAGACATTATCATAAATAGCTAGACTTTGGGGAAAGGAGAGAGCTGATAAATTGTTCTTAATTGAATCTCAATAAAGGATGCTCTGTGTAGAAGTAAAAAATGATATTTGTGGAAGATATATGTTAATATGTAAAAAACCTCTAAGAATGTTTATTGCGCACTCACTCCACTAGATGCTGAATATACAGCAATAAATAAGATATTTAAGCCCTGCCTTCACAGTGTTGCAATAAAATGTTTAGGACTCTAGCCTAAGGGCACACAATCCTCTCTGCACTTGTTCAGGGAAAAGCATAGCTGGAAAGGAGCAAATGAAGTAGGCATTAGATGACTGAATTTCAGATCCAGCACTGACTGCCCTCAAATTGATGTGATACTTTGAAGAAGGCATTTTGCTTCTCTGAGTATTCATGTTGATACAGAGATGTCATTAGATGTTTGATCAAGGTTTCTGAAATACCAAGCCTTTAAATATACTTACAATTATTGCCATATCTATATTCCACCAAATTATTTATATTTTACTACAGTAAATTAATTTCTTGAAGGCCATTCTGAATTCCCACTATAATCAAAAATTGGTGTCATGTGACATACATGGAAGTCTTCTGTAAAAAACAATGACTAATTTCTTATAGCTTTATTGAGGTATAATTGACAAATAAAAATTGTACACAATGTGAATACTTAATATATATAGCCATTGTTTAACAATTACCACAATTGAATTAAGCAACACATTCATCACCACACATAGTTACCCTTTTGTGTATGTATGTGCATATGGTGAGGACATTTCAGATCTAGTACTTAGCAAATTTCAAGTAAGCACTACAGTATTAATAACTAAAGTCACCACTGCCATCCATTTATTAAACTATTATAGAGGAGATTTTTATGAAGCAAAGATGTTCTTTTTGGTGTCATTGCAGGGAGGAGTGCTATTTCCCATTCCTGTTCTTTGCTTCATACAATAGGAGTTCTATTAGTGTAGCTCCTGGCCTCTTTTATTTTCATTTATTTATTTGGATACAGAGTCTCGCTCTGTTGCCTAGGCTGGAGTGCAGTGGTGCTATCTCGGCTCATTGCAACCATGCCTGGATATTTTTTTGTATTTTAGAAGAGTTGGGGTTTCACTGTGTTGCCCAAGTTGGTCTTGAACTCCTGCGCTCAGGCTATTTGCCCATTTCGGCTCCCAAAGTGGTAGGATCACAGGCATGAGCCACTGTACCCGGTCCTGGCCTCTTTTATTCATTAGCTATGCCGCTCCAGGAGAGGTGGAGTGACTTGTCTGCTTAATAAATATGGAAAAGATAAAGGACACTCTCGGTTCAGCTCTATTCTTTTCTCTTGGGAGGTACTGCATCTTATTTTATGCTGTTTTCCAATTTAACCCTTGATCTCCAGTGCTACTACTTCATTTTATTATCCATTCAGAATGTGGTTGGGAAAAGGGTGTGCTAACTCTTGTAAACCTTAAACTCACTAGGAGTGAAATGACTAAATGTTTGGCACCTCCTAGTGTGAAGATCTCTACAACACTTTCCATAAAATAGTCTAAAGAATTAAACCTGAAGTAAATCAAGTCTCTAGTTCTAATGAGCAGATAGTAGTAACATAGGTGATAGAATAATGAATTAAGTGATACAAAAGAATACAACCATCCAATCCAGAATGTTGGAAATTCTTCAAAACAACAAAAACCAAAACCCCTCCTCTCTTCGGTAAGTAAATAAGAAAAAGGCAAGAGGTGGGAAAGTAAAAAACAGCACAGAGGGAAGATGGAGTAGATATACTTTTCATTGTTTCTCCTGCTAAGTACAACTAAAAACCCTAGAAATTATACATAACACACACATAAGAGGACTCCGAAAGGAGGAGAAAAAGGCAGATTGGCCAGGGACCTTGGCTCTGCTGAATAGACACAGTGGTGTGTTCCCTGAGTTTTCTTTTGGCCTCATACATCTCAGGCGTGGAGATGGAAAAGCCAGCAATCTGGATATACCAATGACGGCAGACAGAGTAAGTTCCAACAAAAGTCTTCTCTTTCTAGACAAAGGACCAAGAAAAAACAACCTGGCAAGAAAACTTTAAGAATACAGCTAGTCTATGCCAGTCAAACACCACTGAAAACAACTGTGGCCCTACTTCCATCCGTGCCAGCAAAGGTCAAGTGGGAAACCTAGACTTCCAAATTTACCAGGCTGTAATGAACCCTAACTACTCCCTCACTCTCACCTCCAAACCCAACCTGGGTGGTGTCAGGGAAGGTTGAGTAGGGAGCCAGGACTTCCATGCCTTTGGGCAGTAACAATGGCCCTGGGAGAATACGGAAGATCACCTTGGGAGCATGGATTTCCATCGCCACTCAGCAGTAATGAGGCACCCCTCCTGCTACCGTTGTATCAGGGGAAACCTAGTAGAGTCAGGTTATGGGCAAATAGAACACAGTTTCCTTCCCTTCTTGAGTTTTCTAAATTATTTTTGATGGTGAAAATATATTTTTTCAAGTGAAAGTTTTTATTTTCCTTGTGGTTATTTTGATATGAATACATAGGGGCCATAAACATTTTTTAAATAAGGGAATTCAGTTTCATTTTTTTTTAATATGTGAGAATGCTGATAACCTGATTGTCTCCCTCTAGATTTGAAAGACAGCTGCTTAGCAGACTGAAAACCAGATTAGGAAAGGTGTAGGAACTTCCTACTACTTTATATATTCAATTCTCTAAGGGAAACTGGGTGTGGCCCTTACTTCCATGATACTTATTCACAGGTTATGATGTATAGCTTGTGGATACTGGTGTGAGGGTCACAATATAAGGTTAGTTAACCTCCATGGAGCTAGGTTCCGGATTTGAGGAAGACACACAGTGTGGCATCTTCTAACTGAGGCTAACAGATCCCAGAGTAAATCATATTTGTGCCAACTGATAAGTGAGAAGGTGGTAACAGTTTCAATAAACAAAGGAGTTAACCAGACAAACCAGACAAAATCAATTAAAAGGAAGTCACAGTTTATTTTCACATTAGATCATCAAGATGGTGAAAATAATAACATTGTCTGATGTAGTTGTAAGTGTATTTAAAAGAAATATTTAAAATACTATTATAAACTGCTGGGGACAGAAAAGGAAAGCAGAAGGAGGTAAGTTTTCTGTACTTTACTTGAAATGGTAAAATGTTGATACTTGTAGATTTGGTAAGTTGTGCGTACATAAATGCCTGAAGGAACCCCTAAAAAAGCTATACAAAGATGTACACTTAAAAGCATTAGAGTAAATCAAAATGAAATTTAAAAAGATGTTTCAGTAATCCACAGGAAGGCAGGAAAAAGGAAGAAGAGAAACAATAAACAGAGGGAGTCAGAGAAACAATACAGAGAATGAACAGAAAACAAGAAATAAAATGGCAGGCTTTAACATATAGATAGTAACATTAAATGTAAATGGTCTAAATACACCAGTTACAAGAAAGAGATTGGAAGAACAAATTAAAATACATTACCCAACAATATGCTATCTAAAAGAAATTCACTACAGCTATAAAAATGTAGACATGTTGAAAGTAAAAGAATTGAAAAAGCTATACAAAAAGTAATCAAAAGAAAGCAAGAGTAGCAATATTAAAATGAGATAAAGTAAACTTCAGAGCAAAGAAAATTAACAAAGACAGAAAGAGACATCATGTAAGGCCAAAAAGTTTAATCCAAGGAGACAGAGCAGTTCTAAATGTGTATGTACCAAAAAACAGAGCTACAAACTTCCAGTTGAAGCAAAAACCAGTAGAACTGAAAAGAGAGAAAGGCAAATCCACAACTGTTGTTAGGGACATTAACACCTCCTTCCAATAACTGATGAAACAACTAGAAAGAAAAAGGGCAAGGATATAGAATAACTCAAGAATATCACCAACCAACAGAATCTAATCAGCATTATGGAACTTTTCACCAAATGACAGCAAAATACATACACTTTTCAACAGCAGAATACACATACTTTTCAAGCTCCTATGAACACATACAAAGACAGGCCATATCCAAGGCCATAAAACAAAACTCAACGAATTTAAAAGAATTAAAATTATACAGAATACTCAATGAAACCCAACTAGAAATTCAATAACAGAAATGTTACATAAAAATTCCCCCAAACACTTGGAAACTAAAAAACACACTCAGCATAGTACATTTATGATTTTCAAAAAGTCTCAAAAGAAAGTTTTTAAAATACATTGAATTGAATGAAAATAAAAACACATTATCACAATGTGTAATACACATTTTGTGTATTCTTAGCACACAGTGCTAAGAAATATATTTATAGTACAAACTACTTAAACATTAGAAAAGATTTTTAAAATCCTAAATCAGTAATCTAAACTTTCACACTGCAAGACTGACTTTAAAAAAAAAGGGGGGGGGGGAGCAAAATAAACCCAAGATAAGGAAAAGGAAGCAAATAATTAAAATAACAATATAAATAAATAACAGTGGAAAATAAAGGAGAGGTGGTATATATTACTAATATTAAGAATGAGACAGGGTATATATCACTACAGACGCTGCAGATGTCAAGAGGATAAGATAATACTGACGTATCTCCAGCAAGATTTTACGTAGAAAGGCAAAGGAATGAGAGTAACTAAAACAATGTTGGAACAGAACAGAATAAAGTGAGAGAAATCAGTTTACCCAATTTCAAGACTTATTGCTTACTTATAATTATCAAAACTCCAATATTGGCAGAGGGGAAGACATATAAATAGAATACAGTAGAGAACCCAGAAATAGACCAAAGCAAATATGTTCAAATGATATTTGACAAAGTTGCAAAAGGAATTCAAAAGACAAAGAATAGCCTTTTTGACGAATGGTGGCAGAGCAACTGGACATCTACAGACAAAAAATGAACCCCAATCTAAACATAAACTGAATGACTAATATGTGTTGGTTTATAATTCTACTCAATCTATTTTTGTGTGTGTTTACAAAGTTCCATAAGAGTTTAAAGAGAGAAAGAATTTGAAGGTAAATACCTTTCCCACTGTATAATTGAATGTTATTTAATGCTATAATTCTGAACACTCAAAGCTACACTACAAAATATTATACTAGATAAATTATAAGCATTTGTGTAGTTTATAGCATTAGTATACTAAATATCTATAATTTATACACAAAAATACATATGGAATTATCCTTTGTTGAAAATATTTCACTGTATTATACAATTTTCTTTCTAAGGGTTTTATGTTCTTATAATAAATGCAATATGAATTTATAGGTCAACACTAAAAATGCATAATCTGAATTTTATTCTTTACTTTCTGAACCAATACAACTTCTTATTGAAGTTGATCTATTAATATTTAATTTTTAATGTCCTGGGGATAAAAAAAATCTTATGTTCATTTATTCTTATATGCTAAATTTCCTATACTCTCCTAATTTCCATTATACTTGTTTTATTAAAGATTCTACTTGGCAGTAAGAGGAAAAATCATGAAACATAGAACATTCTGAATAATCACAGTGCTCTGCTAAATATAAAACCATGTAATTAATGTTTTTGTTTAATAACATAGATCCCAATTTTCTAGAGAATTGTGTCTTCATGAAGCAGGGTTTAAAAAAAAATCTAAGATGTATCTCACTTGGTTTGTTCTATCCTTGCTGGTTGATTCTAATTTTTTTAACCTTTTATTTGGTAGTACACTGAAAGAAAGATCTTAACTCAAAGTATGTGATTTCATAAAACATGATAGGTTGGCATGCCTTACTGAAATTTGCTATTGTCCTGAAGCTATTTTACTGTACCTTTCCAGGCTGTCAGATCTGCTTAAACCTGATAATTATAAAATAAGGCTTCTTTTCTTATCTTAAAGTGACTTCTAACATAGGAGTAAGTACCTCTTAAACCTAGAACTGTACATTTCATTTATTTAAGCCTCAAGAGCCTGGAGAACCACTGGCTAAAAATCCAGTAATAAAATGCCACATCCTGTTAAGAAATTTTGGAAGAAAACTTATTATTTCTGCTGCTTTTAAGTAAATTGAGATTTATTTCTTATGTGGTCTTTCTTAAACGTTTAACTCATTTAACAGCAGATGTGTTTCAGAATCTATTAACATTACCTTAGTCCTGGATTTTATTTTAACCTTTTTGATAAAACCTTAAAAATGAAATCATTTCCTCAACTTATACATAGCTAAATCAGTTGCACTTGGGAAAAATGGGATGTCGAGGAGAGAATGTTAAGGAGAGAAATTAGTGTAAGGCATGAAACTCACTGCAATAAAAACACAATGTTGGGGAGGGGTGCGGTGGCTCATGCTTGTAATCCCAGCACTTTGGGAGGCCGAGGCTGGCCGATCACGAGTTCAGGAGATCGAGACCATCCTGGCTAACATGGTGAAACTCCGTCTCTACTAAAAAAATACAAAAAAATTAGCGGGGCGTGGTGGCGCGCCTGTAGTCCCAGCTACTCGGGAGGCTGAGGCAGGAGAATGGCGTGAACCCGGGAGGCGGAGCTCGCAGTGAGCCAAGATCGCGCCACTGCACTCCAGCCTGGGCGACAGAGCGAGACTCCATCTCAAAAAAAAAAAAAAAAAAAAAAAAAAAAGACAATGTTGGCATGACTCTTTAAGGGTTTGTTATGCACCGGGAGCCATTTTATGCTCTAGGAATACAATAGAGAATAAAATAGGTATCGTTCTTGTAAAGCACACATTTTAGTGGGGGAAAGAGTCAATAATCAAATAAATAAAGAAAAAATATCAGACAGTAACTAGTGCCATGAATCAAACAAAAAGAAAATGATAGAGACAGTGGCTACTCTGGAGGAGGCAATCAATAATTATTACTCTAATAAATTAGCACATTAACTAAAGCCTGGAGAGGTGGGTGATGAACAGGTCTGCGAGTTCAGCATGTGCAAAGGCACTGGGGTAGAAACTTTTGCCCCTTTACAGAAACAGAAAGAAGCTCAAGGTGGTGAAAGAATAGTGACTAATGTAGAGAGACGCCTATAATGGAGTAGAGGGATAGGAAAGCAGTCTTATCATACAGGATGTTATAGGCCGGGATAAATAGTATTTTATCCTAAGTAAGGGGAAGCCTAATTCCTTGAATTAGGTTTTAACTTTCTTCTGAATATCAACAATCTTTGTTTCTGTCCATATTCTGAATTCTATTTCTGTCATTTCAGCCATTTCAGCCTGGCTAAGTACCCTTGCTGGGGAACTAGTGTGGTCTTTTGAGATTAGAAGACACTGTGGCTTTTTGAGCTGCCAGAGTTATTGCACTGATTCTTTCTCATCTATGGTGGCATGATTTCCTTTAGCAATGGTGTAATTTGAGTAGCCAGTAGACTTCTTTTCTGGATGTTTTTAGAGGGCTGGGGGTTTTTGCAGGGGGTTTGTAGCTGAGTTCTCACCCTTGGTTTCACAGTGGGGTATATTATCAAAGGATTTTTGGTGTTGAAGTTTGGGCTGTGATCCAGTAGATAAGCACAATAGCCAGTTGGTAGGCTCTTGTTCAGCCACATGGCTCCTCTATATTTCCTCATGAATGCAGCTGTGCTCTTTCTCAGTGCTCTGAGAGTGTGGGCTCCTCCCCACTCAAGTGCTAGCTGCAGATCTTTGCTTGATTCTTCTGGGCTGCACTTTGCAGTCCTGAGGCAAGCTCAGGCTTCATGTTTTCACCCCAGCTTGGAGGCAGCAGGGGAAGGGATCTTGGCAGTAGTTGTGGCAGAGGACTTTTCACCTATCTCATGGGGCTCTATCCCAGAGAGATTCAGAGGTGCTATTAATCAGTGTGATCTGCCTGGGGTGGAACTGCTGTGCTGTGGGCCCAAACCAGGGGCAGCTGTGCCTTGTGATGAGCGAGGGTTGTGGGGGAAAGGCGGATGGGGGAAACAGACCGGCCTCTCTCCTTAGGACAACTGCAGCTTGCTGGAGTCATGGTTAAAGCACCCAGGGTCTTTGCTACTTCCCCAATCCAAGGGCAGCAAAGGCAGTATCACTGCAGTGGCAGTGGCAGAGGGGCTTTCAGTTGCCTCTGGGAGTTCCATCTCAGAGAAACACAGAGCCACTGCTACTGGAAATGTTCAGCCAGGGATGGGGTGCCTGTGTTGCTGGCTCAAGCTGGGGCCTTCACTTGGTGAGGAGCAGGAGGTGGAAGGTTTACAGGGAGGAGTGACTGGACTCTTATCTATATGGTGACTGAGTCATGCTGGACATAGTCTCTGTTTTTATATGTTTTTGTTTTTCCCCAGATTGAGGGCAGCAGTGGCAGAACCACTGTCGTGGCAGCGGCAGAGGGGCTGTTGGTTGCCTCTGAGAGCCCTATCCCAGGGAAACATAGAGCCCCTACCTTTGGATATACTCAGCCATGCATGGGATGGCTGTTCTGCGGTCCCAAGCTGGGGGCTCAGTCTGTTGAAGAGTGGGGATTGGGGGCTTGCAGGGAAGACAGACTGGGATTCTCTCTGCATGGTGGCCGTGGTGTGTGGGAAATGCCAGCATAGCAACCAGGCCGTTTGTTCCTTCCCCATCCTGAGGGTGGTTAGGGCGGTACTACTGCAGCTCCAATGGCGGAGGGGCTGTGGGTTGTCTCTGTGATTTCCTCCTCAGCAAAATGTAGAACCACCTCTAACCAAAGTGTTGAGGTGGAGCCAGAGTGGTTATGCTAGAGTCCCAGGTCCGGGGTCCCACTCAGTGAGAAGCTGGAATGAGGATTCAGGTGGAAAAGAGTCTGGCCACTTCTCTGTGGGGCAGCTGTGCTGTGCTGGGGAGCTGTGCCAGTCTCGAATCACCACACACCTTCTAGAACCTGAAGGCAGCAGCAATGAAGGCTGCAGGGCAGCAAAAATAGTGACTTGCATCTCCCTCTGGGAGCTCCCTCCCAGGGAAGTCAGAGCTGGCCTGAAAGCTCAGACAGTATGTGGCTCGAGTCCCAGGCAAGTGGGTCTTATCCTGCAAGGTGAAACCTGAAGTTGATCACTGCTCAGCCTCAGGAAATTTACTTCTTTCCTGGAGATGTGCAAGGGAGCCTGACCTCCCCCACTGCCAGAGCTGCAGCGGCTAATGCCAGGATGCCTGGGGATTCAAGGCTCCTGGGACTCCATGTGTGCATGAGTGGCTTCTCTGCCCAGACTCCACACAGCTCTCAGTGTCAGTCTGGAGGCCTCTGTGGGGTGGGCTCACCAGGGGATCTCCTGAGCCCAGGGTTGCAAAAGTCAATGGTAGAAGTGTGGGTTCCTCGGGACTCTCACTCACCATTTTTCCGAGGTACAGGGGCCTCCTCTGGCTCTATGCCATCCCAGGTGGGTGGTCGTCTTGTCTCATTCCTCTCTGTCCTTCATGGGTTGTTTCCTTGATGAACCCCAATGTGTCCACCTGAATGTTCCAGTTAAAGGTCTAATGTTTATCACCACTCTTTCTTCTGTCCGTGAGAGCAGTGCACGCTAGCTCCTTCTAGTCAGCCATCTTGGCTCTCCCCCATATTTAAATTCTAATTCAACAACAGGGATTAGATGATATTTTCTGGGTTTATGAATGCACTATATTTATATAGGAGTCTTTCTCTAACTCAATACTCTAAATTTTTACAAGGTTCTCACTTATGAATTCAAAGTTTAACCTGATAGCATAAAATATACAATTACTCCTTACTGTCCCCAGCGGGTCTGGATATCTAAACAATCTCAAAACTGCAGGAGAGTAGAAGATATTCTTATTTTGTAACCCACAAAGTGCTTAGAGATCCATCTAGAAATTATGCCCCCAGCCTAAAAATTTCCAGCTATGCCCACAAATCATAGACAAAAGGCCATGTGGTATTTGTCCATTTTAAACACCACAGTATACAATTACCACAGCTAAGCTTCAGTACAATTTTCTGGGCAAGTACAAATTCCATTTTTCAGACATCTACAGAAGTGAGATTATGAAGTTCTATTAAGAGGAAGTATCCAATAGATTCTTTATTGGCACACTAGACAGCTTGTCAATGTGTTTTTTGAAAACTCATCTAAGAAACAACGAAAGGATTAAATAAATCCCAGATAGGGGGTAGAGTCAATCCTTTCAGAGCACTCTCAAGGGCCTGATTTTCTAAATGAAATCTTGCCAAGTATTTTAAAATATCATTGTTCCCATCTTGGGCTAGCTTTGGAAAAAAACATCTTCCATAGGGCAGAGAACTGCCTCCCCTAGGGAAGCTTTTAGAGGATAAAGGGGGATTAACATGTCCACTTCATGTAGACATCTACAAATTTATCACTCATTTACGTATCTCCTCCAGCTGTCTAGCTGCTTGCTGATTATTTGCACTATCAAAAATCAGAAAGAAAGTGGATTATCTACAAGGACAGAGCCTCACCAACAGCTTTTAAATTTTATTCCCTTCTTTAGATAGTAAGATTCAAATGAAGTAACTCAAAATGGTTCATTCATGACCTTCTTTTCAAAATGGTCATGAGATAAGAAGAGAACCTGAAGAAGCTCCAAGAATCTTTGGATTCCTTAGATGAGGAAGAAAATTCTTCTTAGTCTTCCTGAACTCAAATCAATGTCAGAATTCCATACAGTGGTAAAGAAACAGAAAGGGAGACTAAAAATGTTCTAGAAAGATAAGCAAAATATGGTATTAGCTGATTGATTGTTGTCCCAATTACAATTAAATAAAAAATAATGACATGGAAGGCTTTGTGAGCAATGTACCCCTCTCTGCTTCACCTTCACACCAGTGGGTAGTGATTTGTTATGAGACAACAACAATACAAAGACAGCAGAATGGAAAATCGATTCCATCTTAGGAAGCTTAAACACCAGGTTCCAAACTTGAAGGGATTGGATTTGTGTATCCAGTGGGAAAACACAATTATTAAAATGTTTTAGGAAAGTAAAAACAAAGAAATACCACATAGCTTTTTTTTTTTTTTTTTCAGGTACATTTATTCTCTGAGATCTACTTTCCCTATACTGGTTGCTCATCTTTCCACACTTAACCCCCTCCTCCATTTTGCAGACTGTATCAGTTTGCTCAGGCTGCTGCAGCAAAATGATTTTAACAACAGAAATTTATTTTCTCAGAGTTCTGGAGGCTGGAGTCCAGGATCAAAGTGTCAAGAGAGTTGGATTCTCCTGAGGTCCCTCTCCTTGGCTTGCAGACGGCCACCCTCTTGTTGCCGCTTCACATGGTCGCCCTTTGTGCATGCATGCTCTTGGTGCCTCTTTCACTTCCTAAAAGGACACCAGTCATATTGGATTAAGTTCCCACTCTAAGGGCCTCATTTTAACTTAAATTCATCTTTAAAGACCTTACCATTAAATACAGTGACATTCTGAGATATTGGGGGTTAAGACATCAAATTGTGAATTCTGCAGGTACATGATTTAGCTCATAACACAGACCATGAGTACAGAGGATTTATTTTTCCCTATCTTGACAACAACAGCGTCTTCATGTACGGTGTCCTTCTCAACTCTAAGAAATGTCCTGGTTGAAGCCTTGTTTGAATATCTATCAACAAGTGGTCTTAATTATCTCACCACAATCACTTGTCAAATCTTCGCAATCTGACTTGAAGCAACACTGTATAAATAAAATACCTCTTTCCAAAGCTATCAATAAACTTCTTCAGCCAAAATCAAAGGCCATTTTTTTTCATGCTATTTTTCCTGGTTCATTCTGTAGCACTGCACACCATCACTGCCATCTCTGATTGAAAATATGATCCTTCCTTAATGACCATGGCTTTATACTCCATAGAACTATTTGTTATCCCTTCTCCTAATTTTGCTTCTCTGAGGTCCAGATTCATTCTTCTGGCCTGTTCGTTCCCCATTAATCTTAAGAAAATCCTGTCCTTTTAAGTAACTCAATCATCGCCTTTTTCACAAATGGCCCTGCAGTGACATCTCCAGACTTGAATTGCCTCAGAACTTGGGTCTTTTACATCCAACTTGAAGCTCTTCATCTTTGATTTTCTCAACTGGAACTCAGCAAATACAACATCACATTCCTCTTTCACTCAGACTAGCACCCTTTCCTGCACTCTTTCTCTGCTTCCCTGTAGGAAACTCAGCTCAATGCCTGGCATTACCACTGGTCATCATTAATGTATTACCCAAGTATTTACTGAGCCTCTGCTGGGAAGCAGACAATGCTAACCAAGGCAGATACCTGTGAATGAAACAGGCACAGTCCTCAGCTTTGCAGTTGCTCTTGGTCCAGGCAAACACCTTTCTCTTTGATGCTCCATAGCTTATCACTAAACTCTGTAAATCCTCCTTCTAAACATCATCTAGGATCATCTCTACTTTTTAAAAATTTCTTGCTGCCAAAATCAACATCTCGTTTCTTATTACATCAGTTTTTATTACACTGAGATTGCTGTAATAACCTCCAAATTGATCCTATGCCTCTAATCTCCATTTTACTTAATCCTCACCACCCAATCTCTCTAGAATATCACAGCAATACTAGCCTTTAACTACTAGTATTACCACTGTCACTTCCTGCAGAAAATTGTCAGTGAGTGTGCTTGCCCTCTTAAAAATAAAATCCAAACTTCAGATCTGGAGAAATGGGAAGAAACATGTAGGTTTGAATTATTATTTTGTTACTTAAAAGCTTTATGTTCCCAGGAAAGTCACTTGCCATCTCTGGTTCTGTTTCCCTAGTTGAAATATCAGGGCTAAAATTGGTAACCAGCTCATGAATTATTTAAATTATAATTCAAGGCCGGGTGCAATAGCTCACACCTGTAACCCTAGCACTCACTTTAGGAAGCTGAGGTAGGCAGATCACTTGAGCTCACAAATTTGAGACCAGGCTGAGAAACATGGCAAAACCCCATGTCCACCAAAAATCTAAAAATTAGCTGGGCATGGTGCATGTTCCTGTAGTCTCAGCTACTTTGGAGGTTGAGGTGGGAGGATTTGAGCCTGGGAGGTGGAGGGTGCAGTAACCCAAGATTGCAGGACTGCACTCCAGCCTGGGAGATAGAGCCAGATATTGTCTCAAAAAAATAATAAATAAATAAATAAATAATTCAACAGTGATGCTTAGAGGATATTTTCTGAACTTCTGAATGTACTGTATTTATATAGGAGTCTTTCTCTAACTCAACACTCTAAATTTTTACAAGATTCTCACTTATAAATTCAAAGCTCAACCTGGTATTATAAAATATAAAACATAAAATTACTCCTTACTTTCCCCAGTGGGCCTGGATAATATCTAAATAATCTCAAAGTTGCTGGGGATTTTGTAACCCAAAAAGTGCTAGGAGATCCATCTTGAAGTTCTGCATCTGGCCTAGAATTTCCGGGTATGCCCACAAATTATAGACAAAAGGCAAAACGGTATTTGTCCATTTTAAACACATAGTGTGCATAGCTCACAGGGTTGTTATGAAGGATACTGGCACACACTATTGCTGCTGCCACCACCACCACCTGGTCTACCAGCTAATGTTTATTAAGTATCCAATATGCCAAGTACTGTGATTATTATTGCTTCTTTAGTCTTCAGTCCGTACTCTAACTGTGTGACCTTGGGGCAAGTTTCTTAACCATTCAATGGCTCAGGTGTTTTTATTTTCAAAACGAGGTGTTATAAAGAATCAATGTGATTTATGCAAAAATGACGGTGCCTCGCACAGAATCAGTTCTCAAAAATGGCACTATGACTCTTACTCAGGACCACTCATTGTAACTTTTTGATACAAACTATAAATATAAGGGTCCCACAAGTGTAGCCATCTCCTGCTTTCTAAGCTGGATTGGTGACCTGCCAGCAAGAAGGAACTGTATCTTATATTTGTTTATTTTCCTAACAGGAGCAAACAACATAGAAAACCATGACTCAATAAACGACAAAGGATGAATCACTAGGTAAAACTGTTATCTATAAAAGTGCACACACTTTATTTGAAATTATGCTCCAGAAAGTTTCCTACAGTGGCCTTTCTTCTCTGGTTTATATTACACTTGGCCTTTTTCCTTACATAACATAGGGAAGTTATTTACTTCTAGTCCTATTATTGTAGTGATAAAGATCATCTAAATTTATTTAAAACCATAAATATTTCTCTTATCACCCCTTCCAAGAGAATATTAGCATTTTAGGAGAAAAATAAACCTAAAGGGACAAAAAAACCCTCAGGTTTGTTCCGAGAATGTCTTGTAAAGATTTGGATTCTACTTGAATTCAATACATAACCAGAGATTACATATGGGTTAATGAGTACCAGAATTAAAGGTAATTAAGATTCTGTCTCTTTTGCAGAAAGTAAAATGGATTCAGTATAATTCAGTCTTCCAAATCTTTTATTGATATAATTACTAAATGCAAATATTTATGAATTACACAGGCAATGTTCAGTATTATTTAAAATAGCAAAGAGCTATTGCTGCAACAAAGGAAAGAAGGGAATGGAACATCAAAAGCTTCCCACAGATCATCTGCTCACCATGTTTATGTGAGAAATAATCAGAATATGAGGTGTGCCCCTATTAATGGACTCATCACTCTGAAGTGGTACCAAGGTCAACATGTTCGCATTGCTTTTCAGCTGAACAGAAAATGTAATCAAAGAATGTTTTTGTCTATCCCATTTTACACACACACATGCACATACATAAGTATCGCCTTAGAAAAAATACATATCTTTTGAATAAATACAGGTCCTTTCTGCCCTGGATAACATTTTTTCCCTCAAATTAATGAAAAGAGAACTGAATATATTTCTTTAAAAGGGAACTGAATTTATTTCTTTCCTCTTTCAGTATCTTTCAAAGAAATATATCCTTATGATATTTTTGTCAACAAATTGTAAAGCTGAAATTCTTGTCAGTAATTCTTCAGTTTATTTCCCCATGTTAACTTTTAATTAACCAAATTTAAATTTTGTATGTGAACCTCTACATAGACACCTACAGTGTAAAACAGATAATAGCAATGGTGCTCAAATCAAAGCTTCCTTTGGGGTGAGAGTGCTGAACTGTCGCTACTCTCCCCGACCACAACCCACTTCCATGTCTAGTCAAGAAGAATCCCTATGGAACCCTGGGGACCCATGGAATCCCACTTAAATACCTTCAAGTTTAAAACTATATTTTTCTGGTTGTTGAACACAACCTTCAAAGTTATGATGTCATTTGGGAGAATCTGAGAGGTAAATTACAAATTATACAGTTGAACTTCATCCCTTTGCCAATATCCTGCACTTTAGCTGACATTTGCTGTGTTGGCAAGCCACAGCCCTCTGCTGGTGTGTGTGTACCTTGCAGCCGGCCAATCCTCCCTAAATAGTTTCTGTAATTACTGATCTGAAGTGATCACTCCCTTTTCATGTACGTGTGCAGATTGTTTTTAGACTCTCCAAAGTCAACCTTTTCATTTATCTCTATTTTAATGTCATTTCAATAAACCTGGCCCCTATTTCAATTTATTCAGTTCACTTGAGACCATATTTCAGTCACCGAGTATATTCATTTATCCTGTAACCTAATTTCATTTACAAGATTGATGAAGTTAACTTCTTTAACATAGAGCACATCCCACGTCCCATCTCATGCCTACTGAATCATAATCTCCAATGGCACATCCAAACAACTGTTTGTCTACATTCTTCTCAGAGGACTCAGATCCACTCCTAAATGCAAACCACTTCTAGAGGTCTTAATAATACAAGTAGTTGGTGGCAGTGAATAGGTCAGGACCAAGGACAGAGACCATCAGCGCTCCAATTGATTTTAATCTATAATTTATACTGGATAATTCAGCCAATTAAGAATTCACTGACTCTATCCTCTTCTAACTTACTTTTACTCTCGAGTAACTTCCTCTAAAACCTTACTTGCATCCAGATATAACTGTTTACAATGTTTTTGTCTATTCGAAGCCATATTTTTTAAAAAAGAAATCACAAAATTGATATTTCTAGTATGACTTCTTCTTTCTCCATGAGCTCATAGGCCCTTTATCTATTTGATTATTTGTCCTACAATTTGGTTGTGAATTGACATGAAGCTCCTGAACCTATAAGTGGTTGTATACACTTATCTCATTACCCCTACCTTTTTAAAACCATCACCAATATCTGAGCAAATTGAAAAGTTCTCTTAATACCTTGCACAAAAGTGAAATTTATTCAGAATAAGATAAGTGAACTAATTTAGATTTCTGCCTTTCCATCTTTATGAAACTTCAATATTTTTAGAAGTGGTATGTTTTACATTTCTAGACCAGTGGTCACTCTCTTTGACAGGATAAATAGAAAAAGAACATGAGTTTGGTGTAGGAAAGCTTTTGCAGATATTAACTCCAGTATTATTATTAGTCAGTACTATTTGTTATTATTTTCTCACCTTTCTAAATCGGGGATCTGCATCTTCAGGGGTAGTAGTGACAATAGAAGTAATAAGGTCGTGGTGATAAATTTCCTTTTCATACTTAATATTCTTCCTCATTATCATGCACAATTTTATAATTGATGCAGGCAATGAATCCTTTTGGGAGGTTTTAAAAATAGTCTGGGCAGAAGGAAATAGTATTATATGAGCCTTATAGCACTTTCACGGTAACCTGAAAGTATGGACATTCCAGGGTTGTGTTCTTAGTATCTAGACAGTACCTGGCACTAGTGAGATTTGAGTAATATTTTAATGAATAACCAAATAAATTATCACATGAGTAAAGAACAACTCATCTCATTTAATCCAAGTAATTACCCCAAGAATTAGTTATCACTCTTTATGTGACACAGAAGAAAATCAGGATCAGAGATGTTTAGTGACTTTCCCAAGTTCACACAGAGTCAATGTCAGAGCAACAATCCAAACCTACATGTTTCAGCTGCCAGATCATGAATGCATTTCCTCTCATTCTAAACTGAGTTATCACTGGTATTCAGCCAGTGGCTTCGTTGTTCAGCCACCTACCAGCTGTAGACCTTGAGAAAGTCTCAGAAGCTCTCAGAGACCAGTCTTCTTACTTAAAAGGAAGAAATATATGTTACCAGCCTCGCTTATCCTGAAAGGTGGTTTTAACATGCAAGAGAGATAATGCATAAATTGTGAAGTACAGTCAAACCGGAGGAATTATTATTATTTTCTCTCAAATCTTCCCTATAAGAAAACAATTAATTTAAAAGGCTGATAATATTAAGAGGCTGATATTTTCTACTGAAAAATATGCCGCTCAAAGTAAAAAATTTCAAAATGGCAGCACCAGATAACAATAAGGTAAGTGGAAATAATGCTGGCTTCCTATAGTAAGGTACACAAGAACATTATTCTAAACGGTACAAAACCCAAAAGTTGTATTTGCTCCCATGTAGACAATTTGCATAAGAATATTACAGACATTCTACTTACTACAGTTAGGTCTCCATATTCCTGGAATTGTTTGGATAATTCTAGTGGTGGTGGCAGTCTCTTTCCTCGAGAATCATTCAGATAATGGTTTTTTGCTCTCCATGAAATTTTTTATTATATGTCTAGTAAAAGACTGAAGGTATAGAGCAATTTAGAATCAAGGTACTAAAAGGAGCAGATTTTGGAAAGTAGGATCAACATACTGGCATCTTTGGATAGAGGCTGAGATCTCTGCTCATTACTTGGGTCTCAGCATGAAAGTCCCCTTCTCATGGAAGCCTTTCCTAATACCCACCTTAATGAAGTTAGGTTAGGCCTCCCTCTCAGCATGCAGTACTTTCTCCCTATAGCATTCATCACAACTGTGATTATACAGTCATTGCTATGTAATTATTCAGTGTTAGTCCATCAGACTCTTAAGATCCTTGAGGATAAAGGTTACTTTACTTGCTCACTTTTCTTTTCCTAGGGTGTAGAGTTGGGCTTGGCAACATGGTAGGCTCCATTATTTTTTCTTAATAAACCCATCCATGAAGCTAGAATAGAGAGATTATTGTACTATTTATCTTAGGAAACCTGTTTCCTAACATGGTGCCTTTCACTTAGTGGTTGCTAATATGAGAAAAAGAAAGTTAAAACTTCCTGTTAGAAAGCTGAAACTGGATCCTTTCCTTACTCCTTATACGAAAATTAATTCAAGATGGATTAGAGACTTAAATGTTAGACCTAATACCATAAAAATCCTAGAGGAAAACCTAGGTAGTACCATTCAGGACATAGGCATGGGCAAAGACTTCATGTCTAAAACACCAAAAGCAACGGCAGCAAAAGCCAAAATTGACAAATGGGATCTAATTAAACTAAAGAGCTTCCGCACAGCAAAAGAAACTACCATCAGAGTGAACAGGCAACCTAAAGAATGGGAGAAAATTTTTGCAATCTACTCATCTGACAAAGGGCTAATATCCAGAACCTACAAAGAACTCAAACAAATTTACAAGAAAAAAACAAACAACCCCATCAAAAAGTGGGCAAAGGATATGAACAGACATTTCTCAAAAGAAGACATTCATACAGCCAACAGACACATGAAAAAATGCTCATCATCACTGGCCATCAGAGAAATGCAAATCAAAACCACAATGAGATACCATCTCACACCAGTTAGAATGGCGATCATTAAAAAGTCAGGAAACAACAGGTGCTGGAGAGGATGTGGAGAAATAGGAACACTTTTACACTGTTGGTGGGATTGTAAACTAGTTCAACCATTATGGAAAACAGTATGGCGATTCCTCAAGGATCTAGAACTAGATGTACCATATGACCCAGCCATCCCATTACTGGGTATATACCCAAAGGATTATAAATCATGCTGCTATAAAGACACATGCACACGTATGTTTATTGCAGCACTATTCACAATAGCAAAGACTTGGAATCAACCCAAATGTCCATCAGTGACAGATTGGATTAAGAAAATGTGGCACATATACACCATGGAATACTATGCAGCCATAAAAAAGGATGAGTTTGTGTCCTTTGTAGGGACATGGATGCAGCTGGAAATCATCATTCTTAGCAAACTATCACAGGAACAGAAAACCAAACACCGCATGTTCTCACTCATAGGTGGGAGCTGAACAATGAGATCACTTGGACTCAGGAAGGGGAACATCACACACCGGGGCCTATTGGGGGAGGGGGGAGGGGGGAGGGATTGCATTGGGAGTTATACCTGATGTAAATGACGAGTTGATGGGTGCTGACGAGTTGATGGGTGCAGCACACCAACATGGCACAAGTATACATATGTAACAAACCTGCACGTTATGCACATGTACCCTAGAACTTAAAGTATAATAATAATAAATAAATTTAAAAAAAATAAAAAATAAAAAAAAATAAAACTTCCTGTTTGGTTCAGGATAGGCTTGAATATACTGCAGTAACAAAACAAAAGCAAAAGCAAAAGCAAAAACAAACAAACAAAAAAACACACAAACAAACAACAACAAAAAACACCCCAAATCTGATTAGTTTTAAAATAACAAAGGTTTATTTCTCACTCATGTTGCATGTCCATCACATGCTAGCCTAGTTCTTCTTCACGCACACATTCAGAGACACAGAGTGAGCATGGCTTCACCATCTGAACATCTCTGGTTATGGTAGGAGGGGGAAGATGGCAGGGAGATAATGCACCGGTCCTTAAATGGTCCTGTATGAAGGAGCATGTATCACTCTCACATTTTATTGGCCACAACTGGCCAATTGCCTACACCTAAAACCAAAGGGTTAGAGAATGGAATTCCTTCTGTAATTAATTAAAGAATTGCATATGGGCAAACATTAAAAATATCTAACCTACCCTCAAAAATATTCTAACAATATTAGCTACATTTTCAGGAGTTGCCCCAAAATGCCACCAATTTCTTATTTTACAGAACAATACAATGTTTGTATATACTAATGCATATATATATGTAGAAATATGTATATACATATGTAGAAATATTTGACTGAAGTCTTAAGTTAATTAGCACCCTATAATAACTGTAACTGCAATCATAGCTATCATCTGTATGTACCATGTGGCCCACATCACTCTCACAATAATCTTATGAGGAGGTAATATAAACTGAACTTCTGTTGCTTTGGCTTTTACATCCATTTTTCCTTCTCCTCATAAGACCACTCTAAGCTACCTTGAGGGAACCATAATTCCTTCATTGCAAACCATCCTGCAGGTGTAATTTTAACAGAAACTTACTTTGCCCTGACCAAGATGGGCATATAACCCAGCATAGGCCATTGAGACTCTTGGAGATTTTCCAGATTCCAAATCTCCTGGATATTTCCAAGTCACCAAGAAATGAAATGTAAAAAACAGTTGGAACTGTGACATTCTAATATATTCATTAATTTATTCCTATATTTATCAATTGTCCATTATGTGCAGGAAGCCATCTGGTATTTCAGCAGTGTACCAAATACATGTATCTCCTGCCTTCATGGAGTTTACATTCTAGTGATTAAATAGACAATAAATGCAAACACACACACATATCATGGGTGATCTTGGATAGCAATAAGTGTTATGGACAAGAATTTAAGGAGTTAGAAGATACAGTGAAAAGATATATAGGGGGAATATGTTACTTAGAGCAATCAGTAATGCTCCTTAAGGGGGCACTCTGGGTCTGAATGAAGTGAGGAAGTCAGCTATGTGAATATCAGTGGCCAGAACAGTGTTCTAGGCCAAGTGGAGTTAGAAAATACCAAGACCCTAAGATGGAAAAGAACTAGTATGTTCAAGGAACATCAAAGAGGTTAATGTGCCAAGCAAGGGGTGGAATGCTACGTAAGGAGTTTGGAGATATAGCCACTGTCCAGATGATATTGTGTCTTATAGGCCAAGATCAAGACCTTGAATTTTAGTTTTAAAGTAATAGAAAGTCATTAGAGGGAGCAAGAAGGATAGACATGTTTTAATTTTGTTTTTGAAATAAGTTCTCTGGCTGTCATGTGTAGAATAGCTTTGAGACAGGAACAATGGTTGAAACGGGGAGAAAAGAAAATAAGTCCTCACAATGGTCCAGTTAAGATAGGGGGGCTCTTGGTCAGCGGGCCATTGTGGGAGGTGAGCAGTGGTCAGAATCAGGGTATAGGTTGAAGGGATGATGGGAAGAATTTGCTGATGGACAGAACATGGGGTGTGAGAAAAAGAGAGCAAAGATGTCTCTGAGATTTGGGACTAGAATAACTGGGTAAAAGGGTGCATGTTTACAAGAACAGGGGCTGCTGGAGTTTGGAGAGATAATTACATATTGTATTTTGTAAATATTAATCTGAGACACCTATTATCCATTTTGGTGGAGATGTCACACAGAAGTTTGTTGCATAAGTCTAGATTTTCAGAAGAAAAGTAGTGGCTGCGATGTATATTTGAGAATCAGAGGAGACTGGCTATAAATTGCTGCTTGATAAATCACCAGGGCTGCTTGATTCTGATTCTTTCTGAGTCTGTTTCTTTAGATTTTTATTGAACCTGCAAGCTACCCATAATTTCAAATAAATTCTTACATTTACCAAAGTTATTTTATGTTGTTTATAGCCAAAAACACTAATGAATGTTATTATTATTTCCACCATATCAATATGGAGACTGAGGTTCAGAGATGTTAGAAAACTTGACTAAAATCACAAAGATAATAAGGGGTAGAGCTGGAACTTGAGGCCAGATCTGTTTGTAAGATACCCCATATTTAAAGTGAGAATACTACAGAGCTGCTGCCTGCATTGTCTCCTTAACAAGAAAGCTTCAAAAGTCTGGGGCCATGGAGTGCTGTTCAAAGTGACCTCACAGTGGCAAGAAAAGGCAGGAGAGAGAGGCACAGACTTCAAATGGAAAAGGGCATCTCTCTGGGAGTGCTAGCAGTTGCCAACCTTAAATTTCAGGAGGCATCTCAAAGTAACAGAGAATTTGCTTTTTATTTTCTGGTAGCACACTGTGATTTCACGCTGAGACTCTGTTGCAATGTGCAAACAACTCAACTCTTGGTTAAGTTCTCCTAATGGTAGTGCGGTTGGGTTGATAAGGAGAGGGGAAGCTGTTATTCTGTGAGTGGTACAGAAATTTAACTCACATTCAAATTCTCCTCTGCAGGTAAAGTCTCCTATTTGGAGAATCTGATCAGATGTATCTACATGATATCAAAAACATGGTCCTGTGAATTCCTTATTTAAGGTCAGCCTCCCCTTAGGTCATTACCCAGAAAGAGGAAGGTGCTTCTCTTGCTCACTCCCGTGCTTCCCAGAGCCCAGCACAGTTTCTGGTACTCAGTAGAAGATTAATACATATATTTTGAAAAAATACATGGAAAATATTTAAATTTCTTAATAAAAAGTAAAATGTTTCAACAACTCTTAGTATCATTAAAAATAACAGAAGACTATTAATTGGTATTCTAAGAATTTTACTCTAGAGACTCAGGGAAGAAGAGGATTTTAAAGTGGAAGAGGCAGATTTTAAAATGCTTATGTTCAACAGGTCTAATGTCAGACTGCCTGGATAACTATCCTAGCTCAGCCACAAACTAGCTATGACAGTTCAGGAGAGAATCTTAGCTAGGATTAGTTTCCTTATCTGTAAAATGAGGACAATAGTAGAACCTACCTTAGAGTTCTGTTTTGAGGATTAAGGTAGCACATGTGAAATATCTAGATGAGCGCATAGAACATAGTATGTGTTAATTAAACTTTAGTTCTAATTAATGTTGCAGTCCATCCATGCAACTGAACAATGTCCTCATTCTTACGTGTTTTTTTTTTCATGTATTATCAGGATATATAGAATAATAGCTCCCTAGAGATGTTCATGTTCTAATCCCTGAAACCTGTGAACCTGTTACCTTACATGGCAAAATTGACTTTGCAGATATGATTAAGCAAAGGATCGTGAGATAGGAGATTATTCTGGCTTATCCTGTCCCTATTAGAAGGAGCAGGAAGTAAGAGCTAGAGAAGGGAATGTGATGACAAAAGCAGAGACTGGAGTCATGCAAAGAAGGGGCCATGAGCCAAGGAGTGCAGGCAGCCTCTAGAAGCTGGAAAATGCAAAGAAACAGATTCTCCCTTAGAGTCTCCAAAAGGATCACAGCCCTGTGAATACCTGCATTTTAGGACTCTGGCCTCCAGAACTGTAAAATAATTAATTTGTGTTGTTTTAAGCCACTGAGTTTGTGGTAATTTGTTACAGCACACACAGGAAATGAATTCATCATTCAATAACCATTTGTTGATTGCTTCCTAGGTGTAACAAGATGTGTAACACCCAGTGCCCAATCTCAAGAAGCGTACCATTGAATGTGGCACCCCATACTGCATAAAGGTGTCATAGCACAGATTTTACACGAATGAATCACTCCTCAACACTCAATTCTGTTTATTTGCAATAAAAGATATTCCTGTTTCTTTAGTAAAACTTTTTCCTACACTATAAGATGACAATTAAATACTACTCCTTCCCCGGAGAAATGTGGCTGTGTCACAAAGTGAATGGAGATGTCAGGCTGCCAATACATTTAGTCATCCTGAAGTATAGGGAAGTGTTAATTAATGTAAGCATAATCTCCTCAGCTGCTAATCAAAATGCAGATTCCTGGGCCTCAAATAGATGAACTGAATCTGAATTTCAGAAGTGAGGCCCAAGAATATGCATTTTATAAAGCCCACAGGTGACTCATGTACACACTTAATAATTAAATCTCCTGAGTCTCAGAACCCAGAAAACTCCTACCTCCCTCTCCCCCGAACAGACATATAGACACCTATGCTCTACAAATGAGAGTCCAGCAGGCAGGGAATGGGGATTGTTGTGGCCTAGTAGATGAGTTAAAAGAAGGAACTCAGTGGGGAAATGCTTTATCTAGTTGTCCAAAAGACCTGATGGCTACAAGCTACACAAAAATGTGATGTCCCTAGCTACTAAGAGAAACCAAAGACCCATGGCTAGCTGAGACGGAGGAAAAGTAGCAACACGGAAGGGTAAAAACCAATCCTATGTCAGGACATTGATTATTCTTCAAAAGAGAAAAAAAAAAGAGACAGAGAGAGAGAAAGGCCAGGCTCCAGGGCACGAATGGAGATTTGCTCACATATATCGATTTTATTGCTTTGTTTTATTTGCCTTCATCATTGAGAAAAATTCTTCTTTTTCCATTTCTAAAGCTGCCTATAAGTTTGTGTCAGGGAAATATGTTTCACATTCAATAAACATTAGCTGAGTACCTAGTATGTGCCAGGAACATATAGACATGGGGACTGGAAAGGTGAGTGTGACCAGTTGACTTTCTTAGTCTCATGGGAAAAGAGCAATGATGGCAATAATAAATGCAATGAGTTCTTTGAGGGCACAGAGAACTGAAGAGGGCACTGACACAGTCTGGGATTCAGGCAAGACACCACTGCTGACTGACCTTGAGCAAACTGTTTAATCTGTCTCTCTGTTTTATTCCCTCATTTGTAACAAACGTAATGAATGACAACAGAATCTTAACAGGGTTATTGTGAGGATTAACTAAGGTAGCATTTGTAAAGCACTTACCCTACTGTCTAACACATAATGAGTGTTTAATAAATATTGGTGGACACCTTGAATAAAGGCCCAAAGAACACCACAGAAGTTGTCCAAGTGGACTGTGGCAGTTAACACATTCTTGATGCCTTCTGATCCCAGGATTATTTGGTAAGACAAGCTCCAATCAAGCTTCCTTACCCCAGGTACTGTCCTAACTGCTGGAAAATACAGCGAACATGGCCTTCATTGACAAGTTGATGGAGCTTCTGGACTTCCACAAAGGACAGACAGTGAAAAACAATTTGAAGTATAAGTAGTAAGAGGAGAAGAACGAGCCATCTTAGGATGAGCAACATGATGTCTTATTCCCTGAGGAGATGGGCTTGAGCTAAGACCAAGGATGAGTGAGAGGGAATGTGGAATTCCAAAGACTGAAAATGGGCAGAGAAAATCACAGGCAGAGAAACCACATCATATCTGCACTAAAGACTCTGAAGCAGATGTGAGTTTCCAAGATACTCATAATCATACAATACCAACATAGGGTTACAGCTGTAACAAGTGCTATTAAGAGAACTTATGCAATGAGAAACTGATAAGTTATTTTCCAGCTTAGACATGGTGGATGAGTCAAAGTTAACTAGATGGAGAACAAAGGGGAGAGGGAGAGGGAGGCCCAGGCACTTACAAGGCTTGTGTGGCAGAGAAGGGGGCTGAGCACCAGCTCGGGAGGCCAGAGTACTGAGGCACTGGGAGGTGATGGAGAATGGGAGGGCATGGAGGATGAAAACGAAAGCAGGGACTGGTGCATCAGAAGTTATAGGGAAGATTCAGAACCTTTAAGATTTCTGAAAGTGGTAGGAGTTATTTGGGATTTCATGCAGGTGAATAATATGTCCTAAATTGCATTTTCAAAGGAGAATGGGAGGGCATGGAGGATGAAAACGAAAGCAGGGACTGGTGCATCAGAAGTTATAGGGAAGATTCAGAACCTTTAAGATTTCTGAAAGTGGTAGGAGTTATTTGGGATTTCATGCAGGTGAATAATATGTCCTAAATTGCATTTTCAAAGGATAACTGGCTGGTGAGTGTGAAATGTGAAGTAGGACCACGAGGACGTGCAACAATCAGTGGGAAAGCCATTACCAGTGAAACTTACCCTAGCTCTGGAAATCTGAATGACCTGGGAGTTGGGGTGTTGGGTCCTTCAGTAGATGCTGGTCTTGATATCACTGCAGCAGGCTTCGATGTCAGACAAACATTGGGTGAAATCCTAGAATCAATTGCCCTGGGACTTTTTATTTTATTTTATTTTTTATTTTTATTTATTTATTTATTTATTTATTGACAGAGTCTCACTCTGTCGCCCAGGCTGGAGTGCAGTGGTATGATCTTGGCTCACCACAACCTCCACCTGCCAGGCTCAAGCCATTCTCTGGCCTCAGCCTCCCGAGTAGCTGTGATTATGGGTGTGTGCCACCGCGCCTGGCTAATTTTTGTATTTTTAGTAGAGATGGAGTTTCACCATCTTGGCCAGGCTGGTCTTGAATTCCTGATCTCAAATGATCCACCTGTCTTGGCCTCCCAAAGTGCTGAGATTATAGGTGTGAGCCACCATGCCTGGCCTACCCTGGGACTTTGGGTAAGATACTCCTCATTTGTTGAGCTTCTATTTCTTTATTTGCAAAAGGCAAAGCATACATACTCCCCAGCTTTGCTACAAAGATCAAATTAGATAATGCATGTGAAAGTGCTCAACAAATTCTGATAGTGGTTACTATAAAGATGCATGTCAGTAGCTTATAAAGCAGGCTCCATTCTGTCTAAAGATGCAAATGATCATTTCTGCAATATTTTCTATACTCAGAAGACATTTGAAAAAGAATAATGATGAAAAGCAAGAGTTGTAGTATTTACTATGTCAGGCATCTTTGTATGCACACAACATATATTAATATATTTAATTGTCACAATAACCCACTGCTCATGTGCTTCTACTTGCCCTTGTGATGCCCTTGCCATCACCATGAGAAGAGTATCTTTACTA
The DNA here is from genome assembly GCF_043159975.1 of Macaca nemestrina. Classification (NCBI taxonomy): domain Eukaryota; kingdom Metazoa; phylum Chordata; class Mammalia; order Primates; family Cercopithecidae; genus Macaca; species Macaca nemestrina. The sequence goes on along the minus strand of NC_092126.1, from coordinate 126,905,119 downwards.
GTCTGTTGGTTCAAAGGGGACAAGGGACTTGCAAAGCAAACTCTAACTTGCAGTTAGGTTTGACATTCATGATGAATTAAAAAAGCTTTGCCCACACAGCCCTAAAGTGGAGGTTTGGAAATTAGCCAGCAGTTGGATCATGATGTGGACAGATCCACTAGATGATTCAGGAAAGCAAACCCTTACCCTGCAGTTAGGGTTTGCTTTGCAGAGTCAGCCCAGCAAAGCCCAGAGTGGCCCACTGAAATCCCAATTGCCCATTATTTATGGAAGCAATAGCAAATGATCATTGTTTTAATGTTCTAAATGTCAAGGTGACTTGTTATGCAGCATTTTGTGGTAATTACTAATGAATGCACTCTACAAGATGGTTATTATTATTGATGCTCATGATATTTGTGAGGAAACTCAAGCACAGCGAGGTTCTTCGGCAACTTGTTTAAGTTCTCTGGCAACTTCATATGTGTCAGAGCTGGGATTTGAACCCAGACAGCCAGATTTCAGAATCTGTGTTTCTACCTTTCATACATACAGCCTCATAACGAAACCAAGTCCTTCACATTTAAAGCATCAGTTGATCCAAAAGCAACACAAAGCTTGAAGTGCAAATAAATGAAAAACAAGAATCTGACAGCACTATATTTTTGTGCATTAAAATTCACACAAAAATTGGATATCATCTCACAAAGAAAATGTCTGTGCATGGAATCTTATCACATCACCACTCCTAACATTAAGAAGCCTGCTTCATTTGCCTAGCTGGAGGTGTTAACAGCCAAAAATGATGTAAAACTTAAGTTTTATAAGTGGAGGGGACAGTCTGCTTAAAGTGGCACCTGCAAGAGGAGGATCGGAGTCATCAGTGAGTCAGGCAGGACTGTGACTGCCTAGAACCTGAATCATCTGATTGATCTGTCCACATCGTGATTCAACTACTGGCTAATTCCCAAATCTCCACTTTAGGGCTGTGTGGGCAAAGCCTTTTTAATTCATCATGAATGTCCAAAAAGCCCAGAATGTGCTGCTTAAAACATAGTAGGTGTCAAGCCAAAGTCTGAGGTTCCAATTTAGCAGGTGTCCTGTAGCATCACTAATTCTAGGCAGCTTCACTTGGTCCCCCTCCCTGTGGAAGAAGATAAATAAGGAAGATCCAGCCCATTTTCTGGGAAAGACAGTTCAATTACTGTGGTTGATAGCAACCCCTTACTCCTCTGAATTCCTATAACATTCTATTTGTGCTTTTCTTATGAGATTATCCTCTCTTGTTGATCAGTGTATCACCAGTGCCTTGCACACTGCCTGGCACTTGGCAGATGCCAAACAACTCTGTGTTGATGAATGAGCAAATAGTCTGCACCGAGAGACAAAGAAACTGAGATGGAGTTGCTCTCCAGATTGCAGTGTCTTGGAAAGATTCTCCACCATGAATATATACAATTATTATTTGTCAATTAAAATTAAATTAAATTAAAAGACAAAGTGATATGGGTTAGCTCTGTCCCCACCCAAATCTCATCTTGAATTGTGGCTCCCATAATTCCCACATGTTGTGGGAGAGACCCAGTGGGAGGTAATTGAATCATGGGGGTGGGTCTTTCCAGTGCTGTTCTCGTGATAGTGAATGAGTCTTAGGAGATCTGATGGTTTTGTAAAGGGGAGCTCCCCTGCACATGCTCTCTTGTCTGCCACCATGCAAGACATCCCTTTGTTCTTCTTTTGTCTTCCCCCATGATTGTGAGGCTTCTTCAGTCATGTGGAACTGTGAGTCAATTAAACCTCTTTCCTTTATAGATTACCCAGTCTCAGGTATTTATTTGTTAGCAGTGTGAAAACGGACTAATACATAAAAGATTCTCCATTGCTTCTGCAAACCTAGATGCCTGAAGTATCTTTGGGTCTTGTTCGTCAATGTCCCCTTTTTTCTATTTGCTCCCCAGTTGCCTTTTAATAAATTATCTGTTTACATCAGTTAGCTGGAACTGAATTCTGTTGCTTGTAGATACAGAACCTTAACAGATAAATTAGTGTTTTCCCAAGAGGTGATCTGTGGACTACTTGCATCTGAACCATCGAGCTTTACGATACTGATCCATAGTCCTCACTATAGGCCTCTAAATCAGACATTCCATCTGAATCTGCCTATTTGAAAAGCTCCTCAGGAGATTCTTTCATTCACTTGGAGAACAACTGGGTGAGAGGATTTTCAAGAATCCTTCCCACATTAAAATTCTAAAACTGTATGGGGAAAAAAAGAACAGCTCCTTACAAGCCTTCAAGTCTCCATGATCAACTCCTGCTCACCTCTTTGACCACATTTCCTATCCCTCTCCCCTCAGTGCACACCACACCCCAGCTTTACTGGCATTCTTTCTGTTTCCACCCCAGGACCTTTGGACTTGCTGTCCTCTCTGCCTGGCACTCCCTCCAAGGTCTTCACAGGGCTGGCTTATTCCTTTCCTTCAGGTCGGCTCCCCAGAGAGCAGGTTTCACATTTTCTGTCCCACATTGCCCCACAGCACCCATGTTGCCGATCCTAGCATCTTAGCAGTTCTCACTATATGAGTTGATTAGCATTCATTCTTTCGCTACTTCTTTGATCTCTCCCCCACTTAGAACTTATTAAGTTCCAGGATAGGAAGAATGAGCTTTGTCTTGTCACCACGCCATCCCCAATGCCTGGAACTTTACTTGTCACATAGCAGGTTCTTAGCGAATATTATTCAGTAAATGAAATCTATAAATCTTAGATAATCTTTGAATGCTATCCTACATATGCTATTACTGTAAAAGCAGTCTGAGCATAATAAAACCAAACGTCACGTTTACCTTCAGGAATTTGTCATCTCAGATAACATTGCTCAGTGTTAACACCCACTGCTCCCAAATTTGATCTCTATTGCCTGAAAAAAGTAAAAAGAGCTACTGTTTTAATTTCAATTTCCTTGTCTAAGGAAAACCTGGCCTAAATTTTCTTAAAGTAACAAAGAACCAAGAATCTTTGCTTCTTGGAAGCAGAGGAAGGCGAGCTAAAATGATTCCCTAGTGTGCACTCACACATGATTTGAAAAGCACACGTACCCTCTACTGGAAGTATGCAATATTGCAACTTGAACTCAAACTGTCAAACACATTAGGCAGGGAATGTCAAGTGTCCTGTTACCCCTGAAACGGGTTGAAGTGAGCAGAGGAAAAGAGCAACATCAACAATAAATAAATGAGCAGTACTCATGGTGCTTATCTGTTCTTAGGGTTAAATTGGCCAAGATCCATTGGGCGGATCACTCAGAATTCTGGCTTTTGAGATGTTCAGTGCATTTCCTCTTGTAAACCCCAACAAAGATCACGGACAACTGTTCACTTTATCACAGCCTAATACGTAAATAGGACTAATTAGAGAAAAAAAATGCAAGAAGGAAGCGTAATGTCTGATAAGGGGCACACAGTCAAGGGAGTGAGGATATGACCTAAATGGAACCCAACTGAGGTTCAAATTCCTCATTGGTAAAACAAGGAAAGGATTTAGAATAAGTAACCATAAAGGAGCTGCACCTTGAACAGAAGTTAAGAAGTCACTAATTGATGGGCTCTGGGGCCGATTCAAGCTATAGACATGATTTGGCCCAACTATTAATTAGGAGGGACAAGGGTTCTCCAGTTTGCTACGGTATGTTTGTCTGTCTCCCCTGCACATACATGTACATTTCTGATTGTGGTGTTAATAGCAAGTGCAAGTGTCATTTCCATTTAGCACACTGGTGATTTTCTAACAGCCAGCCTGCTTTATGCACTCATTTTATTTACCTGGTCCCTGCAGGCATCTGACTTTACACTTTTGCCTAGTCCCTCTGGCTGTTTTGCATAACAGTGCAGTGTCTCTTCTCTTCACTGTGAAGTGCATGTGTGCATATGCGTGCGCACACACCACACACCCACACACACACAGAATACACACACAACTTTAGCAATATGGCTTTTCTTTCTCCTTCTATCATGATATAGTCTGAAGTCCCATTTGCAAAAAAAAATATGAAGAAGACAGAGCTGTCCATCACTTCATCATCTCAATCCCCAGCACAGGGCTTGTAGCAGGTCCAACGAGAGTGAGATGCTGGTGTCCGGCAGCTGCCTGGGTCTCTATGAGTCATCTTTTCTATACAGGCTGTATATATAGGGAATAGTCTCCCCTACAGAGTTAATAATTGTGTGTGTGTGTTTGTGTAGAATAACATTAATCTCTACCTGTTTTCCCTTCCCCTTAATATTTGAAAATACTATGTATAAGTGTGAAAATGTGTTCCTATTACTAAGATTCCTTTCCTAAAATTCCGTAGATGAGACAGTATAATGTAAGATCATGATATGTTAGCTCTTCTTATCAGTTTTAGTTTAAAGAGACTGCAAAAGACCTGCATTTTAGAAATATAATGCCAGGATATCAAGAAAAGTTATATTTAAATTTTGATTACCTTAAATCTACATGGACAACTCAGTGGATTACCTTATTTTTGCATTTGGCTTTATTAAAAAGACAAAAATAAAAGAAAGCAAATGAAACCAAAAGACAAGAATCAAAATTAAGTCAAAACGGCAGTCTGGTACTCAGAATAGGTATAGCTGAACCTTCTACGCCTTCGCCACCTACTGGGCAAAGGCAGTTGATGCTCATAATGAGTAGAAGGACCTTGGATTCTCCAGAAAACAGAAAACCCTAAAGACTCCTCCAAAAAACAAATTTTATAAATTCAGTAAAGTTTCAGGATGCAAAATCAACATACAAAAATCAGTGGCATTTCGATGCACCAATAACAATAAAGCTGAGAACAAAAATCAAGAAGGCAGTCCTATTTACAACAGCTACAAAAACAATAAAGTATCTGGGAATATATTTAATCAAGCAGGTGCAAGATCCCTACAAGGAAAATTATAAAAGACTGACGAAAGAAATTGTAGATGTCACAAACAAATGGAAAAACATCTCATGATTATGGACTGAAATAATTAATATTTTTGGCTGGGCGCCGAGGCTCACGCCTGTAATTCTAGGACTTTGGGAGGCTGAGGTGGGCGGGTCATGAGGTCAGGAGTTAGACACCAGCCTGACCAACATGGTGAAACCCCGTCTATACTAAAAATACAAAAATTAGCTGGGTGTGGTGGCATGTGCCTGTAATCCCAGCTATTCAGGAGGCTCAGGAAGGAAAATTGCTTGAATCCGGGAGGTGGAGGTTGCAGTCAGCGAAGATCATGCCACTGCACTCCACCTTGGGTGACAGAGACTCTGTCTCAAAAAAAAAAAAAAAAAAAAAGTATTAATGTTGTTAAAATTACCATACTGCCCAAAGCAATCTACAGATTTAATGCAATTCTTATCAAACTACTCAATGTCATTTTTCACAGGTTTATTCATATGGAACTAAAAAGAGAACAAAAGTCAAAGCAATCCTAAGCAAAATTAACAAAGCTAGAGGCATCACATTAGCTGACCTCAAATTATACTGCAATGTTACAGTAACCAAAACAGCATAGACGCATAGATCAATGGAACAGAATAGAGAACCCAGAGAAGAAACTACGTATCTACAGTCATCTGATCTTTGACAAAGTCACCAAAAAGACACACTGGAGAAAGAATGCCCTTTTCAGTAAATGGTGCTGAGAAAAATTGGATTACCACAGGCAGAACGAAACTGGATATCTATCTCTCACCCTATAAAAAATGAATCAAAGATGGATCAAATACTTAAATGTAAAAACTGAAACTATAAAAGTACAGGAAGAAAACCTAGAGAAAGCTCTTCTGGACATTGGTCTAGGCAAAGAATTAATAAACTAAGATGTCATAAGTACAAGCAACAAAAACAAAAAATAAATGGGAGTTAATTTAAACTAAAAAGCTGCTGTACAGCAAAAGAAATAAGCAACAGAGTGAACAAACAAATTGCAAAATGGGAGAAAATATTTGCAAACTATGCAACCAACAGGTAATTGATATCCAGAATTTACAAGGAACCCAAACAACTCAAAAACAACAACAACAAACAACCCTATTAAAAAGTGAACAAAGGATATGACTAGACATTTTTCAAAAGAAGACATGTAAATGGTCAACAAGCATATGAAAAAATGTTCAACATCACTAATCATCAGAGAAATGCAAATTAAAACCATGGTGCGATATCATCTTACACCAGTCAGGATGGCTATTAAAAGCTCAATAAAATAACTTGTTGGTTAGGATGTGGAAAAAAGGGACCACATACAATGTTGGTGGGAAGTAAATTAGTACAACCTCTATGGAAAACAGAATGGTATTTCTCAAAGAACTAAAAATAGAACCACCATTCAACCCAGCAATTGAAATCATTACATCAAAAAGATACCTGTACTCAGATACCTGTATCATGTACCAGCAGTATTCACAATAGCAAAGATATGGATTCGACTTAAGTGTCCAGCAACAGATGCTTGGATTAAGAAAATGTGATATATATGTATACACACACACAATGGAATACTATTCAGCCATACACACACACACACACACACACACTCACACAGTGGAATACTATTCAGCCATAAAAAGAATAAAATCATGTCTTTTGCAGCAACATGGGTGGAACTGGAGGCCATTATCTTAAATGAAACAACTCAAACAGAAAGTCAAATACCACGTTTTTACTTGTAATTGGAAACTATATAATGTATACACCGGGACATAGAATGTGGAATAACAGACTTTGGAGACTTGGAAAGCTGGAAGGGTGGCGAGTGAGGGATGAGAAATTATTTAATAGGTACAATGTACACTATGCAGGTAATGTTTACCCTGAAAGCCCAGATTTTTTTTTTTTTTTTTTTTTTTTTTTTTTTTTTTGAGACGGAGTCTTGCTCTGTCGCCCAGGCTGGAGTGCAGTGGCCGGATCTCAGCTCACTGCAAGCTCCGTCTCCCGGGTTTACGCCATTCTCCTGCCTCAGCCTCCCGAGTAGCTGGGACTACAGGCGCCCGCCACCTCTCCCGGCTAGTGTTTTGTATTTTTTAGTAGAGACGGGGTTTCACTGTGTTAGCCAGGATGGTCTCGATCTCCTGACCTCGTGATCCGCCCATCTCGGCCTCCCAAAGTGCTGGGATTACAGGCTTGAGCCACCACGCCCGGCCCCAGATTTCACCACTACATAATGTATCCATGTAACAAAACTGCACTTGTACACCTGAAATTTATACAAATGTTTTTAAAAGAAAAGATCAAAGACTGGCATATATTTAGCAATGGTATATGAAAAAGAAAAGGATGAGTGTTGAATTCAGACAAAGAATAAACAGGTGTTTATAAACCCTCTCTAATGTTTCAAAAGTAGCCTACCTCCTACCAAAAATCACATAGAAAATTCTAGAATTTATCCATAGCAACCATATGAAAATGTTTTTCAAGCACAATGTTTGCATTTATTATTGCCAAATCACACCACTAATCTATTACTTACAAGTTTGAATATGAAAAGAGTAATCATCAGTTAAGAAAATAGTTCTTTAAGAAAATGGATTACTTATGGTCATTTAGAAACTTTTAAAATAATTGATATAAACTAGGTGAAGTACATACTGTGTCCCAAACATTGCATTAGTTACATTATCTCAGTTAATTTTTCTCAATTTTGTGAGGTAAGCCCTAGTATTATTTTTATTCTGCAGATGAGGAAACTAAGGTCTAGATAGATTTAGCACAGTATATGGCTGCACAAAAGAATGTTTCCCTCCATAAAATTGTTCCTTAAATAAAAGGAAATAATCTTATACTCCTATCAATAGAATGTCTGTCAAATTATAGGTTACTCCATCACCAAGTGCCATTTGGGGAAGACACAATATTTCTGAAATGACCTCCATTAATCCTACTTCAATGTTTTATTAAAGTAAGCTGACAGAGTTGGTAAAAAGAGAGGCAAAGAAATTAGCCGGATGCAGTGGCTCATGCCTGTAATCCCAGCACTTTGGGAGGCCGAGGCAGGTGGATCACGAGGTCAAGAGATCGAGACTGTCTTGGCTAACATGGTGAAACCCCATCTCTACTAAAAATACAAAAACTTAGCTGGGCGTGGTGGTGGGCACCTGTAGTCCCAGCTACTTGGGAGGCTGATGCAGGAGAATTACTTGAACCCAGGAGGTGGAGGTTGCAGTGAGCCGAGACCGTGCCACTGCACTCCAGCCTGGACCACAGAGTGAGACTCCATCTCAAAAAAAACAAAAAAATTTGAGTATGCATGAGTATGCCTTTCATCATACTTTTCATTAGAACAACCTCTCAATTGGAAGGAACAAATACAATTATAAATAATCTTTAAAAATTATTTTCAGAAAGTAAAACAGCACATACTTCAACAGTGGTTTATATAAACATAAATCTACCAAAAAAATGAAAAAATATTTTCATAATAGTATATGAATGTGTATTTGTAACTTGGGCAAAAATTCCAGTAACAGGATCACAAAAAGATTTAGAAGTTCTGCATTTAAAAAGTGAAGAGCTTTTAAAACTGTGTTAGATGACTCCAAAATGGCTTTAATGATAAAAACAAAATTGATGTATGAAGAGTTTGGATAAAATAGTTCCACGGTTGGGCACGGTGGCTCACACCTGTAATCCTAGCACTTTGGGAGGCTGAGACAGAAGGATCGTTTGAGGTCAGGAGTTTGAGAACAGCCTGGCCAACATAATGAAACCACAACTGCACTAAAAATACAAAAAGCCAGACACAGTGGTGCACGCCTGAAATCCCAGCTACTTGAGAAGCTGAGGCAGGACAATCGCTTGAACTCGGGAGATGGAGGTTGCAGTGAGCTGAGATCACACCACTGCACTCCAGTCTGGGCAACAGAACAAGAGTCCATCTCAAAAAAAAAAACAAAAAAAAAAACAAAAAAAAAAACAGTTCCAGAAAATCCAATGTTAGACAAAAGCAGCATTTCAAAATTATTATTTTAGGATATGCATCTTTAAATATATATGAGTTTGTCCCTAAAGATCCACTTCTCACCTTTCTCTCCCTTCCCCTCTCCTCAGGAAGCTGCCTGGCTTTGGCATGGCTCTGGCCAATGCGAGTCAGCCAATGTGAGCCCAGCAGGAGAAGAGAGACTAGGGAAGAGGGAGAAAGTGAGGTCCTAGCTTCTTTCCCTGCAAGGTCACCTCAGCCAGGTTCTGCCCCTCACAGGAGGTCACCCTTCTTGTCATGACAATTTTCTTCCTTCCTTCCTTCCAGGTTCCTGTGAGGGCTTCTTCTCTTCCGCAGCCTGATAGGCCCAGGGGTGGAAACAGTTCTGCTGCTGCTAAGGAAACTGACTTTGCAAAATTATGACAGAGAAATCTGACAGAGCTGACTCCATATTGCTTCTAACCTCACAAGCTATCTTTGCTCCTTCCTGGCCATAGGTCAAGCTAACTATGGAAGGAATGCTATTTATGATTTAATCTCAAAGCAAGGGTGATACTAGCCCCTTCCCAAAACTACCCTCTCCTTGTTCTGAGACTAAAACCACATTTGTAAAACTAATGAAAGGTCACGAGATTAAAATTATGGGAGGAGCATGAATTCTGCTAAAACCTAGGCATAGTTAAATGATAACAAGTCATTGTTTACTGCTCAAGAGTTACACAGGGGTGTCACAAGATTTGTAACTTGCCTAATTGCCCCTTTCGATGACATCGCATTCTAAGACCTAAGACTAGTATTTGAGATACTTTTCAGACTTTTGCCTTCTGGAAACCCAACTGACTCCACCCAGACCCATTACACATACCAAGAAACTGGCTTATCTGGTCTGGTGGCCCCTACCTAGGCAGGGACTTAGCTCAAGAATTTGATCCCCTATCATTTCATGCCCAGCCCAACCAATCACCATTCCCCATTCACTAGCCCCCTGCCCACCAAACCATCCTTGAGAAGCCCTAGCCTCAGAGCTTTGTGGGGTGGCTGATTTGTGCAATAAACTCCCTTCTTTCCATTTGGCCGGTTCTGCATTTAGTAAACTCTCTTCACCACAATACTGCTGTCTCAGTGAATCGACTCTCTGTGAAGTGGGCAAAAACAACCCACCGGGCAATTACACAAATCCAGGTTCTTCCACTACCTCTTGTTGTTGTTCCCTTATACCCAAGCTACTCTTATTAATTTGTAAAAAAAAAAAAAAAAAGAAAAGAAAAAAAAATCTTTTTTGAATATGCACCTGTTTCTCACTGGGATCTTAATACATTAAATAAGAAATTGAATTTAATTAAATATTATAAGTAGACACTTTACAATTTCTCCTCTATTTCTAAAAGTTTATAAATAGAAAACATCTTCGTTCCTGGACCTTTATATTAATAAAGAATAAAAGCAGCATTTCTGAAATTTGTATCCAGAGCTTTCTGACTTGGGAGCTCCAGGGCTGCCTCCTTCCTAATCATAAGGTAGGTAGGAGAGAAGTGCAGCAGACAATTGGGTCAAATGAAAAACTGTGTATTCTGTTTGTAAAGGGCTATTGATACTTTGGGTCTTCTTTTTTTAATGCCAGGCTTATTATTATAAGCACATTCTGCTGAACACAGAGGTTCGGTTATTACCTTTTATCAAAATGTCGGGAGGGCAGATTTTAAACTGAGCTAGACAATATGAAAGAACATTCTTCCCATCCACAGTCTTTGAAACTGATTGCAAATGAATCGCCTCTGAACAGCATATGAGCGAGGCTGAGAGCTCTCCTAATGATGTACATCTGTGAGGCGTCACTCGGGGGTTTGGCTGCATTTACATCACTATAAACTCTGCAATTACAGCTCAAGCCGTTTCCGGCATAGACACAGAGAATACGAATTGCAACAGCAGGTTTCCTGCCTTGGATTTCTGCCAGGAGCCTGAGTCACCGTCCCAGACATCTGTAGCACATTAAACTGTACCCTTGTTATCTCTCAGCACTTTGAACAATCGCCCAAACCTCTGACAAAACAAATGGCCAAAGCCTTCTCAAGAAACCCTTTAAAGTTAGTCAGGGAATCATGAGCTGGCAGAAAACAACTTCTAGGGCAATTTATACTGTCGAAGAAAAGGCACAACAGAGCAGAGATGGTTTTTGATAGTCTGAATGTTGTTTAAACTTCATGGACTTAGACGGTCTGAAAAAGAAGTAGCTGTGTTGGAAGCTCAACAAAAAAAGGAGGGTTGTACTTAGTCTTAAACAGGAGTTCAGTCCAGCAGGGCAAACATGGATAGAGGCAGGACCTCCAAACCCCATCCTGACTCTGCCTCCTTCTCTCCACCAGTGCCATGCCCCTGGGATGCACACCACCACTGTCTTACAGAGAACAATGCAAAAACTTCATGTCTTCATAATGTTATCTTCATAATATGATCCTTGGCTCTCCTAGAATCCATTGTCCATACAGCAGTCACAGTGATCTTTTATAAATATAAATCTGTGTATGATTTTTCCTGCTTAAAACCAAGAAAGGCTGTTGCAGCACACCTACAGTATCTAAGTGCCTTCCTATGATCCAAAGCTACTGCATCCCGTGGCCTCTGTCCTCCTCTCCAGATTCAACACCCACCAATCTCCTTGTTGTTCTTTCCACTCCAGCTAGTTTTTCTTCATCATCAAATATGCCAAACTTGTCCCCTTCTCTGGGCCTTTGTACTAACTTCTCCCTGTGCCTGAAAAGCTCTCTCTCTAATGTTTTCCATGATTGATCCCTTCAGGCCTTAGCTCACACATTACCTCCTCTGGCAGGCCTCTTCTGATCATACCCATTTTTATTTTATCAACATAATTTATTACTTAAAAACACATGCAAAAGAATAAGGGAATACTTGAAATAACTTTCAACTCATAAATTCTACAACTTAGAAGAAGTGGATCAATTCATTTAAAACAACAAACTACCCAAAATCAATCAACATGAAATAGACAATCTTGATAGCCTTATAACCATTAAAGAAATTGAATTTATAATTAAAGAGCTCTTAATAAAGAAATCTCCAATCCCAGATGGTTTCATCAGAAATTCTACCAAACATTTAAAAAATAATTAACATCAATTTTACATAATCTCTTCCAGAAAATAGAAGAGGAGGGAACACTTTCCAACTTATTTTATGAGGCCAGCATTACCCTGATGAAATCCACTACAAGAACAAAAATTAAAGACCAATATCTCTCATGAACTAAGACATAAAATCATCAACAAAATATTAGCAAAGTAAATCCGATGATGTAAGAAAATAATTACGCACCATGAACCATGACCAAGTAGGATGTATTCTAGTATGAAAATGGGATTCAACATTCAAAATGCAATCAGTGTAACCCATCATATCAACAGACTACAGAAAGAAAATCATATGAGCATATCCATTGGTCCAGAAAAAATATTAGACAAAATCCAGTAACGATTATAGTTTAAAACACTAAGCAAACAAGAATTAAAGAGGAACTTCTTCAACTTGACAAACAATATCTACAAGAATCAAGACAGTGTAGTGAAAGGACACAAAGATAGATGTGTACCCGCCCCCCACCCGCTACACCCTTGTTCTGCTCTCTAATCTTTGCACATACCAGAGATTTCGTAAGTTCTGTGAGTACCTGGTTTTCTGCACGTACCAGAGATTTTGTTTTGCACATACCAGAGATTTTGTAAGTTCTGAGGCAAGGTCACAAGACGTGTTTAAGTAAGATAAACTCTTGCTGCCATAAACCTGCTCTCCCGCCTCAAAGTTTGAACCAAAATATCAGAAATGGCGGGAACCAATCATAGTTAGCCAAATCGCCTTGTTCAAACACTAGCCAATCATATATCTGATTTGTATAATAACTCTATGCCCATTTTTCTTAGACTATATAACACTGCTCGGAGCTCAGTGGGGGAGCTCTCCTGCCCGTCTCGTTTCACGAGCGAGGGAGAGTTCCAGGTTCGAACCTGTAATAAAGATCCTTGCTGCTTAGCTTTGACTCTGGACTCTGGTGGTCTTCTTCGGGGAATAAACGGTCTGGGCATAACAGTAGCATGGAGAAAGACTAGGCAAACAGATAAATGGAACAGAATATAGACAGGTAAGAAATAGATTCACATCAGTGTAGCCTTGATCTTTGAAGAGGGAGCAAAGACAATTCAATGGAGCAAAGATAGTGTTTTCAACAAATGGTGCTAGAACAACTGAACATTTATATGAAATATTTTTAAAAATGCATCTAGACACAAACTTCCTAAATTCCACAAAAATTAAAATGGATCATACACCTAAAAGTAAAATGCAAACTTATAATGCCTCTAGAAGATAATACAAGAGAAAATCTAAGTAACCTTGGATTGGGTGATGGCTTTTTAGATGCAACACCAAAAACACAATCCATGACAAAACAAAATAGGTAATTTGGACTTTGTTAACATTAAAAAACATCTGCTTCATGAAAGATACTGTTAAGAGAATGAAAGATAAGCCACGAAGTGGAAGAAAATATTTGCAAAACACATACCTGATAAATGACTTGTATTCAAGATACATAAAGCACTCTTAAAACTCAATAAAAATAAATAAGTGAAAAATTAAGCAAAAGATATGAACATTCATTTCACTAAAGAAATTATACAGATGGCAAATAAGCATATGAAAAGATGCTCAACATGAAATGTCATTAGAAAATTACAAACTAAAAGAGCAATGGGATACCACTACATAGCTATTAGAGTGGTTAAAATCCAAAACATTGACAATATCAAATGCTGATGAGAATGTGGAGTGACAGGAACTGTCTTTCATTGATGGTGGGGACATAACATGGTACAGTCACTCTGAAACACAGTCTGGTAATTTCTTACAAAGCCAAGCTGAGTCCACTATAGGATCTCGCAATTGTACCCCTGTGTATTTACCTAAATGAGTTGAAAACTATGTTTCCACACAGAAAACTGTCAGGCCTCTGAGCCCAAACTAAACCATCATATCCCCAGTGACCTGCACATATACATTCAGATGGCCTAAAGCAACTGAAGATCCACAAAAGTGAAAATAGCCTTAACTGATGACATTCCACCATTGTGATTTGTTTCTGCCCCACCCTAACTGATCAATGTACTTTGTAATCTCCCCCACCCTTAAGAAGGTTCTTTGTAATCTCCCCCACCCTTAAGAAGGTTCTTTGTAATCTCCTCCACCCTTAAGAAGGTTCTTTATCATCTCCCCCACCCTTAAGAAGGTTCTTTGTAATTCTCCACACCCTTCAGAATATACTTTGTGAGATCCACCCCTGCCCCCAAAACATTGCTCTTAACTCCAACGCCTATCCCAAAACCTATAAGAACTAATGATAATCCCAGCACCCGTTGCTGACTCTCTTTTCTGACTCAGCCCGCCTGCACCCAGGTGAAATAAACAGCCATGTTGCTCACACAAAGTCTGTTTGGGGGTCTCTTCACATGGACACGTGAGACACTGTCCACCAATGTTTATTCATAATTGAATAAACTTATTCATTTATAATCAGCTTTATTCATAATTGCCCCAAACTGGAAGCAACCAAGATGTCCTTCAATAGTTGAGTGGATAAACAAACTGTGGTACATCCATACAATGGAATATGTTATAGCGATAAAAAATAAATGAGCTATCAAGTCACAGAAGACATGGAGTAAACTTAAGCGCATATTGCCAAATGAAAGAAGCCAATCTGTAAATGCTGCATACCGTATGATTTCAAATATATGACATTCTGGAAAAGGCAAAACTATAGAGACCATAAAAGGTCAGTGGTTGCCAGGAGTTAGTGAGGGAAGAAAGAAGGGAGAGATGACTAGATAGAGTGTAGAGGATTTTTAGGGTGATTAAACTATTCTGTATGACACTGTAAATGTGGATACACGACCCCATGCATTTGACAAAACCCATAGAACTGTACAACACAAAGAGTAAACCCTAATATAAACTGTGAACTTCAGCCAATAATAATGTATTGATATTGCTTATCAATTATATTAAATGTACCACACTAATGCAAGATGTTAGTAATAGGGAAATTGTGTACAGAAGGAAGGGGGGATATGAGAATTCACTGTACTATTAACTTTTCTATAAACCTAAAATTACTTTAAAAAATAAATAAAGTACATTACTTTTTTTAAATTAATGGTAAAATCTAGGTGGTGGATGTGTGACTGTTCACTGAAAAAATTTCAACATTGCTTTATGTTTAAAACATTTTAAAGCAAAATGTTGAGAAAAAAAAAAAACTTATGGCCACACAAAACCTGTATATGTGCATTGATAGCAGCTTCACTCATACTAGCCATAAAATGAAAACAGCAGAGATATTCTTCAATGGGTGAATGGTTAACAAACTATACACCATTCATGCCATGGAATATTACTCAGCAATATTAAAAACATAACTTGGATAGATCTGAAGGAAATTATGCTGAGTGAAAACCTCCAGTCTCCAAGGGTTACATTGTGTATTTATATATTTATATAAGATTCTTGCAATGGCAAAATTATAGAAAAGGAGGAGTGATTACTGGTTTCCAGGAGTTAAGGACAAGTTAGGGAAGGGAGACGAGCGTGGTTATAAAAAGGTAGGCTGGGCACGGTGGCTCACACCTCTAATTCCAGCACTTTGGGAGGCCGAGGCGGGCAGATCACCTGAGGTCAGGAGTTCAAGACCAGCCTGGCCAACATAGTGAAACCCTGTCTCTACTAAAAATACAAAAATTAGCTGGGCATGGTAGTGCATGCCTGTAATCACAGCTACTCAGATGGCTGAGGCAGGAGAATCCTCTGAGCCCGTGAGGTGGAGGTTGAAGTGAGCTGAGATCTCGCCACTGCACTCAAGCCTGGGTGACAGAGTGAGACTCCACCTCAAAAAAATAAAATAAAATAAAAGGGGAACACAAGGAATTTCTGTGAAGCTATTCTTTATCTTGATTATAGTGGTGAATACATGAACCTACACATTGATTAGAGTACAGAACTTTATTTTGTGTGCACAAATTAATACAAGTAAAATTGAAGAAATCTGAAAAAGATAGGTGGATTGTGTCAAGGTCATTATCTTGGTTGTAATATTGTACTATACTTTCCCAAGACATTAACATCAGGAAAAACTGAGTTAAAAGGCACACAGGATCTTAATGTATTATTTCTTACAACTGCTTATGAATCTATAATTATCTTAATAAAAATTCAATTAAAAATGAAAACACACTACAAAATTTGTTACTTTGCTTCCTGTCTGTCTCTTCCCAGTAGAATGCAAGTACCATGTGAGCAGAGACATTGCCTCTCTTGGTTTACTACTTGTATCCTTATCATAGTGCCTGGGACATAGTAGGTACTCACTAAAAATGTGTTTAATAAATGACAACTATGACATGTCAACATGTCAAAATAACTGATATGATTAGAGATGTTATTTCATGCATTCATTTATTAAACAGAGCTTTACCAAGCAATATCAAAGCACCAGTGTATCAGGTAATAGAGATGAATCTAAGAAAAGTCACCATCTTCAAGGAATTCAGAACTAATGTAGCAGGCAAAGATTCCTGAGGAGGAAATATCTGCCTCACCGAAAAGCATCAGTAGTGTCTCTTTTAGGGAAGAGAACAGGATAGTCCAATATTCGCTGACATGGTCCTCTCACTTTGGCCCATGAAAGAGCTACAACGTTGAGTAAGAAGAGTTGGAGGAGACAAGGTAAAACAGAAAATGAGTGGGCATGTGGTGGGATTGCTGGATTCTGAACCCGTCCCTGCTTCTGAGAAACCTGTGAACAGCATAGTGACAGTGCTCACTGGGCACAGTGTGGTATTAGTCTCCAGAGTACGTGTTCAGATCCCGGGTCACTAGCTGTGTGTCCTTGGACATGCTTTCCATCTCTTGAGCTGCAAGTTTTCTTGGTTATACAATGAAATGAATAACATGACCTAATATAATATAGTATATAATCATTCTATTAGAATCTGGTCCACAGTTCTCTATTGGCTCCTATATTTCATGCTGTTGACAGGGATCCACTTGGATCTGAAGCTTCTGAAAAATATTCAGAAGGGATTTGAATCCAAAAGCAGCCAGATTTCTTGCTTTGAGACTTAACTCTATTGCTACCAAGTTGACTGTTTATTTGAAGATGTCCAAAAGGGAAGAGAAGATTTTCAAGAAAGCTAGACACTCCTCCCTAGGACTTTTATTGTTATTTTAAGGAAACTAGACACCTGGACTTCCCACTACTTATAATTCATCTTCTCATGAACCTTCTCATGGGGTAGTAACTAGATGAGAAGCAGAACTACTTAGCCATTGTGGTCAAATGTCAGAAGAAATTCTGCCAAGAATTTATTGGAGGCTAGATTCCTTTAAACAAATAAACTTTATTTATTAGAGTAGTTTTAGACTTACAGAAAATTTTAACAGAAAGTAGAGAGAGTTCCCATATACTACTCCACTCCCATCCCAAACACACAGTTTCTCCTAGGATTAACATCTTCCATTGGTTTGGTATATTTGCTACAAGTGATGAACCAATATTGGTACATTATTATTGACTGAAGTCCTTGGTTTACATTAGAGTTTCCTGTTTGTGCTGCATGGTTCATTTGTCAAATGTATAACGTCATGCATCCACCATTACAGTATCATACAGCATAGTTCCATCCTAAAACTCCCCTGTACTCCACCGATTCATCCTTCCCTTCCTTTCCATTAACCTCTGGCAACCACTGATCATTTTTTGGTTTCTATAGTTTTGCCTTTTCCAGAACATCATTTATTTGGAATCATACAGAATGCAGGCTTTTCAGGTTGGTTTCTTTCACTCAGTAACATGCACTTAAGATTATTCCATGTCTTCTGTGGCTTAATAGATCATTTATTTTTTGTTGTTATAACATATTCCATTGTATGGATGTACCACAGTTTGTTTATCCACTCAACTATTGAAGGACATCTTGGTTGCTAGAAGCAAACTAGAATTTGGGGCAATTATGAATAAAGCTGCTGTAAACATTGGTAGACAGTTTCTTTGTGTGGACATAGTTTTCAATGCATTTGGGTAAATATCTAGATGTATTGCTCTATTATATGGTAGACAAGGTTGAACTTTGTATGAAACTGTGAAACTATCTTCTAGAGTGACTGTACCATTTTGCGTTCCCACCATCAGTGAATGAGAGTCCCCGTTCCTCCACATCCTCACCAGCATTTGGCATTGTCAGTGTTTTGCACTTAACCGTTCTAAACGGTAAATAGCTATGTAGTTCTTATTGTTGTTTTAATTTGCAATTCTCTAATGACATTTTATGTTGAGAATCTTTTTTTTTTTTTTTTTTTTTGAGACAGAGTCTCACTCTGTCACCCAGGCTGGAGTACAGTGGCACAATCTCTGCTCACTGCAACCTCCGCCTCCTTGTTCAATCTATTCTGCTGCCTCAGCCTCCTGAGTAGATGGGATTACAAGTATGTGCCACCATCCCCAGCGAATATTTGGATTTTTAGTAGAGACAGGATTTCACCATATTGGCCAGGCTGGTCTTGAACTCCTGACCTCAAGTGATCCGCCCACCTGGGCCTTCCAAAGTGCTGGGATTACAGGTGTGAGCCACTGTGCCTGATCTTTCATGGACATATCTTCTTTGGCTCTAGGTGTCTATACAGTTTTTAATTGTTGAGTTTTAATAATTTTTTATGTATCCTGGATACAAGTGCTTTATCACATATATGTTTTACAAATATTTTCTCCCAATCTGCGGCTTAATAGTGTTTTTCACAGAGCAGAAGTTTTTAATTTTAATGAAATCTAACTTAACAATTTTTTTCTTTCATAGATTGTGCTTTTGGTAAGGTATCTAATAATCATTATTGAATCCAAGATCACTTAGATTTTTTTCTATGTTGTCTTTGAGAAGTTTTATAATTTTGCATTTTACCTTCAGGCCTCCATCCATTTTGAGTTAAATTTTGTGAAAAGGGTAAGCCATTGTGTAGATTCTTTTTTTTTTTTTTTTTTTTTTGGCATGGGAATGTCCACTTGCTCTAGTAGTATTTATTAAAAAGATTATCTTCTCTCCATTGGATAGCATTGAGGCTAAATTTTAAACATCAACTTTTTAAATTATAAAATAATGCACGTTTGTAACTATGAAGTTCATCATTGTTAACATTTTGATGAATATTAAACTGGCCTTTTATTCGTGTGTGTGTGTGTGTGTTGTATATTTGAGATCCTTTTATGCATTGCATAATCTCCTTCCTGTACTATCCTGATACAGTTTATAGTTTCATCCTCAAGCAGAAATTCATAGTTGTGTCCTCTAGAAAATATACTTACTTTTATAATTATTTAACCTAATTAAATAATATAAATTTTTCTAAGTAAATATTTTTTGTCACTGCATATTATTCCATGATATATTTAATCACATTTGAATGGTCAGATATTTAGGTTGTTTTTAATATTTCTATTTTGTGCTAAATGAGACATAAAAAAGGAAGCTAACGGGAGGCCGAGGCGGGCAGATCACCTGAGATCAGGAGTTCTAGACCATCCTGACCAACATGGAGTAACTCCGTCTCTTTAAAAACACAAAATTACAGGCACATGCCTGTAATCCCAGCTGCTAGGGAGGCTGAGGGAGAGGTAGTGGTGAGCCAAGGTTGCACCATTGCACTCCAGCCTGGGCAAAAAGAGCGAAACTCTGTCTCAAAAAAAAAAAAAAAAAAGGAAGCGAATGTGGACTTGAATGTGTTAAAAAAAGTGGCCTTTAAAGACTAGGAGATAGGCAAGCAAAAGGGAGACTGTGTAAAGAACAGTGGCCAGACAGAAGTACAAGGTCAAGAGGAACAAGGGAGTATTGTATGCCAAGCGAATACCTTGGTTAAGGCTACCAAGATCAGAGGAAGCTCTCAGGTTAACAGTTTCTCAAAGGCATGACCATTCATTCCTAGGTCATGGCTTTAACGTGCATTAATTTGGTTAAACCAAATTCAAGGAAAATGGAAATCTCCTGGACTTTCAGGTACAGTGGCTTCAATTGGCCCTGACTTTCTTCATGTTCCAGTGCACCAAATCCAACATTTATATTATTGGCCCAAAAGAATTGCAGTTTTTGCCATTTCTTTTAATGGCAAAAAACACAATTACTTTTGCATCGACCTAATACTCTCCCTGGGCTCTGTACCCCAGAGTACAGACCTGTAGCCCAGAGACCACACAGTGCAGGGTGCATGTGAAGGGCCTCATTCCTATTCTGTACTTAAGCCTTCTTCCAGTATCAGGTTTTAAAAGTATCTGCTAGTGGAACTATTAGGTTGGTGCAAAGGTTATTGCAGTTTTTGCTATTGAGAGTGATGGCACAAACCGCAATTACCTTTGCACCAACCTAATAATTTCAGTAGCTACAAAAAAATGAAAGTAAATGCTCATTAGCCGTAAGTTGAGTCAGGAGAGGCTGCAGGGAAATATCAATCGCCAATGTACCCAAGATTCAAAAGATACCCAATAAGTTTCCAGATGTAGGAGAAGCATTTCCCTTTGAGGCAGCCAGCTTGCATTCCAAGTGCTTGTGACTAGTGAAGTGATCTCTAATCACCATCATCTGCCTGTCCACATATGTCCACACACACACACACACACGCTTCCTTGAGACAACTGCCTGGAAATTTTAGGCTGAATTTCAACAGAGGGGCTGATAAAAGACAATGATGACAATGGCTATTATGTGTACCTGATCTCTCTTGACTAAATCCCAAGGCAAGCAACATTCACCTCTTGTCTCACAGGACTCTCCTTTATTGCAACCACACCCAAGTCATACCTCTCCAGGTGGGCCACTTGCCAAAGTCACTGAAGTTGACTTTCTGATTTTAAGTCTCGAGCCAAAGCCAATTCTTGAGAGGTCTTATAAGCACATGGATTTGCCTCTGCTCCCTAGTTCCTGCCTGCGCTAGGCTTTTACATGCAGAAAAAAAGAAAAAATGTAAGAGCTATTCTGAATTCTAGAGCGAAACCATTTGCAATTATATAGTCCTGCCCTGCTCATTAAAACAGCTGTGAGCCAAAAATACTTTATGGTACTTGACTGAAATAGCACAGATTATTCTAAAAAATATTAATAACCTTGTTTTAACTCTAATAAGTATTACATGGTCCACCACCAGGTGTCACTAATTTCTCTATTACTATAGACCATCTTTTCATTCTTAATACAGTTTGTTTAGAAACTCTCTTAGTAAGACATTTCGGCTTTTAATACATCTTCCTTTGCAATGAATGAGAATAGACATAGAAGCTGCTTCCTATTTTAATACAAAAATAAATTAGATGGAAAGGAAAGAATTTAGTTGCAGATTTAATTTTAAAACTCTTTGGACTGGTGACTGCTATGAATGAAAAAGGGAGAACCTGGTAGCAAATAAGAAATTCCTGGGCCAGGAATGGTGGCTCACGCCTATAATCCAAGCACTTTGGGAAGCCAAGGTAGGAGGATGGCTTGAAGCCAGGAGTTTGAGACCAGCCTGGGCAACATAAGGAAACTCCCATCTCTACAAAAAATAAAAAATAAGCTGAGTGTGGTGTGTGCCTATAGTCCCAGCTACTTGAGAGGTTGAGATGGGAGAATCACTTGAGCTCAGGAGGTTGAGGCTGCAGTGAACTGTGATCACTTCACTGCACTCCAGCCTAGGTTACAGAACAAGAATCTGTTTCAAAACAAAAAGAAATTCTCCCCGTTCAAATCTGAGCCATCATTTTTATCCTTTCCTTCCCTTGAAATTGGGGCTCTTCTCTTTGTTTTATTTTGAAGATTCAAAGTTATAGGATCATTGGGCGATGACCTGAGAGAGGGAGCACGAGGGGGTGTGGAAGGGAGTGAGCAGTAGGAACTCACTGTTTATTAAGGTTCTAAAAGAGATAGAGGGCAACCAATGAAGAGTTTATCAGATTCAAAAGCTTTCTTAATTTGAATTCAGAAAAGGAAAGCTAAGATGAACTCAAAGTTTAAGAAAAAAAAACCTGTTTTTGAGAAAGTCTGCATTTTAATATGCTGTTTTTAGGATATGACTTATTATTATTCTAAGGCAGTGGTTCTCAGCCAGTGATGATTTTGTCTCCTAGGAGACAATATCTGGAGACATTTTTGGTTGTCCAACTGGTGGCGGAGGTGGGGCAGGCGGAGGTATTACTGATATCTATGAGCAGAGGCCTAGGATGCCACTGCCATCCCACAAACTCAGGGTAGCCTCCAAACCAAGGGTTCAGGCAGCCCAAAATGTCAACTATGCCAACATTGATTAACCATGCTCTTGGATAATATAGACTAGAAAGAACCTTGCAGTCACACAGACTGAATTCAGATCCTTGATGCATCACCTAATAGTTGGGTGACTTTGAGAAAGTCACTAAACCTCTCTGAGCTTCAATTCACCGTTTATAAAATAGAGATGATGGAACCTATATTCCAGGGTTGTGGTTAAGACCAAATGATCGAAGAAGCCTGAGACGTCAAAAGTGTTCAATAAATGTTTCATTCTTATTAAGGTTAAAACCTATCCACCCATACCTTCTCCCTTCTCTTCTTCTCTTCCCTCTTTCCTCTCTTCCATAAATATATTGAGTAAGTAGTCTGTGCAAAGTACTGACCTAAAGCCTAATGATGCAGTAAGAGAAAGGGCAGATAGGGCAGACATATTTTGGCCCTCATGGAACTTACATTCTGATGTGAGAGGCAGTCATTAATTGATCAGTTACTTCATGAGTATAAACAAGTGAGCTGTACAAAGCCATGCAAGGGTAAAGGAACCAAACCTAAGGATGTAGGGTGGCAGAGCGCAGTCAGGGAACACTTTTCTGTGCAAGGGAGGTTGGCAGGGTAGGAAGTAGAAAGGGGTGAAGAAGAGAAAGCCAAGCCCAGGGAACTATAGCCTGAAGTTTCTGATGCAGAAAGGAGCATGTGACTTCATAAAGTCCAATTAGAAAACTCAGGCTTCCTCCACACTACAGGTCTTGTTTTGAAATGTTTGTTCCAGATCTATGTGCTCAGCATGTTTTGAAAGGAACGCGCCTCAGAAAAGATGGAAGCATGCCCCTCAAGAACAGCCTGCCAGTCGAAGACAACTTTGGGATTCATAAAGCAACTGTTTTTAATCCCATCATTTTCAATTTTTCCCACCTAGTCTACTAGAAAGTAAATGCCAGAAGAGGCATATCAGCTTATGCCTCTTCCAAACCCCAGTTCCTGGCACAGTCTGGCACGTTAAAACTCAGTAGATATTTGTTGATTTGTTGTGAGAAGTCTGAGGTCCACAGTCCAATTCTGTGTGACTTTAGAAAAGTTTCTGAACTTCTCTCAGTTTCGATTTCCTCATAAAGAAAGTGAGAGAGTGCACTAAGAGCAGGTTCTTACTACTGGGCTGCTAATAACAGGTTCACATCCTATAAATAATTTTTTTAAGTTCCTCAAGTAAAAGTGTTAACATGGATTTATATTTAAGCCCAAGCCCCTTCTAGACTACTGGCCTTTCAGAGTGGTCTTGGTGGAATGTGCTTCAAAGGGTTGGTATAAAGGTATGTGAGCATTTAAGAAGAGAGGTTTACGGTATATTACTACTCTTCCTTTTGTTATTATTAGAGGAAAAGGAAGAGAACAAACCCAACAGTTTAGCAGGATGAACTGGGACACAGACAAGTGGATTCTTGAAGAATTCTAAAGACTGCACTTGCTCATGAGCATCTAATAAACTCCTGTGGTTATGCTTTGTTATCTAAAAGTCATTTATTTGTGGCTGCCTTAGAATTCTGAAATGATAGTCCCAGAAGCATGTTGAGAGATCCTTTAATCCTAAAATGGCAAAAGGTTTCATTTTCACCTGTAAACCATTCAGTTTTAAGGTTGCCTGGATCAGTGTGTTGAGAAGAATCCTGAGACTTCATCTAGATTTAAGGGACACATAATGCAACGATCAATTAGTAATGTCTGCCCCAGGCACAATGTGGGCATAGTGGTGGTAGTGATATGCGTGCTGCGTATTTTCTGACCCTCATCTAGGCCAATACCCTCTTTACAATGTGTAAACTAAGTCTAGAGGATACGATTAGTAGATCTCTCTTACTGCTAATTTTTTTGTCTGAACAGACAGTTTCATCATAGAAAATTTTCTTCCTTATCTAATGGGGCTATTCATTACATGATTCTATAATGAGGTGGAGCATCGAGAGCATCTATTCCATTGCTAGACTCCCATAGCTAGCTCTTCAATTGCGAGCTATACAACCTTGGACAAGTCACTTAATCTCTCTGGACCTCAACTTTCTTATCTGTAAAACAGAAATAATAATAATAACAATAATAATAATACTTCCTCTTTCATATGGCTCATACATAAAGGAATTGAAACATATAAAGTATTAAATTGTGACCAGCATATAAGAATATTTTATAAGTGTTTACTATCTCCTCTTTTTATCCCTACTTTGGTCAGAGCTTTTATTTAAGGACTGAGATGTACACTGAGAGACAAATAGTTTCTCTCTTTCTGGGGTCTCAAACATGAAGAATCACTTAAACTTGAACCTGTGGCTGCATGAGGTGAGACTCTTTCTATAAATAGGGAAGAAGAGCCAAAAAAAAAAAAAAAAAAGGGAGACAGAAAGGCAGATTCCCAATTACATCATTTAAAATATTTGATCCAGCCACAGATTGAGCAGGAATTTGAACATAGATTTTAAAGTTCCCTTGGTGGTGGTGTTATTTTCCCTAAGCCAGTGTGAGTAAAGCTTTTGACACTTACAATTAAAAAACTCACACACAGAGTCTGTCCTTGAAATCATGTATTCCAGAAGAATGCACCGATAGAACCTAGAGGAAACTGACCGGTCCAGTCAACAAAGAACTGATTGGATCAAGGACTACTTTTCCATAGGGTACATTTACTGGAGAAAAGGCTCCTGAGGGCTAAGAGGCACTTCTAAGCCCAGAAAGGGTCACTGAGCTTCTCGACACCAGGCATAGCTGAGCCTACATAAGCCAGAAAACAAGATGCTCTCAGCCCAGCCAGCCCGAGTTCATGCTAAAATATCTGCAGGGATGTTCAGACCCTGGGAACAAGGGGTTACATGTTCTCCTGTACACCACCTGATTTCAGAACACTGTGCTGTGACATTTACTTCCCTGCTTTTAATGAGGGGCAGATAAGAGAGGCAGCTGCTAGGCCAAGCAAAGGATCCCTTTGTGGGTAAAACTCAGAGGTACCTGGACAGCTAATTTCTAGTCTTGAGTCCTGGGTTAGATGACAAAATTGATCTCATCCTTGAATTAGCCTCTATTGTAGCTTTACTTGAGAAAGTTTGGACATTTCTGGAAAAGGCAAACGTGTTCATACGGTAGTCATATGATTTATCACCCAGACACACATTTGTGAGTTGAAGGGGACTCTTTCAATTGCCCCAGGACGCAGGTGTAAAAATAGTCTTAAGATGTGTGGCCACACATTACTAGTCATCAGAGAGCATAGCCCTCACCTCAATAAATGTATTACATTACATTTTGAGATTTTCTCTAATTCAGGGAAATTAACTGGATTAGGAACTAACTCATTCCATTTTCTCCAATTTTAATTGCTGTGTTGTGATGTCTTGGGTAAGGGTTTGCACTGCAGGTTGGTTAAAGGACTAGATTTAGATTCTGGGTTCAAATCCTGGCTCAACAACTAAACAGCTGTGCCACTTTGGGGTAGTTACCTCTCTGTATCTCAGTTTTCCCACCCGCAAAATAGGGCTAAGAAGAGTAGCTACCTCATTAAACTGCTGTGATAATTAAACTATAATATAGGTTCAGTGACCAACTTTGTGGCTGATACATAATAAACTCTCATAATAAAATAATAATGTATTAAAAATAAATACTATTTTTAATATTTAAATAACGCCATATTGTCATTTGAGAGCCAGTTTGCTGAACAGTCAAATTCTTTCATTTGTTTATGTGAAGAGGAAGTGTGTTTTTCTAGGCTCATTGATAATAGTTATTACTTTTATACCATCTAAGAACTAGGAGACTGCTCCTATTTTCAGAACTGTGATAGCTGAGATAACTCTCAGGCTAGATTTGACTTACAGATTGTATTCAAATAATTCAAATGAACATATTGTGCAGTTACTATTGTACAGCTTTTTCAATAACTGCTGTAGATGTGGTGGTAAATTTGAGAAAACAGGTCCTGACCTCTCATGGACATTATAATCAATAAAAGGTAGAAGAAAATAAAGCCATCACCATAATACTCGTGTTTAAACAGAAGCCACCAATAAATGTGGCAAGTTTATTTAGACATAGTAGGTTCAAGTACCAGCTCTGGGGAATTCAGAGCTGTGGCCCCCAGGTTCCTCTGAGGTCACATCAAACTCTCCAATTGGATGCTTATTTTTCATGTCCACAGTGTCCAGGCATCCACAGCTCTCCTGCTAAGCCCCAGAGCACTGCATTCTTCCCAGGGCTGCTGGCTACTATTCTTAGTCACCGGCAATTTTGCTTTTATGTTCATTCCCTTGTGCATTTACAAAACACATGATTGTGAGTCAAAGCCAGGGAGACAGGCATGTTAGGGGAACTGGGGCCTGGAGCACTCAACCCAGTGATTAAACTCCTAGATCACACTGGTACATTATGAATTCCTTCTTTTAAATATAGACCAGTCTCATTTGATATGAAATGGGCTGACTCAGGCTAGCAATGCTAAACAGGTCACCTAATTGTGGGGAAATGTGCAGCCTGAATACAAGATTCTGGACGGTCCCAGAAAGGGAGATGAGGCTCTGAGCTTTTACAACCTGAGGATAAAGGGAAACCTGAGAAGACACTCTCATTTTGTGAATATCACAGTTTTTCTGAAGGTGTGCTGTATTTTTTTTTTTAATGGCTTAGTATTGAGCATCTTGAATGATATAACTGGTCTTGTAGCAGATGTGAGATTTGTAGAATTTCTTAAAAGTCACGTTAAAACCTAATCATGGAGACACTAAAATGTATTTTAAATTCAGCATATGTGGCATTCCTCATTGGAATAACATTTTGCAATTTATGCCCAATTAATTTGCTAACAATATTTACTTTGTCCTGCTTTTTCCATCTGTGCCTCTCCTGATCCTTTTCACACATTGCCTTTTGCAAGGTGAATTTCTTGATATATTACATAGGTGCAGAAAAGTGTAAAACAGCGCAATGAATTTTCAGAGGGTGAACACACCTATTACTCAATCCCTAGATCAAGAAATAATACATTATTGGAACCCCAGAAGCCCCTTCCTTAACCTCTAACCACCAAAACTTAGCTACTGTCCTAACTTCTAATACCATGATGCATTTTTAAAAAATATTTTTGAATATAAATTGAATATATATAGTACTCTCTTTTGTATCTAGTTTCTTTTGCTCACGTTTTTTGGTGAAATTCATTCATGTTGTATAAACTCATAGTTTGTCCATTCTCATTGCTATAAGTCAAATGCATAAATACACCACAATGTATTTGTTCATTATACTACTGATAAGCTTTTGTGGCTTTATAAATACTATTATGAACACACTTAAATACTATTATGTGTGTCTTTTGGGAAACACACCTATGGATGGAATTGCTTGGACATAATACATTTATAATACATATAGCTAGATATAAACACACATACATAATACATAAATATGTATTACATGTACCACATATATATGATAACATATATGTACATTCCATTTCAACATATACATATATCCACTTTAGTAGGTACTACTGAAGTTATCCAAAGTTTTATCAATTTACACTCCCACAAACAGTGTAAAAAAGTTCTAGTTGTTCTATATCCTTACTGTCACTTGGTATTGTCCTTTCATTTGGGTTATTTGGTGGGATCACATCTTCTTTTATAGTGTGTATATTTATCTCCATTCTACATTACACTTCCTTCATTGCCAATAACTATTTCCCCTCCCAATTTGCACTAATGATTGCAATTTTAACATAGCTAGTAATTAATATGTATCTAGTCACTAACAAAATGAAACAAAAAAATCTAAAAGTAAAGTGTCAGTGGTTCATTTTTTTTTCTATGAGGAAAGTAGTCTTTTAATGGATTGAGAAAATATTATTATTGGCTTTCGTAAAATTTAGGAACATGGAAATGAATCTGATGGTCATTGATATTAAGGATATTTCCAAATTACACTTCTGAAAATTAGCCCAATGTAAACTTAATTAGAAAAAGTACAACAAGCACAACCCTTCAATTACTTCCATGAGTTACTAAGTCTGATTCTTACCAGGAACTTGGCTTTCTTTTGAAGATTTCAAAGTTAGCAGCAACCACAACTCCCTTTTTTGGTGCTGCTATGTAACAGAGAGAGAAACTGACAAGTAATGGAGAAGACATGGATTTCAGGCCATCACTATGAGAAGACAGAAGGCCAAGGACCAGTATCTGGCTTCTGAGCTTCTAGATAAGTCTGGCCACTTAGTGATCTGGAATAAACAAAGTATGATGCCAACCAGTGGCCCTCTGGAGTTCTTTTCATCTATAAGGAATGGTGATGCCCATTGCAATCTCAGTATAATCCTATTTTTTATGAAGGAGACCTTTCCAATGCAGACATGGCTTCATTATTGTCCCTAATAGCTGGTGATGGAAGAATAAAGTAGATCCATTGTAAGGTATTTTGATTCACACACAATACCTTATATGTACCCTGATAATACTAAGTGAGGTCCTGTAAGCCATCTTCAGCCTCTGCTGCCTGTTGGGTGTTGTTTAAGAGCTCAGCCTCCACAATCAGACAGATACGTCCACACTCCTACACTGCCATTGACTTCAATGGGACTTTTGACATGTCCCTTAACTTTTCTAAGCCTCATTTTTCTCATCAATAAAGTCATCATTCCTGCTACCAAGAGGTGCTGTGAAGATCAAATAAGATCATGTGTGTGGGTAAGGCAAACTTGAATAGTTAACCAATTTCTTCTTTCATTCTCCCACCTCATCCTCATTCAAGTAGAGAGACACGGGGTCACCATTTGCTCTGGGACTGGGGTTCTTCAGAAATGGACCAAAGAATAAAAATGACAATTTCTCAGCTTCTGGTTCTATCTTGAACATACAGGGATATGGAGACAGAATGAATCCCCTTTTATAGCCCAAGTCTCCTAGAGCCCCAGAGTGTTGTAGAGATGAGGTACCCAAAGCTTCCCTATCTTCAGCAGGAAGTGAAAGCTAGTTGAGAAGGGAAGATGCATGAGTTTGCACAGGGTCCAATTGTGGGGACAAGGAACTCTGTGTCAGATGTCAGCTGTGTGAATGGACAGTTTCCACTGAGAATGATGGGAGGACAGACATCACCTTCTAAGGATACCTAAGCCAGGAGTCAAATGGGGACAAATTCAAACTGGGAATTTGCTCAGTGTCCATTTGGAGTGTGTTGAAATCTGACTAAATGAATTTATACTGAGTGTAGGAGGCTAGCAGGGGGCCTGCCAGGTCCAGATGGAGAACCAGCTAGCCACTCCCTACTGTCACCAGGTTGGCACCTCAGTAAGATCCTGGGCTTAGGATCTTTCCTGAGTGGAAAGAGGGAATAAATTGGAGAAGGCGAATATGATTACGTTTTGTACGTGAGTGACTAACACATGCTGCATCGGACCTTTCCTGAGAGGGTGTAGATGATATTCTGACCACTAGATAGGTTGTAGGTTCAAATTATTTTATTAAAGAAACTAATTAAAATTATGTTTCTTGTATACCCCAAGTGAGTGATGCTGAGAATTCATACCTATTACATGTGGACAAATGCTTGGTACATGTGAGTGGTCATTACTATTATCTGCAAGATCTAATTAACGTTCTGTCTCTTGTCACCTAAGAATTAAGTTGTAATTACAGTGGCTGTTCTGCCATGCTATAAATAATTTCTACTAATACTATACTAGCAGAGAATTTTTCAGCTTCTAACCTGTTGGGAGAAGAGGATACAAATGCAGAAGGCTCACCAGATGGCCTCATTAAAAAACAAGTCTGATTTTTATAAAGCATTCTTCACCATTATCAACCTGAGTTAATGTAACTGAGGCATGATGAGGGAAACATGCCTTGAGAGAATCAGAAACTCTCAAATAAAATTTTCTGATATGTTCATAGGAAAATATGTGCCTCTTGCTTGTGGTATTTGTTGTGCTCTCTCCTGAGGTCCATGGAGAACAGTCAGTTACCCGTCACCATCTGGCCAGGCTAATTCTGGGTGGCTGCAGCTGCAACCCAGTGTCTGGTAATCACAGCTCCAGGTCCTCTCCATACTAAATAGCTAGCTCAACTTGCTGCCTGGTGAGCAGATTCCACTACAGGCAGCTTCCCTTTCTAGTAGGAGATCCAAATTTCAAAGCACCAAAGAGCACTCTTGTAATTTATAAACCCAATACTATATATTTCCTTTCTCTCCTCTTAGTAGTCTATATTGGGCTTTCAAGACCACTCACCTGGACCACACATCTCACTGGATAAGTCTTACATGGACTGGTGCAGTAGACCCATAATTGGTCCCTCTGTTCTGATCTTCCATTCTCTAATCTATCTAATGCTGATTCCAGATTAATCATGCAAAAGCCCAAATCAAGCCATGCCACCTCTCAGCTCACAAACTTTTAATGTTTCCCTGTTGGCTGCAGGATAAATGCAAATTTCCAGGATTAGCCTTCAAGGCTCTTTATTGTCTGATCCCAGTCTTGAGAAGCCATACAATGTAATGGTTAAGAGTTCAGGTTGAGGTCACCGATACTACTTCAAAGCTCAGGTTCACTGCTTTCTGAATATCTTTTTATCAAGATGGCCACTCTTTCAGTTCACTCATCTTAAAATGAGATTAATAATACTTACACAACTGTCGTAGGCATTGAGTTAAATAAAAATAATTTGCCTAATGCTTTTGAACTGAAAATACTCCTTAGACACAAGTGACAGTTACAATAATTGCAATTAACTTTTCAGCACTTTTTCCCATTATTGGCCAATATTCCAGCTGCAATGCTTATTGAAGCACTATAGTATAGGTGGCTAAACATTAGGACTTTGCAATAAGACTGAGTTTAAATGCCACTTATTGTGCAGCTTGGGCAAGTTATTCATCATTCTGGGCTTCACTGTCCTTCTCAGTAAAATGGAGATAATAATAACTGCCTCATGGGAATGTTGTGAGTATTAAATGAGAGAATGCATGTAAAAAACTTAACAATTCTTGGAACAAAGTGCTAAGGAAAAGTAAATATAATTTCCTGTCCTATTTTCACCTTATTTTAATATATTCTCTTTGAATGTACATTTTAAATTTTATTTGCATTTTTGCTCTTGTTTTTCTTTTCTTTTTCTATTATAGAACCACCCTATAAACCTTACTCTTTTATTTGTAATTCTCTAGGTCCTGCAGTCTTTGAACTCTGGTCAAATACTCGAATGTTTCCTTCTCCAAAAGTCTTCCACCATGTCTCAGCAAAAAACAATGCAAAAAAAAATTATTTTGGGAGTATAAAGAAGTACCTTTCCAACACACCTGAGATTCTTCTGGCCTGTGTATGTTTTATCTCATCAACTAATTAATGAAGTTCAAGGATTTAATCTTCATATTACCTCCATAGTAGAAGCTCAATAAATGCCTGTAGAACTGAATAAATTTCATCCAGTTTTCCCCCTGCCTTTTTGCCATAAGGCCCAGAAATTTAGGAATTAAAGCTGTGAAGTGAAAAGAGAGAAGGTTGGCTTTCCATTGGAAAGTGGATCAATCCATAGCATTACCTTTGGCTCTTTCTTATTTTCTCTGGGGCCAATTTTGAGTATTATGCCCTTATGAGAAAGGATTGTTGACTCAAAAGTGCTCAGTTGGGCAAAAAACAAATATCAAAAGCTCTTCCCCGGAAAACTCCACAGTCAATCTGCAGCTTGAGCCCTGCTATTTTCAATTTTACTGATGTGCTTAAACTAGTCCTGTTTTGTGCCTTTTCTGAATCTTGAAAAAGAGGCCTCTTGGGAGCTTAAAGTCTTATCTTCTACTCTTATCATTGCCGTGCCTCCTGGAAGAAGCTCTCACCGAGCAATCCTCAATAAAAAGCCTCTCCCTTTCCCTTAAGAAAATGTCTAAGTGGGAGAAATGCCCTATAGCACAGAGAGCCCTTAGAGGCTGCTGTATCCTTGATTTTGTAGTCTCTTCCAAAAAATTTTACTCTCAATGAGTGAGTGGGTCTTACATGAGGACTTACAAATTCCTTTGTATATGTTTATATTTGCCTCAATGATGAGGTTCTCAAAAGCAGGGGATTGAATGTCTTTGGCCCCACACAGACCTAAGCTCCAAAACTGGAAGGTCGAGTGATTGTGAACAAGTGGCTTTGTGTCTTTGTGCTTTAGTTTGTTTGTAGAATGGGGACAGGACCACCTAACTCAGAATCGTTGTGAGCATTAAAGACCTGAGACCTCTACATAAAAGCCTCCATATAATCAGAAATACCTCTAATTAATTTACATTTGTGAAGGCAGTATACACTAGTGGTCAAGCATAAACATTTTTGGTAGCAGGCCAACCTGGATTTAAGCCCTGACTTACTCACATTAAACTGTCTGACTTCAGGAGAGGAATTCACCTTTGTGCCTTTGTTTCCTGATCTGTAAAGTGGAAATAACACCACTCCACGAACATCTGTGGGAGATTAATGAGTTTGAGAAAGTATAGTGTCTAGCACAGTACCTAGTCCACATGTGGCACTCAAATGTGTATGTCTTCCTCCTCTGTTTATATGTATTATCTCTCCAGTGTCTACATTGTGCTTTACAAATTGTATGCTCATCACAAAAGTTGCAAATGAAAACTCTATATTCCTGTAGGCACTAATGCAGAACATTGCTGCATACCCTCCATCAGTGTTGGGTCTCATCCTATTCCTCCATCAGGAAGCTTTTCCTAATATTCTGGCCAACCAGGGACATTTCAAGAGGCTGTTTCTCCTCACTTACTGTTGCACCAGACCTAACTGGGCTGGTAACAACAGTGGACTCCCTTGGTGACAGAAGAGTGGCAAACACCCAAGAGGAACAGTTACAATTTCAAACTTATAAGAGCTGAGAACTGCTAATTTCCTGCCAGCAAGCCTGGCATGGCTGCTTTTTAGTTGACCTCTTCAAGGGAAACTTCAGAAAGCCCATTGGGAGCTTTATAATGTACGGTGCATAGAGGCCCTGAGCTGATTTTGTTCAAGGGGAATTTTATTTGTGTTTATATTGACTACTCATGTGGAGAGGTGTCTGCACACACAGAGAACTTCTGTACAAAGACATGAGGCTATAAATTTCAGACTTTACTCCCTAAAGGAGGAACAGAGGGCATTATCTCCGCCTCTATGTGATATTGAAGAATAAGCACCTGCTATGTACTAAGCAATGAACTGGGTATTCAGACTATAGAAAGAATAAAGTGCAGGTTCCATTTTTAAGGAACTGGCCAATTTACAGGTGATATTGACACACATCCTATTCATTTGTCAGGGGCTCAAAATTAATTGCTCTTTCTTCTGTGCCCACATATAACTTGACTTTCATAACCCGCATAACAGTAATCACATTATTCCAGAAATACAGATCAGTTTTTATAGGAATAGTTGACCCCCACAATTCTCAACAGAGCAAGATTAGAGAGAGAATAAAACATACTTTCTTCTTCAGACTTTTCTCCAGTATCCACATGTTCTACTATAAAAAATGTTTACTCTTCTACTAGGATGATAAATGAAAAGTGCTATTGTAGTTAAAGGTCAGAAATGGACTAAGGCCCCTGAAGTCATATTTTGGCAAAATGAAAATGCTACAATAAAATATTGATATTTTCTAAAAATAAGTTTAAGAGTATGTAAGGTCCTCTCTTTATCTGAAAGAAATATCTTGGGGGTATAAACTAAAATTGTAGTCTAAATACTTAGGCTGTCCTAGGTTAAGAATCCCATCCACGTCTAGCATGCTTATCCAGATGAATGCTCTTTGTTGTCCTTGATTTTTCTGGAATACATGTTTTCTAACACTGTTAAGGCTTCTGGCGCTCAAAAATTAATAGATTGACATAATCAAAGGCAAAGAAAAGAGAACACGTTTTCGATGGTAATTTCTTATAAATGGCAGTGTTTCTGAAAAACTGAGTAGTGT
The DNA here is from genome assembly GCF_043159975.1 of Macaca nemestrina. Lineage (NCBI taxonomy): Eukaryota > Metazoa > Chordata > Mammalia > Primates > Cercopithecidae > Macaca > Macaca nemestrina. Next base: position 126,870,897 of record NC_092126.1, on the reverse strand, counting down.
AACTTCATCTCACAGAGAAATCAACTGAGAACATGAAGGCCACATAGTAAATCACAAAACTAAGATTAAAATTTGTGTCTGCCCCTCAAAGTGGTGCCATTTCCACGAATAAAGTCACTAAACAAATTAGGAGTCACAGTTTCTGAAATGTACACATGAACTGTTCGGTTCTGAAAGTTCTATTACCCCAACCAGTTGATAAAAGTTTATTCATTCACACAATCATTCATTAAATATTTTCAAACTTATTGCTATATGCCAGGCAATTATCTAATCTCCGTGGACATAAGTGGGGGAACTAGAACTGGTCCCTGCCTTCCTGGTCTAGTGGCACACTGCAGAATAAGTACTTAGATCTCAAAATCAGGCTTTTAAATTTTTTACAAGGTGTGCCTTTATTACAATGTTCCACTAAAAAACTGAATATAGCTTTCTTCAGCTTGGCCTGCAAGTATCTATGAGAAGTAATAGGAATATTTTCAAAAGATATGGTGGCCATAAAAGGATTCTGTTCTTTCTGTTTTACCTTTTTAAAGGACTAAGCCTAGTTATGCTGACTTCCCATTGATGTATCAACTTCATTTTAAGAAATTATAATCAGGAAATAGTAAAAAAAAAAAAAAAAAAAAAAAAAGCAGGCCAAGCATGGTGGCTCATACCTATAATCCTAGCACCTGGGGATGTCAAGGCAGGAGGATCACTTGAGGCCAGGAATTCTAGACCATCCTGGACAATAGAGTGAAACCCTGTCTTTACTAAAAATAGAAAAAAGTAACCAGGTATGGTGCTGCACATCTATAATCCCATGTACTCTGGAGGCTGAAGCCGGAGAACTGCTTGAGCTCAGGAGTTTGAGGCTGCAGTGAACCATGATCACACCACTGCACTCCAGCCTGGGTGACAGAGCAAGACCCTGTCTCAATAAATGAATAAATAAATAGATGCATATCTAAAGGTTTTCACTATAGCCTCATGTATAAGATAGCAAAAGAAAAAACAACCTCCACTCTTCATCATTAGGGAATGATTAAATAAAGAACAATACAACAATGTGATATAGTACTCTCTAATTGCTAAAAAATAATCTTTTAGACAATTTCTTTTTAAATTTTAGGATTATTTTTCCTATCTCTGTGAAGAATGTCATTGGTATTTTGATAGGAATTGCACTGACTCTGTAGATTTTTTCAGGTAGTATGGGAATTTTAACAATTTTTTTTCAGTGCATGAACCTGGAATATTTTTCCATTTTCTTGTGTGTCCTCTTCAATTTCTTTCATCAGTGTCGTATAGTTTTCATTGCAGATATCTTTAACTTTTTGAGTTAAGTTTGTTCCTAGGTAATTTATCTTATTAATATTTGTAGCTGTTGTGAATGGGATTACTTTCTTGGTCTCTTTTTCAGGTTGTTAGCATGTAGAAATGCTACTGATTTTTGTAAGTTGATTTTGTGTCCTGCAATTTACTGAAGACACAGAATAGCCAAAGCAGTCCTAAGCAAGAAAACAAAGCTGGAGATATCACAGTACCTGACTTCAAATTATAATACAAAGCTATAATAACCAAAATAGTCTGATATTGTCATAAAAACAGACATGTAGACCATTGGAACAGAATATAGAACCCAGAAATAAATTCATGCATTTACAGACAACTCATTTTTGACAAGGTACCAAAAACATACATTAGAGAAAGGACAGTCTCTTCAAAAAATGGTGCCACCTCCACTGGAACAGGCACTGGCATCCACAGCTGAGAGACCCATAGACAGTTCACATATGACTCTGTGCAGGTACCTCCCAGCACCAGCCCAGAGTCAGGCAGACTCGCTGGGTGGCTAGTCCCAGAAGAGAGACAAAAATCACTGCAGTTTGGCTCATGGGAAGCCACATCCATAGGAAAAGGGGGAGAGTACTACATCAAGGGAATACCCTGTAGGACAAAATAATCTGAACAACAGCCTTCAGCCCTAGACCTTCCCTCTGACAGAGGCTACCCAAATGAGAAGGAACCAGAAAACCAACCCTGGTAATATGACAAAACAAGGCTATTCAAACCCCTCAAAAATCATACTAGCTCACCAGCAATTGATTCAAACCAAGAAAAAATCCCTGATTTACCTGAAAAAGAATTCAAGAGGTTAGTTATTAAGCTAATCAGGGAGGGACCAGAGAAAGGCAAAGTCCAATGCAAGGATATCCAAAAAATGATAGAAGAAGTGAACAGAGAAATATTCAAGGAAATAGGTAGCTTAAAGGAAAAACAATCAAAAATTCAGGAAACTTTGGGCACACTTTTAGAAATATAAAATGCTCTGCAAAGTCTCAGCAATGGAACTGAACAAACACAAGAGAAATTCACAGCTCAAAGACAAGGTCTTTGAATTAACTCAATCCAACAAAGACAAAGAAAAAAGAATAAGAAAATATGAGCAAAGTCTCCAAGAAGTCTCGGATTATGTTAAATGACCAAACCTAAGAATTACCAGAGTTCCTGAGGAAGAATAGAATTCTAAAAGCTTGGAAGACATATTCGGGGGAATAATTGAGGAAAACTTCCCTGGCCTTGCTAGCAACCTAGACACCCAAATATAAGAAGCACAAAGAATCCTTGGAAAATTCATCACAAAAAGATCTTTGCCTAGGCACATTGCCATCAGGTTATGCAAAGTTAAAATGAAGGAAAGATTCTTAAGAGCTGTGAGACAGAAGCACCAGGTAACCTATGAAGGAAAATCTATCAGATTAATAGCAGATTTCTCAGCAGAAACTCTACAAGCTAGAAAGAACTGGGGCCCTATCTTCAGCTTCCTCAAACAAAATAATTTTCAGCCAAGAATTTTATATCCAGCAAAACTAAGCATCATATATGAAGGAAAGATATAGTGGTTTTCAGACAAACAAATGCTGAGAGAATTCACCATTACCAAGCCACCACTACAAGAACTGCTAAAAGGAGCTCTAAATCTTGAAAAAAAATCCTCCTGGAAACAAATCAAAACAGAACTCTTTATAAATCACACAGGACTTGTAAAACAAAAATACATGTTAAAAGCAAAAATAAAAAACAAAACAAAAAAAAACCCCACAAAGTATACAAGTAACAAAAAGCACAATGAATTCAATGGTACCTCACGTTTCAATTCTACTGTTGAAAATAAATGGCCCAAATGCTCTACTTAAAAGATACAGAACTACAGAATGGATAAGAACTCACCAACCAATTTGCTGCCTTCAGGAGATTCACCTAACACATAAGGACTCAAATAAACTTAAAGGGTTGGAAAAAGGCATTTTGTGCAAATGGACACCAAAAGCTAGCAGGGTAGCTATTCTTTTTTCAGAAAGAAACAAATTTTAAAGAAACAGCCGTTAAAACTAAGAGGGACATTATATAATTGTAAAAGGCCTTGTCCAACAGGAAAATACCACAATCTTAAACATATATGCACCTAACACTGGAGCTCCCAAATTTATAAAGCAATTACTAATAGACCCAAGAAACGAGATAGACAGCAACGCAACAATAGTGGGGTACTTCAATACTCCACTGACAGCACTAGACAGGTCAACAAAACAGAAAGTCAACAAAGAAACAATGAATTTACACTGCATCTTGGAACAAATGTACTTAACAGATATATACAGAACATTTCATCCAACAACTGCAGAATACACATTCTATTCAACAGCACATGGAACTTTCTCCAAGACAGACCATATGATAGGCCATAAAATGCGCCTCAATCCATTTAAGAAAATTAAAATTTTATCAAGCACTCTTTCAGACCACAGTGAAATAAAACTGGAAATCAACTCCAAAGGAAGCTTCAGAACCATGCAAATACATGGAAATTAAACAACCTGTTCCTGAATTAGCATAGAGTCAAAAACAAAATCAAGATGGAAATTTAAAAATTATTTGAATTGAATGACAATAATGACACAATGTATCAAAACCTCTGAGATACAGCAAAGGCGATGCTAAGAGGAAAGTTCATAGCCCTAAGCACCTATACAAAAAAGACTGAAAGAGCACAAAATGACATTCTAAGGTGACACCTCAAGGAAGTAGAGAAACAAGAACAAACCAAGCCCAAACCCAGCAGAATAAAGGAAATTACCAAGATCAGAACAGAACTAAATAAAGTGAAAGAAAAAAATATAAAAAGATAAATGAAAAAAAAGCTTTTTTTGAAAAGATAAATAAAATTGATAGACCACTACCAAGATTAACCAGGGAAAGAAGAGAGAAAATCCAAATAACTTCACTAAGAAATGAAACAGGAAATATTACAATTGACACCACTGAAATACAAAGGATCATTCAAGGCTACTATGAACACCTTTATACACATAAACTAGAAAACCTGGAAGAGATGGATAAATTCTTGGAAAAATACAACCCTCCTAGCTTAAATCAGGAAGAATTAGATATCCTGAACAGACCAATAATAAGCATCGAAATTGAAATGATAATGAAAAAATTAGAAACAAAGACATTCAAGGAAGAATTGGTACCAATCCTCTTGACATTATTCCACAAGATAGAGAAAGAAGGAACCCTCCCGAATTCATTTTATGAAGCCAGCGTCACCCTAACACCCAAACTAGGAAAGGACATAACCAAAAAAGAAAACTACAGATTGATACCCTTGATGAACATTAATGCTCCTTAACAAAATATTAGCTAACTGAATCCAACAACCTATCAAAAGGATAATCCACCATGATCAAGTGGGTTTCATAGCAGGGATGCAGGGATGGTTTAACATATGGAAGTCAATAAATGTGATACACCACATAAAGAGACTTAAAAACAAAAATCACACAATCATCTCAATAGATGCAGAAAAAGCATTCAACAAAATCCAGCATCTTTTTATAATTAAAATTCTCAGCCAATTAAAATTGGCATACAAGGGACATACCTTAAGGTAATAAAAGCCATTTATGACAAACCCACAGCCAACATAATACTGAATTTGGAAAAGTTGAAAGCATTCCCTCTGAGAACTGGAACAAGACAACGATGCCCACTCTCACTACTCTTCAATATAATACTGCAAGTCCTAGCCAGAGCAATCAGACAAGAGAAAGAAATAAAGAGCATTCAAAGCTGTAAAGAGGAAGTCAGACGGTCACTATTTGCTGACAATATGATTGCTTACCTTGAAAACCCTAAGGACTCCTCCAGAAAGCTCCTAAAACTGATAAAAGAATTCAGCAAAGTTTCCAGATACAAGATTAATGTACACAAATCAGTAGCTCTTTTATACTACAACAGCGACCAAGCAGAAAATCAAATCAAGAACTCAACCCCTTTTACAATAGCTGCAAAAAATAAAGCAAAATACTTAGAATTATATGCAACCAAGGAGTTGAAAGTCCTCTACAAGGAAGACTACAAAGCACTGCTGAAAGAAATCACAGACAACACAAACAAATGGAAACAGAACCCATGCTCATGGATGGGTAGAATCAATATTGTGAAAATGACCATACTGCCAAAAGCAATCTACAAATTCAATGCAATCCCCATCAAAATACCAGTATCATTCTTCACAGAATTAGAAAAATAAAATTCTAAAATTCATATGGAACCAAAAAAGAGCTCACATAGCCAAAGCAAGACGAAGCAAAAAAAAAAAAAAAAAAAAAAATCTGGAAGCATCACACTACCTGATTTCAAACTATACTACAAGGCCATAGTCACCAAAACTGCATGGTACTGGTATAAAACCGGGCACATAGACCAATGACACAGAATAGACAACCCAGAAATGAACCCAAATACTTACAGCCAACTGAACTTTGACAAAGCAAACAAAAACATAAAGTGGGGGAAAGGACACCCTTTTCAACAAATGGTGCTGGGATAATTGTCTAGGCACATGTAGGAAAATGAAACTGGACCTTCATCTCTCACCGTATAAAAAATCAACTCAAGATGGATTTAGGACTTAAACCTAAGACCTGAAACTGTAAAAGTTCTAGAAGATAAGATTGGAAAAACCCTTCTACACATTGGCTTAGGCAAGGATTTCATGACCAAGAACCAAAAGCAAATGCAATGAAAACAAAGATAAATAGCTGGGACCTAATTAAACTAAACAGCTTTTGCATGGCAAAAGGAGCAGGCAGTAGAGTAAACAGACAACCCACAGAGTGGGAGAAAATCTTCACAATCTATTCATCTGACAAAGACAAAAGACTAATATCCAGAATCTACAACGAACTCAAATAAATCAGTAAGAAAAAAAATAAACAATCCCATCAAAAAGTGGGCTAAGGACATATATAGACAATTCTCAATAAAAGATATACAAACAGCCAACAAACATACGAAAAAATGCTAAATATCACTAATGATCAAGGAAACACAAATCAAAACCACAATGTAATACCACCTTACTCATGCAAGAATGGCCATAACCAAAAAATAAAAAAACAGTAGATGTTGGCATGGATGCAGTGAACAGGGAACACTTCTACACTGCTGGTGGGAGTGTAAACTAGTACAGCCACTATGGAAAACAGTGTGGAGATTCCCTAAAGAACTAAAAGTAGAACTACCATTTGGTCCAGCAATCCAACTACTGGGTATCTACCCAGAGGAAAATCAGTCATTATTTGAAAAAATACTTGCACATGCATGTTTATAGTGGCACAATTCACAATAGCAAAATCGTGGGACCAACCCAAATGCCCATCAATCAACGAGTGGAAAAAGAAATGAGTGGATAAAGAAACACAATGGAATATTATGCAGCCACAAAAAGGAATGAATTAATAGCATTTGCAGTGACCTGGATGAGACTGGAGACTTATTCTAAGTGAAGTAACTCAGGAATGGAAAACCACACATCGTATGTTCTAACTGGTATGTGGGAGCTAAGGTGTAAGGACGCAAAGGTATAAGAATAACACAATGGACTCTGGGGACTTGGGGGAAAGAGTGGGAGGGGGGTGAGGGATAAAAGACTGCAACAGTGCAGTGTATACTGCTCGAGTGAAGGGTGTACCAAAATCTCAAAAATCACCACTAGAGAACTTACCCATATAACCAAATACCACCTGTACCCCAATAACTTATGGATAAATAAAAAATAATAAGATTTAAAAAATCAGATCAATCTTTCTTCAACTGAAGCAGCCACTTAGGAAGCTACTCATTTATTTATTCATTATTTCAATAAATGGTATCAGTATCTGGGACTCTGTGAGACCTTGAGTGTATTTTTAGATGAGTGATTGAAATAGTTTCTGCCCTTATGAAGTTGCTGTTTGTGAAGGAACCAGGCAATAACAAAGGAACAAACCAGAATCCAGTAGTTTCTGTTGTGGTCAGTGCTATGAAAGGAACAAGCATGTTGCAGAGATATCCACTGAGATGGTCACAGAAGCAGTTGTAAAGGGAGAACATCTAAATGCAGGTTTGGAAAAGGAGACTCCTCCTGCCCTGGGGAGAGTGGAGGAAAGAATATTCCAGAGCAAGAGCAAGAGCAAGAGTCCTAAGGCAGGAGAGAGGTTGGGCTGTTCAAAAAACTGAGATGAGGCCAGTGACCCTGTGTGGCGCAAGCTTTAGGGAGCTCAATGCAAAGGAGTTGGGTGGGGCTGTGCCACTGTGGAAGAGGCAGGGATCCAAGAACACAAGGGACAGGTCATCATAAGTAGGATAAGGAGCTTCTTCCATCACGTCAGGAAGGAAAGAGGAAAGCATGCGGGTAAACACAGGTAAGTCATGTAAGTAGGTCTGGCTGCAGGAAGTTAAAAGAAATGACTTTCTCTTTTTTCTCTGAAAGTAGAAAATGAGTGCATCTGCTGACAGGGAAGGGAAAGATAGGATGTAGCTGAAGTTTAAAGAGATGTGACAGTGTTTGGAATAGGCCCACTGAAGAACTAGGGAAAGAGAAAGAGGGGGAACATAAGCAAGAGAAAGAGCTGACTAAGGAAATAAAGATTGCTGAGCAGCATCTAGGTCCCAGCTGGTAGGAGGCTGTGAATTTATAGTTTTAATAACAGAAATTTAAGTCTTTGGCCTGCAGGTTATAGAACTGCAAGTATGGTCTGTCTTATTTATGTAAAACCATATGCATATATCTTGGAGGACATAGGCAAAGAGGGATGTTTAGAAGAAAATTCACCAACATGTCAAACAGTAGCTACTTAAGAGTTGAGTGATTTTTAAATGTATACATTATTCTTTGTTGTTAGAATTATTTATTATGATTCATTTCATTGCTGGATTTATTTCATTTTTGCACAACGTTAGAATTTGTCATATCGCCAATGGAGGGTGATTACAGCATCACAGATTTCTAGGTTCTAAAAGGGACCATCTTGTATTACCCTCTCCTTTAATAAGATTAAGAAAGTGAGGCTCAGAAAGCAAAAGTTTCTTTTTTAAAGTTTTATACAGAATTAACTACAAAGATGGGTATGTCTCAGGTTTCCTAATTCCTACTCAAGGTTCTCTTCTCTATGTTTTGCTGAGTTCAATAGCGTATTAAATTTAAAATAATACATATAAGACTATGTTTAACATAGATACTGAAACACTTTTTACTTAATGATATAACCTGTTTGATGACAATACTTCAAAGTACTCATATATGTTTTATATATACACGTATGTACAGATATATAATACACACACAACTTTAAATCCAGATTGCATTCTCTACAGCAGTGGTCCCCAACCTTTTTGGCACCTGGGACCAGTTTCATGGAAGACAATTTTTCCACGGACGGGGTGGTGACAGGGAGATGGATGGTTTTGAGATGGGACTGTTCCACCTCAGATCATCAGGCCTTAGAATCTCATAAAAAGCATGCAACCTAGATCCCTCACATGCACAGTTCACAATAGGGTGAATCCCGCTGCTCATCTGACAGGAGGCAGAGCTCAGGCGGTAACGCTCATGGTGGTCTGTGGACCGGGGGTTGGGGACACCTGCTCTACGTTACCTACTTTTAGAGATAAAAGCTGGCTAAAACTCTCTCTAGATTCTACATCTAGAATTTCCATGGAGAAGTTGATCTGGTTACTCCCTTACCACCATTACGCCCATTATCAGTCAGTGGTTGTCAGGGTAACAGATAAAATTTCCCTAACTGACAATTGAGATTCACAAAATATATTACATCTCATTTGTTTTTATATTGAGATATTAAGGAGAAAATCATAGCTAATTAAAAACACCAAGAAAGCAAATAGATTATTAACCAAAACAACAACAAAAAATGCCATCACCTTCTCTTGGCATCTATTCATTCACTAGTACACATTCAACTTGACATATCTGATTTTTTGAAAAATGTAGGAAGGACACTTGTATTAAATGACATCTGTGTGTTTCTGAGTGGTTTTAAGTTAACAGGACACATTGAGAGCACAGGGAACAGCTCATTATTATTCCCTCTAACACACTGGTATAAGTGTTTTTAAGCCAAGCATCCAAAGCAAGACACTCTTAGGGTCTGAGCATGCATCAGGAGTCTCCTTTCTGATTTCTTTCTGGGAAGCCAGCCCTCCTGACTTTCAAGCCATGTGGTTCATATAGGGGTCCACCCCTTGTTCTAGGGCTGGAACTCAGACCCAGGTCTCAGCCAGCTAGTGCCCCCACAGTAACCTCAGGATTAGTTCTGTGTTGGACATGAGAGGCCATCAGATCCATTGGGACAGCATGAATACTTTTCTGAGGTTTTGGAGCAAGGAAATATATTCTTCCCACTGGCCTTGGATCTGAGAGGACATAGGCTGAGGCTACCATAGTCATCTTGACAACATCAGCAAGAATCTATGTGAAATAGGAAACTACACAGGTAAAAGCAAAGCTGAAAAACTGAGAAAAAAAATGATGAGGTTAAAAGCATGAGATTTCCAATTTTTAGAGATCAAAATTGCCAAATAATTTTAAGTACGTATGGTTCAACTCAGTCAACTCTAATGACTATGATTTGAACTTCCAACCTAAAGCCGGTTATATCCTTGGACTTCTCAATCACGTAAGCCAAAAAATTCCCTCTTATGTAGGGAGGTTTACATCCTTCACTTTTTTAATTGCATAAAAACAATAAGAGTCTACTTTTCTCCTCAAAGCTGTCTTCTGAGAAGAAAACAAAACAAAGAGACCAAAGGTGAGAGAGATGAGAATGACTTTGTCTCAATTATACCAAAGGGAAAAAGAAAAGTATACGAGGCAATTGGGAGGGATTCTGGGGTGGGGAGTTGGGGGTGGGAAGCTTGCAGGGCTTGGTAGGGGGCAGTTCTTCCCTAAACTGAACTGGGTATGGGGTTTCTACTTGAGAAAATATTTACTCAGCAGAGTGGGCCTGAGGGCTGAAGAGTGGGTACACAGAAGAGGGCTTTAAATACAGTCTGTTGTCATGCAAATACCATCTCAGACAGCCACAAAGCAGGCAGATGATGGCCACTTTACTTATTTGTGTTATATGCACAATGCATATGCATGTCTGGGAAACTAGAACCCCTGTAGTTTGTAGGATAGAACAAAAACTAGGATGAAGTGTGTAGCACAGAGAGAACTCTGGAGTAAGCAGTGTAGAGGGTGTTTTTTGAGTATTCAGCAGAGAAGTGGTCAGCACATGCATGTGAGAAAGCTGCCCATGTCTAGGAGAGGACCACCCAACAGATTAGATGGGGGAATATCTGACACTCACACAGGGCTCACACAGGGAACATCTGATGCTCACACGCCAGCCAGAATGGAAAACCTGTCACTCACAGGCATTATGTAGAAAACCCAGAAGGGCCTTGCCTCGGAAGCAGGGAGCAATTAGCACTAGACTAAATACCTCTCTGGTCCTACCTAACAAATATTAAAAGTAAGACTTGAACAAATCAAACAATTTCCAAATAATTTAACTTATTCTCAGAATAAAGCTTAATAATATTCATAGAAATTTTTTAAAATCCGGAACCAAACAAGGTAAAATTCAAAATATCTGGCATCCAATCAAGGATGAGCAAACACACAGGAAAATACAACCCACAATGAGGAGAAAAATCAATTGAAATTGATCCAGAAGCAAAATAGATGTTAACATTAGCAGACAAGGACATGAAAATAGCTGTAACTGTATTACAGATGTTCAAGAATGTGAGTAGAGACATTTGAAGATAAAAACAACCAACCAACCAAAACCCAAATTGAACTTCTAGGGCTAAAAACTGTAATTTCTGAAGTTGAAAATACATACGGTAGGATTAATGACAGATTAGAATTGCAGAAGAAAAGATTTGTGAGTTTGAAGACAGAGCAAAGGAAACTATCCAAAATGAAACACAGATAGAATAAAGAATTTAAAAAATGAATAGAGCATCAGTGATCTGTGGGACCAACTCAAGAGGACTAACTATGAGAAACTGAAGTCTATAGAAGGGGAGGGCAAAAAGGAAATTTGGAAAATAATGACCGAAACCTGATGAAAACTATAAAATTTATAATTTAATGAAAATGTATAATTCAATGAAAACTATAAAACTATAATTCCATGGATCAAGGAAGTCTAATGAATTTCCAGGAACAATAAACATGAAGAAAACCATACCAAAGTACATCATAGTTAAATTGTTCAAAGCATATGATTAAAAAAATCTTAAATGCACCTAGGGAGAAAAGACGCACTATGTACAGAGGAATAAAGATAAGAATTACAGAAAATTTCTTGTTAGAAGCAGTGCAAGTAGCAAGACAGTGGAGCTACGTCTTTAAAATACTTAAAGCAAATCCCCTTGCAATCTAGAATTTGATACCCAGCAAAAATTTATTTAGAAAACAAAGATGACATAAAGACTTCTTCAGACATAATAAGGCTGAAAACATATACCACCAACAGACATACACTATAAAAGATGTTATAGAAAGTCTCAAACAGAAGACAAATTATTTCACATTAAATGTGGATCTGTACATAGAAATGAAGAAGACTGAAAATGGTAATTAAATAATTTATTATGTCAATTATATCTCAATTTAGTTGTTAAAAAATAAAATATGTCTAAGTCAATAAAATTTGCTTAAGGGAACATCCATTGAATGTCTGCTACATGTTTGATATTTTGTGTTGATGACATCAACATTAACTAGATATATTTCTTGTCCTAGAATATCTTACAGACCACCCGCAATAACAAGTTCCAACAATTAGAAAGCAAACAAACAAAAAATAGTAAGTTTCTTTTTATCTCTCAACTTAAATGCCAAAGTAAAATTAGGGATTTATTCAAGTATTTCTTTATTTAATTCATACCCAGACCCTCTTCTTCCTATTCCTTTTTTTCTAATGTTACTGAAGACTATCTTCCTTTTCTCTTTGTCCTTCAAAGTCCTTTACTTGGATAAAAATCCTTATTCATTATTTTCCTCTAATGTGAGCAAGATTAAAAGCCATGAACTATGTTCTTCTCAAGTCTGATATCAGATCTCTATTAGTCCCTTAGTACCAACTGCAATTAGATGAGAGTCCATGTTTTTTTTCTCTAACGCAGCTTTCTAAATAGGCTTCCCCCTAGGAATCTTATCAATACAGAAATTCTCACTTCATCTCAATGTGTGACCTCTTTCATGAAAACTTAATATATGAAAATCAAAATTTACAGAACTTGTAAATTGAAGGATGATTATCTGAATTAGAAAAGACTCTTATGAAGATTTCCTTCAACTTTAATGAAAAAATAGATTATCTGACAGAAAGGCTGAGGTGAGGGGATGGCAGGGAAAGGAAGGATGGTGAAACTGCCTGCTACAGGCTGACAAGGCTGCTAATTAAAAAGCAAACCAAGAGGAGAAGGAAACATTGCTGAAATTACAATGTCAGTCAATGCTAAAATATGAATGTATTATTATTACACAGCTTCTGGGAAACATTAAGGAATGAAGGAATTAAAGTAAACTCAACATTTGGTTAATAATAGTAGTGACCATTTTAAAAGTGATTTTTCAGGAAGACACTTGGTTTGAATAGAAACTCCTCATTTAGGACGGTGGTAAGGGTGATAGGGAACATAATATAGGAACCCCATAACATAAGAACTTGGGATGGGAGGTCAGACTGCCTGAGTTTGAGTCCTGGCTCATTCGTGTAACTTGTGTGTGACTCCAGGTGAATAACTTACCCTCTGGGTCTCTATTTCTTCATCTGTAAAATGCAGATGATAATTCTATCTCCTCCTCTGGATTATTGTGAAAACTAATTTGGACACTGTAATATCCAACAGTGAATAAAGTGCAAGATTGCTTTACTTTTAAACACAGTTACATGAGTATATTGAGAAAACTCACTAAAGAGAGATGCTTTCACTCAGCACAGTTGCGAGTACAGACCAATTATTCGGTATATGACAATTATTATTCTTATTGTCTCAGAAACTTCTTCCAGTTAGTCTCTTTACCAAGGAGAATGTAAATTTTATAATTTAGGAAAACAAGCACAATACAAAGATGTCAGTTGGAAAAAAAAAAAAAAAAAGCAAAGCCCAAACACCTCTATCCCTTCCCTCGACCAACGGATGTGCCCTCCTGAAGTCTAAGCCAGGTTGATGTCAAACTGATGATTAACATCACCTGCCTCCCAAGTGCAAAACCTTTCATTTGTATGAATCCCATCTAAAATTGGGCAAAGAAACTTAATCCTTTTCAAGGATAAGGGAGAGAGAGCTTTGATTGATTTCTTTGCAGTTTGAAGTCATAATTAAGCATATTGAGTTCTCTGCTACTTTGATCTTTATCATTATAATGAACTCCTTGGTAAATTTTAATGGATCATCTACAAACTAATTTTATATTGTTTTTTTAATCACTGGTAAATCTGATTGAAAGAGGCAGGGTATGTATCAGTAAAAATCCCTAGGGATCTGTCAGTGGGCTCTGCTGGTGAAAGAGCTGTCAGAAAAGAAGTCACCTGCCTTGGTACAGTCATCCTATTTATAATGACAGCCTCTTTAATCTTTCAAGAGGACCATAGGATTGCTTTAAATTCAAACATAACTGAAAGGGAGCATATGGAGATCCCTCTCCAAAGAGTGATGCTTTCTTCCTTTCCCCAAAGGCTTGTTCCTGTGGGCTGCAGTCAGCTGGTACCTGAACCTGAAGTGACACCTCAAATCAAGGAGCCTGACATACATTCATGAGATGCATAAGACAGCAGTCCTTGCCTCCAGGGACTTACAAAAGGCACAAATGTTACTCTTGTAAGATGCTGTAAAAGAAAAGGTGCTTTGAGAATCAAAAGGTTCTTGGGTTAATGGAAGAGAAGATGAAAAATTGTTGGGGATGGAGAAGTGGTACCTAAACTGGGCCTTGAAGGATAGGTTAGACATTGGCAGGTGAAAATGCAGAGATTGTGGTGGATGGGGCATTTCTGTTGCAGAGGCTGGCATGGGAGGACACTGAATGACCAAAGATGGTTTTAACATCTTTAGCCATTTTGCCAGGACTGAGGGATTTCTTGAGACTCAGGACTTTCCATTTTAGAACCAAGAAAGTCCATGACAATCCAGGATGACTTATCATCCTAGGATATGCAAGAAGGACTGGAAGGGGTTCTGAGAGTATCTAACAACTTGGTTTGACAAGGGCAGAGTTTCTGATAGGTAGTATGTAGGTAGGACACCTGCATCTCAAATACCTGGGGCGCTTGTTACAAATAAAAATGCCTGGGCCCCACCCCTAATGTACTAAATCAGAATTTCTGGTGGTGAGACCGAAGTGTGTATGTATTAAACAATTTCTCCAGGTGTTATTTATCACAACATAGTTTGAAAACTGGTAGAAAACATAAAATTTTTGTAAGGAAAAGAGTCTAAAACAAAAATCTCATATAGGCACTGCTTAAATATTCAACAAGCTTTCAATTGTTTGGAGTATAAGGAATAAACTTTTTATCCTGTCATAATGCTTATTGGGTTGTCAACTGCTGTGTAATGAATTTGTCCAAAAATTAACCACTTAAAACAGCAAACATTGCTATTCACCTAATTTCTGAAGGTCAGGGATTAAGTACTAGTTTAGCTGGACAGTTCTAGCTCAGGGTATCTCATGACATTGCAGTCAAGCTGTCAGCTTGGGCTACAGTCATCTCCAGGCTCAGATTCTCCAGGCTGGAGAATACACTTTCAAGGTCACTCATGCGATTGCACACAGGCTCATTCCCTCCCTGGCTATTGCCTGGAGGCTTTAGTCTCTTGCCTCATAAGCCTCTCCATCAGGCAGACCACCAAAATCAGTGCAATGTGGGAGGGGACTGCATAAATATTTGAATACCAGAAGGGCACTGGGGATCATCTTGGAGGGTAGCTAATACATGTCATTCCCAAACTTCACACATTATATAGATCTGGAAACTGAGGCTCTGACAGAATATAACTTTCTCCACTGTTCTATAAGTAACATGGCAAGCCAGGACTGAAATCAAGATCTGTTTGAACTTTACAAAATCTTTTAGGTTTGCAGAGATACTGGTTTGTCCCATTGTTGTGTAATGTAATTATAGATTTGATATTAAGTTTAAGATTAATATTAAATAAAATTAATTAAATAAAAGAACAGAAATTTAGCTTCTAAAAAGGCCAACTGTTCATGACAAATCCTTTACTTTCCTTCCACTGAGACTGATGTTTTTACTTTAAAAAAATATTGTGGTACTTATAGTCCCAAGAGAAAGAAAACTTGAGTATTCTGCATGAGTCATTCATATGATTCTCACTTGTGATATTTTTAAATCATAGAATTCTTAATGGGAGGCACCAGGAGAAAGACAAAAATCTTTTCACAAGAAATGAAAGGTTGTAGCATGCCCTGCAATTTAGAGAATCAATTCCCTTGTAGGTTATGCCATTTCTTTGGCCTGGTCTTGATTTTGCTCATAGCAATTCAGACATTGTTAAAAGAGGAAAAATACATAAAAACGACCAGTGATTTAAAATTTCTTACACACACACACACACACACACACACACACACTTTCTTTTTCTTGCTTACTTGGCTCTCAAGGTGATCGAAGGTCTTACTGTTTGGGGAGCTGGACTAGAATCAGTGATGTCTTTCTTTCTCCCCCTAGTTTCCAAATGCTTTCCCTATAAGAGAACCCACTTGCAGAAAAGGATCTTCTAGCAGTCATTTACAACACAACATAAAATTAACCCAGCTGTTGCTTTTTTCAAGAAAATTTGCCATTTAAATGTATCACTGCTGCAGAATAAACAGCTTTTTAAAACAGTCCTAGAATAAGAAAAGGAGCAAAGGCAAGCCGAAAGCACTCATAGGAGAATTCATGTGACATCTCAAGGTAAATTTGGAGCAGGTTTTTATAATAGATCCGTTCTACAGCCCTTGGCAACAGTATGATTTTAGCCCTCAACTGCCCAGAATTATCCACTTGGAGGGTTTCATTAACTACATTATCTTGGTAGAACTCAAAAGGACCATTCTGCTTTATGGGAGAAGAACTGGCAATATCAATGATGTAGCTTTTAAGAAAATCTCACCAAAAATTGCTGGCAGAGTCTAAAAGATCATGTTTATGAAGTGATAATAATTTTTTTACAAAAAGGGGGGAATAGAAGAAACAGCCTTCTTCTAGTATTTTACATGCATGTTTAAATGTCATAGTCACAATACATCTATGAGATAAGCATTTCTATCACAACTTTACAGATTACAATAGTTACAAACATCTGTCTTTTAGGTATAAGTACTTACAGATTCAGTCACTTGATCACAGTTTGAGCTCAAACTTGAATGTGAGTCTGTCTGACCTCATAGGATAAAGTACTCTTTGTGCATATAATGAGTTATTGTTTTGTAGACATATTCATACACATGGTTCACATTCTATTTGATTTTCAAAACCTGGAAAGTAGGCTGAGCAGGTATTGATGTGTTCATTTTAGTGATAAATACACTGAAGCTCAGACATGGTAGTGGTTTGCTCAGTATCTCAACAGTTAGTAAATGGCAGAGTCAGGACCTAGATCAGGGTATTCTGACAAACAGACTCAGGCTCCCTCCCTCTACACCACCCTACTTGAAAGAAACATTAACAAATAGGGCACTATGAAAATAGCAGTGATATTTAGAAGTGATAAGGTCATATAAGAGCATTTTATTCTCTTTTTTTTTTATCCTGAGTTCAGAATTACAGGATAGAATATATCCAAAGCCAGTATTTCAATACAAATGCTCTGCAAATTTTTATAACCAACAGTCTTCACCTCTTATGTTTAGAAAAATGAATTCTTTACTGTACTTGCTTTTGTTTTTATTTAATTGTTTTGGAGTACACTTGATAATTTAATACATTCATATGATTCGTAAAGATTGAATCTGTATATTTGGGATATCCATCACCTTAAATTTGTGTCTTTTCTTTATGCTAGAAACATTCAAATTATTCTCTTCTAGCTATTTTTAAATGTACAATAGATTATTGTAAACTATAGTCACCCTACTGATTTATTGAACACTAGGTCTTATTTCTTCTATCAAATCACATATTTGTATAATTAATCAATTTTTCTAAGTTTATTATTATTATTATCCATTAGGTTTATATTTAGGAAAAAACAATGATTATTTTTAGAGAAACAAACATTTAAAGACATGTTAAATTACACATATTTATTAAATGTGGCCACTAAATATTATTGGTGCCTTATTTCATTAATGAAAATAAATATGCAAAAATTTTAATAAAAATTTATGTTTTACAGAGGACTGTGATATATCATATGCCTGGATAATTTGAAGACCATTGAATTAAAGTGAGATAGAAGAAGGCATACTGAACTTGGAGTCAGGACGACTAAGATTTGAATCCTGTTTCTGCAACTTATAATCCACGTGGCTTTAGACTTAATGGTATTTCCAAACTCAGGTTCCTAAGCTATAAAATAATAGCAACCTCACCAGGGTGAGTAGGAGACATAGAGAGCTCCACATATTACCTGGCATAAGGAAAACTCTAAAAAGTTGAGTTTTCTTCCTACTTCTCTGTCTGAAGGATAATGGGAATGGATCCCTGCTATAAAGCCTAGTTTATATCGGGAAACAATGGCACAACTCACACAAGTAGGGCAACTGCGACTCTCCTAAAGCGGGGAAACATTTTTTTAATTAAAAGTTCAAATAAACAGAGGAATATTTGGAGAATTTGAAATAATCCTAAAAGATGGGGAAAAAATTCAACTGGGTGGAAAACGATGAAACAACAGATGCTGATGAGGAATGGTATTCAAAGTGAGAAATGAATTCATTCATTTATTCATACATCCATTTATTTAGGAAATATTTGGGTGCCTACCATGAAGCAGGCATAGTTTTAGGTAATGGAATTGCCGAGGTGAAGTTAACAGAGAAAGTCCTCATGGTCATATATTCAGTGAGGCTTGTAGTAAGATTCAATAGTAAGAGTGAAATTAATTCATTTATACAACAGGTGAACTCTTGAATCTTTTTGGCTGGAGAAGACAACATGGGAACTTTACAAAATCCATAAGTGTCAAGAAGTGACACAAATTAGTGTCATAAGCATCCAGCTGCTAGTTACTGTTAAGCTTCTACAGAAAATTCCCTAAAATGGCTCAACTCTACTCATTAAATCATATGTATTTAAGCACAAGCTTGCTGCAATAGATTTGGAAGAATTGTATAAATTATAATATGTCATTTTCAGAAGATTCATACTTTTACTTTGGTGGAGGAATACTATAGGAAATTTTAATTGTTCATAAATTTCAGTCCAAAATAGATTTTTCAAAACAGTGAATGCTGACATACACATCAACTCAGTATGAGATTGTAAAGAATGCCTTCTACCCATTTTTTCCATACCAATCCAACTTACAAAAATAGCTAAAACCTTATAATGGAGTCTTTTATAAATTTTGTTCTATAGTTTGGACTGTCTTTTAAGTTAGCCAATAGTTATAAATATCTGTCTTTTTAGGTATAAATATTTTAAAAGTAGCTTCTCAACATTCACAACACTTACTGAGGGTCCACCCTATATTAGGTACTGTGCTGAACACATTTTATACCTAAATGTCACCCAAAATATTATCGGAATATCCAAAGTCATTTTTCCAACTTATAACAGTAATACTACTGAAAATAAAAACTATGTTTACAAAATATCAGATAAGTAAAAGATGATGAAGGAAAGATTAGTATTCTCATTTTTCCAGTGAGGGAGCTGAAGCTCAGAAAGTGATGTAAGATCACACAACTCAAAAGTAGGGGAAGAAAGATGCAAGCCTGAATTTTCAAATCCAGTTCTCTTTTCCAAATCATACTTCATTGCACCTAGTAGAACTATTTCCAACACTCTACATCTTCCTTTCCCAATATGCTTTTTTAGAAAATAGGGTTCATTTTTTAAAAATACACTAACATTTATCCTATCCTTGATCAGATTCTCTAGAGGCAAATCCTGAGACAGACTCTAGTGCTCTTGATTTATTGGGGGAGTGCTTTCCAGGAAATAATGGAGAGGGAAGAAGGATAGAGCAGGGGAAGGAGCTAAGCAAGGATATTGTTTCAGATACAGGCTAGCTTCATCCTGATTTCACCACTTATTCCAGAGTGTAAATTATACCAGAGTTGGTCCCACCCTGAGGCAAGGAAGCTAGGCTTTTGTATCCCAGTATTAGACTGTTACTGGCTATGGGCTACCCCTGGGGCAGGATATAAGCTTGGGATGAGGTGGCTTCATTCAGCCAAAGGCAATTCTCTAAAGCAGGGACTACCTTTTGGTAGTCAACATTCACAACAGCTGTGGGAGGGAGAAAAGGCTATGCAGTAGCCTACTAAAAGGATCTGAGCAGGGGACCAACAAAGTCCCTCACAATTATTTTATCCTTAAAGCATATCTGAATGTTGGCACCAGGTTGGTGAATATCAACACTATGCTATATTCTTTTAAACAAAGTATGTGGCACTACCCTAGGATGAAGATGATAGATAGATAGATAGAGAGATAGACAGACAGACAGACAGAAGCAAAGTATCTTCTAGAATTCACACTCAGAACTCAGAATACAAGCAGTATTTGAAAAGGGGACCCTGAGTAATAAATTTCATAAAAAGTCAATTGCCAAAGTATAATTTGCAAGGTAGATCTGGAGGCAGGTCATACTCCCTCCTTCCCTATCTTTGCACCCTCACCAACTCCTCCGTGAAGAGCTCTTTTGAAACTGACAGGGAAGCTTGGAATCATTATCAAAAACATATCCAAATCACTCTTGAGTACCATAGTGAAAAACACATCCCAATTCTGTAATCAAGGACACTCATCATTTGCTGCTAATTTTAATACCAAGTACCTCTAATGATTAATGAATTCAACAATGCTAAGTTAAAAACATGGAAATGCTTCATCCTGCTGCACAGGAGATAGTCTAAAGATTAGTATCCCCAACATACAAATGACTGTCACCACCCACAGAGACACCTCATTTGTGCTAGGTTTTCAATTATTGTGAAACTACTATCATCACTCTCCTGTGAGTTTGTGATTCAGCATTGATTACAAACTGCCCTAGGACCACATTTCCTTACAAAATTTGCATTTTCTCACACTTGAAAAAACTTAGTATCCATGATATTGGGTTAAAAATATCAATGAGACAGCTACCATTTTCTTTCTACCTATGGTCCCTTCTTGAAGAATCTGCCTTCCCCACAACATTGGCTAACCTCTGTGAGCTGTTTTTCTGCCTCTCTCCCTGTATCGGGCTGTAGGATCCTAGCTGAACCACATCATAGGTGAAGCTGAGGCAGCCATTTTTCCTCTTGAGAATCTGAGTCAAGAGAAACAGCGTTGGGCACTCAAGCCGTGAGCTTAGAATCAGGCTTGAGACAGATACTGTCTTCCTTGAATACACAAAACAAAATGAAACAAAAATAGAAAATAAAAAACAAAAATTGTGTAAGACCTTCACAGTAAGAGTCAGAGAAACTGAGCAGAGACACAAAGAGTAGCAAAGAACAGATATAAAAAGGGCCTGGAATAATGATGCTAAAAAAAACTCACTAATTTTTCAGCTCCCAGATCTTCTCTCCCTCTCCCTACCCTTATGAAGCCTAACTTAACTCCCTGCCTTTTGATAACTCCAATTCTTTCCAATATATGCTTTCTTTTCCTGAGTCGTTTTGAGCTGATTATTGCTTCTTGCAATCCCCGACATATTGAAGGGTCAAAATAGATTTTTTCTGTTTTTTTAATATAAGCTCAGACAAAGCAAGGTGGAGAATGCAGCAACTATTTGAGGAATATCTGTTGTCTATGTATGTCAGAGATAGTGAGGGAGTTCCTTCCCAAATATTTATTCTCTACCTCTTTCTTAACAAGTTTTGTTGGAGGTCTTAATATGCCATCTAAAAATTACAATTCCCTGCTTCTTTTGCAAACAGGGGCAGCCAGGTGATACAATTGTAGCTAAGGTATGTTCTACACTGGTCCCAGAATCCCCAACGGGATTAAGAGCCAGTTGCCAACATTTTAGATCAAGTACTCACTACTGCTTTACTTCCATTCCCTGTCTCACTTCTCCACTACCTTATCAGTGTTTCCTGGGATTACCTCCCAAATAAGGTACTTGAATCCTTATCTCAGAGTCCGCTTTTGGGGAATCCAAACTAAAACAGGTGTTAACTTCCACCAGATCACTCTTGACCTATAGGGAATGGAAGTGGAAAGCTTACTGTGTACCCTTTTGTCCCTAAGGCAGAGAATTCTGAGATCCATTGCCCAAGGCTGCTCAGGAGGCCCTGTGAGTTTCAGCCCACAGGGAACAACCTACTCCATCTGGGTTCTTGTATTGCTTATGTCTCCTTCCTTATGACATTTCTCTGGTTATTCATTTCTATTCCCTGGAATCATTTCCTAACAAATTACACTCATAGATACTTTTAACTTAGGTTTTGCTCTCAGGGAAATTCAAAGTAAGGTGATGGATAACTAGATCACTTGGCAATCTAGAAAATTTCATTTTGGAAGGAGAGATGAAGATGAAACCACCTTCACAAGAATTATAACAGTGAGATAAATCTAACCTAACTGACCTCATCTTGCTTCTAACCTCCAAGTTGCCCTTGCTCATTCCTGAGTGTAGGCCAAACTAACAATTGGAGGAATTTAGTTTGTAGTTTAACTTTAAAACAAAGAACAAACTCCTTCCTAAAACTAATGATAGGCCACAAGATCAGAATTATGGGAGGGGCCTGAATTCTGCTAAAATGTAGGTGTCATTAAATGATAACCAGCCATAGTTTCCTAGCCTGCTTTCCTATAATTCCTTGCTGGTTAGGAGTCATACAGTCAGAGATCACAAGGTCTGTCACTTTCCTAACATTACCAAATTGCTCCTATAGATAACATAACCTAAGATTGGTCTTTTGAGATGTTTTTCAGACTTTTGCATTCTGGCAACCAACTGACTCCATCTGTATCCATGACTCATGACTCAACCAGTCCTGTGGCCCCCAGCCAGACACAGATTCAGCACATAAGGACAATTTGCCCCATGATTGCATCTCCAGCCAATCAGCAGCACCCATTCCCTAGCCCCCTGCCCGTCAAATTATTCATAAAAATCCTAGCCTTTGAGTGCTTGAGGAGGTACTACTTAAAGGTTACTGTTCAAGTATTACCAGACTATCTTGCTGATTATAGAATAAATAAATGTCTCAATGTGCTTTTCTGACAGCTAAACCTTGATGAAACTGTTTAATTTCTTTGTATCACATAACATTGCACAATCTTTGTGACTTTTAGTCTGCTTCCCAAATAAAAGCATATCATCATTAAAACATAACTATTGTTATGGGATATACTTCTGCTAACAAATTAGCACAAATTTTGACAACTGTCATTTTGCTTCCTATCAGAGATAAATAAAAAAGTCATTTGTTTTATGTTTTTATTTTGATGTTTACAATTGATCTATAAATGCATAAAATTCATAAACATAAGGAAATGCATAGAATGCATGAAAACATAAAGAACTGGTAAAATCTGGAAAATACAGGGTCTTATAAATTTCTAGAAGTTGCCTTGAAAAACTCACTGCCACCAATGTTGTGTGATGTGCTGAACAATAAATGTAAAAATGAATGTTTTAAATAACAGGGCTACTTCACAGTGAACA
This sequence comes from Macaca nemestrina, assembly GCF_043159975.1. Classification (NCBI taxonomy): domain Eukaryota; kingdom Metazoa; phylum Chordata; class Mammalia; order Primates; family Cercopithecidae; genus Macaca; species Macaca nemestrina. The sequence goes on along the minus strand of NC_092126.1, from coordinate 126,847,725 downwards.
TTTTCTAGCGCATAATAGCTAGTCCCTAATCTAAATTATTTGCTTAAGTTTAGCACATTCCCCTTAAAAACCAGATGAATGGGGCAATTCTCTATACTTTCGCTGTCCAATATGGTAACCACTAGCTATTTAATCTTATTATTAAAAATAAATGAAGTTAAAAACTCATTCCGCTTGCTTGTTCCCTTGCTTGCTTAGTTACACTAGTTTCATTTTAAGTAAAGTATAGCCATACGTAGTGAGTGACTATGGTTTTGAACAGTGAGATACAGAATATTTCTATGATTGCACAATGTTCTATTAGACAACCCTCTTTATAGATATTTAGAGTCATTCCTCATTAGGATTCATTTATTTATTGATTATTTAAATTACAAACAACTAAACTGTACTTTTTTTTTTTTTTTTTTTTTTTTTTTTTTTGAGACGGAGTCTCACGCTGTTGCCCAGGCTGGAGTGCAGTGGCGCGATCTCGGCTCACTGCAAGCTCCGCCTCCCGGGTTCCCGCCATTCTCCTGCCTCAGCCTCCTGAGTAGCTGGGACTACAGGCGCCCGCCACCGCGCCCGGCTAATTTTTTGTATTTTTAGTAGAGACGGGGTTTCACCGTGGTCTCGATCTCCTGACCTTGTGATCCGCCCGCCTCGGCCTCCCAAAGTGCTGGGATTACAGGCTTGAGCCACCGCCCCCGGCCCTAAACTGTACTTTTAAAGAGTAGAATTAATTATTTGAGATTCCACTGGTTGACTGAGAAACTCAGTTCTTCTCAGTACATTATATGGTATGTGAAGCTGTATTACTAACTTACCTTTTGTTGCTAATATGAGCCACTGCCCCCATTTCCATTAAGGTTTGGGCCTAAGATATTCTCCCAATGTTTTTATGCTTCCTAGATGTTTATCTGAAGTCAGGCAAAGGAGACCTTTGGAGTCACTAATTCCATCATCTCAAAAACCAAGCTAAGGTTAATTTCCAAACACCAAATTTCTCATTCATCCACCAGATCAGGCTCCTGAGAACCTCCTGTGTAAGAATGGGGCCAGGTCCTTGAAAATGCAAACACAGTCCCTGGGGGAGGCAAGATGCTGTGGTGCAGAAGGAACAAACTGGAGACAGCAGGCCACGTCCGGAATTCAGCCACATTTTGTTTATTCTGGAAAGGATGGGCCTTACAATGTTTGAAAAATAGAAAACATTTCTAATATTAAAACCTCACACTATTAGCACTAAAATCCTTGTTTCTTTTTTCTCAAGAAAAGTGGAAATATCTGGATGCACTGGGCTTATATTACCGCTGACCAACAGCTGGCCAGGGTGGAAGCAGCTACTCCTATAGGCAAAAACCCCCGTGCTGTACGCCACACTTCTTATCATTTGTGTTGCCTCACATGATGGCCCCATGCAGGTTTCCTCCAGCATTACCTGCCTGGCTCCCAACAGGCCTGGTTTGCATTCTGGCCCCAACATTTACTGGCCAGATGGCCTTGTGCATGCTACCCAGATTCTTCAAAGGCAGGCTAACCAACCTGGGAGAGGAAACTGAATCTCTCCCAAAACAAATCAATAAAACAAAAGATTTACAAGCTCAAGGTGCTTTGTACTTTCATAAGTAGATGGGGGCAAGGTTAAGGAAGGCAGGGAAATTACTGATGGATAAAAACTGTGGGAAACATCTAATCTCATGGCTCTAAGTATTTCCCATCATTTGCCTAGACAACTATGGTTTCCATTTATCTAAATAAAGTAAGATGAATTCAGATCAAATCAAGATCATTCTTTCATTTGTTGTTTTATCAAGTATATTTATTAAAAAAGAAGTTTTAAAAGTACTTGCTTTGAACTTCAGAGAAATTTCTCTCTGCCTGCTCATGACAGAATTCACCACCTGATTGAGACAGGTAATAAGCAGTTTCTGTGAAACCACCACCTTGGTTTATTTTGCCCTGCCAACTACTGGCTCTTGATACAGGAACTGAATCTCTGGGAGTGGTTCAGAAGCTTTCTTCCTGTGTTACTGCTAGGTTAACCACAGATGGTCTTCTTTTGAAGCTCAGCAGACCCAGGATTAACTCTCAGCTCTGCTATTATAAACCATATATACCTAACCATTACTTGTTTTTCTAAGCCTCAGATTTCTTGCCTGAAAAGAGGGAAAATAATGATGTATACACTTTAATAGAATTGTTAGAAATAAATGGCATAACATGTAGAAAATACTTAGCACAGGGCCTGGAGCTCATTAAATATACAATGAATGTTAACGACTGCTTTATCATTCACAGGGAGGCCAGCATAGCCCAAAATAGCAATATGTGAGGCAGAGGCTAAGTGAATCCATAATGCTATCTCAGTTAATTGCAAGTGTGGTCAGGAATATGATCCGAGAAAGAGAAGAAATACCCTTGACATCAGGCAGCTTCTGGATTTATTTTATTTTATTAATATGGTATTCTACAGTCTAAAAGTTAGATATGCCTCAAATTCCGCAGACGGTGTGAAAACACTCTATCTATTCTGCCTTTCTATCAAAAGAATTATTAAAGTTCCATGTGCCTCAAATCCATTTCCAAAGTAGGCATGGTATAAATTTGCATATATGTGTCTCAGCCACGTATACACATGAAGTGCAATTTCAGAAAAGTACGGACTGAATATGCACTAATATTTATGAGTATCACTTAAAGTAAAATAATAATGTTTCTTAGGATACATTAATTTAATAAATAATATAAATAAGACACAAAAATGGCAAACTTATAACATTGTTTAGCTTATAAAAGATTTATAACAACAGTAATTACTTTTGACATTCTAAAAATTACATCTATTTTTATATAATGAATTCAGAGAAAGAAAGTCTCAGTATTTGCCTCTCTGCCCAAGTCAGAGAACGACAATCTAAATAATTTCCAAACGGTGGAGTAGTACAATGACCTGGAAAGATTAAGGCAACAGCTTATAGAAAAGTCCACGTGAACAGCATCGTGAGTTTGGCAGCCTTGGCTATTGCTTTATGAATCCGTTCTGTTCATGAAAATATTTCCAAATAAAAATAAGAATATAAATAATTTTATCCAAAAATGTACAATCTCATTGCAAAATTAGAGTACAAAGTCAATCAACATTTCACTTCAACTATCAAATTGTAAAAACATTTAACTGGTGATACCCAACTGATAACACCTCATTGGAGGGTAATTTGGTAATTCTTCTAAATATATTAAAAATGTATAATCTTCTGAGCCAGCAATTTTACATTTAAGTTAATAACAATAAAGGCATAGTAATTATTTATCTTTAAAGAGGAAGTCCTTGCAGGTTTTGAAAACAATATAATATACATTTGAAAACTACCTAAGTTAGGAATTAGTTAAATAATCTCCAGGAGAGGCATACAGTGTAGTCATATATAGGCATTAAAATTATGGGAAAAAATATTTTATCTAGTGGCATAGAAAAACAATTCACAATATATTAAGGAGAACAAAGCAGGTGACAAAACAGTGCCTCTTCTAGGAACCTATTTGTTATGGGCTGAATTGGGTACTCCCAAGATTCATATGTTGAAGTCCTCACTGGTGACCTTACTGTGAAAGAGGGCCATTGCAGATATGATTAGTTAAGATGAGGTCATATTAGAGTAGAGTGGGCCCCTAGTTCAATATGACTGGTGTCATAGAAAAAGGGAAACTTCAGGCACAGTCACACACACACACACACACACACACACACACACACACACACACACAGTATAACCATGTGAAGAAGAAAGCAGAAATCAGGACAATAGTTCTATTAGCCAAGGAATAGTTCTATTCGCCAAGGAACACCAAATATTGCCAGCAAACCTCCAGGAGCTACAGAGAGGCATGAAACAAATTCTCCCTCAGGACCCTCAAAAGGAACCAACCTTGCTGGCACTTAAATCTCAGACTTCTAGTGTCCAGAACTGTGAGATAATACATTTGTGTTGTTTAAGCTACTTACTTTGTAAGTCTGCAGCAAATTAATACATTATGTGGTTTGCCCTAGCAAACTAATACATCATTTTTGTAGACAAAAACGTCCATGAACATAAAAGATATCTAAAAGTAAATTTCAAAATATTAAGGTTATCTCTCAGTGGAGGAACACTGGGTAATTTTAATTTACTAATTTTTGCTTATTTTGAGATTGTTAATAAACATTTCACTTATGCATAAAATGGCTCTACATAGCATGTCCGAAAAAACCCTCCACCCCAAAGACAAATATTCTTATTATGTTTGGCAGCAAAGCAGACATGGGAGAGTCAAGAAGTCAGACAGATATGGTTTGAAACCCTGCCTTGGTCACTTACCACCTGTGTGACTTGAGTCAAGGTCACTACAAGATCTGAATGAAAGTATATAATGCAGGTAGCACAAACGTGGTACAGCCTGGCATGTAGCAAGAACTCATTAATGTATAGCCATTATAGTGAATTTCTACTATTGGGGGGCCTTCTTTTTTCTCTAAAATAAACAATTATGTTATTCCCTTCAGAAAACAGCTTCACAAATTCATGATCCCCTTGCCAAAGCCTACAGGCAGCCTGAGGCTACAGTGTGTCTGGGATGCTGATCTAGAACTTGACACTCCAGTCTAATCATTCTTTCCTTGCCAACCACACCTGACTAATTTTACTGTCCTACTCAAAGTCATTCCAGTTAGCCAGAACTGCTCTTTATGACCTTCAGTACAAAGAACATATGTGTGCATGTGCGTGTGTGTGTGTGTGCAGGTGCACGTTTAAGAGATAACATCTAGCGAAGCAGAAGACTCTTGTGAATTTTCCAATGCTTTCTTTCCAAACTCTTGCAGTAAAAGGATATTTGGAGGAAAAGAAGGAAAATAGCTTGTCTTAAATATTTCCTATGTGCCACTAATCTTTGCAAATGTTATTTAATGAACACAATAATTATGCCTGCTGGTTATCATTATTTCTACTCTTATAAATATGAAAGGCCCAAACAGGTTAAGTAATGTGTCCAAGGTCACATAGCTTGTAACTAATGCAGCCGACAGTCAAATCCAAGTATTTTTTCTGTTACTAAATGAGTATATAGTGAATAAAAGCAGGCACTGTTTTAAAAGCTAGCACTACAGGACGACTATAGTAAATGACAATTTATTGTGTATTTTCAAATAGCTGGAACAGATTTTGAATGTTCCCAACACAAAAGAATGACAAATGTTTGAGGTGATGGATATGCTAATTACCATGATCTGAGCATTACACACTGTATACATGTGTTGAAATATCACATTATATCCCCAAAGTATGTACAATTATTATGTGTCAATTAAAAAATTTTAAAGCACTAGCAATTTAAAATCATGCTTTGCATAATGATGTTTTGGTCAATGACCAACCACATATATGGTGATGGTCCCATAAGATTATAATACTAAATTTTTACTGTACTCTTTCTATGTTTAGATGTTTAGATACATGAATACCATTGTGTTACAGCTGCCTACAGTATTCAGTACAGTCACATGTTGTACAGGTTTTTAGCCTAGGAGCAATAGGATGTACATGTAGCCTAGGTGTGTAGTAGGCTATCCCACTTAGGTTTGTGTAAGTGCACTCTATGATGTATGCACGATGATGAAATCACCTAATGACACATTTTTCTCTTAACCTATTCCTGTCATTAAGCAACATGTGTTTATATACGCATGAGAGAGAGAGAGAGAGAGAAACTACAATGTTTACACTTTAAATTTACCTACAGTTGCTGGTAAACATAGCCTTTTCCCACAGAATAGCTGGAGTGTAATGCCACTATCAGTTTCACACGCATTCTTTTTTTTTTCACCAATGAAGCACATGTCTTTAAAAATAAATTTCAAATTCATCTCCTGGGTGAATTGTGATCACATAATAGCCATGCTTTGAACTGCTTCATAAATAGAATCTGTGAATCTGACAACAAAAGTTCTTACCTAAACTCTAGTTGATGATTATGACACAGAAAACATACCTCTCCCCTATCCTCACAAACCTCCAGCTGTAGATGGACATTAAAGGTAGCCCATCAGATATTTCTCATATGGGAAAGATTTCCCAGATATCTGAGCTTTAATTTTCTGGGTTTGAGGACAGTCAACCTGTATTGAGCCCTCTCCAATAAAGTGGAGGGGAACTTTCAAACATTTAAGCTCATTTGATTTCACAGCTCTGTGTTACAGTTGTTTATTACCATTGTATAGTTCAAGAAATTGAGAGACAGAAAGATAAAGACATTTACCCAAGGTTTCTCAGCCATTAATTTATTTGTATCATTAAAAAACACCTTTGATGTAGGTAAAATCCCTGAGCAACTTGAGGTTCAATGATGTTGACCTGCCCATGGACATACACAAAGTTTGTGGATGAGACTTAGCTTGCATGGCTTCAAATCCAGTGCATTCTGAATCACAATCATAATCTCTATTCATCCAGCTACCCCCTTTTCACATTGAAATGTCTCTCAGGATCTCTATTCTTCACTCAGATCATGGGTTTGTGCTCAGTAATTTTCTAATATCTCCCTGCCAATCTAACTCTCCAATCTTCTGAAGTCTCAACTGGAAAGATCCTGAAAAGTGTGCCAACTGTCCATCAGGTGTAAGGTGAAGCCAGTGCATAAAAGGCCAGCCAGAAAATCTCAGAGTAGACCAGATGGATGTGTGAGAACTTCCTGTTAAAGCACACAAATGCTTCCAAATAACAGATCCAAAGAATGACGACTCACACACACACACAATGGACAAAGTTCATTTACTTTTCCATCATCCATGATGGAAGCTGCCTGACTTGAATAATTTACCATACATCCAAAAGGAATTTAAGTGTTCATAATCTTACTAAATATCCATATCCTTCCTGAATTCTACAGATACTTTTCTTTGTATCTGCATGTTTCAACAACATATTTCTGAATTTGAGTTTTTTCTACAATGGATCAGTGAATAAAGATTGTTAAAAAAAAAAAAAAAGATACACAAGGTCAGTAAAATTTCCTCAAGGAGTGGGAATGTTTTCGAGAAATAAAAAGATCACTGAGAAGGTATGAATGTCCTTAGTCATGAGGGCATTTAAGCTTTGCTTTGTCTGTTGGTAGCATGAGATAGCATAAAGGGAACTGAGTTAAGAATTAGACGACATGACTTTAAGAAGAAATCATGTATATCGTCCCTGCTGTTTTCAGTGGGAAATCATTTAGCTCCAAGACCTGGGAGTAATGAGTGATTACTATTAATGGAAGATAATGCAGAAAAATGGTTAAGAGCATGGAGTCTGGCATCCAATTGCCTGGGTTCAAATCCTGGCTCTCCTACATACTAGCTGTATGACTTTAGGCAAGTAGCGGGATCTCTCCAGGCCTTAATTTTCTCATATGCAAAAAGGAGTTTTTTATTAGTCTTTTGTAAAGTAACATGATATATGAAAAACATGTGCATAGCAGTTAATAAAGCACTTGTCTCTACATATTATTTTAAACATTATTTTGTTTACTTTATGATCATCTCATGCTATAGTTTGGATGTTTGTATCCTCCAAATCTCAAGTTGAAATTTGATCCCCAATTTTTGAGGTGGGGCCCAATAGGAGGTATTTGAGTCCTGGGAACAGAACCCTCCAGAATAGATTAATGCCCTCCCTAGGGGAGGGGTGTGTGAGTGAATTCTCTATTAGTTCCTGTGAGAGCTGGCTTTTAAAAAGAAATGGGCACCTTCTCCCCACCTTTTGCTTCCTTTCTCACCATGTGATCTCTGCACACACCAGCTCCTCTCTACCTTCTGCCATGAGTGGAAGCAGCCTGAGGCCTTCACCAGAAGTGGATAGTGACACCAGCTTTCTTGTACAGCCTGCAGAGCCATGAACCAAATAAACCCAGTTTCTTTGTAAATTATTCAGCCTCATGTATTCCTCTACAGCAACACATAGCAGACTAAGACATCTCACAATCAACATTCTTCCAATGGAGAAATAATGAGAACCAAAAACATTATAACAATGATATAGTGAAACCCTTTATGTTTATTACAGTGCTAGAAAGTGTAGGAATGCTTCATTGTGTTTGTAGATACATCATCAACTTCAACAACCTCTTCCTCAGTTACAGTTAAAGAATCTTGGTATAGACCAGACACTGCTGGAGGTTTTACTAATATTATCTTACTTAACCATCATAACACCAAAAAGACATGACTGTTATGGTCCTCATTTGATAGTTGTGGACCTGAGGGTGAGCATAATTATGCAATCTGCTCCGTGTTCCATGGCTGAAAAGAAGAGCAAAAATTTCGGCATCAAACTGACCCCAAAATTCATGCTTTTTCAACCTCCACACCGCCTTCTACATTTTTCCAGTGGTATTTGCTCATCAACAAATTCCTACTTCTCCCCACCTCAAAGAAACAGCACCTACCACACAAGGCAATCCAGTGACTCTTCCGGGAGTAGTTTTCTGCTACATTAGTAAACACATACACATAAGAAATGAATGTAATAATTAATGTAGTCTTCTAACATCAAGGGCCAGAGCTGAATTTACCAACAAATATGTGAATAAAAATGAAGTATACATGGGTTTGAGGATTTACATTTTTATTCACAAATCGTCTTAGGCAAAACCTAATCATTTCTTTAAAAGGAGGTTTTCAACAAATGGACAAGATCGCACAAGCTAGTGGAGGCCCATGTGCTGAAGAGCCAAAGGTGTACCTCTTTGGATAATATTATCAGTGTGGATCCACTCAGCTATCCCCTAATCAGAGAGCATTCCAAGAATACTGATGCCAACATCTCGAAGGTATAACATCTTGAGAAAATTACCAGTGCTACTTCAATAAAAGAAGTACTGGTTTAAAAATCATTTACTTTTAAACCAGACATGTACACTTCTCACTGGGTCTGTCCTGTTATGACTTAAAGGATCATCACGATCACTGCTTCAGCTGAAAGAACAGGCAAAAGGCAATGTTTTGAATATCATGACCCTTTTTATTCAGGCCATAAGTGACAGGATAGCAGTGGGCATTTGACCTATGGCAACCAATTTGTAGACTGGCTATTGACTTGTGATATTGCCTGGGGTTGACAGTTGTGTCCGAACTAAAACAATTTTTTTGTTAGTTGAGCCAATCATATTCTTTCTGTTAGGACATTAGCTAAGAATAATGAAGAGAATAAATAGGAAACAGAAAGGGAACACAGAGAGAGGGCAGGGAGGATAGTGACAAAGACATAATAATAGTGGCACCTTTGCTAAGGCATTCTTGCTGCTCATTGACTTGAATCCAAAATATGAGACCTGAGCCTGTTTCAGTCCTTGAACTTTTATTTCTATAAAAGTTCTCCACCATTTTCATGCAGTGGGTATCCCTATAATAGCCCTGTTTCCTTGACAGCAGTGCCTATGGGACTTACTCTCCTCCATAACCAAGCTAAACAATTGTTTCCAGGGAAAGCTTCACAATTCCACTTCATAATGAAGATGATTAAGGGGAATTTACATCTTATCCAATGTGTTACCAACAATTCATTTACTTATTCTTTGTTCCCTTCCTTCCCTCCTCCTTCTCTCATTTTCTTAACCAATACTTACTAAGCACCTACTGCCTAGATGTTTTGGTGGAGTTTGAGAATGTCCCTGAAGTTGGTCTTACTGTGTGTTAAGCACTGTGTTAGAAACATAAAATGCTGATGGACAGGACAAACAAGATCTCTGCTCTCACATTGCATTTACTCTGGTTGAGTAGCTAGAATGAAAAGTCATTAAAAAATGTGGTCTGGGAGCCATCAGAAGGCTGACCTTATCTAAGAAGACCTCCCTAGACAGTGATATCCGCATTGACACTGAAGGGAGAAGAGGAATTCATCAACTAAAAAGCATTGAGCAAAAAGGAGAGGGAGCATTCTGGGCAGTGGAAGTGGCATGCACAAAAGTTCATGAGAACAGCAAGAAACCATCATCAGGCCCCCAAAACATCAAGAAATGTGAAATGTGTACAGAGCAAGAAAATTGTCTCTTGGTATGAGAGTTAAAAGGGTGAGGATGGACCACATTCCCCTATCCTAAGGAACTTTCCCCAGTAAAGTTTGGATGATTCACTACATTCAACTGGCAGCATAATTCTTTCTTGTAGGCTTCAAAGAGACCAAAGAGACTGGCATGGAAGATAGAGTGTGGTAAGTGGTTGGAAAGACTTAGTACCTCAGGGAACAGAGATCAAGTTCTTACACCTCACATCTCACCCTGTGCTCTATCCAGTAACTATATTATGCTGCCCAGAGTCATTTAGGTTGGAAGAAGGTATTTCTTTATCATCACCATCATCATGGTCACAATTATCATTTACTTTAGAAGGATACTTAATAGTTTGCTAAACACTTTTTCGTGCTTGATCTCACTTAAAATTTTCAACACTATAGGCAGGAGATATTGTCCCCAGTTTTCAGGTTAGGAAACTGAGGTCTTTAAAGGAGCCTAAGCTAATACATTGAACAGGAATAATAACAAATACAACAAAAGTCAAATACATCCCCACAGAAGATGAAGACTCAAAGGAAGACCATGGTTCTGTGCACATACTCCTTAGAGATTTTCTCCTTATCTTCTACTAGCACATGACTGTTTTTCTTCTGTCCCCATACCTCAGTCAGTGAGAGATGTGGGTCCTCCGGGGAACAGAGAACTAAGGATCGTGTTTCTACTTCAGCATAACTCTAGGGTTTTCTCCATGTTTCTATGGGGGAACTCCCAAGGGCCTGGAGCACCTGCGCATTACAATGTGGTTAGTAAGTGCCTTTATCTGACCCTATAAGGACCCTTAGCTACATCCTGGAGAATTCAGTTGGGTCCACTGTGTCTCTTTCAAATGTAGGAAATTGTCTATGGATTGTTATTTGAGAAAGACCAGGAAAAGTATCTCTCCACACCTCAAGGATAAACCCCTGAAGGCCAAGTGCTTGCAATTCTTCCATTAGACTTTCTCCTTTAGGTTCAACACTGACCTCGCTGGAATTTTCTTTGAAATGTGAATATTCCAAGGAGCAAGTGCCTGAAGAGACATTCATGCTATGGTAAAAATAGTCTTGCCAGTGTGAGGGCCCTCCACAGTGAAGGATAGAGATAGAGGGGCTAAAAAGAGGTATGAGCAAGTTCGAATTCAAATTTCTACCTCAGAGTTTTGCCAAGACTTTAACTTGCAAAAAGTTATCTGTAATGTCCTAAATTCTCCTTTGATGAATTTCTACTTTCTCCCTTTTTATCACCGTCATAACGGCTAGCATCGTTATCATCATCACCTTCATAATCATTTACTGAGCACTTATCACAGTGTAGGTACTATGCAAGGCACCTTACTTGGATAGATCATTTAATCATGATAGCAACACTTTGAAGTAGGAACTATTATTAGCCCTGTCTTATAGATGAGGAAAATGAAGCCTAGTATATTTAACTTGCCCAAGGTAAAGAAGCTAGTAAAAAATAAAATCTGAATTCAAATCCACAAGAAGCATTCCTAACCCTTTTCTCTTTTTTTCTATACTTGTGAGGCCAAATACCAATTGTCTTAATACACTCAGGAAAGCATTAAGAGATGAATCCATCAGCACACTGGGGAGCTGCTTGTTTGTTGTGCACTTATTGATTCGTACTCCAATTGCACATGATTTTTGTCACCTATTGAGAGGCTAGAAGGTTGTAATTAAACCCACATTAATATAGCTTTAAATTACATCAAACCGTCAATGGTGGATTGCTGCTCACAATTTAAATAACTTTTATGTAAGAATTCCCTGTCTTGTTTATACATAAGAAGAAAATGAGTTCTCTGACTTATGCACGCATTTTTTTTAACAAAAGAGAAAAAGAAGATAAAAATGAGATTAAATTATTGGCTTTATAATCAAAGTCTTTTTCTACATATTTAAAATGAAAAGTACTGGTTTTTAATTGGAATCTACTCTACCTTGGTTAGTTAATAACTAACAGAAAATAAAGCCAAATATAAAAGACCATTCATCTCTAAATACAAATGTTCCTTGGCATTTTCAGAAAAGACCTCAAATATATAAGTTGATGACTGAGATAAACACTGTAAAATAGGATAACATCTGTTTCTTAAAGCTTCTTTGAGGATCAGGGGTAAGATACGGCAAGTGCTTGCCACATTGGAAGAAGCAGAAGAATGTAGCATTTAAGAGAATGAAGTTGGGAGTGAGGCTGCTCAAATCTTGACTTTGCCATTTCCTACAATTTTTGTCCCTGATGAGTTGGTTAACATCTTTGAGCCTCCTGGTGGAACGGGAATGTTAAAGTTACACAGCTTCAACACAATGATGTAAGAAAAACACAGTAATGTAGTCCCCCATATGATGCCTGCATGCATGACGAAGGTAGCTATTATTACTTCTCTCATTAGGCGTTTAAAATGGTGGCTATTATAAAATTGTATTTATTATATGTTATGACGACACATTTCACTTTGTTGTTATCCATAGCATAATTTATAAATGTTATTAATATTAAGAAAGCAGTATGATATTTACTTGAAAAACATGGCTTAGAATTAAATTCAGGAATGATGACTATATAAAAGCTAGCGCCTCCATTTAAATCAAGTAGACCTATACCTCACATATCAGACATGCTGCATCCTTGGATTCACTAGCCTCCTTGGTTAGGCAGGGAGGTAGACTGGAAAGGGCGAACGGTGATGTGAAACCCAGGGTTACAACAGAAATGGTATTGCAAAATTAGGGATAAATGTCAAAAATAACGATTAGAAGAATTAGGCAAATTGAGTCAGCAGTTTATTCCATAGGCACAGAATCTAGGGCTGCAGCATTGTGTTGGAGAACTATGCAAGCCACACAAATATTGTTTTGACGAGTTTCAGTCCTTTTGATGACCTTAAGTCTGCACCAATGTGGTCCTAAACAATATGGATGTGTGGATTCCTCCACTTTTCATTTTACATAAATCCACAGGTACAAATTCAGTGCACTGTATATAGTAAAGAAAGAATGTACTAACATAATTTTTTAAAAGGAAAGGGAAAAAGGAGACCAAAGGTCAACTGGCAAAATACTGAAGTAGCAAAATAAGAATTACCTGTAGGCCAGGCGCGGTGGCTCACGCCTGTAATCCCAGCACTTTGGGAGGCCAAGGTGGGCGGATCACGAGGTCAGGAGATCGAGACCATCCTGGCTAACACGGTGAAACCGTCTCTACTAAAAATACAAAAAATTAGCCGGGCGTGGTGGCGGGCGCCTGTAGTCCCAGCTACTCGGGAGGCTGAGGCAGGAGAATGGCGTGAACCCGGAAGGCGGAGCTTGCAGTGAGCCGAGATCGCACCACTGCACTCCAGCCTGGGCGACAGAGTGAGACTCCATCTCAAAAAAAAAAAAAAAGAATTATCTGTGGAAAGACTATACCAACTTAGTTTTTCAGAGTAGTCTGAAAATGGGGTAAGTTTAATATATATATTTTGCCATTTCCAAATGATAGTTTAAGAAGTTTGTGGGACCTGTTTTATCACTGCGCTCTAACCTGGGTGACAGAGTGAGGCTCCGTCTCAAAAAAAAAAAAAAAAAAAAAAGAATTATCTGTGGAAGACAGGACTATACCAACTTAGTTTTTCAGAGTGGTCTGAAAATGGGGTAAGTTTAATATATATTTTGTCATTTCCAAATGATGGCTTAAGAGATTTTCTGGAACTATTTTATCATCAGGGAATAAATGAAAAAGACCACCAGAGTCAGGGCTATGTCCTAACTTTTCCTTTTTGACCTAAAAGATAGTGAAAAGTACCCTGACCTCGTTTAAGTAGAGATTAAGGATATGGGAGTTTTGCCTGCAAGTCTTTGAAAGTGGCTAAAGCTTTCCCCTCAAGGTTTGACTTTTATGTGTTATTAAGACTTTAAATCTAGTGTATCCGTGAACCCTTCCTAAGGAAAGAACACGTAAATAAAGTGGATTTTTTCCCCAGGCTGTAAAATCCAAAAGTAGAAGATGACTTTAAAGGTAATACCAGTTCATGTGGGTAATCCATAGAAAATAATGTAAAATATGAGCAATTTTAAAGAATTTCTGGTGTGTGTGCCCAACTGCAGACAGGTGATATGCCCACAATTCTTCCTGAATACCACAGTTTACCATCAGCCTCTCCCATTCTCTACCTACTGCATCTCAAATTACACCCTTCTGAAAAAATCAATTTTAACAGTTCAGTGCTTTATATCTACACTTCCTTCTGTGTTCATACAAATTACACACATGCGCACTCACATACAAAACTGTACTTTTTATTTGTGCAAATATGGGACTCTATATATTATTTGAAATATGATTGAATAAATTATCTATATGTTTATTAAAAGGATAAATATTGGTTTTTCCATTTAGCAATTTTATCAAATACAAATAATAAAACTTACGTTTTCTCACTTAAGAATTTTATCAAATGCAGTGGTATATTTACCTGCAGGTCAATGCATATTAATTGAATTCTTTTTTTTTTTTTTTGAGACAATGTCTCACTTTGTCGTCCAGGATGACGTGCAGTGAAGTGACCACAGTTCACTGTAGCCTTGACCTCATGGGCTCAAGCGATCCTCCCACCTCAGTTTCAAAAGTAGCTGGGACTATAGGCATGCACCACAGTGCCTAATGTTTTAAATTTCTTTTCCTTTTTTACAATCTCACATTATATTTATTTGATCATAATGTGGACAAGAAAAATGTATTCCTATTCTTTTTGATACTAACAGTTTTACAGAATTTGTTTGCAGTTTCCGTCAAATAACACATAGCATATCTTTTTGATATAGAATCTCATACCCATTTAGATCCAGTACGTTCATTAGAATAATACAGTCTTCTGATTTTAAAAGCAATGATTGCTTATAGAAAAATGATATGCATCAGACATTTAGTCAGAAAAAGAAACATGAGAACATGTCTTTTATGTTTGATATCACTTAACTTACAGGATGATGTGAAAATAGTTTGGTTATAATTTTAACAAAACTAAAAGTCACTTCAACTAATGAAAAAAATCAAACACTGAAGAATCAAATATCTGCTGACTAAGCTGATATTCCTGTCAAAAGAAATGTCTTCTGTTGCACTAAATAGTAGAATTAGAAATGCAATATATGTTAAGGCATATTTTAATTAATATGCTCTAGAATTGCACAGTTTCCCTATGTTGACTAAGCTGGTCTTGAACTCCTGGGCTCAAGCAATCTTCCCATCTCAGCCTCCCAAAGAGCTGAGATTATAGGCATGAGCCACCACGCCTGGCTAATTCATTCTTTTTAATGGCAATATAATATTTCATAACATGATGAATCGTACTTTAATTATTTTCTTATAATGGACTTACTAGTAATTTCCAGTTCTTTTCACTACAGATGATGTTGCAATAAATATTCTTGAGAATATTGCTATTATCTGAATGTTTATGCCTCCCCCCAAGTTCACATGTTGAAATATAGTTCCCAAAGTGATGGTCTTAGGAGGTGGGGTCTTTGGGAGATGATTAGCTCATAAATGTGGAGCCCTCATGAATGGGATTAGTGTTCTTACAAGGGACGGATGAGATCAGAGTTCTTCCCTTCTGCTATGAGAAGATACAGCAAGAAGGCTCCATCTGTGAACCAGAAAGTAGGCCCTCACTAAACAATGAATCTGATGGCACCTTGATCTTAGACTTTCCAGTATTCAGAACTATAAGAAATAAATTTCTGTTGTGTATAAGCTATCCAGTTTATGGTGTTTTGTTATAGCAACCCCCAAAACTAAGACACATATATCTTTACATGCATGTTTATTTCCACAGCATGTATAAGCTATCCAGTTTATGGTGTTTTGTTATAGCAACCCCCAAAACTAAGACACATACATCTTTACATGCATGTTTATTTCTACAGCATGGGGAAATTGCAGCTTAAATACACTGTCGAGTTTAAAGCTGCTGTCTATTGCTTTGTAAAACTTTCACAGAAACAGGACAAACTGGGATATTTTAAGTGCTCCGTCATTACCGGTTTACAATTTTTGCTGATTACTTGCAGTTTAACCAAGCACTATGAAAGGAACCAGTGAGGGAAACAGAAACAAACAGAAGAAATGTTCCGCCATCTATAAGAAATCACATTTCCTCTCATTGTCAATATCTCCCACAGAAAAAGATACCTCAGAGTGACTCCTCAAGCCATTCTGTGCACACAGAATGTATGTTCTTTCTCTCTGTTCACTACTAGCTTTTTCAGCAACTAGTACTCTCTCTCTCCTCATGTCTCTGGCTCAGCTCTTTTAAAACGTAGCTCAACCAACTAACTTATCTGACTTTTAAAATTTGCTTTGTCCATTATTCATGTTCTCTTCCACAAATGAGAGTCTAATTACTGAGGTACAAGCAAAAAGCACTTCCTCCTTGGAGCCTTAGTATCCTAGAAGATAGAGGGGAAGGACTGCAAATAATTTAAATGTAGTACCTTAGAAACCTTTATTCTATTTCACTCTTTCTCTCTCATACACATCTCCTGCACAGACACACACACCTCCTCAGGAGGGGGGAACTATAAAACAGTATTTTGCAGTGTGATAAATTCTTATGAATGAATAAAAATCTAGTGGAAGTTCAAAGAATGAGGTGAATCATTCAGTTTGGGATAGAGGAAAGAGGAGAAAAGGCTTCACTGAGGAGGTAACATTTAGTTGAGGTAAAAGACAAACATTTTTTTAGGCTTGGAAGGTGAGGACATTCCATACAGTGTGAATAGAAATAGCCAGGGCACTGAGGTAAAAGAGGCTTTTGAGTTTTGGAGGGATCTGGTATAGCTTAGAGTGGTGGTTCGCCAATTATAATGTGGATAAGAGTTATACACGGAGCTCATTTAAAATGCAGATTCATGGGCACCCATCTTCCCAATATTTTGATTTGGTGTCCAGAAATCTGTAATTTGAACAAGTTCATCCAGGTAACAAACACCTTTTTATATGCCAGTAGAGACTGTGTGAGGAGCAATGGCACAAAATCATGTTGCCACAGTATTGGAGTGAACACAAACTAGTATTTCAGATAAGTGAGAGTGTGAGACAATAAGAGATTATGTCAGAAAATGATGTCAGGTCTTTGAACTGGGTTTTGAGAGATAATAACTTGACAATGAAGCTATTATTTTCTTCCCTAAAAGCCACTACTTCACAGGAAATATTTATTGAATGACTGAATGAATGAATGTGGGCAGAATTCTGAGAAAGCAAACTGAAAGTTTCCAGAACTGTGAGGATTGCTTGCTCATCTAACTTGACTGTAAGGCAAACAGTCTGAGAATAGCCAGCTCTGAACCACTAATTCAAGCCTTCCAAAAGCTGTCTTTGTGTATGTAAAATTGATATACGCATGCATTTTCATTCAAGTCTACAAACAAGGTAAATGTAATTATCTTGTAGATCATCCTTGTAAACAATCATCACAGTTATGTAGCCACTGCCAGATACAAGCCCTTAGAGCTAAGATCTGGGAACACAGAACAGGCTCTTACATAATTTCCCAGCTAGTCAGTGTTAGGGCCTGTGATTAATGCTACATGACAGGCTTTGAACTTTCTATTCAGATAGGTTTGCTTGCCTTTTGGAGCTCCTAGCAAGACGAAACGTGTGACCTGCAGATTTCACTCTGAATAAGCATCATCCAGCCAACAACACTGACATGGCTCTGTGGCCCTGTGGGTAACCGTTGCTGTGCCTCACTCCTCTGCCCATACACAAATTGCAATAGGAGCGTCAGGGTGGTTTCACAGAAGTGGAATACAACTTCCTGAAGCCCAGTCGCTGAAGAAAGCCATGGCAAACAGGCTGGTGGGCTCTTCTGGGTGTAATCAGAAAAGCCCTAAGGGAGTGGCCAGAGAAAAGAAACTATAGTAGGGAAGAAAGGAGTTCTGCTCTCTACCCGCCGCCGTCTATAACAGTCTGTAACAGCTTCGCAGCATCTTTCCCTCCCTGGAGCTCCCGCGGAGCAATTGAACACGCGCTTCCAGCATCCCAGTCCCGCCGAGGAGCTGTCCCAGTTCTGACCAACTTTCTGAGCTTGGCCAAGTCTTCCCGGCTCCTCCGCTCAGCTATGGGTCTCTCCACCCATCCCCTCATCCCCGCGAAGGTCCAGGTGAGGGGCCAGAGCCCAGCGGCAGCTCCTCCAAGCGTCCCCCTCCCCCATCTCCCAAGGGGGAGGTTTCTTTCCACAGTCCCTGCTCGTCTGCAAGCGGTGAGGTGAGACGACACTTGTCTAAGCGCCTGCAAAAATGCGTCCACGCTCCCGCCTCCAAGCAGAGTGCCTCAATCTTGTCCCCACCACCTTGGAACGGCACCTTAGGAGGGGGCAGGATAGAAATCTCCGGCTTGAGGGTTGACTCTCCGGCTTGGAGCAGAACGGAGCAGGGAGCACCCCATGCGACCTCTCCTCACCTGATGGCTCGCTGCCTGGCGCCCCTCCCTGTACGCACACACTGCTACTCACCAATTCCAGGGCTCGCAGGAAGGCAAGGGGCTCCTTCAGCACCCGGAAGGTGCCCGCAGAGGCCAGCTTTGGGGGAACGAGGCGAGAGAGAGAAAGCAAAGCGTGAGGAAGGGGCTGGGGGTGCCTCTCCCAAGCCGCGGCACCCCCCGCCCCCCGCCCCGCTCCCAGCCAGCCGCCCTGCCCAGTTCTGTCTCACCTGACTCACAGGGTCCATAGCTCGCCCTCGCTCGCTCTTCTCATCCACCAGTTCTTTTTAAAAAGGAAGTTCGCTTGGCACCACCGTCCTCAGGGCCAGAAGCCCCTTCGGGAGCAGCCAGAGGAGCGACACCTTGGAGCAGCCCGGCGAGGGCAGGGGGCCTCGTGGAGCCCACTCGCTAACGCTGGGCTCTGCGCTCCGGGAACCCAGAGCGTCGGGGAGGCGAGGCGAGGCGAGTCAGCGAGGGGTGGGCAGGGAAGAGCTGGGGCAGGGTAGAGACAACAGGGGAGGGGGAAATCCATGCAGCCAGGAGAAGGCTGTCATTGGCCAGCGGCGCGCCAGAGGGGAGGGCGAGGAGGTGGGCGAGGCAGGGCCCACAGGCATTGGTGCAGGCTCAGCCGTGTGCCCGGTGCCCTCTGGCTCCGGGGAAACTTTAGGTCTGTTGGTTTGGGAAAGCGGGCTTGGCACGATCAGCAAAACAGCTGTCCACCTGAAGAAGGGGTTTCCAGGTAGGAGGAAGACACCCACACCTTACATGGGACGTCTGTGTGAGTTCTGATGACTTCCGAACAGGAAAATAATAATAATGATAAATACCTAAAAATAAAAAATAACTATTTGTTGACTCTTTCATTCCTTCGAGCCTTTATAGAGCATCCTTCCTGTGGGCAGGCAGTGCTTAGGTGCTGGAGTACATCAAAAAAACAGGATAAGCATTGCCACTTCCCCCAGGGGAAGCAGAAGGGGAAGCAAAACTTGCAATGTGGTCTGGACAGTGATGCAGAGCAGAGCACAGGGGCCATGGGCACAGGGCAGGGGATCCATCTTGGCCTGTGGATGCCAGGGCAGAGGACCAGGACAGAGGAAACTGCCTAGAGAGAAGAGATGGAAACAAATTAATCTTGAATGTGGGACCATGTGCCAGTGGAAAACAGATTTAGCAAGGATGAACTGGCCAAGGTGAAACATCTCATGAAAGGCTAAACAGGGAATGAAATTTAGGTACCTTTCAAACTCATTTTATTTCTGCTGAGATCTTTTGCCTGAGATCTGACCCCCAAATGAACTTCCCCACCAAACTTTTAACTCTGGGTCTCTCCTCCAAAGTTAGACTCTTTTCTTTAAACTTAGTGAAAGGTGGTTCATGTTGTTTCCTCTTAGTGGGCTAATCTTGCTGATTATAATAAAAACAACAACAACCGAACAACTGAGTTCTTTCTATGAGCTGAAAACTGTGCTAAGGGCTTTACAAACATTACTTCATTAAATATTTACAAACCCCCATAAGTTAATAATACTATTATTCCCATTTTAGAGATGAGGAATTTGAGGCCCATGGAAGGAAAGTGACCTGCCCAAGGTTGCCCAGCGAGCAGGTAGTGAAGTCAGAATTGATTTTTTTTTAAATCAGAAAAAGAAAAGAAGAAGAAGGGGAAAAAGGAAGAGGAAGAGGAGGAAGAAGAAGAGAAGGAGGAGAGAGAGGAGAGTTCTTAGCTACTACCTCAAGTAGTGATATGTCCTCTTCCTTCTCACTCCCTTTGGACTGGATTCCATTTATGAGTGGTCTCCCAGCAACACAGATAGTCCATCTGTTTACTACAAAGATTTGCCAAAAAGGTTTGGAGTTCGTGTGTGTGTGTGTGTGTGTGTGTGTATGTGTGTGTGTGTGTGTGTTGGGGAACAGGTATTTGATATGTAGAAGTAGATGAGAAATACAGAAATCAGTAATTTGCTGTTGGGGAGGGGGAGGCAGCTTCTAGTGTAAATGCCCCCTGCTAGTGAATTTTGCTACAGAAAAACTAGAAATGTAGTTAGCAGGAACTCCAATGGACTGTTTGCACCATCTGCAGTCAGGCAGTTTTGTTCCTACTGCTCTTCCTACATGCAGATAGAGCCTGAAACAATTAGAAACAGTTGTTTCCAAAATAAGCCATTATGCAACTATGGGGGAAGGGTGGGGGGAGAACTAACACTATCAATTACTTAGTGTGTACCCTACCATGTATGTATATGATCTTATGGGGGAAGTTACTTAACCTCTTCAAGACCTCAGTTTGTTTCTTTGTTTTAATCTGTAAAATGGAGCCAAAATACCTATCTTAACTGTTTTTTATGAGAACCCAGTGAGATTTTGCAGACAGCATATCTAGGGCAGTCTGCATTTCACAGTCCCTCAGCATGTGTAAGTTACAGATCACTTCTACAGAAGCAAAGGTGAAGACTCAGAGGTCCTATTAGAGGCAGGGTAGATTGTAGCAATGTCCTGCCGCCCTTTGCAATGCCCCTCCCCATCTACATATCCTTGCCTTTTGAACCCAGTGGTAGCCATGTGAATTGTTTTGACCAATAAAATATGGGCATTTTGTTGGTAATGTGTGCATTTCTGGGCAGAAGTTTTAAGAACCACCAAGTGATTTGCCAACTTATTTCCTTCTACCATGATGAATATGATTTCTACATAGAGGTTACTCTGACAACTTGGGTCCTAGTGTAAGGATGACACAGGCAGTGCTGCAACCAGACCTTGATGGACATGAAACTGAGCAACAAAAAAAAAAAAAATGCATTTTGGGGTGTAAACAACTGAAAAATTTAGGTCTTTTGTTACTGTGGCACAACATAACCTAAGCTGACTTACAACACAGCTAGTAAAGTAGCTGAACCAAAATTCCACCCTAGGTTCCTATGATCTCATGGTCCTTGTATTCATCCTCTTTGCATGGTAGTCAACTGGCTTACAGGGTACAAGATCTCCTCCATGTATTTAATAATGGTAATTATTATTGTAATAGCTATTACTGGTTGAGTTCCTGCTACCTGCCAGGCATTGTGCTAAGTGCTTTACATACATCATTTAAGTATAATAATGATTTCCTCTTTTCCAGCCTTAGAATGGCTACGTAACTTGCCTAAGGTCATCTACATATTTATATCTCTTTATACAGCGAGAGAGACTTATTTAAAATATTGCTTACTTGCAGATCATTTGAGTTGAAAACTTGGCACAGAGGAAGTGAGATTACTGAGCCTATTCCCTCAGGTCTCTCTTCCCACCCAGTGTTCCTTCTGACTAATATGGTGGCATATTTTTTTCCATTTCTCCAAACACCATGTGAAGGAAGTCAAAATTGTGGCAAATGGCAGTGTAATAGCTAGGCAACAATTGCACATTGTCAGAGGATGCTTTTCCCATTCCAGAAATGTATGAGCTTCCAACAGCTGCATCACCAAAATAACCCAGAGTTTCGTATCACATTTGCAATGTTAAATATTTTGTAGACTTTGGGTTAGAACCTCTGTATTCAGACCTGGAAATAACATTGGGTTCCCTAAAGAACTAGGTTGGGGGAGATAGGACAGATGATATAAACACTGCCACAATATTACTATTAGTGGCTAAGAGTGACCCATTCTCTTTTGCCCCAAGGTGATGAAAAGTAATTTCCCTCTTCCTATAATGAATCTATCACAATAGATGAAGGATAAAGTTAACTTTGGTGGGCATAAATGATCCATTTTGATGGCCTGTATTGATTACGTAAATCAAATAATTTCCAAATTATCTTTTGTTTTGGGCCAGGCAACCATAGCTATGAATACTTCCTTTAATATGCAAGGCAATCCATTTATTTACTGCAGTCGTCTGGTTCTCAATAGAGGGTGATTTCGACCCTTCCCTCCACTGGAAAACATGTAACAATGTTTGGAGACGTTTTGATTGTCACAACGAAGTGGGGGAGGGGGCAGCGGATGACACTACTGGCTTCCAGAGGGCAGAAGCAAGAGATGCTGCTCAATATCCTACAATTCAGAGGACAGTTATTCAAAACAAAGAATTATCTGGAAAATGTCAATGGTGAAAGGTTGAGAAACTTCAGCAAGTAAGGGCTGAGTGCCTATCGTGCCCTGGTACTGTTCTAGGTACTGTAAACAGCTTGCCAAGGTTCCTGCCTTCACAAAGCTTACACTATAGTAAGAAATACATTCAGCCCAATTTAGTAAAGCTCAACATTTGCTAAATCAGCAAATGAAAATCAAGTTACAAAACCAACCATTTTGAATCTCAAAGAGGGTTAATCTTGAGTCAAACTATACAAACCAAAGTACCACGCTATAATAGAAGAACTTGCATTATTCAGGCAAATTAAATCTTGTTCTCATAGGAAAATATACCAGGGTTTCATATTCCTATGTCTCTTGTGACAAAGAGAAAAAACTAATTTAAAACTTTATCTGCAGCAACTTAATACAAGAGGAAACACTACCCATATGTTTTGAAATCTAAAATAATGGAAAAGAGTGGAAGTCTGTCAAAATGTTGTATATCTAACTCTCTGCTCATGCTGCTAACCTGAAATGTCCAAATCTTTCCTTAAGTAAGTAAATATGAAAGCAAAGGCCAATAGCATGCCTGTGCATTTATTTGTTTGTGTGTTTGATTTTGCATAGGGCCACTGGTACACAGGACAGGAGATCATGTGGAAATATTTTCAAAAACTCTAATTTTAGAGTAAGTATAGTATTATCTCTCAATCCAAAGATGAAATAAAACATTTTTACTTTCTTATGCTCCTGTGTCTTAAATGGATGCAAAAAAAATGCAAGAATATGTATACATGTTCGTTTGGTTTAAAACTTCATCACATCATAAGATTTCATAGGCTTCTTATGAAAATCTTAGTATTCAAATAGGATCATTCTTAATTAACAAATATAACTGATATAAAAATTCATATATGGAGCCAGGCGCGGTGGCTCACGCCTGTAATCCCAGCACTTTGGGAGGCCGAGGCGGGCGGATCACAAGGTCAGGAGATCGAGACCACGGTGAAACCCCATCTCTACTAAAAATACAAAAAATTAGCCGGGCGTGGTGGCGGGCACCTGTAGTCCCAGCTACTCAGGAGGCTGAGGCAGGAGAATGGTGTGAACCTGGGAGGCAGAGCTTGCAGTGAGCCGAGATCGCGCCACTGCACTCCAGCCTGGGCGACTGAGCAAGAATCTGTCTCAAAAAAAAAAAAAAAAAAAAATTTATATATGGATGGTCAATGTGAACTTAAATTATTAAATGCTTTTACTATTTCTATTTTCATATTTGTTCCAAATGAAATAGATTTTTGTTAATTATGTTAGGCTTGAATACATGCAAATTAGAGGACCAAAACTAACACAAAAGGATTGAATCCATTGACCCCAGAGAATAATAATAGCAACAGTAATTATAATAAGGGCTCTAATAATACATTAAGTATTAATATTAAGTAGATGCTAATAAGGGTTCTAATAATACATTAAGTATTAATATTAAGTAGATGCTGGACAGAATGCTATGTGCCTCTATAGGCATAAATTCTTTCTTTCCTCATCAACCTTATAAGTATCTACTACTGTTGCTTCCATTATGCAGATAAGAAAAGAGTTCAAAGAGATTAAAAATCTCAACTAAGGTCTTATAGAGAGTAAACAGCAGAGTCAGGATTTTCCTTCTACTCTCATAACTTTCCAAGAAAAAGATGATTTGCAGTTTTCATTGCAATTTTGAAAATGTCACAAGCTTTAGGCAAAAATATTTTTCTTGCTGAAACATAAACAAAATTTCTCTGGAGAACTGAAGTAAAGATGGGCACCATTTTCTATGACTACTGCTAGTATTCCAGGGACGTACTAGAACACAATTAGAAAAAAAATCTCTTCCCCCTTCTCAAAGGCTCAATCATTGTAATTTTTATCTTTCATCATTAACTGTGTATTTCCAAAATGCTCATCATTTTTGACATTCTCCTGGGATCACTCCCATATTTTCACAGATTCATGAAGCACAACATCTTTGAGTTCGTTTCACATTGTTACCAAAACACCAGAGGTTTGGTCCAGGTCCTGCTGCTTGCCACACAAAAAGCCCGTCACTGAGAGAATGAGTATGCCAAGGAAGAAGGCTTTAATCTGGTGCTGCAGCCAAAGAGATGTGAGATTAGTCTCAAATCCATCTCCCTGACCATTTATATAGCAGGGAAGAAACAAAGCTACGTGTGAGAAAACAGGAACTAGGGAGGGATAAGGACTGAGGAATGAAGGGTATGGCATTTCATTGTCTGGATGCAGTGATCTGGTGAGTTTCAATTCTTTGGTACTTTTTTTGAGAGGCCTGAGGTGATTTCCTGAGGAAGGAACCTAGATAAAACAAATGTTACTTTCAAGTTTTAAGACCACAAGGGACAATTTCTATGTTTATCCCAAAAAAATGCCTATGGAACGATTGGGTCAGTTTTAACACCACACACTGCAATTTTTGAGTGATGTAAACAAAGCCCAAAGAATGGGCCTCCATTCTTGCCTAGTCTTCATCCCAAGGAAAGAGTCTCCATAAAGGTATTGACACAAGTTCGAGTCAGTTCAACTGAGTTCATCATATCCTGGCTCTATCATTTCCTAGTTGTATGACCTTGGGAAGTCACCACCCTCTTGTCGTTCAGTTTCCTTATCTGTAAAATGGAGGTAATAATTTTTATCACCCCCATCACTTAGCAAGAAGGAATAAATGAATTAATACAGTAAGACACCCAGAAGAATTTCTGGCAGCGGATGAGTTAATGTAGACATCTACTAAAAGTCTAAGAAATATGACCAACAGCAATGGAAAGGAGATGGTCTATGATATTAACACCCTGTGTGGTTATCACACACCACTGCTCACAACATATACATTTAAGAAGTCATTTATCGTCTTTTCTTTCCTTCTTTCAAAATTCTCATTTCTTCCTTTTCCCCCAATTCTCTTTTCTTCCTTTCTCTTTGAACCCCTAGGCTGTCAGTTGATCTGGGAATTTTCCTTGGAGGTTAGCAAGAATATTTGGTCATTCAAAACATTCTTTTGGGGGACGTATAGATACACATACACGTACATTATTGGAGAATCCTAAAACTATAGATTAAATATATTAATATATGTAGATGCTATATAAATGAAATACATATAATCCTAAGATTATATAATACAGCAGATTTTTTATTTCCCTGATGGTTATAAGTTGAGCTTTGGCAGAGTTTTTTAAAAACTCATTTTTCTTAAAATGAGTTTTGCTTAGCAACATGTACAATCTCTAATAGTTTTACTTCTGTTTTGGGAAGAGATATTTATATAGGTAAAACATATAGATGATGAAGATAGGAAAGATCAATGGATTCTACCATATACTTAATAAAAGTATGTAATACAAAGTGTACTGCATGCATTCACTTTATTATATTCTCCAGTCTTTAGACCTTGCACTTCAATATGACAAAATAGCTTTTGCATCTGCTCTGAATGTGGTAAAAGAAAACCTTACCCTGCTCAGCAATTAAAAGGATAATTTCCTTGTTCCTTCCTAAACTAAACCTTTAAGAAAAGTAAAATGCACATTAATTTAAATATTAAGATAATAGAAAATGGACTCCTTTGGCACTCAAGGTTATAATCTCTGCCTGCCTAAGTTCTTTCACATAGCTGGGCTAACATGTGAGGATACTGGCCAATCCACTCACACAAAGAGAAGCAGCATGAATCCAATACCTAAAATTAGGTTTTTACTAAATTATATTGCACTGCAGTTTTACACCTGCTTGGCAAATAGTACCCAGAAGAAAGGTAAAATTACATAGTTTCTTTGCCAGAAATAGAAAACAGATTAAAATGATAAACACTTAAAAAGAGGGAAGGAAGGAAAGAAGGAAGGAAGGAAGGAAGGAAGAAAGGAAGGAAGGAAGGAAGGAAGGAAAGAAGGAAGGAAGGAAGGAAGGAAGGAAGGAAGGAAGGAAGGAAGGAAGGAAGGAAGGAAGGAAGGGAAGGAAAAGAGAATTTTTATCTCTAAATCGTGGTCAACAGATATTATCAACAGTCTCATTGTAAGTTACTTTTATTCAGAATTTACTACATGCCAGGCACTGTGATAATCTCTTTATAACACTATGAAGTAGTTGTTATTATCTACATCTTATACATAATGGAACTGAAGCATAGATAAGTTAAATTACTGGCCCACATTCATACAACTAAAAACCAAGGCAAGTTTGAAGTCAGTATTTCTCAAGAATTTGAACAAATTTTATACCTTCTAATTGTATAAGGTATGAAATATACATCTCTCAGATCACAACTGGAATCTGAAGATATTGATGAGACTTTCATTTAGCTACCAGTCAGTCCCAACTGCCTAATTAAATATTAGAGAACTGGTTCACCCACATTCTCAATCAGCGTTATGTCCCTTGGTTTGATTTATTTTAATCTTATGACTGATGATTTTTGCAAAATCATTTGATCTTAAGAAAAATTTTCAAAATATCTTAAGGAGTTATTGTTTTATCTTAGTGCTATTCTCTCTTCCTGATAGCTGGGGAGAAAGAGCAGCCACCTTGGAGCCAAAGATGAAAGTCATGTCTGGAGGTTCATAGGTTTATCTGACACTGTATTTGTAATAAGGTAGTACTTTGTTCATGCTATTATGTTTTGGGATTGGTTTTTTGGTTCTGAGAGTACTTTAGACTGTCCCCTAATACAAAGCCCCTCAATGCTCAGTTCAAATGGCATCTGCTTTGTAAAGGCTTCCAGATTTCTACCTCTTTTAGTCATTTTTATCCTATGCTCTTTGTATTTGAAAATATTATTTTAGCATTTATAATCCTCTGGTTTTACTATGGTTATCTTAATTTAGTGTCCTTTTCTAAACTTAGAAGTCTTACCTAATGCTCTAGACTAAATTAGGTACCTCCAACTCCCTTAAGAAATCTGGCACATAATAGGCACAGAGAAAATGTTTCTTGAATGAATATATGATCTCCAGAAAATATGGATTACTCATATTTGTAGCCCATTAGTTGCTAAGCTCAGTGTCTGGCACATATTAGGTGACCGATAAAAGTAGAATGCAACAAACTCAGTTTGAATAAGATGACATTGGATGAAATGCAATATGGAGTGCTTAGAATATCAGTTCTGTGTAGAGCAAGTAGGTAGATATCTGTGGTACAGAATGTCCTTACAAAGGCTTATCTAGCAGTGTTTCTATGAGCAAATATTTTTAAATTCCTTTTCATCTGAGACACAATTGTTGGTAATAACAATAATCACATTAAAAGAACCAAAGAGGAGTGGTTGTTACATAAATTCTAGGATTGGTCTTCATTTCTTTTTTTTTTTTTTTTTTTTTGAGATGGAGTCTCACTCTGTCACCCAGGGTGGAGTGCAGTGGCTCACTGCAACCTCCACCTCCTGGGTTCAAGTGATTCTCCTGCCTCAGCTCCCAAGTAGCTGGGATTATAGGCGCCTGCCACCATGCCAAGCTAATTTTTGTATTTTTAGTAGAGATAGGGTTTCACCATGTTGGCCAGGTTGATCTTGAACTCCTGACCTCTAGTGATCCACCCACGTCGGCCTCCCAAAGTGCTGAAATTACAAGCGTGAGCTGCTGCACTCAGCCTGGTCTTCATTTCTCAAAAGCAGTTGTGCACATATGTGTTTCAACTTGAACTCCCACACCCACCTTTCCATGGTCAAGTATTTGTGAGAATAATTTTTTATTCATAAGCAAATTATATACTTATATTATTAGGAAAATAGAATTTATGCCTATATCATAATTGAGGGAATAAATATGAGGGATATTTAAATATATAATGGTTTCTCAATGGTCTTAGTATTAAAATTATAACAAAAGTCTCTTCACAAGTATTTCATGTGAGTAAAATTACCTAAAAATTGAAATAAATTTCTAGCATTGACACAGTGCAAAAATTTCAAAAGGTAGTACAATTGGAAAATTCACTTTCAGTGCCAAATAATTCCATAAACTCCCTTGTAATAAAATGTCTGATATTAAGTTTTCTAAATTTTCAAACTAAAGTTGATCCTTGAGAAACATGGGTTTGAACTATGTGAGTTAATGTATATGTGGATTTTCTTCCATCTCCACCACCCCTGAGACAGCAAGATCAACCCCTCCTCTTCCTCCTTCTCCTTCAGCTTACTCAACATGAAGACAAGGATGAAGACCTTTATGATGATCCACTTCTTAAAGTATAGTAAATATATTTTGCTTCTTTGTGATTTTCTTAATAATATTTTCCTGTCTCTAGCTTACTTCGTTGTAAGAATAGAGCGTGTTATATATTTAACATACAAATTTGTGTTAACGGATTGTTTATGCTGTCGATAAGGCTTCCGGTCAACAGCAGGCTATTAGTAGTTGTGTTTCTGGGAGTCAAAAGTCATACATGAGTTTTTGTGGGGGGTCAGCGCTACTAACCCACATGTTATTCAAGGGTCAATTGTTTTCCATATTTTCTATAAATATTTAAATAGAAACAGAAGTTATCACAATTAAACACATATGCTGTACGTGTCAACAATGGATCAAGTGATTTGATCATCTATCCACAACTTAACATAATGATTTCTTCAGTGTCACCCAGGCCTTTCCTTTTGCTGTCTAGATGGCATGTTATCAATGAATCTTTAATAAAGGCTGTCTTTGGGGACTTCCCCTCTCACTTATGCCTTGGCACATAGAATCATAAGTTAAATTCTGTGCTCATTTTGCTTGCTTTTTTCCATTAAGAGTGCTTATTCCACAGCGTGAAACAATGCATATTCAAGTGACAGGAAATCTGAATTTGTGAAACCATGTCTGAAGTTATGAACTGTTTTATAATATTTTTTATTTTTGCTGAAATTAGTGATACTGAACAAGTTGCTTTTTTGTTTCAGACCTCCATAATTCTTTTAAAATTTATTTAGTAGGGGGCTGGTGGAGGGAAGTTTCCTCAGGCTCCTGAAAGAAACCTCAGGCATGACTCTTGATTACTGTCTTAATAAAAAGGTGTACGGTCATTTAAAATGATCGTGAATCTAAAATTTGTAATTCCCAGTCCTATATAATAATAACAATTGCAAAACTGATTGAAAGTTAAATCTTCCCCTATCCTGCAGCCGGGGCCTAATGGAGGTGAGAAGCCTGCACATAGTAGAAGATGCTGGGATTTGCTTCTTTCTCTCCTGGTTTCTCTTCCTCTCTCTCTTAACTAACAGCTTTCTGATAGGAATAAAGAAGGGGTGGTGGAGCAGGAGGGCCCTTAGTTGATTGACACTGTTGTAAATTGGCTCCATTCTTTCCCATCCTAAAAGATTTTCTCTTATTCAGAAAGATTCTCTCAACTTCCACTATTGGGGACCACTTACCTGCCCCTCTTTGACTTCAGCAAAGGTGACTCTGCTTCACGGGTCACTTACTCCTTCTGCAGCTGGAAGTCCCCTCAGGTTCCCCTCTTTTGAGGTCCTATTGACACTCTAGGAAAACCCTTTAAGGCAGAACCTAAGAGGATCCAAGATGGTTCTTTGACATGTGGCCCATGGTGGTTGGTGGGAAAAACTCATGTATCCTTTTCCCCAACAAACTGAGACAGCAAGTCACTCAGACTTTCCAACTCTCCTTTGATTAGTCCACCATTAGTTAACCTGATATATTTTCAAGTATCAGCTCACTTTTTCCAACTTTTGAGGACACACATTGAGCTCCACTTTCATGCCTATAAGTTCTCAACGAGCCCAGTGCACTTCTATAACTTTGCACATCAGTTCTTACAGCATCCAAGAAAAGCCCAGGGCCACATTATGACTTTCATAAGGCCTATCTCCACAAAATTATATTAACAGTTGCATTTTTTGACTGTATTGGTATAAAGATGAATATAACCTAAGCTGATTACATTCATTTTTTTTTTTCTTTAGACTTACAAAATAAAAATATCTTCACAATTCCCTAAGAGTACCATGGACTCTAGGCACCGTGGCTACTGGGTCTAGTGGGGAAGCCAGCACTGAGTGAGCCTCCATAAATATAACCAGTATGTTGACAAGTGAGACACATGCGGATGTTACAACAACACTTCTTTATTTTTGTTTTATTCCATTAATAATGTATTGAGCATCTACAAGATACTAGACACTATAATACTAAATACAACAAACACCTGAGTTTTCAACATTTGAATGTTCTAAGTCAAATAGGCAATGTAACAGCGGTGAAAATAGTAACAGGGCAATGGTGCTAAAAAAAATAGAAAAAGAAATCAGAAATAATTAAACTAGTTTATAACTTCTTCTCTTTCCCGGGCCAACTTCTAGTTAGGGAACATGGGCACACTCGGTTTGGTAAGGGATAGCCATGTTTCCCTTTCACATCAGCAATGAGTATTACTTTGTTCACTTGGATTGGGAGTTACCTGGTTTGGATCTTTGCAGCATCTGTGAACTTTGGCCAGGTTTGCTAGAGTCTGTGTTTCTAGAATCAATTTTTTCACTTGTAGAAAAAGTTAGGAGAGATGATGTTTAATACTCTTCCTGCTCTATAGCAAATAAGGGAAGTGAGGTAAAATGCAATATTAAATATTGATGCATCCACTTTAAATCCATTAAGTGGACGTGGACTATATGTCTAAATATCATTTCTTAAATGAAAAATCTCATTCATTCAATAATGGTTTATTGAATGTCTACTCAACATAAACACTTCACTAGGTATTAGGATGACAGTTGTGATGTTCACAGCCCACATGGAATGTGAAAGTCTAGTGATTAATAAATTTTCCTGCTTCCCACATTTTAGTGTATGGAACATTATGAAAGCATATATTTTTATTACTAGAAAATAAAACTTGTCCTTACATTGTTTCTTAAAGCTAAGGAAGGAGGAAAGGTTTTGTTTGGTTTTGTTAATGTATATCTTTTGTTAAAAGTCATACATTTCAAACTTAAAGAATGCCATTGGCTGGGGTCAGTGGCTCACGCCTGTGATCCCAACACTTTGGGAAGCTGAGGCAGGTGTGTCACTTGAGGACAGGAGTTCGAGACCAACCTGGCCAACATGGTGAAACCCCATCTCTACTAAAAATACAAAAATTAGCCAGGCATGGTGGCAGGTGCCTGTGATAGCCACTCAGGAGGCTGAGGCAGAAGAATCACTTGAACCTGGGAGGTGGAGGTTGCAGTGAGCCAAGACTGCACCACTACCTCCAGCCTGGGCCACAGATTGAGACTCCATCTCAGGGGAAAAAAAAAAAAAAAGAATGTCATTAGAAACCAAATTGCCACTAATACTGTATACTTAAAAACACATTTAAATTATTTCTATAGTTTTGAAAGACTCATATATCTTCCTTCTTGGAAGAAATTTGTTCAATCAACAAGCCAGTAATGTGCCTGCAAGCTACAGAATTTTAAACCGTTTTATAGTTTCTTTTAGAGAGCAAGGGCTATTCTGATAGGGTAGAACTGAGTGATGTGGTTTGGCTGTGTCTCCACCTAAATCTCATCTTAATCCCCATAATCCCCACGTGTCAAGGGCGGGACCAGATGGAAGTAATTGAATCGTGGTGGCAGTTTCCCCCATGCTGTTCTTGTGATAGTGAGTCTCAGGAGATCTGACTGTCTTATAAGCTTCTGGAATTTCCCCTGCTTGCACTCACTCCGTCCTTCCACCCTATGAAGAAGGTGCCTGCTTCTCCTTTGCCTTCCGCTATGATTGTAAGTTTCCTGAGGCCTTCACAGCCATGCAGAACTGTGAGTCAATTGAACCTCTTTGCTTTATAAATACCCAGTCTCGGGTATTTCTTCATAGCAGTGTGAGAACTAACTAATATACTGAACTTCTGTTGAATGTCAGACTACCACTTACATCACGAAAAACAAAAATATTAGGCCCTATTTAACATTTAGTTCTGGAGACACAATTTTAAAAATACACACTTATGCCTGCTATGCGCTGGTAGTTGTTGTTTCCGTTTATAATAAAATTGCCCTTCTTATAGAGCACTTTCTCTCTTAAAAGCTCAAGGAGTTTCTCTGCATGCTTAATGGATATGTGCATCTCTATTTGAAATGATTTTTTTCAAACAGGCTTGTAAGAGTGGCTTTCAGGTATATTATTGTTTCGCTTAAATTCAGGCATCTTATTGATCACTGGTCGGCTAATCTTTCCACTATTTCTTTGGCAGATTACTGAGCTCCTTCACTTTTTTTGTCTACCCAATACCAGCTAAAGTCCCTACCTATATTTTTCTCAATGTATGGAACCCCTGGGCTCTTTACCCTCAAGCAACAAATCCATGCTATACATTCTGAACTATGGGGAGTTTTATACATACTAATCACAAGAAGACATAGAACAGCAGAGTCACTGGAGCTTGGGGTTTGTGGAGACAGAAAGACCTGGACTTAGGCCTTAGATGACATATAAGAGCTGTGTGACTTTGGGTAAATTACTTAGTCCCTCTTTGTGTCAGTTCCCTTGTTTGTAACATTGGGATGTATTAATAGCCAGTATATCTCTTGTGGTTGTTTAAAGATGTGGCAGTTTTGAAACATAGCCCCCAAATTATATGACACTTCCCATCAGGAAGTGGAGCTGATTTATCTCACTGTTTAATCTGGGCTCTGTGACTACTTCACCAATGGAATGTTTTGCATCAGTTTCTGAGCTCTTGAGAAATGGCAGCTCCCATTTGCTATATCAAAAGATGCTTTTTCTAGGAACCCCACTACACAGCCATGGTAAGAAAAAGTCCTAGATGCTCATGGTAAAACCCACAGGAAAAGTATCTGGGGCCCTTGCCCTCAGCTGCGGCCAAGCTCCTGGCTGGCAGTCAGCACCAACTCACCAACCTTGGAAGTGTGACATCTTGGAAATGGATCCTCTATCCTTGGTAAAGCTGCCCCAACTGACACCATGTGGAACAGACGTGAACCTCCTCTGTTGATTGCTGCCCAAAATTCATGAGCTAAATAAATGACTGTTGTTTTGTTCAGTCACTAAGTTTTAGAGCGGTTCATTATGCAGCAATTTTAATTGGCATAAAGATTAAATGAGATAACCTATGTAAAGTGCTCACACAATTCCAGTACACAGTAAGCACTTAAAAAAGTATCATCTGGCAGGGAAAACCATGAAAAGGACATTACACTTTGGAGAATGTGAAGGCTGAAAGAATCTTCGAGATCATCTAGGTGAGAGATGACCAACTGGTGGTCCAAGTGGCTGACAGATGTATTTTGCTTGGCTCATACAGTGTTTTCCAAAAAAATTGAACAAACATTTATAAATATGGATACATCTCATGAAAATTCAGACTTCCAGCTTCTCCCCTTAAAAAGGACTGCATATTTGGCAATACTTAGTCCATGTTCCCATCAGGAGCTGCAGCTATGTAAGGCTGCCCTCTTCATGCAAAACACATTCACTCAAGTTTACTCCATCTCCAGACTAACACATTCAGAGGTAGCCAATCCTTCAACTTGTATTTATTGTCTGGCCACTAGCATTTGACTTTTCAATCTCTTCTCTTATCCAATTTTAGTAGTATGCAAATAAACAAATGGAGACCCAGAGAAATGAGAAGGCGTATTGCAGGCAAATCTGCCTTGGGTCAGATTTTCTGACTGTGAGCCCAACATAAGTGTTACCATTGGAGTTATGGTGGTCTCTAACTCAGCTAGGCAATGCATATCATTTGTAGTGAACCTTGTGTCTGTGCTTCCCTGGATATACTTGGACCTACTTGGCTCTGGACTTTGGCTGCTTGGCCACTGTCTCCATACATTGGTGGCTACCTCTGTCTTCTGTGGGACTAGGGCTAGGTTTTGGCATGGTTCCCATCACTTTTGCCACAGGGAAAATCACAGCAGTCGGTTCACCTGAGTGGACTCACATTTCCACCACTATTGGGCCCAGGTAACACCCTGCCCTGTGGAAAGTAGGATCTATTTTCACCATCAGTGTCCTGGAAGGATCCAGTATCACAACCTAGAAGTACAGGGGAGTTAATGCCCTATGTAGCAAAATCTGTCCGGGAAAAAAGACAAAGGAAGAAGACACTAGATAACTTCCTTATGGTTTCTCTCCCTACCACTCCCAAGCACACTGGGCCTCAGAGCAATGATTCTTTTTGTCTCTCAAGAAAAGCCTTGCATGACCAACCAACCAGCTGTGCTTTCTGGCAAGCTGTGGCCAGCATGGTCATGTATCACTTTGTATTTGCTTTTCCACCTGTTTCTTCCTCACTTCCCTTTTCCCACTGTTCCAGTCCTAAAACTGCATACCCCAATTCAGCATTGGCATGTAAATTTTGCCTCAGGCTTTGCATTCCAGAAAACTTAGGTTGAGGCACCATCCTTGTAAAATGATTTTTTTTGCCCTCAAGAAACAATTCTTTAAAAATGACCACTGTAATGGTAAATCCCTGATAGAAGTCATGAGTTCTTAATCTCACCTCTGCCACTAAGGCAATGAATCATAGCAAATGATTATTTAACTAAGTCACTTCGCATTTTGCCCATCTAAAAAGTGAAAGGGAGTATCATAAATCAGTATTACTGAGCCTTTTTTATATCACAGCATACACAAAATTTGTATTTGTATAGTACCTTGGCATAACTGGCTCAAGGCCAGCCATGGCAGGCCCAGGGATTCTGTCTGTCTAGGCTATTCAGGCTAAATGATCATCAGTATCTTAATACATCTGCCACCCAATCATTAGGTACCAGAGTGCCGCGGCAGGGTTCAAAGCTGGAGATTTTCAAGTTTTTTGACAGCAACACACAATGAGAAATTCGCTTTGATATTATTAGCAGTACAACCAGATATGTCTAGGCGATGGTTCTCAAACTGGAGGTTATTTGACCCCCCCAGAGAATTTTTGGCATTGTCTGGAGAGATATTTGTTTGTCACGACAGGTGACAAACAAAGGTGTGCTACTGTCACCCAGTGGGTAAAAACTAACAAGGGCTGCCATAACAAACTACCTTGGACTGGAGAGCTTGAACAGAAATGTATTTTCTCTTTGTTGTGGAGGCTGCAAGTCCAAGATCAAGGTGTCTAAAGGCAGGTTTCTTTTGAGGCCTCTCTCCTTGGCCTCTTCCATGGATGGCCATCTTCTCCCTGTGTCTTCACATGATCTTTCCTCTGTTGCTGTATGGGCCATTCTTATAAAAAGACCATTTATATTGGATTATGGCCCACCCTAATGATTTCATTATAACTTAATTACATATAAATTATATATAACTTAATTACCTCTTTAAAGACTCTATCTCCAAATACATTCCAAGGTACTAGGGATTAGGATTTTGGAGAAACGTAATTCAGCTCATAATACCAAGGATGCTGCTAAACATCCTATAATGCCTATGACAGACCCGCCTCCCCACCAATCATATACACAATAAAAAATTATCTGGTTTCAAATTCCAACAATGGCAAGACCCTTGTCTAAAACCCTGGTCGAACACATACTCAGTGCTCAATAAATTTTCACTAAATACGTAATATATCATAAAAATATTTAACTGAAACAAAAGTTTGATAAAATAATAGTGCAGCAACTTCTGATGTACTCTGTTATTTACTCTTCTAATTTTGTAATATTGGTTGCAACTACTAAATTGATCTCATGACCCACTAGTAGATCTTTTCCTACAGTTTAAAAAGTGCTGATCTAAAGTATTGACCAGCTTTGAAAATCTTATAGATCAATATTTTTAAACAAATACAATATATAGAATGCTGCTATAAGTCAGTTAGGCTTATTTTTAACAGGGACTAGGATTTATTCATCAAAATTATTATTTTAAGGTAGTCTTTAGGAAGGCAATGCAGTTGTCCAAATGATGCTACAGTTGTTTAAAACATTTAATAGTTTATTTTGGAGGATATGACATTGTTTCCTTCAGAGCTTGGAGAACAATCATGTTTTCTAGTTACTATATATGTTTTTTTTTTTCTGTGAATTTATTATCCAAATTGAGTGACTTTCTTATTTACCATACTTTAAATGGCCTTTGGCTGCTATTAAAATTTAAATCCACCCTCAAATGGTGATTATTTGGCATCTAAACATTCAAAAGAATGTCCCATAAACTCTAAAAACAGTTCTATAAATGGACTTGCCAAATATTATCAGTGGTTTAGAATAACTGAAAAATTAAAACGGAACCATTCTGGTTTTTTTTTTTTTTTTTTTTTGAGACAGAGTCTCACTCTGTCGCCCAGGCTGGAGTGCAGTCACCTAATCTCAGCTCACTGCAACATCCACCTCCCCAGTTCAAACAATCCTCCCACCTCAGTCTCCCAAATAGCTGGGACTACAGGCGTGTGCTACCATGCCTGGCTAATTTTTGCATTTTTAGCAGAGACAGAGTTTCACCATGTTGGCCAGGCTGGTCTCTAACTCCTGACCTCAGGTGATCTACCCGCCTCAGCCTCCCAAAGTGCTAAGATTACAGGCGTGAGTCCCTGTGCCCAGCCTGAATGGAACCATTCTTATCTGCATATGTAAATTCTGATGATTTGCTCGGTGTCCATTAACTGCATGCATGACCATATGCTAGGGGGTATGAAAATGCATGATTTTGTGCAGCTCTTCAGCTCTTCAAATCATACCTCCTTGTGCTGTTATCAGCACATTTTTAGAAATGTTTTCTGTAGCTCTGTGGTGAGAAAAGTTGCATGTCCACGTTTACAGGAATGATGAAGGAAAGTTTTCCTCAAAGGTACAGTGTAACACTCTTTGTAACTAAAGAAGAAGAAAACGAAATTAATTCTCTTTGGCAGATTTATGCTACAGCCAAAAAATATTTAAGATACAATGTTTTCATCCTTTATTCTGAAATTATAGAAATAAATGCTTCAAAAATGGAATTTGAATTCAATGTAATGGATCATTAAACATGATGTAAAGACAAAAAGGATATTTTATTATTTATTGTAAAAGGAATACATGATTTTAGTTTAAAAGGAACCTTTATAAAATAATATAAAATAGAACATCTCAGTCGCTAGAGAAATTCACAGTTGATTGTGTCATTCATATCCTTGCAATATTTAGAACATATAGCATTTTTCTGCAAATAGAATATACATTATTCAAATTGTTCTTCATCTTGTCTTTTTTAATTTAAAATTTATCTTGCAGATCTTTTATATCACTGTATATTTACTTGCTTCATTATATTTAATAGATACATAATAGTCCATGGTACCTCATAGAGACTATCTCATTTCACTAACTCAAGTATGGAAGACATTTAATTGCCTTTATTTTTCTTTTACTCAACCTAATTTCATCTTAGGATTCTATTCTCCTGAGTAGTCAAAACGTGATCTGTGTGAGTTCAGGGTTTTCCTGCATGGCATTTGTCTGAGTTACCTGAGGTTTATATAGAACAGAGGGTGTAGGGCATGAGTATGGCATCATCTCCTTGGTTGCTGTCTTTCCAAGCAGACAGATGCAGAGGAGTATATTGTCCCAACTGGTCCTCGGTCACTGATTCACGTAGATGTTTGCTGATCATCCCTGGATCACATTTCAGTCCCTTCAGAACCTGCGGATCTCTTTGCTATGTCTACATTGCTCTCAGACACAGGGAATTACTCTGCCATGCTGGATTTGGGGAAAATCTTGCAAGCTCTCTCATATTTTAGTTACACCACACAGATCTTCCTACTCTATTCTTTCAGCATTATGTCAGGATACTGCCAAAATTGTGGATCTTGTCATTTTGCAGGCATTTAACAAAAAGCAAGTTTTCTTTTCTCTCAGACTTCGTTACCTCCCACTCTTGAACCCCTGAATTCAGTCTTAAATGGAAGGCTCCTTTCTGGGGCACATATATGCTTTCCTTCTAACTCCTCTTCTCCCAACCCAGGTATTATTATATTTATTTTTTAATACCAGTATTTTTTTTTTTTAAGCAATATGTCTTAGAGACTTTTTCGTGGCAGGACAATAAATCTGTCCCCATCTTTTGGGCAGCTGCTTAACATTCTATTGTGTGGAATTTCATGCATATTTATTTCTTCTTTCATCCTTCAATTCCTTTGTTTTATTTTTCCTTCCTTTAATTTTTTTCTCTGAATGAAACAATATAGATACAGAAAATGTACACAAAAGTTCAAACTATGTAAAATAAAAAGTAAATTTTACCTTTCTTTGCCACTCCCCAGAGACCACAACTTTTAACAGTTTCTTATTTTTTTTCCTGTAGTGGTTTCTATTGTAATTTTAAGTGTTATTGTTCTATTTATTTTTAAGTCTTTATCAAAACATTAGTTTCCGTAGCTAAAAAGAAAACAGCAAAAAAAAAAAAAAAAAAAAAAAACTTACAATGAGTAGCATTATTTTAATGGGTCCGTAGGATGGATCAGAAGCTTAAACACATGCTCAGCACATCATCTTGAACCAAAAGTCTGAGTAGGCAGGTTGACATCATGGTTAACATGAACTCTACAGGCAGTCTGAGTTGTAATCTGGCTCTGTCACTTTCTGACTGTGCAATCTTGGTCTCTGTGAGACTCATTTTCCTCATCTTTAAAATCAAACTAAAATCATACCTAGCTTGTAAAATTTTCCTGAATTAAAGAAAATGGTCTTTGGTGTAAAATACATCAAAATTTGGAATCCACTTATGGCACCTACTAACCACATGTTGACAATGTCACCTTGGACTTGTTCTCAGACATCATTAAAACTGGGAGTCTTAAGAGCTCTCTCCCAAAAATTTGTGTGAGGATTCCCTTAATGAAATATGGATATGTAAAACTGCCTGGTATATAGCAGGCATTTCAGAAAGGCTAGTTTCTCTTTTTCAGTCCTGTTAGGAATGAATGATTGCCCCAGGCATGGAGATCTTGGATAATTTTCTTTTTATTTTATTTTATTTTATTTTATTTATTTTTCTTATATTGTTAGTTGACATGTAATAATTGTACATATGCATGGGATACTGACTGATATTTTGATACATGTATATCAAACCAGAGCAATTAGCATATCATTACCTCAAACATTTACAATTTCTTTGTAGTGTGAACATTCATAATTCTCTCTTTTAGCTTTTTGAAAATACACAATGATTTATGTTTAACCATATTTATCCTACAATGCTATAGAACCCTAGAACCTATCCCTCCCAGCTAGATGTAATTTTGTATCTGTTAACCAACTTCTCCCTATTTTCCCCTCTTGCTTACCCTTCTGGGCCAGCGAATTTTTAATCCGTGGTTGCAGGTAGGTAAGTTTCTCTTATTCACTGTTCAAGCTTCCAAATATTTTCTTGATGTCAGAGTCTAGGCTTTTGGAACTCAAAAGCCAGATATTCTCTATTGATGTGTTATTTGCATTCTACTGTGTCATTCATCTCCCGAAGCAAGGCATGCAATCAATATACCAGCCAAAAAAAAAATTCAAGCAAAAAATAAAAAAGCTGACATTACAAAATCTTACCTCATTACATGTATATATGTCCTATTTATGATTCCCTATAGGTAGTCTCTTATGTTGTTTCCATTTTTGTTGCAATTTTTTTTCCGTAAGTTGTTGGGGTGCAGGTGGTATTTGGTTACATGAGTAAATTCTTCAGTGGTGACCTGTGAGATTTTGTTGTACCCATCACCCAAGCAGTGTACACTGTACACATCCGCAGTCTTTTATCCCTCACCCCCTCTCTTTCCTCTAAGTCCCCAAAGTCCATTGTAATATTCTTATACCTTTGCATCCTTATAGTTTAGCTCCAATTAACATCCTTGCCCATATAGCTTAAGAATTTATGTAAGAATATAGACAATAAAAATCCTAGCATTGGAATTCCTGGGACAAAGGGTAAGTGTTGTTTAAATATTGATGAATATCACCACATCTCCCCTTCAAAAAGAGTACACTATCGCAATCTTGTATAGAAGTACCTGTCTCTCCATAGCTTCATTTTCTAGGGTTTATCACATATTTAAACTTCTTTCACTCTGACAGCTGAAAATATTATCTCTTGGTTTTCTGATTTTCCATGTCTTTAGTTACATGAGTGATTGAACATATTCTCACAGATGTTCTGGCCTTTTGCATCTTACATTCCCTGAACTCCTTATTGATGTGCAAAAGTTGTGTTATATAATCTTAAAGTGCATTAAATAGAATTTTTAAAATCATATATTTATTTACTGTTGTTTGGGAAGACAAAATACATAGAATTTAAGGCAACTACTTCCCAGTTTCTCCTTCATTTGACAGCAACTGAATATTATATAGGGATAGGTAAAAAAACAAAACTGAGGATGAAAAACTGAGTCACTAACACAGAGCTAACAATTATGCTTTGACAATGTTATCATATCTTCACACTGCAAATGCAGAGCTAATTCTCATTAAAATGGAATTTGTTCTAATACTCACATGATAGCAGCCATGAGAGACAGCTAACGTAATCAGTGAATGTCCCTTGAGCATGTGTAATTATGCTAAGAGTCCAATAACTAATTAGCACAATGGATTTTGGTTTCAATTCAAATGTTGCAGAACATCTATTTCACGTATCCTATGTTGTCACTGTCTCAGTTTCCACAACAGTTGATAAACTCCACAAAGAGAATCTAAGAGAACACACATACGAACTTCAGAATGCACAAATAAAGACTGATTACCAACTGTATGATTAATTTTTTCTCAACACCTCAATTCTGTAACATCTAAAATATCTGATTTCTCACTCTTTAAACCTTCTCTGTGTCCATTTATTATATTTTGTAATTCATACTTATGCATATCTTACCCAAATTAGCATACTGTCTTCCAGCTAGAAAGCACCTTAAAATCTGAAAAACACTTAGGTTCCTTGCAACCACCACATTTCGCCCTTATGTTCATCACAATTGCTACCATGTCCTGAAGCCATACCATGTGCCAGGCAACTCTGCCAGGTATTTATTGCAAGTCCTATTTTATAAATGGAGCCTCATGTTCAGAGAGGTTAAAAAAACATGCCCCAAGTCAGCATTTGGTAAGTTGCAGAGTCAGCATTAACAGGTTTTGGGGGTCTGATGAATTCTGCAAGGAACAAGGAGGGAGTTTTTAATACAAGCTGTGGCATTTCTTGGAAGAGACCTTTCTGGAACTGCTACTTGATAGCTTTCAATCCCAAGGCTCCTCTGTGCATCGCCTTTCCCCTGGGCAGTTAAGTATCCCTTCAGTGCTCTGGCCAGTTCTGTTTAATCCTACTTAGATTTTAAGGTGGGTGAGGCAGCCTGTGTTAAATAATTCAAACATGAAGGAAGAGACCACATGAGGCATCAGCTGGGTTCCTGATTCTGTGCCGCATCTTTTGGCCACGTTCTCCTCATGATGGAAATGGTCCTAGATGGACTCCTTTCTCTGCAGCTGCTCCTTGCTGGTCAGAAACTGCACTTCACAGTGTTCTGACCCTTCACCTCACGATATTTAGGCTGACTCACTGAGAGAGCATGGAAAATGCCTTTCCCTTAAGAGGCAGAAAGGGAAGAAATGGGATTTAGGAAGGAAGAATTGGAAGGAGAATTAATCCAGTGGAAACAGACCAGTGGTCGTCCAAGTATTACAGCTGGATGATGGAGCCCTTTGTAAATATCTCAAGCCAACAATTTGGGGAAAGCAACACTCTCAGGTATACATCCACTGGGCGACCTTTTGGGATAGTGCCTTGCCCAGATCAGCACACTCCATAGGCAGAGAGGCCCTAACCACTGAATTCTATGCTTCATAATTCAGCTCCAAGTAAGCCTGATAATTGAGTTCTTCCTTCTCCTTACCAGAAGTAAGTCTAAAATTTCACCCAGGGATTTTAAAACAGGGAGAGTAGCTCTCATCCTACTTGGAGGCTTTAGATTGAACATCCCTGATTTTATTTGATTTCCTAATTTTCAAAACCTAAGGTTCATAAAGGAAAAGCAAGTTGTCCAAGACCAGACAGAAAAAACAAAAAACAAAAAACAAAAAACAAAAAACATGTCTTCTCATGTAATAATTTTCAAATAGTATTTAGAAGACTGAATTTGGATCCAGTTTACCACTCATGATCTATTTTATGTCTAAATGTTGCAGAAAATTTGTTTCTTAGAGAAGCATTTTCCCCTAAAAATAGCTAACATTTATTGAACTCAGCACAATGTCAGGTATTATACTAAACTTTTTTCCTCCAACTTTTAAGTTCAGGGGTACATGTGCAGGATGTGCAGTTTTGCTACAGGCGTAAACGTGTGCCATGGTGATTTGCTGCACAGATCATCCCATCACCCAAGTATGAAGCCCATATGCTAAACTTTTTGCCTATACTATGTCATTTAATCTTTACAATAATGCTGGGAAGAAGAAAATTGTATAAATCAATATTGTATAGGTGATGAAGGCTCAGAGATTACAAATCATTTGTAAATTGGTAATACATAAAATCTTATCCAAGTTTTGAATTCCAAAGCTCAAGCAAGTTCTCAACTACTATGACATCCTGAGGCCCCATACGGCATTTGAAGTATTTACAGCAAATAAAGGGCCCTGCTTCCGAGGGTTTGCACATGCTATTCCTTCCACCTAGAATGCTCTTCCTCCAAATATCTACAAGGTTTAAATTCTCACTTCAGGTCTCTGCTCAAATGTCACCTTATCAATGAGAATTTTTCTGACCACTTGGTATAAAATACCTACGCCTGCATCTACTCCATAGATTAGGAGATTCTTATCTCCTTCACTCAGTCTCATATTTCTATGTAGAATTTATTATCATATCATTAGAAATAAAATCTCCATGAGGTCAGGAACTTGAACCTGTTCACTGCATTTCCAGTACCAGAAGAGTGCCTGCTACACAGTAGGTGCTCACTTAATATTTCTAGAATGCATATAGGAATGAATGAGTAAATAAATGGATCAAAAAAGTACAATCACATCTCCAACATCAGCCCCATAAGATGTCAATCAAAGGATTATGTGGGGGACTCCAGGGAGTTTGATTTAAAGGTATCTGATTTTGTAAAGACACCTAATTTAATAAAAGAGTATTTAATTATGTCAGTGCCTGATACTAAAGCATGCAAGCGGATACATTTTTTCTTTGAGCCTAGACAGCTGGCAGAAGAATG
This sequence comes from Macaca nemestrina, assembly GCF_043159975.1. Classification (NCBI taxonomy): domain Eukaryota; kingdom Metazoa; phylum Chordata; class Mammalia; order Primates; family Cercopithecidae; genus Macaca; species Macaca nemestrina. The sequence continues at coordinate 126,804,016 of NC_092126.1, read as the reverse complement.
CACCAGTCTACTCTCCTTGTCTGTCCTTGTGTTCCTTCTTTCTTGCATAGCTCTGTATATTTAAGAGTCATTGGAGACACTTATCCTAAGAAATGTAGAAAAAGCACTTTTTTCCTTTTCATAAGCCAAACACTTATTCCCAGTGGGTAACATTTAGCAATGAAGTGTTTTTGACTCCAGCACTTATCAGTGTTTCTGAAATATACAGGATAATTAAATTACTCAGAGGTCGTGCTTTAATCAGGAGCAAATTGAATGAATATTCAGACTGTTCATTGTTAGAAAATGGGAAAAGGTTGTCAGAATATTCCCATTACAGAATCAAAAGTCACCCAGAAGAGGGTGCTAATGTTCTTTATAAAATATAACACACACACACACACACACACACACACACACACACACACACACACGACCAAGCTTTCTTATGTAACTGAGCAATCGACACTAACTATGTACTGAGCATTAAGTAGAAAATATAAACACAAACAATTCAGAAAGTCAAAATCATTGCCCATTGATAGCACTGAAGTTCTTAAAAACTGGGGCAGTTTATAAAATTTACCCCAATTCTGGACAGATTAGTTAACAATTAACAATATCACCACTGCAAATAATATATATTCTATCACCAAAAATGCCCACCAGAGTTAATGTTATAATATTTCATTAAAATACAAACCTTTATGAAAGCTGAGAGATGAACCAAATATAAACATTTTGGCTAGCATTTAATATTATAGTCAATGACAGATTTTAAATAAAAATAACATTTCATTTGATTAATTCAATATTCTTTATTCAAAGACTTTTATTTTCAGGGTAAATAAAGATGATTACCAAATATTGCTTAATTTTGATTCAGGAAAAATCATATTCTACATTCTGGTTATGTACTCCAAATGAAAACAGAGATTTGACATTGGCATCTTTTCTAGTTCACATCGTCAAAAATAAAATTTTGCAAAGAACAAAGCTTCTGAAACCAAGTAATTTTCAAAATCCCTTTTCCTTATGCTTTCGAGATGGAAGTTGAAGATAGCCATGGCAGAAAACATCTTTCTTTCATGTTTAAAATGTGTCCTAATTTCTTTTCCTTATGCTAGGTTTTCTGAGCTCCTGTTTTTATAGTTCAAGCAATTTGTATTTTGATTATTTCTTTGAAGCAGACCAGTCATGTGAACTGTACATTTTCTGTAGGCAAAATGAATGCAAATAAGAAGAGCTTTCTGTGTCTGCCTAAGTGATTTTACTTAGAATACAAATAAGAAAAGCAGTGCAGACAGCGAAAGCTATTTTTACATTCCACTATTAGCTTCTAGGCATAGCAGATTTAAGAGGACATCTGTATTCCAAAAAGCTCAATAGATTGATAGTCTTAAATGAAGTTGCCATCTTGCAGAGCTTGTGGAACAGGGCTATCATTGGAAAGAAGCAGTGCCTTTGCATGAAAAGAGTCAGCTTAGTCATTCACACACAAAATGTGTGTGCCATTTTCAAGCCAACACTGACTACCAAGCTAAAGTGGAGGAACACAGGCAGTTGGATGAGTTAGAGAATAGAGCAGGGATTGAACAGGACTGTGACACCAAACAAGTCTGTCCTTAGGCTAAGAGCCATTACAGCCTCTCTACTCAATTCACAGATTGGAGTGAGTTGTCGTCACTTGACTGTTCTCAGATCCATTCTCTGTCCTTCTCTACCTGGTTGTGTATTGCAGGAAACTACATTTTCCTCAGCCTCTGTTGTTTTCTGATTCCAGATGGGTTTAGCTAAGGGAAGACTCTAATGGAAGTGTGGAGAGCAGGGGAAGGATAAGATCCAGGATATCTACCCCACCCCAATCCATATTAGACACATTATCTGTGTGGCTCCAGTTCCTGCAGGTTGGCCCCTACCTCTATGGCCTCAGTTCCCACCACGCAAGCCCATCAGGTGACCTTGCCCCCTGAGCTCTGATGTTTTTCTCACTCCATTCCTAGGTTGGTGGTGGCTTCTTTGCTTTCACTAAATTCAGGGTTGCCTCATAATGCTGCATGGTTCCTTAGCTATTCTATTACCTTTGTAAGCAAGCCCCTATATTAGATTCCTTTGGTTTGAAATGGTTAAAGGGCTCTTTTCCCTGATATAAGAATCCATAGTTTGTGTTATAAGACTATTTTTAAAGGACTCACCTTCCTAGCTTAGCCTGTTTATTTTATTCCACAGCTCCTTTAACTCAATCTGGGTGGGCAGTAAAAAAACAAAACAAAAATTGGTTAAAAACATAGCTTCTTCAGCACTTTCCATCCTTTTCATTGCACACACAAAATGACCATATATGTAACTCTGAGGAAGTTATGACAATATAATAATCCTTACATGGTTACACTGAATGCATATTTTGCATTATTATTTAAAACTCTTTAAATGGACTATCAAATGTATCAGTCAGGAAAGAAAGAAACAACCTCCAAGCTACATGCTTGATTAAAGTTTGGCAGGAGTTAGCATTATAGGAAGAATTATTCATGCCTTACCACTTTCAATACATTATTCCATTGTCTTTTTCCCATTGTTCTATGTCTATCTGAAATAGGAATAGCAGAAGTATCTTCCTCATTAGATTGTTGAGAACACTAAATAAGACATACTTAAAATAATGTCTGGTCCACAGCAATTACTCAATAAATAATAGCTATTATTGTTGACTATGTCTTTTGTCAGTTTAACCATCATTCTTTTGTAGAAATACGTCTTAATTTTTGGTAGCCTTAAAATTTTTTACTTGTTTCTGATATTCTGCAGTTTTACTATGATGATTCTTCTAGATGTGAGCTTGTTTTTCTTTGTGCCATTTAGATTTTAGGGTGCTCCTCGAATCTTAGAATTGATTACTTTTGTCAATTCTGGACAATCCTTGATTATTTTCTCTTCTAACATTAGATATCATATATTCACTCTACTCTCTCCCCCTAGAATTTCCATCAGACATATATTAGATGCTGTCTTCCTATTTCCGTCTTAACTTTCCTTGCTTTTTCTCCTCTTCCATATTCTAGATCATTACCTTGGATCTATATTCTAATATGTACATTTTTACTCATAGATATATGTGTTATTGTTCAACCAGTTGGCTGATCTTTTCTTTCAGTGAGTTGTAATTTTTATTTTCAGATTTCCAGTTCATTCTTTCTCATTTTTCAAACCTGTACTATTCATACTGTTCTGTGCTTGTTTTATCTTTTCTATTTCCTTTTTACCTATTTAAACATATTTAAAATAAGTCTTTTTCAGATAATTCTATTCGTTCTTATTAGTGTGCAAATTCTTCCTTTTTGTTGCATCATCTCACTCTTCATCCAGCATTCACTTCCTTTCATGTTTTGAATCTCCAACCAGGGACTTATCTTCAGCTGAGACTGATTTCTATGTGTGGTCTGGGTTTTGGAGATATGAAATATCTCTATTGGGTGACTCTGTCTCTTCTGAGGGTCTGTGAGTTTCACTCATTTGAAGTCGGTTGATTTTTCCCCTAGGAGTTTCTGTTCCATACTAGTGATGTGAATTAGCACCTGTTCATTCACATAGTGATGGGTTCAAATTTCCAAGGTTAATTTTTCTATCCTCAACCCTGGATATGTAGCAAGTTTGCTTGCTGCTTCCCCTAGCTGGTAGGGGCAGAGTTTTCCCTGTTCCTAGGAACCCTGGTTTGTTGCAAGTATCTCAGCTCTAGTTGCCTGTATAAATAGGACCTGTGTCCTGGGCTACCCTCTCGGTACAGGCATGCTAACTCCCATATCCAGCCATTAGGGCCTATATCTGCTTCTCATAACACTCTGATATATTTAACCAAAGCTCTGCTCATGTCTTTGATTTTGAGCTTGCTTTCCATTTCTGGAAATGGGTATTTCCGTCTCTTGGTTTTGAATTTGAATTCACATTATCTTTTATTTTCTTATCTATTTTATGAATTCAGATTCTAATTAGAAGGGGTTCTTTCCTTGGTTTTATTCCTCATATTAATTATGTTGAAAGAAAAAAATATACTTATAATTATAGAAAGATTCTTCCACAATATGTAGTTTCTGTAATTTCTGAAACATCTGAAAGTGGATGTAAGTATAGTCCATTACCAGGAAGAAAATAATATAACTTTTAGCTGATCATGAATTCACAAGGAGTCTGTGACATGATCCAAAATTTTTAAAAATTTCCATCAGATTATTGATTCACTTGGTATGCTTCTGGCTGGATATAACAAAAAACCCAACTAAAATTGGCTTAAAAATAAGAAAGATATATTTTCTTATCTAACCAAAAGATAAAAATAGGATCATTTCAGGATTGGTTAACCGAGTGGCTCATTATTGCCTGAGTTTAAATTCCTCATAAATCTCTTAGCTTTCCTCTTACACTTATGAGATGATTGTAGCAGTTCCAGGCATAACAACTTTAATGTATATCAAGATATAGGAAAGGAAGGAAAATACTTTATTTATTCTTTAGGCCTCCTTTTTTTTTTTAAGTGCAAGGAAGAATTTCCAGAATTCCTGGTGGTCTTACTCTTAAATCTCATTGATTAAAAGTGCATCATATACCCATTCTCAAACCAATCACTGGCAAGAGAAATAGAATTACCATAAATGGCAAAGATCAAATTAGTCTTATTCTGGGGTTGGTAAGAAGTCCGGGCTTCCCTGAAGCACAAGGCTGCCCAACGACTGAACAATATCAGGAACCTGTTACTGTGGAAAAGAGGAAATAGCTATTGGGTAAAGAGCCAATAATATTTGCCATTTTCACCTTTTACCGTACTCAGAGCCAGTGTTAGGGGAGAATATGGAGGTCCATTCTCTGGTCTCCTTGATCTCTCAATTTGCCATCTCTTTTTCCTCCTTTGATCTTTCCAACCCAAGCCCCTGCTAATGCTCTTGAGCAAGCTGGGATACTACAGTTGTTTCTGTCTCTGTCCTGTAAGGGTGAAGGTGGATCCTGATAGTTGGTACCTTCTTACAGCCTGTGCAAAGCCTGGATTTTTCTAGTGTCTTCAGACTGAATTATCTATAAGATAAATAAGGGTCATATTACTATCCTGCTTTAGAACTTGGTCTTTCTGATGTTCCATGGCACTGTCAAGAGATGCATGCATGGATGTGGTTAATGGGGAGAATACAAAGTCTCATGGCACAGTGGGATTCTACCATAGGGCAATTAGCTGGTGATGTGCTGGCATGAATGGAGCAGGGTTTCCTCCTTGTATAGACTTGAGTCCCAGCTGGGACAGGGTGCATGACTTGTATTACGAAAAATGGGATATTCTCACTCACACAAACAGTATGTGTGTAACTGGCAATGACTCCAGCACATTGCAGGTCATGGACCTTGCAATAATGTCCTTTGCAATGATCAATATCTCCCTTCACTCACAGTTCATGTTATGAGTTACAGGACAATAGCTTCTTGGATAAGTCCCCTTGGGTGAGGTAATTGTCATTTATCAATCCTCTCACTTATTCCCCCACCTCCAGACATATTGCCACACCTTATTTATTCCTCCACACAAAAGACCTGTCTCCTCTTTCGTTTCCTTCTAGACTTCAGAGGCCCCCATAGCAAGAGCATAGATCATTAGCCACAGGAAAAAGCCCCTCCCTTCTCATGAGTGCAGGGAATACTGTAACATTTTCCAGATGGTGAGAGAAAACATTTCCTTTTTTTCCTAGAATGCCATCTATGAAGGCAAGTGCCCTGCTAAAATGGGATGGGTGCTTCTGATGCAGGAAAAAAGTAAAACGTATAATAATAAAAGTAACTTTTTAAGTTAAAGTAGATTGAATATTTTTATCCTGTTAAATAAGCCAATTTATTGTCAGTTAGAACTCTTTCTGTTTCTGTCTCTTGTCAGTTTGTACTGCTTTGCATGTTATGTCTCTAATGTGTTTTACATTTTCAAAAACTAACAAAACTCATGAGGAGTAAGGAGATAAGACACAAAGGGAAGAAATGGATGGAGTAGATCAAATAACCTCCCCTGTCTCACATATAATCCCAGCCGAATTAAGCTGAATTACTTAGCCTTATAGAGATAGGAAGAGATAAATAAGATTATCAAGGCCCTAAATCTATCTGATAATCTATTTCCATCTTATAAATCTTTTCATTGTTAAACAGTCACTTGACAATGGTAAGATGGGTGCAGAACACACTTGACAATTGTGGGATAGATGACAATGTTAAGGTGGGTGTGTGACACGTTTGACAATGGTAGGATGGGTGTGTGACACACTTGACAATGGTAGGATGAGGGTATAACACACTTGACAATAAAAAGAGGGGGTGACAATGGTAGGTTGGGGGCATGACACATTTGACAATGGTGAGATAGATGACAATGGTAAGGTGGGTGTGTGACACACGACAATGGTAGGATGGGTGTGTGATACACTTGACAATGATAGTAGGGGTGACAATGGTAGGATGGATGACAATGGTAGGATGGGCACATGACACACCTGACAATGGTAGGATGGGTGACAATGGTAGGATAGAGGCATGACACACTTGACAGTGGTAGGATGGGTGACAATGGTAGGATGGGTGCCTGACACACCTGATATCCTACCATTGTTACCCATTCTACCATTGTCAGGTGTGTCATACACCCATCCTACCATACACTCATGGTAAGGTGTGTGTGTGTGACACACTGGGCAATGGTAGGATGGGTGACAATGGTAGGGTGGGTGCATAACACAATTGACAATGATAGGATGGGTGACAGTGGTAGCATGGGGGCATGACACACTTGACAGTGGTAGGATGTGTGAAAATGGTAGGACGGGTGTATGACACACCTGACAATGGTAGGATGTGTGACAATGGTAGGATGAGTGACGGTGGTAGTATGGGTGCATGATACACTTGACAATGGTAGGATGTGTGTGTGACATATGTCACACTTTACTAGTCAAGGGTCAAGAAATGTAAATTTTGAAGAAACTGTGCCAGAGTGTTAGATGAAAATGTCAGCAAAGACATATGTTGAATCCACATCTATAATGAGAGTGTTAAAACAGATATCACAGCTCAGTCTCAATTGAGAGAAGCCTGTGCGCAAACAACCTAATTAATGGTCAGCTCCATAGAAAGATGAAGTTTGTGTCATTTCATTATCCAAAATAATATTGCTCAATCTTGGTTTTGTTAAAACCTAAAAATCTTACTAATTCCTTTTTTAAAAAATTAAACAATGCAATATTACGACTTAAAGCACAACACAGCAATAATAATTTTAGAATCCATTCTTTAAAGATAACACAGCCTCCTCCAAGATACAGTTATACCGAATTACCCTACTACCACACATCAAAATCACTGCTATGAAATAACATCCTCACTTACTAGCTCTCTGAAATTATGCCTTCAGGGCTCTATTTTGTTTCACTTTGATCCTTATTAAATACAAATAACCACAAGAATGTCAAAACATATAAGCTCCATTAGTCATTAAAATTAAGTGAATGAATGTCAGATCTCTTCTTATTTTATATCACAGAATTAATTTAATAGCACTAAGAAAACCGTGAAAATTTGCTTCCTATTTACAGCTCCATTTGTGTTTAACCTAACAAGAAGGTTCTCCTGTTCTGTGTTTCTGCATTCCCTACCACTAGTATTTCATGTCTAAAAGTCATTCCAAAATTATATCTCAGCAGATGGGAGGGGGAAGGGGGACGGGGAAAGTAGAGGGTGGAGGTGAAAAGAAACGAACTGCTGAGGAGAAAAGAAAGCCTGAACCAATTAGACCCTCTTCTCTCTGGCAGGTAGAAACTAATCACAGAAAAAAACTGAATGATTTGTTCAAACTGAGTTTCTTTCTTTCATTAAAATGAAATAGGTTCATTTCTGGTCAGGATAAAATGGCATAGAAGAGTTTCTCCCTGCTCCTCTCCACTGTGCATGACTATAAACCCTGGAAATAGCACAAGGGACAACCAAAGGTGAATGCTGAGAGATGGTAAGAAGAAGGCAAGACAGCTTCAGACCTCAGGACTCAAGGAACAACATAGTACCAGGGTGTCATGCCCCTCACCCAACTTAGGAAGCTGACCCACACATCATGTCCCAACCCCTGACCTAACAAGAGAAAGCATCTCAAGTTGGCTGATTTTTCCCCTGGACCAAAAAGGAGTCCCACCAACAACATCAAGCAAGTCCAATGGCACTGGTGGGGAGGAGCAATTGAGAATTCTACCAAATATTAGCATCTGGAAGCAGCACTCTCCTTCTCTGCCAAGACTTAGATGCCCCAACCCTCCCAGAGGCACCTGAGGCCAGGCCTGGAGAAATCCCTTCCAGGTCCTCAGGAAGCACCAACCAGAACCAATGGGAGCTTCACAGGCACCATTTAAACAAAGCAGACCAAAACAGCACCTCAAAAACTCTGAAAATTAAGCTGTCATTGACATGACAGCCAACAAAACCAGGCAAAGATCTCTGTATTAAACATAAACCTGATAAAACGAAGATTTAAATAGGACCCTGAGTCTCCTAAGGTAATAGACAAAATGTCCACAGTAGGATTGAAAGTCATCCATCATACTAAGAACCAAGAACATCGCAACTTGAAAGAGAGAAGACAACCAGCCTATGCCAAGTCCACCGAGATAAATCAGGTGTTAGAATTATCTGACAAGGATTTTAAAGCAGTCATCATAAGAATGTTACAACAACAAATTATACCTTATTTTGAAGCACATGAAAATTTCAGCAAAGAAATAAAATTGTCAATTAAAAAGAACAAAATGGAAATCACAGAACTTGAAAACACAAAAACATGAACAACACTCACTGGTTGGCCTCAGTGGTAGAGTGGAGATGACAGAGGATAGAATCAGTAAACTTGAGGACACAGAAATAGAATTTCACTCAATTTGAATGAGAAAGAAAATAGGCTGAAAAGTATAAAGAGAATATCAGGGACCTGTAAGACAAGAACAAAATACCCAGTATATACAACATTGCCATATCAACAAGTCAAATCATGATCGTATGAATTGCCATAGAAAAAGCATTTGATAAAATCTGACTCATTTTTATGATAAACACTGTTATCAAGTTGGGAGTTAAGGGGAATTGCCTTGATAAAGGGCATCCGTGAAAAATCTACAGCTAACATCGTACTTATGGTGAAGCACTGAATATGTTCCTCCTCTTCAACATAGTATTGGAAATTCTAGCCTCTGAAATGAGGCAAGAAAAAGAAATGAAAGGCATACAGAGTGGAAAGGAAGAATTAAAACTGTTCATATTAGTGGATGATAGAATTATCTACATAAAACTCCCAAATAACCTACACAAATACTCCTAGAACTGGTAAGTGAATATAACAGGCTTGCAGTATATAAGTTTAACACACAAAAATCACAGACAATTTTATATATTAACAGTGAACACAGGAAAATCAGAATTTAAACCAATACCTCTAAAATCAAATACAATGAAATACTTAGGTGTATACTTAACATGTACAGGATGTGTATGCTGAATATTAAAAAATGTTAACTTAGGAAATCAAAGAAGACCTAATTAAATGGAGAGGCATACCATATTTGTGTAATGAAAGATTGAACATAATAAATACATCAATTCTCCCCAAATTGAACTATAGGCTTAACATAGTCTCTGTCACAACCCCAGCAAGGTTTTTGTAGATATAGACAAACTTATGTTAATATGTATGTAGGAAAACATAGGCCCTAAAATGGTTGAAAGTATCTGGATCAGAAAAATAAAGTGGGAGCAATTACTCTTTCCAATATTAAAGATTACTATGTAGCTACAGTAATCTGAACTGTGTGATATTGGCAGAGAGATTGATGTATAGATCTGTGGAAAAGAATAGAGAACCCAGATCTATATCTGTACAAAAGACCCAACTAATTTTTGACAGAGGCAAAAAAGCAATGCATTGGAGGAAGAACAGACTTTTCAACAAATGGAACAAATGGTGCCAAAATAATTGGACATCTATAAACAAAAAGGAAAAAAAAAAACCCCAGCTTAACATGTCTTGTACAAAAATTAACTGAAAATGGATCTTGGAGTTACATGTAAAACACAAACTATAAAACTTTTAGGAAAAAATATAAGAAAATCTTCAGGATCCAGGGCTAAGCAAAATGTTCCTAGACTTAAAACAAAAAGCATGATTAATAAAAGAAAAATTGATATATTGGATTTCATAAAGACGGAAAACGTTTGATCTGTTAAAAAACAAAACAAACAAACAAAAAAAGCCCATGTGATGAGAACGAAAAGAAAGGTTACTGTGAGAAAATATTTGTAAACCTCATATCCAACAAAGGGCTAATATTTAAAATATAAAGACCTCTCAAAATAAAATTTTAGAAATGAGAGCAAATGAGTGGTCGTTAAAGGTTAGGTACAGAAGGGAGTCCATGGGGGAAGGAGAGAGGTAGGTGTTATTAAAATTTTGTTTCAATTTAAATCATCTCTCAAGGTGTGGTTCAAAGACTTAGGGTCTTGGAACTAAGTGGTTAAATACACAGCCTCCCAGAGTCCCCTCAAGACCAAATCAACCATGCTATTCAAGAATAGGGCCCAAAAATCTGTATGGTTAACAGACAGCCCAGCAGATTCTTAAGCCCAGTGTAATTTAAAACCACTGTTCTAGCTCCCTGGAAGATATAGTATGGATGTGGGTATTATAAATCTAGCAAATTGACACTCTCTTTTCTTCAGCTCAAGGTTTAAACTAGGAGGACAGTAAATTCTCTAATTGTTCTGTATCAACTTCAGGATAAGGATTATGTTCCTTAGCATAGCACACAAGGCCCTCCATGGCCCAGACCCTGCCTCTCCAGCCAACAGGCCTGTTTCCTGTTATATTAAAAACAGGAAATATGAAAGATCCTTGCTGTGTTGGTGCTGTTCAGTATCTCAACTATGGTGATTCTAAATGTTGTTTTACTTTGATAAAGAGCATCTACACAGGTGGTAACATTGTAAAAAACTTAGTACACACACATACACACGCACACACAGATGAGTACAAGTAAAAACTGGGAAAATCTTGATAAGATAAGTAGATGGTATCAATATCAGTGTGCTGAATGTGATGTTATGCTATAGTTTTACAAACATCCTCCATCGGGGGAGATTGTAGCAAATTGTAAAAGGATTTTGTGTATTATTGATGACAGTTGTACATGAATCTATACTTATCCCAATAAAAATGTCATTTAAAAAATGACAGAGCCTCTCATTATTTCATTAACATGTTTTTACCACTGTGTTAAACTATGTCATCTCCTGTTAACAAATACAAAACAGCATCTTTTATGAGAAACAGCAGATGGGCACAGGCCCACTGGCCCCAAGCAGAACATGCTACATTCTAGTAACAAAAACTCTGACTACAGGCAAGCCTTCATTTGAATAGATATTGAAAAATACATTTTGGAGCTTAGAAAGTCTACTTCTTTCATTTTTCATTTCCACACAGGGGCAGCACCACAATTTCTATATGGCTGAGATTTGCTACAGACAACTCTTGTTCACTTCCTAAACTGGGGAGAATGAAGCTTCTGAAAGGGTATACAGCATTAGAATATGATTCATTTTCTTCCATCTTGACCTCAAAACAATGAAGGCAGCATTTCTGGGTTGGTGTGCCTGCTATGTAGTTCTAAACCTTTCCTCCAGTGGAAACCCAAAGATCTGGGGATTGTGGAAGAATGCAATCCCATTGATATGGTTTGGCTGTGTCCTCCTGCACCCAAATCTCATCTTGAATTCCCATGTGTTGTGGCAGAGACCTGGTGGGAGGTAATTGAACCATGTGGGCAAGTCTTTCCCATGCTGCTCTTGCGATAAAATAAGTCTCATGAGATGTTTTCATAAAGAGGAGTTCCCCTGCACAAACACTCTCTCTTTGCCTGCTGCCATCCATGTAAGATGTGACTTGCTCTTCCTTCCCTTCTGCCATGATTGTGAGGCCTCCCAAGCCATGTGGAACTGTAAGTCCATTAAACCTCTTTCTTTTATAAATTTCTGTCTCGAGTATGTCTTTTATCAGCAGTGTGAAAATGGAATAATACACCCATTTCACCACACACCTAATGTATGTGTTCCAGAACAGGCTCTTGTCAGAAAGACAGTTGGCATTTTAATCTTTGTTTATCTTTCTCTTGTGTCTGTTTCCTCAGTCATTTCTAAACTTAGGTAAAGAAGGAAGGGACTTTGGGTCAGCCATATAATTGGAAGGGGAAACGGCCAATGGCAACATTTCCTAAGGCTATCTCATAAGACACATACTGTTTTATTTGGATTGCATATCTATACAGGATGACTTGAGAAAAGTGGCTTGTGGAGATGGAATAGGCTAAACACAGCCTGGAAGACAACTCTTGGCTCTGTCATCTATCTCAAGTTTATATAGTAGTATTCTTTTCAGTTTTATTGATAATTATGAAAAATAATGTGATGTTTCTAATCAAACTTAGGTTGAGTGCAGACATATCCCATGCAGAGTAAAAAGCCCCTTCAAGAATGCAGAATCAATTGTATAGATACTTTTAGGAAATCTAGAATTCCACATGGAATTTAGAAGTGACAATGCTATCCATATGTGGTGAAGTCAAAGAGTAATAGGAGTATCAGGGCCTGTTGGCTGGAGATGGAGGGTCTGGGCCATGGACGGCCTTGTGTGCCATGCTAAGGAACATGATCCTTATCTTGAAGTTAACAAGAAACAGAAAATTTACTGTCCACCTGTTTTAAACCTTGAGGTGAAGAAAAGAGAATTTGAATTTACTAGATTTATAATAATGCCCCCATCTGTACTATGTCTTCCAGGGAGCTAGAACAGTGGTTTCAAATTCCATTCGGCTTAAGAATCTGCTGGGCTGTCTGTTAACCTTACAGATATTTGGGCCCCACTCTTGAACAGCATGGTTGATTTGATCTTCAGGGGACTCTGGGAGGCTGTGTGTTTAACCACTTAGTTCCAAGTCCCTAAGTCTTTGAACCACACTTTGAGATGATTAAAAATTAAACAGAACTCTCATTACTTCTGTTCTGTGAACAAAAGGTCTGAATGCACTTTCAGATGAAATTAGTAAAGTAAGTTCTAGTCACCACTAGAGGGTAGCATATCAAAAATTTTAGTTTTGAACAATTTTTTCTTTTAAGAATCAGTTTAAAACATTTTTAATATGATTTTTTAAAACATGGAAATATTCAAACAAAAAGCATTCTTTGGAAAACTGTCTTTCCACATCTTTGGTTTTTTTTTCTAGTTTAATCAAATGACCATATCAAATTAAAATATTTCTTCAGTTGCTAACACAACCTCATTCTGGGGGATGACAGCAATTATAGGACGTTAAAGATAATTGAGCCCATTCTCATTTTACAGACTAGGGACATAAGCTCTGGGAGGTAGCTAGCTCGAGGACTCTACACTTCACAGCACAGTTGGGCCTAGATTCCAGGTGCCCTATCAATTCAATAGTATTTCCTGTAAGCCATCCTAAAAACATTAGATAATTTTGGAGGTGCTGAAGATGGAGAAAAGAATTCTGCATTATCACATTTTAGTTCTTTTAATATAGTCAGAATCTGGGGCAGGGTGCAGTGTGGCTCACGCCAGTAATCCCAGCACTTTGGGAGGCCAAGGTGGGTGGATCGCTTGAGGTCAGGAGTTCGAGAACAGCCTGGCCAACATGGTGAAAACCCGTCTCTACTAAAAGTACAAAAAGTAGCTAGGCGTGATGGTGCATACCTGTAATCCCAGCTACCTGGGAAGCTGAGGCACGAGAATCATTTGAACCCGGGACGGGGAGGTTGCTGTGAGCCGAGATCACACCATTGCACTTCAGCCTGGACAACAGAGCAAGACTCTGTCTCAAAAAATCAAAAAAAGTCAGACTCTGAAATATTCATTTGAGACAGCCCTTGAGAATTTGTGAAGTAACTCTATTTAATATCTTTCTAAATCCCATATATCCTTCTGCAGATGAAGTACCTCATATCTCCTTTGCTTTTTTCCACTGTATTAGACCAGCTCTGAGTTATAACCCTTTGATTTCTGCCTTTTCATCTTGATCACAGGTTTGTTTTTAATGGTAGAAATATAGCTTCCCAAGTAAGGACAAAACAAATCAGGGTTAAAAAGAACAACAGTGGGGTTCACAGATCTTGTTAAAATAAGGCAAACAGCCAGTTTATATTTTAAGTGATCTTGGCTTTGATAAAAAAAATCTGTGCAAAAGGGTTGAACTTTTTCTTCTTTTGTTCCTGACATGTGCCATTTGTTTCACTGAATGGTTTAGCTTCTGGTGAACCATGTGCTTTTTTGGCAGCTTTTCTCCCTCAAGTGCTGCTAAAATTTAAAAAATGGCCTTTTCTTAGAAGGATGCTGACTGCTTTTGACCTGGGGCCTAGAAGTTGGCAGGCCCAACAATGGTGCTAGCCCTATGAGAAGAAGCAATAACATTATTTATTTATCATTGTGGAAGTAAATTCTTGAGGTGGAAGACTTAAGAATTTAAATGAGGTAGAAGAGGCAGTCATTAAGCAGTAATTGAACATTTCCCCCTTTTAAAACTTTTATTTCAATGGTTTTTGGGGTATAGTTGGTTTTTGGTTTATGGATAAGTTCTTTAGTGGTGAATTCTGAGATTTTGGTGCACCTATCACCTAAGCAGCATACATTGTACCCACTCTGTAGTCTTTTAGCCCTCATTCCCCTCCCAACCTCCTCCCACCAGTCCCCAAAGTCCATTATATCACTTATGCCTTTCCATTCTCATAGTTTAGCTCCCATTTATAAGTGGTTTTACACTCCTGAGTTACTTCACTTAGAATAATGGCTTCCAGCTCCATCCAAGTTGCTGCAAAAGACATTATTTTGTTCCTTTTTATGGCTGAGTACTATTTCATGGTGTACATATACCACATTTCCTTTAACCACTTGTTGGTCAATGGGCACTTAGTTTGGCTCCATGTCTTTGTAATTGCAAATTGTACTGCTATAAACATGTGCATATGTCTTTTTCATATGATGACTTCGTTTCCTTTGGGTAGGTACCCAGTAGTGCATTTCTCTCTTTTTAAGGGGAAACTATAAGTCATTCCATGCCTTTTAAAATGGATTCTCTTGCATCCTCCTTATATATAATATAGGTTATTAAATTCCAAATTTCCAAGGTACAAGCCAGCCTTATAGTTATACTAGTCACTAAATTTGCCAATCTCCCAATAAGTGTCAGGCAGTGAGATAAGAAACTTATCCATAAAATCTTATTTATCCTTCATAGCAACCCTATGAGGTAGTTGCTGTTATTATCCCCATTTTATAGATGATGAAACTGAGGCTCAGGTGAGGTCATGAGTTAATATTGCAAACTAGAGGTAGAAGTCTTTACTCAAATTCAGGAAGGCAAAGTACAAGTGCTGGCTCTTAACCACTCTGCTCCATCATGCTTAATTTACATACAGCCCCTGCCAAGGCAACTCAGAAGGAAATGTATTCAGCAAATGCTATGTGGATAACCTCATTTAGTCTTGGATATTCACATAATGTGCATCTATCTTCTCTTTAAGGTTAAGGTGCTGTGAGAAGGGAAAAAGGATCAATTATTAGCCACACCTTAACTAGTGAAACTAAGCCTTTAAATCTGAGGTAGGGTTAGTGTCTAGGACAAAATTCAAGCCAGACCTGATTTTCATGCTCTATTTACTGTAGCAGATCAGAATCCTTCCTTCACAATCTCTGTAAACAGCAAGAATAAATAGCAAATATCTAAAAAGGACCAGGACCTAGACATGCTGTGCCTATTCACATTAGAGACAAAAGTGTTATTTCAGATATATGTTAAATAACATTTCTGGGACATAAAAACCTATGCCTCAATTCACAATAGTTTAAAGCTCCAACTTTACAAAATTATCCTGAGCACCCATTGAAACATGCAAGAGGGAAAACAAAACCACTAGAAGGAAAGAAAAACACTGAAATTTCTGCTCTGCAGAGGGAGCAAGGAGATACAGGGCTGGGTTGTGTAATGCGTGGTCCATATACTATCGGTGGTATCTGAGTTGATTCTAGGTAGTACATGAATACATTTTTATAAAGAAAATTTAATAGTTGTAAATTAATTTAATTGGTATTAAAGCAAAAAATCAAGACTTTAAAACTAGTGATTTCGTGGATATTATTAGGTTGGTGCAAAAGTAATTGCAGTGTTCACCATTAAAAGTAATGGCCAAAACATTACTTTTGAATTAACATAATAGTTCTTAGGACAAGGCTAAGTGTTAAGAAGTGAGCAAACTTAAATTTAATTTGAACAAAAGTATTGAGTGAATAATAATACTGATAAACATGGACAAAAATTTGGAGATATTATACACAAAAGATTGGAGTCTTGCAAACTTCAGTATGGCAGAATCAGTAAATGATAAAGGCATAAGACATTTGAGTCCAATTTCTGGTTCTGAATGGACTAGTCAGCTATTAACACAGTTTACACTTCCAAACCATTTAAAAAAAAAAACAAAAAACTGTGTACATTGCAAAAGGGTGTCCTAAAGGATCATGAATAGAAGATAATTAGCTCCCTTGTTACATGACAGTGATGTGGGGTAAAACATTCTCATCTGATCTATTTTCCTGACCTAGAATATCTGTACCCAGAAGAGCTACAATCATCCTAACAGTTTCATGCACCCAAAAAAGTAAATTTTTGGACAATAGTTTTTGATGAAAATTATATTAATAGTAACAATGATAATAATGTGAATTACTCTCATTTATTTAACACACAGGATGTGTGTGTACATCAGCTGCTGTGCTCAGTATTTCAAATATCTCTTATCTTTCAATGCTTCCAAAAGTTAAGTATGAATATCTCTAATTTGCAGTTCATGAAACTGAAGGTTAGGGAAGTCAAGTTTTTTGCCCAAGGCTATAATCTATCAGTGGTCATATAAGGATTCAAATCCAGTAAAATGCCAACCTATTTCTACTATGCTACTTTGCTTTTTGATATAATAAAAATTGAGTATTCTAAACAGACAGAGGCATAGGAGTAAGCATTGTAAGTAGTAAGTTCTGCAGAATGTTCTTTAGAGAACATCTAAATGTGTGTTTTTTGTTTGTTTGTTTGTTTGTTTGTTTTGGAGAAGCTCATGAAATAGCATCATTTCAAGATGGCGGCCATCAATAGTTTCTGCTTTTCTGCCAGGGTCTCAGATGACCAGAAAGCAAAACTAGAAGTTTGACTCTTTTTCCCATGCAATTTCTGAAGTAGCCACTTGGTGGTGCCAGATGGTTAACTGTATTTTTGTTGACACACAGTAAAAATCCCATAAATAAGTATTTTTCTCTACATAAGGCTACCAGGAAATTCTCTCTTTCTTTGTTCTTTAAAATTATTTTCAGCGTAGGTTTAACCCATGAAAAAGGGGGTGGGTCTAGAAATCTTGAGAGTGTGGTAAACTGAAGAGAAAATACAACTAAGGAGAAAGGTAGAAACTATCTGAATAGAGAGAAACAAATACAATACCTAGAAAAGTTTCACAAATGTGAAGCTGTGCTATAATCAGATTCAGAAGCAAACTCAATTAATTGTCTTTACTTATGAGTTAAAGGAGTGGCATGGCTGCTTGCAGCTTCAACTGTTTGCTATGTAAAATGAAGATAATTCCTTACCTCCCTGAGTAAAAATGACGTGATCATTTAGACTAGCTTCCTGCTCCAAGCCCACTAAGTCTGTTTAAGGACTGATCAAACTGATACTACATTTACCTGTCAGTATCCTCTCCTCCCATGTGGTAGATAGATTCTTAAGCAGCATGGGTTTATCTAGCCAAGCTGGCAGTCACATGTTAAAGCTCAGGTAGTCTTCATAAACCCCACAGACACTGCTATCCCAGTCATCCAAGGCAATTTTTCTTTCTTGGCCTCCTACCTGGCCTCCTTTCTTCTCTATAATCCATTCTGCTTCCAGCTGCCTGAATAAATTAAATCAAGTCACCCTCCTCCAAACCCTTCAATGACCCTTCATTGCATTTAAAATAAAATCCAAACTTCTTCCTGGCCTGTGGCAGACACTGCTGGTTGACTATCCAATATCATATCAATTTTCCTTACTCCTTAGGAACAGAATTCCAATTGTGTGTGACAGCACGAGCTCAGTTACAAACTCAGCTCTTCTAACTCTTGGAGTTAGAAGCAGCCATGTGACCTATTTCTAGCTAATGGAATATAAGTGGAAGGCTACTGCTGGAATCCTGGAAATGCTATTAAAAAAAGAAATCATTTTAGAATAGGACAGACTCAGCTTGCATGGGCATTTTACTCTTTATCTTTCCTCTCTCTTCCTCAAATAGTAATGAAATACCTGTAGGTAGAGCAGTTATTTCATAACAATGAGGACAAAGCCTACATGCCAAATATAGAGAAGCAGAAAGATGAAAGGATCTTGAGACCCTGATAACATGGAATGTGATACCAGCTTGGACTGCCTGCCCTCTAGATTTTTTTCCAATGTTAGAAAAATATACCTATTTTAGATTAAGTGACCATAGTTTGGTTTCTGTTTCAAATTGCCAACAGTAATCTTATGTAATATACTATCTCTCTGATTTTATCTCCTACATTTTCCCCTTACTCATCCTACTTGTTGTAGATGGGCTGCATTGTGTATTCCAGATCCTCTATTTAAAACAGAAACATCTATTTTCCCAGATTCTGGGAAGATTTTCAACTGACAGATCTTAGCTCTTAGACTTTTTGGGGCATTGCCTCACACGAAGACAGCCATCTTGTTCAAAGGAGCACTCTCTGTCTACAGCAATCCATATGGAATCACTAACAGACTCTGGGATATATGTGCCCAGCCCTAGCCCCTCCCAAAAGTGGATAATTATGAAGGACTATCCCAGTTTTGAAGTCCCTGTGGGGTTGAATGAGGTCTTTGTTGAGATGTATTATAGTTCAACTGTTCTCTTTTCCCAATCCTACTTCTTTTTTAAAAAATGTATTTTATTTTATTTTGATTTTTTATTTTATTAATACATAATATTTTACATATTTATGAAGTACATGTGAGTATTTTTTACATGCATAGGACGTGTAATGATCAAGTCAGATCAGGGTATTCAGGGAATACATTATCTTGAGTATTTATCAATTCTATATGTTGGTAACATTCCAAGTACTCTCTTCTAGCTGTTCTGAAGTATACAGTATTTTTTTGTTAACTATAGTTACCCTTGTCTGCTATTGAACATTAGAGCTTATTTCTTCTACCTAACTGTACATTTGTATCCATTCACCAATCTCTCTTCATTTCCCCCTCCTACTCTCCCAGCATTCCCCATCTCTGGTGTCTATCATTCTATTCTCCATCTCCATGAGATCAAGTTTTTTTTTTAATCTCCCATGTATGAGTGAGAACATGAGGTATGTGTCTCTCTGTACCCAGCTTATTTCACTTAATATAATGACCTCCAATTCCATCCATGTTTCTGCAAATGACATGATTTCATTTTTTATGGCTGAATAGTATTCCATTGTGTATATATACTACATTTTCTTTGTTCATTCATCTGCTGCTGGACCCTTATGTTGATTCCGTATCTTTGCTATTGTGAATAGTGCTGCAATAAACATGCAAGTGCAGGTATTCCTTTTTTATACTGATTTCTTTTCCTTTGGATAAATAACTAGTAGTGGTATTGCTGGATTGTATGATAGTTCTATTTTTAGTTTACTGATAAATCACTATACTGTTTTTCCATATTGTAGCACTAATTTACATTCCCACTAACAATGTATAAGAGTTCCCTTTCTTCCACATCTTTTCCAGTATCTGTTACTTTTTGTCTTTTTAATGGTAGCCATTCTAACTGGGGTTAGATTGGCTAACCCCATTTCATCGTGATTTTGATTTGCATTTCCCTAATTATCAGGGATGTTGAACATTTATCCGTTGGTCATTTGTATGTGTTCTTTTGAAAAATCTTTATTCTTGTCCTTTGCCTACTTTTAATTTTTTATGTTTTCCCTTACAGAAGTGATCAAGTTATTTTGCCTACTTTTTACTGGGATTTTTTTTTCCTCTTGAGTTTTCCAGTACCTGGTATATTCTGGATGTTAGTCCCTTATCATATTAATAGTTTACAAATATTTTCTGCCATTCATAAGTTGTCTCTTCACTCTGTCGACTGTTTCCTTTGCTGCGCAGAAGCTTTTTAGTTTAATATAGTCCCACTTGTCTATGTGTGTTTTAATCGTCTATGCTTTTGAGGTCTTTGCTATAAAATATTTGCCTAGACCAATGTCCAATAGGGATTGTTTTCTCTCTGTTTTCTTCTAGTAGTTTTATAGATTCAGGCCTTACATTCAGTCTTTAATCCATCTTGAGTCGGTTTTTGTATATGATGGGAGATGGGTTCTAGTTTACAATCCTACTTCTTTCTCTTCCCTTCCCTTCTGCTCCCTTTCCTTTCAAAGATTTTAATCCTAAAAGTGCTCCCTAATAAGCTTCCTGCTTTCCAATCTCTATCTCAGGCCTTCTTCTGGGGGACTTTAGCTTTCAAGAGTTGATTCCAGGGTGATTTAGAAAATAGATGCTAAAATGAGATTCTGTAATTGGATTCCCTGCCAGCCAGATAGCAGTGAGAATCTCATCACTGTTGGTAAATGAAGCACAGATTGCCCATTGGTCATATCACATGATGTGCCACCCAGAAGCTGGTAGCTCCACAGAGTGATAGAATGAATGGCCTTTAAGAGGCACAGGAGAAATGGCAGCTCAGAGACCATCCTCCAGGTCACAGTGTATACACTAAACCAATGACACTTATTGATGCTGTGTCAATAACACATAGAATGCATTAAGTCCCTGCTCCCGTCACTCCCTGTGATGCACTTGGGGAAATTATATTTCACATCCCTGCAACTGTGGGTTTTGTGGGCTCAGAGGTCCTGGTTCCCACAGGTGAAATTTCTGCTAGGGGACATAGCGAAAGTCTCCTTAAGCAAAAGTTATGGCTGCAATCTGGGAACTTCAGAATCCTCATGCCAAGAGATCAATAGCAAGAACATAGTAAGACAGGATATCACTGTCCTGGCAGGACAATCCACCCTGTTCATCAGGGAGATCTGAGGCTGTTACACAATGAGCAAGAGAGGGAATACGCTGTGACATCCAGGTAATCTATCTTGAGGGCCTCTTGGGACTCTGTTCCTCAAAATGCTGTCAAGAACAATTGTAGTAGGCACAGCCTGAGGAGGGTATGACAGCTAGGGTCTCAGACACCTGGGTCATGCCACCCTATTATCCTTCCCTCCTCAATTTCTCCAGCATTCTTCACTGTGTAGAGAGTAAAGACCAAACTCCTCTACGTAATTTCCAAGGAAACCCATAGTCTTGTTCCTGATTAGGTCCCAGGGCACAGACTCTGCTATGGCCACTCTGGACAAACTGAAATGTATTAAAATTTCCAAGAGGTTTCATGCTTCCTTTAAAAATTTTAGGTTGTTCCTTTATTTTACCTTTTTCTGCCTAAGAAAATGTTCATTAGTTCAACTGTGCTGTATTAAACTTTATTTTTCCTTACTTCCCTCTCCTGGTAAAAATTAGTCAATCTTCTATCACAGTGGTCCCCAACAATTTGGCGTCAGGGACTGATTTCATGGAAGACAATTTTTCCATGGACAGGGATGAGGGGGTGGATGGCTTTGGAATAAAACTGCTCCACCTCAGATCATCAGGCATTCGTTAGGTTCTCATAAGGAGCACACAACCTAGATCCCTCGCATGCATAGCTCACAATAGGGTCCGCGCTCCTATGAGAATCTAATGCTGCCGCTGATCTGACAGAAGGCAAAGCTCAGGCAGTAATGCTGGCTTGCCCGCCACTCACCTCCTGCTGTGTGGCCCAGTTCCTAACAGGCCATGGAACAGTACTGGTCCATTCTGTCACACTCCTTCAACAGAAAATTCTCATTTGTTTCCATTTTGAACCATAATGAATTTGCATTTGAAGTCTAACTTCACTAATAGACTGTAAACTTTTTGAGGGCAAGGACTCCATCTTATTCATTTTTTGAAGTAAATAAATTTTATTTACTCAACAAGAAGATATATGGAGCCCCTACCACAGGCAAAGCACTATGATGCATGCATCATGAGGTGGGCAAAAAAATAAATAAATAACAAATTCAGACACAAATTCTGCTCTCAAGGAACTAAACCTACAGTCTAGTGGAGGAAAACCATTGTATACACAAAACACCACAATAGAAAGTAGAAAAAGTTAAATGACACAGTGAGAGGAAATACAATGCTATGGGAATATAGAGGAAGGGGTAGTCCTTTTAACTAGGTAGTCTCTATCTGCATAGCACCTATAACATGGCAATGCTAGTCAGGTTCTTGGGTGTAAGCAAGCAGAAACCAGAAACCAGCTGTAAATGATTTAAGTTTTAAAAAGGAATTTCTTGAAAGGATTGTGGCTGGCTGACAAAATGGACAGGAAAAAATGGGGGGCAGAACGTCAGCCAAAACCATGGCGATAGTCTGGTGAGAATACCACTGTGGCTGCCACAAATCATGAGATGTTACAGGTGGTACCAAGCCCGTCTCCCACCAGGTCTCATCAGGTGGAAAACTCAAAAACATGGGAAAGCATTCAAGAGGCCGAGCAACCAAAGTCTTACCACTACCAGGGAAAAACATGGAGGAACTTTACAATGAACGTCACATACATCAACAAAGAATAGGATTTCTGTACTGGAAACTGATGTCCAAAAATCTCAGGGTCTTTGGTAGACATTATGAGGGCTTGCTCCTGTCACTGTGCTCTTTTCCTGTTTGGGCCAGAGAAGAGTAAATCTTGTAATCACTGGGTAGTTAAACAGGGCAATGTGACTGATTCTGCCAATGAAATGGAGTGGACAGGATGAGAATCCCTTCCAGGCCCAAGCAGTAAAACCTCCTTGCACAATTCTTCACTCTCTCTTCCTCCTCTGTGAGTAGCGTGGAGCCCATGTGCTGAGATGGTAGTTTCACAAGATCGCTTAGGTGACCACATGGAACACAGCAGCCTGGGAGAGTGCCTGATCTACAGCAGATTTTGAGGAATTGAGATACATTTTTACATGTTAAAGCATTGAGATTTGGGGGGTGTTACCAATTCCTAAATCTAGCCTAATTTGCAAAATACAAGGTTCTGGCCACACAAATACAACAAATACTTGCTGGCACTTATTTTTAAATATGTTTTTCTCAGACAGGGCATGGTGGCTCATGCTTGTAACCCCAGCACTTTGGGAGGCTGAGGCAGGTGGATCGACTGAGATCAGGAGTTTGAGACCAGCCTGGCCAACATAGGGAAATCCCATCTCTACTAAGAATATAAAAATTAGTTGGGCGTGGTGGCGCACACCTGTAATCCCAGCTAGTCAGGAGACTGAGGCAGGAGAATCATTTGAACCTGAGAGGCAAAAGTTGCAGTGAGCTGAGATCATACCACTACACTCTACCCTGGGTGATAGCAAGACGCTGTCTCAAAAAAAAAAAAAAAAAAAAAAAAGTGGTTGTCTCCTCAAGGGAAAAATAATGGTACTATCCTCTCTTAAGCCACCCATATATTCCCCATTACATTTAGAGTGAGGAATCAAGGAAGTAGGCATTTTTTAAAAGATAAAAATCATTTTAAAATTTGAAATAGACTCTTTTACTCAAACTCAAGGCATAATGCCAATTCTTACTACCTCTGGATCAGTTTATCTAAATTTTCATATGGTCCTATTCTTAGGTTCTGTCATTTATCACCTTTATATCAGGGTTTGGCTGAGCCATGAATCATTTGGATGCTTTGCAGTACACTGTATCATGAGCTGGCCTCTTTTGTCCAAGGTTAGGCTTATAGTTGCTCAATTCTATTCCATCAGGAAGAATGTGTTGCTTAAAGGGTCTTATCTAAACTGTTGGGGGCCTGACATATCACTTGCCATTAAATCTGAAGGTTATGTTAAACCACTCTCTACTCAGCATTTCACAAAAAATAAAAATAAAAATAAAAATGAGCATGGCCTCTTGCACAGAGCCATGTAAGATGATCTTCTACTACTGCTTTGATTGCTACAACTACTATCATCAGCTACCATTTATGGATTATCAACAGTGTTTTTGGTTCTATGCTAAACGCTTTAGAGATATTTAATTTAGTTATCCCTATAGCTCCTTGTGGTATAAATTTTTGTACCTATTTTTACAAGCAAGGAAACTGAGGCTCAGAAAAGGTAAACTTTCCTGAAGTCATACAGCTAGACAGTGTTAATACCAGGATTCAAACCTGGTTTTGCTGACTAAACAGTCCATGCATTTAGGCACAGAACTCTGCTGGCTTCCAGTTGTGAACCTGTGAAAGTCACAGGCACAGTGCTGAAATATTCTTTCTCTCAGCCAGGTCTTCATATTTCCTGGCTGTGTACTACTTTTCTTAAGGTCATAGAAGGTACAGCATAGGAGATTCCTGGGCCAAATATATGCTTTCTATTCTTTCCTGGGAGTTCTACTCCCACTCCCTGCTTGTTTTCTATGCCAGTGACCTGAGGTGCACACTCTTGCATTTTATCCTCAAAGATTACATCAGTATTTCCTAACATGTATTAGGAAACATGTATTTCCATAACAATTATTGATATATACTGAATCATATATAATGCATATAAGCATATGGAATACTCAACCCTAGAGCCCCCTTTTCTTCCCTCTCTAGATGAAATCCCTTTTAATCTCTTTATATTCTTTCCCTAGGTGAAACCAATCCACCCTGTGACCTTACATACCATCCAAATTCTTGAATATAATATTATTTATTATATTTCAAGTTCAACCCTCCACTTAGAACCCTAAAGTCATTTACCCAAGTGCCTGTTTGACATCTCTACTTGTTATCACAGGCATCTCAAATGTAAGATGTTCATATCCAAATTCTTCATTTCTTCCCCTGTACTTGATCTGCATCTCTCTGTCTTTCCCATGCTCCTATCAATCAAATCAGAACCCTAGTGCATTGATCAGGGTCCAATTGGGAAAGAGAAGACATATCAGTTACTTGAATCTAGATTAGTTAATATAGAGAATTATACATTAATTATAAAATGGTTAACTAAATTAACAGAAAAGACCAAATAACACTAAGTTATGACAGAAGTAGCAATTGAAGGAATAGCACAACCAGTTCTAGGCCTGGAGAACAAAGGGAAAAGGGCATAGTTTATTAAAACATAAAGCTTAAAGGGGTGGGACCTGCAGAGCTGAAATTCAGGTATCTGAAGAGGGTGTATAGCTGGTGCTGGTGTCTCTGACAGGAATGCAAAGAGGCTGGTTCTGTGAGTACTGGAAAGCTGAAAACTGGATTTATTCTGCCATGGGAAAGAAGTGCATCTGCTGGAGTGAAGAGGAGGGAGGCTGGGGTGACTTTCATGGGACCAGAAATCCCACAGAAACTGACCAGGAAAGAGCAAGTATTCTCTCCTTGTTTCTGCTGTTCAGTCTCTTTTACACACCCCCACACTGACAGAGCCTAACGGAGCAGCTGGCAAAGCAAAAATGTGATTTTCAAACCCCCAGCCCCAGCATCACATAGCAGAGTGCAGGAGGGAAGACTTCAAGGACAGCCCCAGGAACCTAGTAACCAGCCTATCAGTTATTAACCACCTCATAACTGAATTATCCTTAGTCATTTCTCCTTGCTGAGTTCCAACATCAGATCCATCAGAAAGTTCTGATATCACTATCTCCAAAATAGTTTTTAATTTTGTTGACTGTTTTTCTTTCTTTCTGACCATAAACTTGAGTCCTACATTTTGTCACTTCTAACCTGGATTACAGCAGTCTCTGTGTCACTAGACTTCTTAATTTCACCCTTGCTCACCTCCACTTATACATGTATACAATAAATGTTTATTGAATGCTTGCTCTGTGCCAGGCACTGATCCAGGCACTTGGGTTACAACAGTGAACAAAATGGACGAAGTGCTATGTTGAAGCTTGAAGAGTTTCAATTGTAGCCACTCACATTGACACAAAGCAGAATGATTGCTTTTTAAAAAATACAATTGACCCTTGTACAACACAGTTCTGAACTGCATGGATCCACTTATATGCAGATGTTTTGCAATACAATTTATACCAAGTGTGCCTACCTCCCTTGCCTCCCCTTCCACATCCTTCACCTCCACCTCTGGCACCCCCGAAAAAGAAAGACCAACCCCTACCCTTCCTCCTTCTCAGTCTATTCAATGTGAAGGCAATGAGAATGAAGACCTTCATGATGATCTACTTTCACTTAATAAATAGCAAATATGTTTTCTCTTCCTCAGGAATTTGAAATATTTTCTTTTCTCTAGCTTACTTTATTGTGATAATACAGTGTATATAATCCATATAACATACACAAAATGCATTAATAAAGTTTATGTTATTGGCAAGACATTTGGTCAGCAGTAGGCTATTATTAGTTAAGTTTTGGGGGAGTCAAAATCTATACTCGGATTTTTGGGTGTGGGAGGTTAGCACTCCTAACTCCATTTTGTTCAAAGGTCAACTGTATATTTCTATTTGTACTTAAAATCTTCAAAGGTTTCCCATACCAAATAAAAGAAAAGTCAAACTCTCCATGATGTATAAAGCACAGCATAACCTGATGACAGCTGCCCACCTTGCTACATAGTAGTGTCCTCCTCCTTCTCTGTACTCTGGACACACTGGCCAACTTTTCGTTTCTTGGACATGCCAAAATCTTTTACTGCTCGCAGACTTACAACATTGTTTTTCCTCTGGCTAGAAAGATCTTCAACTCATGCTTGGCACATCTCCATCCCACTACTCAGGTTTGGGCTAAAATGTCAATACCCATTTCTGACTGCTATATATATGTACAGGAAGTCCTCTCCCTCATTAGTCTCTGTGACTTCTTTCTCTTCAATTCCTTCACAGAACTTATCGTGACTTAAAATTTTAGGCAAATATCTTATTTGGTTATTTTCTTGGTAAGCGGATGTATCTCTCACTAGACTGTAAGCAAGAACTGCTGTAAGAGCAGGGATCATGTCTATATTCCTGCATATAGCATCATGCCTAGTGCTCCATAAATATTTGCAAAATGAATTAACCAATTAAAAGCTCCAAGGAGTCAGGTTAGTGTTGTTTAACCCAGCAATATTCATACTTATTTAGCCGCAGAACCGATCTTAACATAATATCTTTCAACCCTCCCGAAGAGCTCATGTCCTGTTAATATAATTTGAGGAACACAGACTTTCAGTTGACATTCTCTCTGGCCCTTCGTATCGCTTTACGAAAAAACACCTTTCAGGCAGAAAGCACACACCTGTAATCCCAGGACTTTGGGAGACCGAGGCGGGTGGATCACGAAGTCAGGAGATTGAAGCTTTACTTTCTTAAGAGGCAAAAAGCCAACGGTTTACAGGTATTTCACTTTATAGCCTGAGAGGCATCCTAGGTTAAGAGGCAAAGGTGGGATTTTAGAATTATAAAGAGATCGGATTTCAATTCTAACTCTCTTCTATAAAATAAAGATTATAATTCCAACATTTCAGGAATGTTTGAAGGACACAAATAAATAGAACATACAGAGCACTGGGTGCAATGTGAGGCACATAGTGGATTCTCAATAAATGTTCCTCCCACACCTTAACTACTCCCTTCATCCCTCTATTGGAGAAATACATTTCTAGCAAGTTTTAGAGAACGATGGAGAAACATAGAAAGCAAAACCCTAGTGTGGATTATACTGACTGCCAGTGAACAGGGTTACCAACTAATGTATCATTTATGATTTTTCATTTCTAGTATTTGCTCCACCCTCCTGTAAATATTAGACATGGCCTTGCCCTTGAGAATTTTATTTTATTTTATTATTTATTTATGTAGTTTTGGGACAGGGTCTTGCTCTGTTTCCAGGGTGGTGTGCAATGGCATGATCTTGGCTCACTGCAACACCCACCTCCTGTTGCCCTTGAGAATTTTAAAACTTAGCTGTGGAAGAACAATCAACCCCAAAGAAATAGCTAGAGAGAAGTAAATAACAATAATCAACAAGAGTTGTAAGAAATCCTTATAGATATAAGGAGTGAAGTATCTAAGGTTTCTCTTATTAAGGATACTGGAGAGCATGGATATGCAATTCCTCTTAAGTGGCCCCAAATACTAAATAGTTAACCAAGTGCTTTTGGGTGGAGTTGGAGAACTCTATCCAAAATTTAATGAACTTCTCATTTAACAATGTGCCCTTCTAAGACCACAACACATTTTAAGGACTCTGTCCTCATAAATCCCCAACTAAAGAAAGATTCAAGCTTCTTCTTAAAACCTGACTTCTCAGCAGAGTGCTTCATTACAGACCCTGGGAAGCTGAAATGGCAGGCTAATTTTTCTCCTTCCTTAAAATTGAAAACAGCTTGAGCTCTCTAAAGTCCTTGTCATCTATCGAGGCAGATGGAAACTAGAGAAGAGAACAACTTTATAACAAAATAATAGCAGGATTAGCCTATAGAGAGACAGTGAGCACTTGCAAAGATTCAACAGAATACTATTTCTGCAAAAAAACTGTAACCTTGACTCTCCTTGCTCTTGTGCCATGGCATCATTCTAAAGCATGAAGAAAAAGTTGAAGTAAAAGAAGGTCTTGGCTGGGCATGGTGGTGCACACCTGTAATCCCAGCACTTTGGAAGACCGAGGTGGGTGGATCATTTGAGGTCATGAGTTCAAGACCAGCCTGGACAACATGGTGAAACCCGTTGCTACTAAAAATATAAAAATTCGCCGGGCGTGGTGGTGGGTGCCTGTAATCCCTGCTACTCAGGAGGCTGAGGCAGGGAACTGTTGGAACACAGGAGGTAGAGGTTGCAGTGAGCCAAGATCATGCCACTACACTCCAGCCTGGGCGACAGAGTGAGACTCCATCTGAAAACAAAACAAAACAAAACAAAACAAAAAAAAGAGAAGGTCTTATGGTACCTTTCCCAACAGCCTAATTTATATAAACAAATCTAGTTAGATTAGCAGGATCTGGAGAAGAAGCTGATAGTGGCAGCAAGAGTTTATTTGTTGCATATTAAGTTTGAAGAACCAGTAAAGGATCTGTGAAGTTGTCAGGTATGAAGGTGAATTGCCCAAAGTGATATTCAACTACAATTAGTATGCAATTAAGTTAGTAGTTTTTAAAAAGGAAGTGAGGAGAGCAAGAGAGGAAGGAAAGGAAAGGAAAGGAAAGGAAGAAGGAAGGAAAGGAAGAGGAGAGGGAAGGAAGGAAGGAAAGAAGGAAGGAAGGAAGATAGGAAGATGGGAGGGAGAGAGATTAAGAAAGGGAAAGATAGTTTGAAACAACTTATAGAAGATAAATATGGATGGCATAATTTTTGTTTATCTAACAGTTACCAGGTGTTTTTACTTCTTCTTTTCATCGTTCCTATTCTTCAGCCACTCTTTTGCTCAGTTTTCTGGACAGGAGCATCAAAAGTTAGGAGTGGTGATTGTGAGAATAACTAAGAAGGGAAGGGAAAGAAAATGGAAAACAAGTAAGATTTGTAGGAAACCAGACCAACCAACCAAATCAACTTTGCTTGCAGCAAACATTATTTAGAGCAACTAATAATCCTCAGATAAAGAGGAAAAGGAAACTAAAAGGAAAGGTCTGTGTAAAATCACTTTTGTCCACAATCTATTTCAGTTAGATGGAATCAAATTTCTTTTAGGCTCTGATTGTTCTAACTTCCATGATGACTCTGCTAGCTTTCTGCTATATTACCTACTCCTTGAGGAAAGAAACCACTAAAATTAGTTTTTCCACCATTCTCAGCACCCAGCATATAGTAGGCCCTGCATCTGAATTACATAAATGTAGTTAACAACTAATACTGGCCAAGATATATAAGTAAGTAATTATTCTCATTAATGAATTAGAGCTACATAGTGAATTGAATCTCTCTAATTACACAAAACTAACACTCTTAATTCAGTTAAATACTCCAATAGTTTCCACAGTTATATTCATTTGACTGTTCTCATAGTAAGACCAATGTCCTGTTTGGAAAAAATATGTTAGCTAATACGGACTCTGTGAGGTTTTCTAAACCTCATTTAATTATAAAATACAATCTAAATTCATCCAACACATATTTCTCAAGCACCCATCCAGCATACAATTATAGGGAGCACTGAGCAAGACCAACACCTTCCATGTTTCATGGAGCTTCCAATCTTTAGAGGAGACAGATGCTAAGGAACTAATTGCCTAATTAGCTATTTGATTAAAATTGTGATGAATGCCAATATGTCGACGTTTAGGATGCTATGAGCGTGTGTAAGTTAGAGACCTGGGGACTCTTCTTTGAAAAAGAAATTATGCTTGAACCCATATGTGAGGGTTAAGGAAAAATTAACGAAGTAAATAGGGAGAGGAAGAATAGTTTTTCAAGCAGCTTATTTAAAGACCTTAAAGTGAGAAGGAGCAGAACATGCTGGTAAAACTAAAGAAAGGCAATGTGGCTAAACCCTAATCATGAGGATTAACTTAAAGGATGGCACAGACCTATAGGTTTTTGAAGTCTGCTAATGGTTTCACTTTGTGGTTTAAATTAACACCCGCCCCCCCTCAGACTATTCAGAAAATCTTTAGTAAGCTCTGGACTGTATATGAAAATCACCAAAGACTTGAATTTGTGACATGACTGATTCTGGGATATAAGGACTTGTTCATTTTAATTCTTTCACTCATTGTTTACTCTTTCCCGACCTTTAAAACACAAAAGGATGCCTACATTTCCAGATGAGTGATATGTTTTTAATGATGATGAGTGTATACATTTTTTTCATTATTTTGTCGAGGAATAAGGTAAACCTTAGAGGAGAATGGAGTGACAATGACCTAGGAATTGTATCCTGTGGATATAATAAAAGTGTTACCTTAAAAAACAAAAGATTTCTATAGTCAAACCTTTGATGGAAATAGTACATTGTAAAAGGTAAATAGATTTCTTTATTGAGGGATTTCTCAGAGCCTTTAGTATTCTACCAAATCAATGTTTCTTACTAACCAGCTATGCCAATCTTGTGCCAAGCCCAGGAATATAGGATGACTTTGAAAGACATGGTCTCTGACTTCACAGAGCTTACAGTCTATGCAACAGGGGTTGTGATCCCCCAAGAAAGAAACAGTTTGCAGGCCTTCCCAAACCTATTTGAGTACGGAATACTCTTTCAGTAGAGCATCTCACGGAACAGTATTTGAGAAACACTTGCTAGTCCTATCTAGAAGAATCAGTACCAGACATCTCCAAAACATTTAGATTGAGTTTTGCAGGAAAGTACTTTTAAAAATGACAGACACAGCTTTGTTTCCTAGAGGACAAATCAGATGACTGTGGTAGGATGGCCTTTTAAAATAAATGAAGCATCAGCAACATTAGAAGACCATATGTGCCCTGGAGTGAGAAATGCTCACTCATTCTGTGCTGGATTTGACAGCAGCATCAGGGAGTTCTCAGGAGGAGCATCAGAAGCCCATATCTTTCCTCATACCCCAATTCAGGAGGCAGAGCAGTTTATCTTTCTCAAACAAGTTAAACCTCACGCCAATCACACAATAATTGGGTCTTGTAGTAGTATCTATGCTGATGAAGTTTTAATTCAAAGAAGGGCATCATTCTAGGTGTGAGGCTAATTAACACAAACATCTCTTCACTGTGGAAGAGATGTATATTCTGGAAATTACTGACTTTCAGAAGTATATTCTGGAAGTTATTGACTATGAGTGTGTGTGTGTGTTTGCATGTAGAACTAATGAAAAATTTAGTATTTATTTATTTATTTCTGACCATCTCAAAACCAAGATCTTCTCTGAAGTACTCTTCTAGGAGGATGATACCAAATTGGCTTTTCTCAAATAACTGGAGAGAATGGATATCTTACTGGAGCTAAGCAGTAAAGAAGCCTCTTGGGCTTTATATTATTTTAGGTTCATTAAAGTGCAACATGCTTGATTCTGAAATTTACATCAAACTATTTTCTTTCATTTTTTTTTTAAATGCAGCAGATGGTAAGTAGACAGGAGATTTTCTGTTATTGGGGTTAAAAAGACGAGAAGATGACTTTCCTTTTCATTCTAGTATCTCAGAGTTTTCCTTTCTAATGAATTATTTGACTTTCAAGAGTTCTGTTCCTTGTAGAGCCTCATGATTCATATTATATTGAGTTATGGCTATTGTGTTGTGATTTTGTTTAGAAGGATACAGAAGATGACTTATTTTAGATAAGTCCATATAAAGAAGTTATTCTTAGTACATAAAAGGTACTCATGAATACTTATCAAATTGTTCAATCATGTTAGTGACAAATGTTTCCTATGAGTCATTTTCCCTTTGGTGACAATGCCTTCATGAGCTAGTCAAACCAAGGATTAAATCCACCTGCTCTGGTTCCTGATTTCAAATCCATTTGTAAGACAATTAGTATTATCAGATAAATGACAGGAGAAATCATACCAGAATGCTTTGTAGAGGAAAATTAATATTGAGTCAGAACATCTGAATATGTGTCAAGCTGACGTGGGTCCCAGCACACGTCACTGAATGTAAACACTCAATGAAATTTGTTGATCCTCCAGTCCTCCCACCTTATTCATCACCCATTAAATTCTGCATTTTTACGAGCAATAACTTGGGTTACAAGAATGACAAGAATACAAGAACTAAGTGTCATTCCTTTACCAGAAAATACTGCACATTGCCAATAGGATCTGAAACATCAGGAACCAAACTTCCTCTCTCCTTCTCCCTGAAAGCCTGGTGCTTCCCTTTATGCACGCATGTCAACTTCATTCTGTCCTGTTTCTGCAGAACCATTTTTTCTACTTTAGGCAATTAGAGCAAGATAATAGCCATAACAACAACTCCAGGCACAGCCCCAGATTCGCATAACCCTAATTTCTGATCTTGACCTAATTTCAATCTTCTAGAATAGAGAAACTGATTGGTCCAGCTCAGATGTCTACTTCTAGTACCATTAGCTATGCCTAGGATCAATGGCCCGTGTGTTATTCCGTCCACACAAGGAGAGGCCAGGAATGCTAAGTGACATGTCCATTATATTTTCATGCTTTTTCACATCTAAATTTGAATACATCTCTATGTCACATTCAAAAAGTTTTATCTCATATAATGCAAAATTAAAATTAATAGAATGAATCACATAAAACCTAAATATCGTGTGATTTTTCTTTTTTTTTTTTTCTTTTTTCTTTTTGAGACAGAGTCTCACTCTGACACTCAGGCTGGAGAGCAGTGGTGCGATCTCAGCTCACTGCAACCTTCGCCTACTGGGCTAAGCCATTCTCCTCAGCCTCCCAAGTAGCTGGGACTACAGGCCCCATATTGGACAGAATGGTCTGTAACTCCTGACCTCAAGTGAGCTGCCCACTTTGGCCTCCCAAAGTGCTGGGATTACAGGTGTAAGTCACTGTGCCCAGCCTATATTGTGTGATTTTTCTATTGGGATATGTTCACAAATGTCCCCTGGATAAATCTTTTCAGAGCTTTTTTCCCCCTAAACTGGTAATTCTAAGCAAGTTGTTCTTAAATTTTAGGGCACCTAACAATCCCCCATAGATCTTACTAAAAATGAGAATTCTCCCCTATCTCAGAAAGCCTAAGTAAGTCTGGGGAGAACTTCAGAAATAAAGATTTTTACATGCTGTCCAGGTGATTCAGTTGTAAGTGAGTCACAGTTTGAGAAACACAGGACTAGATTGCATACAAGCAAAAAAGGAGCAGGGGCTACAAATTTGACAGAAGGGTCTTCTATAGAGGGGAGAACAGAAGAAAACCAGTATCGTTTCTGAGGACTCCTTTCCTTGCTATAAACTTCCTGAACCAACAGGAGAACAGTCAAAACTTCATCTTGAAAACGAACTTCTTCAGTAGATTTTCACCACTGTATTTAACATACTATGGGGATTCATGGCCAGAAATGTCCAGTTATTTCCATAAAAAGATGCGCAACATCATATTTCAGATAAGTGCATTTTCTAACTGAGGAAAGTAACACGTTGCATCCTCTGTCAGCAGGTAACAAAATAGAGATAGCTATCGCGCATACAGGTTATGAAAATATGAAGCCAGCTTCCCAAACAGAGCTCAGTTATTCTCAGAGATCAGCTGAATAGTACATATTTTCTTTCCAAGCACCTGTCAAGGGAAGAATATAGACATTTAACAAAGGGCTATGTCAATGAGCTTTCACTCAGTAGCAGAGAGTGTGATGAGGATTTCATTCTGTTTGGCAAGAGCCAACCTTAACAGAGACGGGTTTGACGGCAACTCCAAAATTTCAGAGGCACCCTTCTCCCTGTAAGTGATGGGGAACGTATCATACAAAGGGAGTTTTTGTTTGCTTCACTTTAGGCACTAGGCTAAGTATTACGTGAAAAGATAGAATTAGTGTTACATGAAAATGGTAGAAGAGAATATTTTGGACAGGTGGGGACACCTGCTTGGAAAAGCTCTGAAATTTATTGACTCATTTGCATATTCAAAAATGTTACTGCAAAAAATATTAAGGGATCATTTTCATTAAGCTTTCCCAGGTCTGCTAAGTGTTAGGGATACAATAGAATGCAAAAACTGATATGGCCCCTGTCTGTGAAAAAGGAAGGTGAGAAAGACAAATACAAAGACAATAATAGCACACATAGTATAAAATGACAAGTCAGGCAAGGGCTGTGGAATAAAATTTGGGGGATGCTACAAAATATATAAAGTAGGGAAATGACCCCATTATAGAGGTCAGAAAAGGATGGTGAAACAGAGGTGAGAGAACAGTCAGAGTCAGCAGAGAAAGAATCACTCTGGCTGGGCACGGTGGCTCATGCCTGTAATCTCAGCACTTTGGGAGGCTGAAGTAGGCAGATCCTCTGAGGTCAGGAGTTTGAGACCAGCCTGGCCATAATGGCGAAACCCCACCTCTACTAAAAATACAAAAATTAGCTGGGCATGGTGACACATGCCTGTAGTCCCAGCTACTCAGGAGGCTGAGGCAGGAGAATCAGTTGAACCCGGGAGGTGGAGGTTGCAGTGAGTCTAGATTGTGCCATTGCACTCCAGACTGGGTGACAGAGCAAGACTGTCTCAAAAAAAAAAAAAAAAAAAAAAAAGAAAAAAGTCACTCGAGGAGTCTTTGCAAAAGTCTTAGGTGGGGCTGTGGTAGTGGAGAATCTAGGTAATTCAAGAAGTTGATGAAGACTTCTTCCTAGAGGAGAGAGCAAACGTGTTGTTACGAGTTGAACTGTATCCCTCTAAAAAGATGAAGTCCTAACCCCCAGTACCTCAAAATGTGACCTTATGTGGAAATAGGGTCCTTATGGATATAACTGTTAAGATGAGATTGTGCTGGAGTAGGGTGGGCCCTTAATCCACTATGACCAGGGCCTTTATGAGAAAAGGAGGTAGAGACACACAGGAAAGATGGCCACGTGAAGATGTAGGGAGAGGTCTGAGTTGTGCTTCCACAAGCAAGGAACACCCGGGGTTGCTGGAAGAGGCAAAGAAGGACCCCGCCCCTAGAGTCTTCAGAGAGAACATGGCCCTCCCAATATCTTGATTTTGGATTTGTAGTCTTTACAATTGTGAGGAAATACATTTGTGTTGTTTTTATCCACCTGGTTTGTGGCAATTTGTTATAGTAGCCATAGGAAACTAACATGGGGGTGAAGTAGGCTAATGTTAAACCAGGTTGGAGAGTAGAGCAGGTCAGGCCCCACAAGGCCTTGATGATCTTATTAAAGATGTTTCTCTTAAGAACAATAGCCAGCCAGAAAACTTTTTTTTTGTTTCTTTGTTTTTGTTTCATTTTTGAGACGGAGTTTTGCTCTTGTTGCCCCAGGATGGAATGCAATGGCACCATCTCAGCTCACTGCAACCTCTGCCTCCCAGGTTCAAGCAATTATCCTGCCTCAGCTTCCAGAGTAGCTGGGATTACAGGCATCCACCAGCATGTCTGGCTAATTTTTTGTATTATTTAGTAGAGACAGGGTTTCACCAGGTTGGCCTGGCTGGTCTCAAACTCCTGACCTCAGGTGATCCACCCGCCTTGGCCTCCCAAAGTGCTGCGATTACAGGCATGAGCCACAGCACCCAGCCCAAAGAACATTTTTAAGCAATGAGGTGGTGATGTCTAGGTAGCGTGTGAGGGGATCAGATTCACCTTTAGAAAAGGTCACCTGGACTTCTTTAGTGAATGAATTGGAAGGAGGCAAGAATGACAGGCCACCAACGTTCCAAATCATTGATGTCTCAAAATAGTCACCCAGCTTCCGGTTCCCAGCATCGACTGCGACCGGGGTTCAGTGCTCGGGTGAGAAGCTTATGGCATCGGCAGATTCAAGGCGATTTGAGCTTTAGCTAGGATGATGGAGGTTGTTTGCAACAACTGTCTGGGCTTCCGGTCCGTGTTAAATGTAACACGGATGATACCATTGGAGACCTTAAGAGACCTTAAGAAGCTGATTGCAGCCCAAGCGGTCACCCATTGTAAAAAGATTATCCTGAAGAAGTGGTACATGATTTTTAAGGACCACACGAGTCTGGGGGACCATGAAATCCATGATGGGATGAACCTGGAGCTTTATTCTCAATGGATTAGAATCCTAATATTTCTGCTGCTCCACTGTCCACTCTCATCCTCACATCCTCACCCCCAACACTGGTATAGATGCTTGTTTTTAAAAACTCACCCAAGACTTAGATGTGGCAAATATATATGTACATATGTACCATATACATATAATATGTGTGTATATATATACATATTTAAAAATTGAAAAAGCAAAGAAACAACAAAATAGCTATCCAATTAGATCCCATTTTTCTTTCCAACTACCACAGATTAAAGAAATCAAACTTTCTGTATTCATTAATATTGGACAGCTGAAACAAACTTTCTCAAACTGTGTTCCAAGAAACCCAAGTTCTAGGAAGTCTGTTTTGGAAAACATTCCATGGCCAAATAAATTTTGGAACTTCTAAGTCCCTTGGGAGCTTTCTTCTTTCTTGGAGAGTCAAAACGTGCATGAACATATTAAAATCTCTAGGAAGTCCTGCGATAAAGAAAGAGTATAGCTCCAATTCTCAAATGTGTTTGATTATGAAATATCCTTGGGCCAAACCCAAACCAAACATGGTTGGGATTACCTGTTAACATTCTAAGAAATTCACTTTTGAAAATGCAGGGCAGAGAGTTTTTTAAAAATAATCTTTTCATTTCCTCACCCCACTTTTGGAGCCAGGAAATTCTACCCAATATTTAGTTTAAATTTTGCTCTGCAATTTTTCTCTTGCCTGTGTTCACAGCCCACTGAGGGATAACTGCTGACAATCTGTGAAGTGATGGTTATTTTGAAGCTCAAATCTCCCTTCTCCTTCTCTTCTCCCATCTGGGCGTCATTTGAGAGATCTGCCCTGAAGCAATTCTGCAAGCAGGGTGTGGAGAAAATATTTATGAACCATTTTTAAAACACCACTTTAAAAAACATGGCATATTCAAATGTGATGTGAAACATATATCCCAAACTTCAAAATGTTGGTCATTATCACCAATACAGAGAATGTTATACCTGGAAAGGAATCTAGGAGTCATTTGGTTTAAAATGCTCACTTTGCTCATAAATAAACTAAGGTTCAGAAAGCCAAAGAGAACAGGCCAAAACCACACAGCTGATCCTATCACACAGGTGTAAGGAGATCAGAGGTATTCAATCCCAGGCCCACTTTCTTTTGAATATATATTCTGGGGCTTTTAAAAAACTTACTGAACTCCTGGCAGCATTTGAATCTAGATATTAATAGTTAATATAAAGATTACCAAAAAGGCATTCTAACTAATTTAAGAATCTCAACCAGTGTATACCTCTTTTGGTGAGTGAAAGTAACCAATTCAGTGGGAAAAAAAAGGGGGAAGGGTAAATTTGTAAATAGTAAAAATAATAGCCTATAATTCAAGTTTTATGTTCTGGTTATCTCTGTTCCACATACATAATTTTCTTGAAATTATTTTAAAAATTCCTCTTGACACGTTCATGTATTTATTGTAAATTCTTTATTCTTGGTGTAATTTTTTTCTTTTAAACAACAAAATATTTTAAAATGTTTCAAACAATAAGATTTTTTAAATGACTCAGAAAAATACTTCCTTTGGCTTTTCTTTTTTATTCTGTCTCCTTCCCTTCCATCAAGTATCTGTAAATATAAAGCAGGTAGAAAGATACCTCCCAATTGGCACCACACATTTAAGGCAGGAAAATCATGTTTTACTGTCTCCACTCTTTATAGTGTTATCCTACTAGTGATCTTTATTAATGCATTTATGGAAGTAGATTTCAGTTTGCCCTGTCATTGCTGTCTGTCCCACAGAGACACATATTTTGCAGACATGATTCTGTACCTAAGCAGCAGCCTTTCAGACAATGTGATAGGCAAAGGCAGAAAGAAAGATGGCACCAGTACAGATGACTTTGCCCAGAGTGACTTTGAGCTAGGAGACCTAAATATGATGCCTTTGCTGGTGAACACATCTTGCAGACACTTCAAGAAAGGTAATGTTCCTGCAACATGGCTCCTTCCCTCAAGACATATTTTTTATCTTATAATCAACTCAAGAAAAAGCGATCTGTTACAATATTGAAGCATAAACAGGCTAAGGAGAATCTTGAGACAGTTGTTCAGTCCTTATTTCTCCTTTTTAGGGAAGTTTAGAGGATAATTTTGGCTCTATGCTGTATTTCTACTTACTAGCTAATTTTAGAACCTAATCCACACAAAATACATTTCCAGGTGTAATTTCCAGATTAAACAGGAGTGACACTGCCTGGGTACATCTAGATTTACCTCTCCCCACCCAACTCTTATCTGCCCATTTTGCTTCTTTTGTTGAGACAGCCCATTGATATCATTACACTTGGGCTAAACTAAAAACACATCCAGCTCCCAGTGTTCTCTCATTTCAGAAAACAGATAAATCTTTTAGAATGCTTAGGGAGCTGGCTTCAAAATGCTGCCACTCCTTTGATGATAGTATCACAAAGAAGTTAGAGTCAATATCCTTTCTTTAATTCAGGAAACAGCTTGATGTAGGGAAAGATTGAGAAATTAAAAAGAGAAACAACAGTCTATATCATGATCTCACCATGTATTTGCAGAGAAACCTTGGATGAGTTTCTTTATCTTCATGAGTTTCCATTTCCTCACCTGTAAAATAGGATTGATAAAATGTACTGAAAATGTTAAGAAGAGCAACTGAAGTTTTACAAAATATCCTTCATGATTTCTGGTATATCAAAGCTCTCAGACTTTACCTTCGCTTTTCTGGCTCCTTTTGAATTCAGCATTCAATCCATGGCAGCTTCAGAAATCAAATGCCAGCTGTGTGTCTAAAAGAAAGTTCTTTGTGATGATTTAACCTAAAAGAATCTCTCATCCAGAATCTATTTAATATCTAGGGTTCAATGAAATGCCTTTAAAGCAAAGCATTGAGGGGAAAATACAGAAGAGAAAAGGAATGCACTCCCTAGAATGTCATAGTAGGGGCTATGTCCATGCGCAAGAACGTAAGATAAAATCAAAATATTCAGTCTAGCATGTAGGTCACATCAATTCCACTGTTACCTACAGACAAGAAAGTCATGGGGATATTGGACAGACCTGACAGGCAATAAAATGTGATGGTTAACAGGAAGTCAAATACAATTATTTCCAGTTCTGGCTCTGAAATATACTAGCTGCACCATCTTAAGTAAGTCATTGTATTTCTGTGAGCTTCAATTTTCTCATCTGTGTAAGGAAGGTAATAGTATCTAATTTATGGGGTTGGTGTCGTGAGTAATAAATATTGTAATTAATACATAGTGCTCTGCACAATATCAGGCAAGGAGCAAATGTTGAATAGATGGAATCAATTATCATTGTTCTTCTTTTTTCTTTTTTTTCTAAACACTTAAGGTCAAGTGTGAATCACTTCTAATCAGAGTTTCTGCTCTCCGACACTCAAAAATGCATAACAGGAACCCAATGATTGGGTACAGAAACAAACAAAAGAAGAAAAAAATATTCATCTCTGATGAATCCTCCCCCTCCATTAAGCAGTCAGGAAATAATGCGCTGGGTACTGGTAGGGTGGGACAAATCCAAGGAAAAATTTCCAGCTGTCAAGACATCCACAGTCTATGCCCTGTGGTCTTCACACATGAGATGTGAATGTTGTAAAGTATGCTTATTTCAGCTCAATTGCCAATTTTTCTTCTAGAGCAAAGCTAAAGATACTTAGTCTTATGACCAGTGGGAAAGCTTTTGTCTTCATCCGAGCCAATTGGCTGGCCTGACAATAATAGCACTTTTCAATGTCATTCTTTTTTGATATCTAGAAAAGATAGGAATCCTGGATTTGTGTTCAGTGAAAAGTACTTAAAGTGAAACCTACCAGATGTACCAATAGTTTCCTGGGTAAAAATGAAGTACTTTTTTCAGAGGGTCCTCTAGTTTTTCTTTACTCCACAGGAACATCAACAGGAAGCTGTAAATCGTCAATATTGAACATCCCAGCCCTCAGTCTAGAGCAGCACAGGGGTTAGCAAATAAGATGAATGTGATATGGAATGAAACCAAAGGGAAGCATTTATGATATTACTGGTTTGTGTGAATATCAGTTGGGAAAGGAATATTTGAGGAAAAAAAAGCTAATGAATGAGCTAAAAACCCCAAATAGTTAGCTGTTGTTGATCCTGGACTACATGTTATAGAATCAATGATGAAAAAGATTTTAATCTTTTTATATTTTTTTAGAAGGTGTATATGGGTATGCATGTTATTTACATATGTGTTTGTGTATGTGTATTAATACATTTTATATATATATAATATTTCATTTTATATATATATAATTTGACACATTGGGGAGGCCAGTATAACATGTAATTGAAGTAGTGTGGAGATATGGAATTGATTAAATTAAAATTAGAATGCCTCTGCGTTTTGTACACAAATGTTTACTGCAGCTTTGTGATTGTCAAAAACTGGAAGCAATCCAAACATCTTTCAGCTACTGATAAAGAAAAGTGGGAAATCCATACAGTGAAATACTAGGCAGCAATAAAAAGAACAAATTAGTAATACCCACAACGACATAAATAAATCTCAAAAGCATTAGGTTGTGTGAAAAATGCCTTGAGTCAAAAGGCTGCACACTCTATGAATCCATTCATAGAACTTTCTGGAATAGGCAAATCTCCTGGAATAGAACATTGATCGGTGATTTCCAAGGATCAGGAGTGGGAGTAGGAGATTGTCCACAAAGGGACATGATAATTTGGGAGGAGGTGCTATATATAGAACACCATAGAACTATATACTAAAATGAACTTCACTGTATATAAATTATATTTCAATAAAAATAAAATAATGCCTCTGGGCTCAACACAATTCCTTGAAGGAATGCACCTTTAAATAGCTGAGGCCCCTATCTGAGGCAACCTCATTGGCTAAGTGAGGCCTTATTGAGTTGCTGGCCTACCAGGCCTTAATTGCCTCCATGTGGCCTCAACATACAGCCACGAACATCTGTGAAAGCAACAACAATACCCTCCTGAAACATCAACTTTCTCTTATCTTCCACGTTGAGTTCCTCTCTTACCCACCTAGGCCCAACTGAGCACTTCTTGTCTCCATGTCACAGCTTCTTCCCAGCCTCAAAAAGTGAGTGATGCAGTTCAGATGCTGCCCTGGTTTCTGGGCACTTTCCTCCTCGAGACTTCTCTTAGTCTTTCTATTTCAAAAGCACTGGCAGGAGAAACCAATGCTCCACAACTGCAAACATTTCTAGGACCCTGCCAGGCCTTAGACTCTGCAATTGTTGCAAAAGATCAGCTTCTTTGCCGGAATAAATCATAGGAAGAAAATAAGAGCAGAGTTAAGGATGAGGTGTACGAGAAAGATGAATTCCCAAGGCCACTCCATGAAAAATGTACTAATTAAGGCTTAGTGTTAAGTAACAGACATTAACTTGAGGTGGAGAGGTAATATTATATCTCAGCACCTTAATCCGTGATGTTTATATATTCCATTCTCCTTCAGGAATTCCCAGGCAATCGTCTTCTTTCTCCTACTCCATACAGAAGCAAAATAAAAGATTGAAAAATGCCCCTGGCCTAGCCATGAGGCAGAACGATTTGAAGGCATGTTTTCACCCTCAACAGTGGCTAGTCTAAATTGAGAGGTGCTGTAACTGGAAAAAATACAAACTGTACTTTGAAGACGTGGCACAAACAATGTAAAACATCTCAATTTTATATTGATTTTCATATTGAAATGCTAATCTTTTGGTTATATAGAGTTAAAATATTTTAAAAATTAATTTCACCTTTTAAAAATACTTAAAAAAAACTTTATTGAGATGTAATTTACCTACCATAATGTTCACCTTTTTACAAAAGCATCTAATTCAGTGGTTTTTAGTATATTCACAGGGTTGTAGAGCCATCACTACTATTTTTTTTTATTATTATATTTTATGTTCTAGGGTACATGTGCACAACATGCAGGTTTGTTACATATGTATACATGTGCCAGTTGGTGTGCTGCACCCAATAACTCATCATTTACATTAGGTATATCTCCTAATGCTATCCCTCTCCCTGCCCCCACCCCACAACAGGCCCCAGTGTGTGATGTTCCCCTTCCTGTGTCCAAGTGTTCTCATTGCTCAATTCCCCCAATGAGTGAGAACATGTGGTGGTTGGTTTTCTGTTCCTGCGATAGTTTGCTGAGAATGATGGTTTCCAGCTGCATCCAAGTCCCCACAAAGGACATGAACTCATCTTTTTTATGGCTGCATAGCATTC
The DNA here is from genome assembly GCF_043159975.1 of Macaca nemestrina. Taxonomy (NCBI): domain Eukaryota; kingdom Metazoa; phylum Chordata; class Mammalia; order Primates; family Cercopithecidae; genus Macaca; species Macaca nemestrina. Next base: position 126,761,019 of record NC_092126.1, on the reverse strand, counting down.
CATGGTGTATATGGGCCACATTTTCTTCATCCAGTCTATCATTGATGGACAATTGGGTTGGTTCCAGTCTTTCCTATTGTGAATAGTGCCACAATAAACATACGTGTGCATGTGTCTTTATAGCAGCATGACTTATAATCCTTTGGGTATATCCCCATGGCATGGCTGGGTCAAATGGTATTTCTAGTTCTAGATCCTTGAGGAATCACCACACTGTCTTCCACAATGATTGAACTAGTTTACAGTCCCACCAACCGTGTAAAAGTGTTTTATTTCTCCACATCCTCTCCAGCACCTGTTGCTTCCTGACTTTTTAATGATTGCCATTCTAACTGGTGTGAGATGGTATCTCATTGTGGTTTATATTTGCATTTCTCTGATGACAAGTGATGATGAACATTTTTTCATGTGTCTGTTGGCTGCATAAATGTCTTCTTTTGAGAAGTATCTGTTCATATACTTTGCCCACTTTTTGATGGGATTGTTTGTTTTTTTTCTTGTAAATTTTGTTTGAGTTCTTTGTAGGTTCTGAATATTAGCCGTTTGTCAGATGAGTAGATTGCAAAAATTTTCTCCCATTCTGTAGGTTGCCTGTTCTCTCTGATGGTAGTTTCTTTTGCTGTGCAGAAGCTTTTTAGTTTAATTAGATCCCATTTGTCAATTTTGACTTTTGTTGCCATTGCTTTTGGTGTTTTAGACATGAAGTCCTTGCCCATGCCTATGCCCTGAATGGTATTGCCTAGGTTTTCTTCTAGGGTTTTTATGGTTTTAGGTCTAACATTTAATCCATTAATCCTTTAATCCATCTTGAATTAATTTTTGTATAAGGTGTAAGGAAGGGATTCAGTTGCAGCTTTCTACTTATGGCTAGCCAGTTTTCCCAGCACCATTTATTAAATAGGGAATCCTTTCCCCATTTCTTGTTTCTGTCAGATTTGTCAAAGATTAGATGATTGTAGATGCGTGGTATTATTTCTGAGGGCTCTGTTCTGTTCCATTGGTCTATATCTCTGTTTTGGTACCAGTACCATGCTGTTTTGGTTACTGTAGTCTTGTAGTATAGTTTGAAGTCAGGTAGCATGATGCCTCCAGCTTTGTTCTTTTGACATAGGATTGCCTTGGCAATAAGGACTCTATTTTGGTTCCATATGAACTTTAAAGTAGTTTTTTCCAATTCTGTGAAGAAAGTCATTGGTAGCTTAATGGGGATGGCAGTGAATTTATAAATTACCTTGGGAAGTATGGCCATTTTCACGATATTGATTCTTCCTATCCATGAGCATGGAATATTCTTCCATTTGTTCGTGTTCTCTTTTATTTCATTGAGCAGTGGTTTGTAGTTCTCCTTGAAGAGGTCCTTCACATCCCCTGTAAGTTGGATTCCTAGGTATTTTATTCTCTTTGCAGCAGTTGTGAATGGGAGTGCACTCATGATTTGGCTGTCTGTTATTGATGTACAAGAATGCTTGTGATTTTTGCACACTGATTTTGTATTTTGAGACTTTGCTGAAGTTGCTTATCAGCTTAAGGAGATTTTGGGCTGAGAAGATGGTGTTTTCTAAATATACAATCACATCATCTGCAAACAGGGACAATTTGACTTCCTCTTTTCCTAATCGAATACCCTTTATTTCTTTCTCTTGCCTGATTGCCCTGGCCAGAACTTCCAACACTATGTTGATTCAGAGTGGTAAGAGAGGGCACCCCTGTCTTGTGCCAGTTTTCAAGGGAAATGCTTCCAGTTTTGCCCATTCAGTATGATATTGGCTGTGGGTTTGTCATAAATAGCTCTTATTATTTTGAGATACGTTCCATCAATACCAAATTTATTGAGAGTTTTTATCATGAAGGGCTGTTGAATTTTGTCAAAGGCCTTTTCTGCATCTACTGAGATAATCATGTGGTTTTTGTCTTTGGTTCTGTTTATAAGCTGGATTTGTGAATATTGTTTCTTGTGTTTATTGATTTGTGTGTATTGAACCAGCCTTGCATCCCACGGATGAAGCCTACTTGATCATGACAGATAAGCTTTTTGATGTCCTGCTGGATTCGATTTGCCAGTATTTTATTGAGGATTTTTGCATTGATGTTCATCAGGGATATTGGTCTAAAATTCTCTTTTTTTGTTGTGTATCTGCCAGGCTTTGATATCAGGATGATACTGGCCTCATAAAATGAGTTAGGGAGGATTCCCTCTTCTTCTATTGATTGGAATAGTTTCAGAAGGAATGGTACCAGCTTCTCCTTGTACCTCTGGTAGAATTTGGCTGTGAATCCGTCTGGTCCTGGACTTTTTTTGGTTGGTGGGATATTAATTACTGCCTCCATTTCAGAGCCTGCTATTGGTCTATTCAGGGATTCAACTTCTTCCTGGTTTAATCTTGGGAGAGTGTATGTGTCCAGGAATTTATCCATTTCTTCTAGGTTTTCTAGATTATTTGCATAGAGGTGTTTATAGTATTCTCTGATGGTAGTTTGTATTTCGGTGGGGTCAGTGGTAATATCCCCTTTATCATTTTTTATTGTGTCTATTTGATTCTTCTCTCTTTTCTTCTTTATTACTCTTGCTAGCAGTCTATCAATTTTGTTGATCTTTTCAAAACAACAGCTCCTGGATTCATTGATTGATTGAAGGGATTTTTGTGTCTCTATCTCCTTCAGTTTTGCTTTGATCTTAGTTATTCTTGCCTTCCACTGGCTTTTGAATGTGTTTACTCTTGCTTCTCTAGTTCTTTTAATTGTGATATTAGGGTGTCAATTTTAGATGTTTCCTGCTTTCTCTTGTGGGCATTTAGTGCTATAAATTTCCCTCTACACACTGCTTTAAATGTGTCCCAGAGATTCTGCTATGTTGTGTCTTTGTTCTTATTGGTTTCAAAGAACATCGTTATTTCTGCCTTCATTTCATTATGTACCCCGTAGTCATTCAGGAGCAGGTTGTTCAGTTTCCATGTGGTTGAGTGGTTTTGAGTGGGTTTCTTAATCCTGAGTCCTAGTTTGATTGCACTGTGGTCTGAGAGACAGTTGGTTATAATTTCTGTTCTTGTACATTTGCTGAGGAGTGCTTTACTTCCAACTATGTGGTCAGTTTTGGAATAAGTGCGATGTGGTGCTGAGAAGAATGTATATTCTATTGATTTGGGGTGGAGAGTTCTGTAGATGTCTATTAGGTCTGCTTGGTGCAGAGTTGAGTTCAATTCCTGGGTATCCTTGTTAACTTTCTGTCTCGTTGATCTGTCTGATGTTGACAGTGGGGTGTTAAAGTCTCCCATTATTCTCATGTGGGAATGTAAGTCTCTTTGTAAGTCTCTAAGGACTTGATTTATGAATCTGGGTGCTCCTGTATTGGGTACATACATATTTAGGATAGTCAGCTTTTCTTGTTGAATTGACCCCTTTAACATTATGTAATGGCCTTCTTTGTCTCTTTAGATCTTTGTTGGTTTAAAGTCTGTTTTATCAGAGACTAGGATTGCAACCCCTGCCTTTTTTTGTTTTCCATTTGCTTAGTAGATCTTCCTCCATCCCTTTATTTTGAGCCTATGTATATCTCTGCACCTGAGATGGGTCTCCTGAATACAGCACACTGATGGGTCTTGACTCTTTATCCAATTTGTCAGTCTGTGTCTTTTAATTGGATCATTTAGTCCATTTACATTTAAGGTTAATATTGTTATGTGTGAACTTGATCCTGTCATTATGATGTTAGCTGGTTATTTTGCTTGTTAGTTGATGCGGTTTCTTCCTAGTATCGATGGTCTTTACATTTTGGCATGTTTTTGTAGTGGCTGGTACTGGTTGTTCCTTTGCATCTTTAGGGCTTCCTTCAGGAGCTCTTGTAGGGCAGGCCTGGGGTGACAAAATCTCTCAGCATTTGCTTGTCTGTAAAGGATTTTATTTCTCCTTCACTTATGAAACTCAGTTTGGCTGGATATGAAATTCTGGGTTGAAAATTCTTTTCTTTAAGAATGTTGAATATTGGCCTCCACTCTCTTCTGGCTGCCCTTAAGATTTTTTCCTTCATTTCAACTTTGGTGAATCTGGCAATTATGTGTCTTGGAGTTGCTCTTCTCGAAGAGTATCTTTGTGGCATTTTCTGTATTTCCTGAATTCGAATGTTGGCCTGCCTTGCTAGGTTGGGGAAGTTCTCCTGGATAATATCCTGCAGAGTGTTTTCCAACTTGGTTCCATTCTCCCCGTCACTGTCAGGTACACCAATCAGATGTAGATTTGGTCTTTTCACATAGTCCCATATTTCTTGTAGGCCTTGTTCATTTCTTTTTACTCTTTTTTCTCTAAACTTCTCTTCTCACTTCATTTCATTCATTTGATCTTCAATCACTGATACCCTTTCTTCCAGTTGATCGAATCGGCTACTGAAGCTTGTTCATTCATCACGTGGTTCTCGTACCATGGTTTTCAGCTCCATCAGGTCATTTAAGGACTTCTGTACACTCTTTATTCTAGTTAGCCATTCATCTAATCTTTTTTCAAGGGTTTTAGCTTCTTTGCAATGGGTTCGAACTTCCTCCTTTAGCTCGGAGAATTTTGATCATCTGAAGCCTTCTTCTCTCAACTCGTCAAAGTAATTCTCTGTTCCACTTTGTTCCATTGCTGGCGAGGAACTATGTTCCTTTGGAGGGGGAGAGGCGCTCTCATTTTTAGAGTTTTCAGCTTTTCTGCTCTGTTTTTTCCCCATCTTTGTGGTTTTTATCTACTTTTGGTCTTTGATGATAGTGTCCTACAGATGTGGTTTTGGTGTGGATGTCCTTTCTGTTTGTTAGTCTTCCTTCTAATAGTCAGGACTCTAAGCTGCAGGTCAGTTGGAGTTTGCTGTTGGTCCACTCCAGACCCTGTTTGCCTGGGTATCACCAGCACAGTCTGCAGAACAGCGAATATTGCTGAACAGCAAATGTTGCTGCCTGATTTTTCCCCTGGAAGCTTTGTCTCAGAGGGGTACCTCGCCGTGTGGGGTGTCAGTCTGCCCCTACTGCATGGGTGCCTCCCAGTTATGCTACTTGGGGGTCAGGGACCCACTTGAGGAGGCTGTCTATCCATTCTCAGATCTCAAACTCTGTGCTGGGAGAACCGCTACTCTCTTCAAAGCTGTCAGATAGGGACATTTAAGTCTGCAGAGGTTTCTGCTGCCTTTTGTTCGGCTATGCCCTGTCCCCAGAGGTGGAGTCTACAGAGGCAGGCAGGCCTCCTTGAGCTGTGGTGGGCTCCACCCAGTCTGAGCTTCCTGGCTGCTTTGTTTACCTACTCAAGCCTCAGCAATGGCGGGCGCCCCTCCCCCAGCTGCCTTGCAATTAGATCTCAGACTGCTGTGCCAGCAATGAGGGAGGCTTGGTGGGCATGGGACCCTCTGAGCCAGGCACGGGATATAATCTCCTGGTGTGCTGTTTGCTAAGACTCTTTGTAAAGTGCAGTATTAGGGTGGGAGTGACCCAATTTTCCAGGTGTTGTGTGTCACTGTTTCCCCTGGCTAGGAAAGGGATTTCCCTTCCCCCTTGCTCTTCCCGGGTGAGGCGATGCCTTGCCCTGCTTTGACTCTCGCTCAGTGGGCTGCAGCCACTCTCTTGCACCCACTGTCCGACACGCCCCAGTGAGATTAACCCAGTAACTCAGTTGGAAATGCAGAAATCACCCATCTTCTGTGTTGCTTACGCTGGGAGCTGAAGGCTGGAGCTGTTCCTATTCGGCCATCTTGTAACCGCCCTCTTAAAAATGCTTTTTAATGTGGCTCTAAAAGATTTAAAATTGGCTGGGCATGGTGGCTCATGCCTGTAATCCCAACACTTTGGGAGGCTGAGGCAGGTGGATCATCTGAGGTCGAGAGTTCAAGACCAGCCTGACCAACATGGAGAAACCCCATCTCTATTAAAAATAAAAGATTAGCCGGGCGTGGTGGCACATGCCTGTAATCCCAGCTATTCAGGAAGAGTATTTCTCTTCCTGAGGCAGGAGAATTGCTTGAACCTGGGAGGCAGAGGTTGAAGTGAGTTGAGATTGTGCCACTGTGCTCAAGCCTAGGCAACAAGAGAAAAACTCAGTCTCAAAAAAAAAAAAAAAAAAAATTAAAAAATGTCCAGGCACGGTGGTTCATGCCTGTAATCCCAGTACTTTGGGAGGCAGAAGTTGGGGAAATTTGTGAGCTCAGGAGTTTGAGACCAGCCTGGGGCAACGTGGAGAAACTCATCTCTACAAAAAATTAAAAAGTGAGACGGGCATAGTGGCATGCACCTGTGTTCCCAGCTACTTTGGGGGCTGAGGTGGGAAGATCACTTGAGCCTGGGAAACAGAAATTTCAGTGAGCCAAGATTGTACCAATGCACTCCAGCCTGGGTGACAGAGTGAAACCCTGTCTCAAAAAGATAAAAATAAAATAAATTTAAAATTACCTGTGTGACTCACATTGTATTTATGTCGGGCAGCACAGCTCTATAACCTTGGCCAATTACCAAAGTTCAGTGTTCTTCATTAGTAAATGAAAGTTAAGAACTTAATATAGTGTCTGGATCATAGGGGAGTTTCAGAAACGGTTAAGATTAATATAATTAACACAAAACTATACATTTAAGTAATTGTTTATATGCTGCTCAGGGCATTCAAAAAATGACAAATTATTAAATGCCCATAATATAGAGAAGTGAGTTTACTTAGAGTAGAGCTAGATTATGTAGTTCAATTACCTGGTTTTATAATTCATTAAAAAGCTTATTCCTTCAAGAGGCCTTATGGGCAAGTGTGAGTTATCCTCCAAAGAGCATAGTGGTCACAATGGTTTACATGGATATATGGAATGACTTTATTTGAGGAAGAAAGTCAGTTCTCCAGAGTTTGGGAGAATTGGGTGTTGAATGGTAGGGACCTGCAGCCCACTCCTCTGAACCATCCACGTGTTATGAAATCCTGAAAGAGGAAAGCTGCAGGAATTTATGTCCCAAGGAGACTGGTTCTGGATCATGGAACTTGAAGTCCTCAGGAGCCTCATCCCAAAGCTTGGTATAAAAGGCGGAGCTCAAGATGACACGACAAAGAGAGGTACACTGATGGAAACAGACATGCTTCTCCTTTCTCCTGGACAAAATAAATCCAAACATTTTTGTATGATTTCAGGGTAGAAAAAGAAAGTCTCGGCTGGGTGTAGTGGTTCGCACCTGTAATCCCAACACTTTCGGAGGCCAAGAGGGGAGGGACACTTGAGGCCAGGAGTTCAAGACCTGCTTGGGCAACAAAGTGAGTCCTCTTCTCTACAAAACACTAAATAATAATAATAATAATATATTAACTACACATGGTGGCATGTGCCCATAGTCCCAGATACTCAGGAGGCTGAGGCAGGAGAATCACTTGAGCCCGGGAGATGGAGACTGCAGTGAGCTCTAATCACACCACTGCATTCCAACCTTGGTAACAGAATGATACCCTGTTTTTTGTTTTTTGTTTTCTGTTTTTTTAAAAAAAAGAAAAAAATAAAACTTCTCCAACTTATCACCTTCCCACCTACCCCCCATCTCCTCCAAGGAATGACATCAAAATGCCCAAGACCAGATCTTGTATCAACCCTGACAAGTGGCCAAATTTGGTTAGAAAAATAAAGGAATGTGATATTTCATGCACCTTAGGTTTTATACCACAAATTCATGGTAAATTCCAACTTATAATTTGGTATACTCAAGGGAAATTATTTTGGAATGATATACCTGTAAGTATTTGGTTGCTGTCTCTTGCAATGGGATAGAAATTAGGAAGGGCTTCAATTACTTGTGTAGCTTTTTCATAGGATTTGAGAAAAGTGAAAATATGCATTGCTTTTGTAATAAAATAATAATATGTTACCATTAGGGAAAAACGATAAACCCACAGAAATAGCTCTTTCTATTTAAGTTGTCAGTAATCCTTCGACAACCTCCCAGACTTGAATAAGAGCCTGTTTGTTATTCTCCTGATGGTTCTAGGACTATGTGTCCAGGTATACTGGAACTACAGATGAGTCAGTAGCTGCTGCCTATGAAAATTGCCCCTGTTTCTGGCCCCCTCCTAAGTGGCCCCACCCATCAAAGCATTACCTTTTCAAGAGCTAGCCTGGAACGGAGCAGCAGGGCTGTCAGCTTCACAAGCTCTTCCTCAAAGCACAGAAGAAATATGCTTTCACAGGCAGTTGTTCAGGTAGCTCAGGTGTCAATTGTTGGCTCATCTGTCCAGAAAGTCTTTCCAGGAACTATCTGAGGAGTAAGCTCCATGTTTTTGCCACATCACCCTGTACCTCTGGCCATATCTGCTCAGGACCTGACACCTAACTCAAAGGAAGGCAAACTGATTTTGTCTACCAGGAATTTGTCATTGAAATGAAAAGAGTGGGCCCCAGTGGTTTCAGACATGCAGACTTAGAATTAGAGGCACCAGAGAAAACTTAAAGCAGAAAAAGAAGAAAGCAGCCAGGCAGAGGGAAGCTGAGTGAGAAGTAGCAGGGATTGGAATATTAGTCTTTATGGCACAATGGTGCCAAATTCCATTGTTTGCCCAAGGCCCACAGTCTTTGGGTTCTGTGAGGAACCCCTGTGGTTTGTAATAATATCCTTTATTTTGCTCAAGTGAAGTCTAATTGTTTTCAGTTGCTTATAATCAAAAGATCCTTAAAAATGTGGGTAAAATGTTCACCTACCCATGGTTTCAGTAATCAAGGAATTCTCATTTGGGAGGGTCTATAAATGGAAAAAAATTGTCTCAGCTTTCTCACATATAATAAGGGTTCTAATACTATTCTTCCCTGCTGATATTATGAATTTGTAGGAAAAAACCTAAGGCTATTAAGGTATTTGCCAGAGATAATGAGCAGTATGATTGTTGTGATGGTCTGACAACCCTGTGTAGACCATTTAGGTCATCCCCTGTTCTTAGGCTCCCTGGCCAGCCGGAGTTGATGCTACGCTATCCCACCTTAATACATCTCCTACAAAGGATAACGGCATTAGACTTCCCAGACTAAAATAAAAATAAACTACACTGTTACTGTCAGGAAACAGAAGGGGGCACCCTAAGAATATTTAGTAGTTGCAAACAGTAGCTCTAACATCTTTAAATACAATGAATGCTTTCTCTCAAGCATAGGAAAACAAAGCATGGTCAATTTTCCAACTAAAATTATTCTATGGAGCCACATGACTAAGGGATAAAGATTAAGAGTGCCTAAGTCAATCTCTGAGAAAAAAGCAAAGATTAAAATGAAGCTTACTATCTGTCAAACATGACAGATAGAAACAAGATATTCCTCCAAACATAACCTAATTTGATTGTCGCAATGGTTTAGAAAAAAAGAGTGATCAGAAACTATTGCTTCTATTAACTGAATATGAAAAGAGAGTCAGAGAAGGAAAAATAAAACAAACTTTTATGAAATAATTTCTATATGCCAAATGCATGCTTTATGAACATGATTTTATGTTCTATAACAACCTAAAAAGTAGGTACTCAAAATTTTCCTCAAACCTCCAGTAACTAAGCAATTCTCTCCCCCAGTCATTTTTAACTAGCAGTTAATCCAGATGGTTTTCTCAGTATTAATAGACCTGAAATAAACAGGAAAATCATTTAAGAAATCATTAAATTAAACAGATGGAATAGAAAAGGAGGCAGGAAAGATGATGGTAAAATAAGGAATAATATGGGGAAGCATAGAAGAAATGGAGGAAGGAGGGGTGATATGGTTTGGCTGTCTACCCACCCAAATCTCATCTTGAATTGTAATAACCACCACGTGTCAAGGGCAAGGCTAGGTGAAGATAACTGAATCATGGGGACAATTTCCCCATACTATTCTCATGGTAGTGAATAAGTCTCACAAGATCTGATAGTTTTATAAATAGGAGTTCCCCTGCACAAACCGTTTTGCCTGCCTCCATGTAAGATGTCCCTTTGCTTTTCCTTAGTCTTCCGCCATGACTGTGAGGCCTCCCCAACCATGTTGAACTGTGAGTCCGTTAAACCTCTTTCCTTCATAAACTACCCAGTCTCAGGTATGTATTTCTTAGCAGTGTGAGAACAGACTAATGCAAGGGGGGAAAGGGAGGAATGGAGAAGAATGAGGAGACAGAGCAGAGCATCCAAGAGAAAAGGATCAGAAGCAGAGGAGTAGGATTGGAAAAAAATAAAATAAAAGCTTCTCCTGAGCTGCCTTTAAAAAACCCTTCATGAATCTGAGTGACCAACCTTTTCTCTATTTTTATACTCTCCAACAGTCCAAATATACATATTTCAGAAGCTGCAAAGTGGCATCAGACAATGTCAACATAGGCTACAATATCCACTTCTAGGAGTGAATGTTTAGGAGGGAAGCAAATGCTGCTATGAGATAGGAGAACAATCAAAGGAGGGATATTGACTTAGCAAGCTCTGAAATCAGCCTTCACTGAAAGGTTTTACTGTCTCCAGCTGTACATTAGTTAATGAATATGAAACATTGACTCACGGGTGGCCCCACAGGTAGTTAGGAAAGCAATCTCATTTCAAACCTGTCAATTGCACAGAGACAGAGTGTGGGTGGGTGGGGAGGCAGATGGCCCTTTATCCCTTCCTTTACTTCCAACCGGAGCCTCAGACTTAAGTAGATTTTTGGATCTAGATTCTACCCCCTACTAGGTGGGGCAGGTCTTGAAATAAAGACAAGGTGGGTTGAGGTGTGAGGGCATCTGTTTCCCTGCTATCTAAACACTTCAGAACACGAATAAATTTAATCCCAATGTTTGCTAACCATGGTAGATAAAATATTTTTTTAAATGAACTCATGAATTTCTTTTAAAGTATATTTGGAGAAAAATTAACTTGCATATAAAGCCTTCAATTTTGCAAATATTAGAAAGAAGCCAAAGGATACATTTATATTTTTTAAAGTAAAATAGATATGTGAAAATTATAAAAAGACAAAAGCATGCAGAGATGACTATAAATATTGAGGCTAGAGTATGAATGGCTGAAGTTTGAGAAATTATGATTTAGGATATAGCACAGTTAAGATGAGTAATCATGCTTGATAAAAAATAATGGGTGAATGGATGAGTAGATTAATGGTTGGTTGAGTGAGTGTGTAGATAAATTAGGAGTGTTGAAGTAATGAGGGAATGGGTAGACGAATGTATTGGCAGGTGTGTAGATGAATTGAAAGTATTGAATAGATGGATGAATATATGAATGGATGGTTGAATAAATGGATGGTTGGACAATGGTGAAATGTGTCATAAATCAGGAGTGTCCATGTGAGATATACCCTTAGGTTAATTATTTGCTAGGGCAAACTGGGTGCCATTGGGTTGAAGGAAAATGGAAGTAGAAATGATCCTGTCTGGTTCTCAACTAGTGACCTCAATAGTAGGTATAGGGAGATCTCTTCACAGGTGAGCTGGCAACCTATGATTAACTGAAAGGTTTATTCTGCTAATGATCTTAAGATTTCAGCAAAATTGTTAAGAGTGTTGCTTCTGGAGTTATATTTTCCA